>NC_091060.1:52191125-52816125 GCF_000393655.2 Nicotiana sylvestris | reverse complement strand
AATATAACTTTGACCAAAATTCTTTTTTCACGATCGTGACGCCCAGCTTGCAAACGCGAAGTCATAGCTCCCTAACTCATCGCGACTCCCCTCTCGCGAACGCGAAGCACAAACCAGCTTGAACCTCAACTGCTCAACTCCTTCTATGCGAACGCGGCTCCACCTCGCGAACGTGATGCACAACATTCCAGCCCTTCGCGAATGCGGAGCCTTCCTCGCGAATGCGAAGGCTAAATCATTAGCCTCCTCAACTAACCATTCGCGAACGCGAGGGCCTACTCGCGAACGCGAAGGCCATTTCTCTGCAACACTGAACAACAATTTTCTACAACTCTCAACATCTAGAAATGATCCGATTGACCATCTGAAACTCACCCGAGGCCCCCGGACCTCAACCAAATATGCCAACATGTCCCATAATATCATTCAAACTTGTTCCAATCTTCAGAATACTCAAAAAAATATCAAAATACCAAATTCGCATCGGATTCAAGCCTAAGAATTCCAAAATCTTCTAAATTATGCTTTTGATAAAAAACCCAACCAAACCACGTCCAAATGACCTGAATTTTTGCACACATATCCCAAATGACACAATGGTACTACTACAACTCTCGGTATTCCATTCCGAACCATATATCAAAATATCACCTATCAACCGAAAAATGCCAAAAATCCAATTCCGCCAATTCAAGCCTAAATCTACACCGGACCTCCAAAACATATTCCGATCATGCTCCTAGGTCCAAATCACCTCCCGAAGCTATCCGAATCATCTAAAATCACATCCGAGTCCTCTAATACATAAGTCAACATCCGGTTAACTTTTCCAACTTAAGTTTCCTCAAAAGAGACTAAGTGTCTCAAACTTTCTCAAAACATTTATGAACCCGAGCCAACCAACCCGATCACATATAGAACCGATAGACAAAGAAATAAAAAACAGAAATGGGAGAAACGGAGCGGTGCCTCATGAGACGACTGGTCGGGTCGTCACAGTAGCCCAACCACCAGAACACAAATCCAGTCGACTACTACATTAAAGAAGATAAGTCTACCTTTTTGTGTTAAAAAATCATACTTTGTTATAACAATGGTAATATCATATCAATCTTATTCTCTTGTTCTTCATTTACGGCAACTGTGACCGCCGCGTTGATTGGTCGATGAAAATAAGCTCAATTACTTCTGAAATCAAGGAAAATATGAATATTTCAGAAGCCAAATATGCTCAGTACCACGGTCCACCAAAAAAATTTCGGATCCACTTCTACCAAATTCAACCCCTCCAAGCTGATAATCACCTTCAATAGCTCCCAAACAATCTTACATCACTACCAAAGTGGCAAAAATGGTAGTGGTGCTTGAAACACAATGGGTTGGTTAACGCGGGTGAGGGATGGGGATTTAAAATTAAAAGAGGATGGGGAGGAAATCTAAAATGAAAATAAGGGGGAATGAATATGGAAAAAAGGAAAACAAAGGAGGAGGTTTGGAGTTGAAAATGGTGATTAAGGAGAAAAGGAGGAAATAGTTGCTGAAGAAAATTGGAGACGAGGAGGAAGGGCTGGCGGTGATTTATAGAGAAGGTGATTAAAGGAGCTTTTTCCATAATTATTGTTCTTCTTTCTTTTTTAAATTATTATTATTATTGCTTTTTTTGTTGTTTTATAATAGGTTGCAAATTTTTTAATTAAAATTACACATGGCATTTTCTCATTTGTTCGTTTGACATGAATCCGAGAGTGTATTTCACGCGAGGTGGGCTGATGAGGTCGGAGATAACAAGTGATTTTCTTTTTCAAATTAGTATCAGAGCTTCTAAGATATTGGTAGAGACTCAAATAGGTTTTGCTATCCCTAACATTATGTATCAATAACTAATATTTAATTTGATTTATTTATAACCTTTAGTACATAATTTTTATAGTAATTATCCAAAAAACACGAATGAAAAAGTAAAATAATTATTCTTGTAAACTAAATACTTTTATATATTAACTAGATTTTTCGTGATAAAACAATTAAAATTAATTGACAAAAAATAAATATAAAGACACCATCAAAGCATCAATATTAGAAGATAACTGATAAATTATGAGGGCATCTCCAACCCTCCCCCATTTCTCCATAATGGAGCCATTTTTTTTTGTTTTGCCAAAATGCATTTCCAACCCTCCCTCATTTTGGGAGGGATAAATAATGTTACTCCAAATATGGAATGACACTATTCATCTCCTCCATTACTATTCATCCTTATTTTATTATTATTTTTTATTATTTATATATTTTAATTTATCTCTTTATATATATCTAATTATGTTTATGTAATATTTTTATAAATTAATTTTACATCTTAACTTTGGCGTATAATTTTTATAAATTAATTTTTGTGCATTTATTATTTTTATATAAAATTATAAGTTAATTTTATTATAAGTTATAATTGTACATGAAAATCATATAATAATCTAAAAAAATGAATGGTGCAAATATAAAATATTAGATGTTGTTAAAATTGAAAATACATTAAATGAAAATACATTACAATTGGAAATACATGAAAATTGAAAATACATAAAAATTGAAACTACGGTAAATAGCATAATAACTTAGTAGGAGGTATGTCGTTTCCAGATACACCAAAATTATTATAGTATTGAGTGAATGGGGCCGGGGATTGTTGCAGTTGTGACTGTGAAAATTGTTGACTTCTTTTATGTATTAATAGATCATTATGGGAGCATACTAGAGGTGGAAGTTGAAAATTTATGCAATATTTAATATGAATTTCACAATAATGTAATATGTATTTAATTATCTTGTATCTCATTGATTTCACTTTTATTTGAATTATCCTTTAATATATATAATCTATAATATTTGCTTACAAATTATATTATTTAAAAATTTACGACATAAAATAATTTTGTATAAAATTATATGTGATGAATATGTAAAAAAAGAAAAAAAGATAGACTTTCTTTAATAGAAATAAAAAATAAAATTTAAATAAAAGATAATAATATAATATTGAAGAGAGAAGAATATAAAATAAAATATTTTTTTTTGGAATAAAAAATAGAGTAATAATTGAAGTAACTTTATTTTATTTTGGAGTTTACTCCATTTTAAAGGAGAAAATGGAGGCAAGGGGTGGAGATGGCACGAGGAAAGAGTCATAACTTACAAGCTTCTGAGGTTACATGAAATGTTTAGGTGGAGATAATATCATGTAGTCCATGTATGATACTACATGTTTGGTGATCGAAGGTTATTGACTACACAAATCAATGGGAATTACTAAAACGAGTCTGTTTATCCTCAAAATTGGATAACAATTTAATTTATACGTAGTTTTAAGGATACGTGATATAATCTGACACAAATTGAGAAAACATATTAATATTGAAATCAATGACAGAAAAGTAAATGTAAACCACATAAATTGAACAGTGTTAGCCTTGAAAGTTGGTCACCCTCGAGTCAAAAAGTGCTTCAATCGATGTCGGAACAGAATAACAAGATGATAAGAACTAGAAATAATAGTGTATAGCTTTTGGATGCGTGTTACAATGTGTATTACAAATAATCAGACCCTTTTTATATAGTAGGGGAGTCATACTTTAGATACAATTCTACGAAAGGTAAGAAATCTCATGATTTGCTAATTAGTCGGTTTCTCATTGATACGTGCCGAGATTCCCGCTGTGATATCCGACGGTTACGAATATTTCGGCCTTCCATTATTCGGTCCGATAATATTTCCTTAAGCTTGATCGGAGTCGGGTCGGTTCCGGAGCAACGAGCTCGATAATCTTGAAGACGCATGTTCTAATTTTGTACCTTGGTTCAATATAATCCGAGGTTGATTTTTAACTCATCACGGTTTCAGTCCCGATCTGTCATGCAATATATGAGCCCGATTTCGACCGTATATAAAGTCAACAAGTAATTAGTCGACGTTGAATTAATGGAATTCCGTAGTGAATCTTGAAATAACTAGTAAGTGGCAAAGAATCCTTTTACAATAAGTATCGACTAATAAATCTTACGGAGAAAAGAAGGAGATCGATTTATAAATATATTTCTTTTTAAAATTATTTTCTTCTACTTGAATCGCGACGTCATAAAGAATCATTTCTAAGTTGACTATACGTTATGCCTAATACTATTAAATTTTGGAAAAGATTCAAAATTGCCCTTGTGCTTTGCGAAATATCTACTTTTGCTCTCTATTTAACACTACCCTAGCCGTAAGAAAACTGGCCTACATTTGCCCTTTGACTAAGAGAAAATATTTTGGAGGGAATCGATTTCTAATAATAATGTTTAAGACTAGAAATTGCCATGTGTCCAACACTGGCTTAAGATTAAAGCATCCTTTTATCCCCATCCCCTTCTATCCACAATAATAATCCCCAACAAAGTACCGATCGCATCCGTACTCCACTATTGGAGAACCAACCAAAGCAAACAAGAAAATTCCATTTGAATCAAAATTTCATTTAGCTTAACACCCGAGAAATTTTCTTTCAAATGTTATTAATTCTAACATGTTTGGGTGTAGTTGTAGGATTTGACTTTTGCTAGAAGAGTTAAACGTAACAAATTTTGTGCACTTTCCCTCGGTTTCGTCGATTGTGATGGCAAATGTGATAGCAGCTATAACAAAAGTGTAAGTGGTGGATTTTGATTGAATTTTATGGTGCGCCTCCATTACAAATATAAAGTAGTAGAGAGTCGTGGGGTCCCGCCCATATGTGAAACAAGAAAAACTTCTTCTTTCTTCCTTTTGTCAAGCCAGTCAATTTAGACAAGATTTGCGCGGCTGAGTTTTTGCAGTAGTATTGATGTCACTGCATACATCAACATAGGTATTCTGCAGCTATAAATAAGTGCATCTACCTTCATTGTAAGACACACCAACAAAGAGAGAAAGAAAGAGTGAGGTTTCACAGACAGGGTTATAAAAAAATAGTCTGTGAGAAAAATAGAGAGTGAGTGATATTGTAGTGAGGTGAGAATATCAAAAGAGGGTTATTTTTTTTGAGTGTTGTAGTGGTCTTTGGAGTATTTTACTCGGACCTACAAAGTATAAAATTCCTTACTATAATGATATCAGTTACTCCTCTCTGGGCCGTGATTTTTTCCCTTATCAAAAGGGTTTTCCACGTAAAAATCTTGGTGTCGTTGTTACTCTTTTATTCTTGTTAATTATCGTATCTCGGTGTTACGTTCTTATTCCTCTTTAATTACCGTGAATATTATTTTTGTAGGGGGTTTATTCCCAACAACTGGTATCAGAGCACAGGTTCTGCTCGTTCACTGAAATACTATTCACTATCGGTAGTACTATACTCGGTGAAAAATAAAAATGTCCGGAGTAAAGTACGAGGTAACAAAATTCAACGGAGATAACGGTTTCTCAACATGGCAAAGAAGGATGAGGGATCTGCTCCTCCAACAAGGATTACACAAGGTACTAGATGTTGATGCCAAAAAGCCTGATACCATGAAAGCTGAGGATTGGGCTGACTTGGATGAAAGAGCTGCTAGTGCAATCAGGTGGCACTTATCAGATGATGTGGTAAATAACATCATTGATGAAGACACTGCACGAAAAATTTGGACAAGGTTGGAAAGCCTATACATGTCCAAAATGCTGACAAATAAATTGTACCTGAAGAAGCAGTTATACGCCCTACACATGGGTGAAAGTACGATTTTTTTGTCACATTTAAATGTGTTTAACGGACTAATCACACAGCTTGCCAACCTCGGAGTGAAAATCGAGGAAGAAGATAAAGTCATCATGCTATTGAACTCGTTGCCATCTTCGTACGATAATTTGGCAACAACCATCCTGCGCGGTAAGACTACTATTGAGTTGAAAGATGTCACATCGGCTCTTTTACTTGTCACACCTCCTTTTTGCGCGCCCCGCCCCGAAGGGTTTAAAATGCGCGAGGGGAGTTTTTTCAATTTAAGTGACAATATTCGAAATGAGATTATTTATTTAATTCAGAGTCGCCACTTGGGAAAGGTTTGGTTTTTGGTGTCCCAAGTCACCGGTTTATCTTGAATCCCAAATCGAGGAAATTTTCGACTTTTCCAAATGAAGTCTGCGAACCAGAAATTCTAAGTAAGGAATTCTGTTGACCCGAGGGAAGGTGTTAGGCACCCTCGAATCCCGTGGTTCTAGCACGGTCGCTTAAATTGTTATAATGGCTAAATATCTGATTTAAATACATGTTGTGACTTATGTGCTTTTATTAAGTTTAAACCGCTTTTTATTATTATCATTTTATTTTTTATAGAATTGCAACGTCGTGAAAATGCATCTCGAACCACGTCACAATCAATGCACCCGTAGTTGTTAACACATTTCGACTCCGTTGAGATTTGAATTTGGGTCACATAAATGCGCACCCGAATTTAAGAATGTATTTTAATTAAGCCGTGCCTAAAGAGTCTAACGCGTTATTATTTTGTAGAAGGCCATGAGATTCACTAAACGGCCTAGCCTGAATTCTAAATATTATGATTAGTTGTTGAGGGCCCCACAATTTACATTTTTATTTGGCGAGGCTTATCTCATTATTTTTAAAAGGATAAACCTATAGTGACTACATTTCTTATTATTTTTGGTTTTCAGGAATAGAAGAAAGAAAGATGTATGCTAATTGAAGTATATGCATTGGCGTAAACCGGATTCCTATCAATTTCTAATTACTTATAAAGTGAAAAGACCCCATACCTTACGAAATACTTTGGTTGAACAAAGAAGTTATATGTGAGATGGATGGAATGCAATACTTAATCCGAACATTTCTCGAATCGAACTTAACTAGATTTATTTAGGCTAGATTAAGGAAATTGAACGCTAGGCATTATTACTAATGGGGATTCGAACGTGCTCCTATATATTGCTTAGCGGTCCTGATAAAAGAACTAAAAATAACACAGAACATTATTGTGTAAGATGGAAATATTCTATCCTATGCATGTCATTAGTTAAACGGGAATCCAGTCGAAAATTCTATACCAATTATCCATACCTTCTATATATTGTACCATTACATCTTGTACTAGCAAACAACTATAAACTAAGATGCAAGAGGCTAAACTTGATTAAGTATTATCTAACTAATCTTTCGCTACTGAATTACGCACTAATCAATTTATACAAAAGAAGTCAATATACCATGAGCATTACAAAACAGACATCTAAATTTCTTCAAACTCCTTTCATTTCATGCTTTCGAACTGTTACAGTTAACACCAAAATGGGACTCGAAATGTGTACCTGAATGCTGAAATGCAAAGAGAAGTGAAGCAGAAGAGTCAGCGGCAGTAGATAGCAGAATAGCAGCAGCAACAACAAAACAAAACAATTGGGGTAGAACCAAAATCCCAGCTAGACCAAATCCCAGAGTGAAACCACAAACAACCAGCAGACTCAGTCGGATTTAGAAGAAATCATGTATTGGACAGAACAGGTCAAGACCATTGAAATCAAGACAGCAAGAAGAATGCAATTTATAGTTTTGTCTGTCTGTGTTATCAAAACAGAGTTCCTTCCAGTTTTCTGCTTTTCAGAACTGCAACCCTCAATCTCCAAAACTGAATTTTCACGTGTATTCTCTCTTTATCTGTCTATGTGTATGTATCTATGTCTATCTTAAAGTCTGTATGCCTGACTTATGTGTGTATGTGTATATCTCTCAATGTGTATCACCCTGCCTTTATTATCAGATGGTCTCCTATATGCTCTCTCTTCACCCTCTTCTTTTCTCTGTGTTCACTCTATCTCTGCCCCCTATATGCTCTGTATATCCCTCTAATATCAGGTGTTATCCCCCTTTCCAACTGATGGAAGTCTGTGTCTATTCCTAATCCCCTCTCCCTCTGTGTTCACTAATATCCCATCCCTTCCCTGTGTCTTATGTCTTCCCTTTTATAAGCCTTAACATTACCCCTTTTACAGCCTGATAGATTAAAAGAAACCCCTCCCATGTGCCATCTTCTTTTCAGTTCCACTTAGCTATTTAAGTATTAACCCCCATCAACATTCCCTGGCAGACTTATTCTTTAAAAAGGTTCAATACTTCTTTAAACTAAAGCAAAGTATGGGCAGCAGAATATATCTGACAGCATATGCTGTCAAACCATTTTTAAATCAAAAGCCCTTTATGCAGGAACCAGGCTGTGCACAAGTGCACCTGTGGTGCATAAATGCACATGCTATGCCAAGTGCACATGCCCTCCAATTCAGAACTTTAAACAAAACATTCCTTTTACATTACTGATTCCAATTAACAACTATAAGTAAACAAACTCAGTTCTTAATTGATTCAAACAAATGCTTAGCAGAAGTAAGTCGATTTGTTATTGCTCGGATAACTGAAACTAATTGATGACATATGTCGACTCGACTATACTAGTTATAACACATACAATCGTAACCAAAAATCAGACATTTAACTGTAACGACACACGATTTGAATTATACTGACTAAGCAAAGTGGTACTCGAGGAGCCAGTTGATCAGTCAACATTTGAAGCTCAATTGTTCGCACAGCACATACATACGCATTATCAGAACAAGTAGGAGAAGAAACTAATCAAACAACAAAGGTTCAGGCAAGGTGGACAGGACACAGTTGGTAAAATTCGAAACAACCATTACACAACAACAATAACAGCCTTTTCAGCAAACACGGATTAACAGAACAAAGAAAAGAGAACAAAACTCACCTTAAATCCCGAAGAATCGAAACCTTGACTCGGACTCGGACAGACCTTTCTTAAGGCTGAACGGACTTTAATCAAAGTGTTTCTCAGATGAGAAACACTTCGATTAAGGTCCATTAGACCTTAATTTCTTTGGCTCGAACGGACATGGACCAGTGACGGGGAACCCTAAGGTTCCAAAAATCAGATCTGGGATTCATGCTTCCCTGATCAGATTGGGACCAAACCAAGCATGGTTTGGTCTCGAGGGGGGTCTGGGGACTGTCTGGTGTGAAGCTGGGGTTAAACGGTGTAGATCGAGTTTTGACTCGAATCTTCAAATGAAGATTCGAGAAGGTGGGATGGTATTCGAGTTAAGTAGTTAACAGATCCATGTTTAGGATGGCCAGAGGATTCTAGGATGTTAAGGTGAAGGTCACCGGCGTCCATGCCGCCGGTTTTCATGGTGAAGGATACAGGGGCGGCTCTAGGGTTTGATGGGGAAGAAGGTGAAGACGGAAGCTGGGGTATTGGATAGGGGGCAGGGTAAGGTTACAGGCTTATATAGTCAGTGGGTAGGTGGATCCTGGCCGTTGGATGAGATGCGATGAAGGGCCAGGATCCTTCAGCTCGAAGGAAACGGTGTCGTTTCATCTTTTAGAGGGTTTGGGTCGATCCGGGTGGAAACGGGTCGGGGTCATTAGTGGGTTATGGGGAGGTGATCTTGGTCGTTGGTCAATCGGAGATCAACGGCTCAGATCAAACTCAACCATTACGACGTCGTTTGGACGTCCTTGGTGTCAGCTTGGACTGGACCGGGCAGGCATGGTTTTGGGCTGAATTTGTTTGGGCCAATTTGTTAAAATTGGCCCAAGTCCGAAAAAGGAAGGGCTCTTTTTTTTATTATTATTTCCTTTTCTTCTTTATTTTAAAAAAAACAAAACTAAGTAAAATCAAATTAAAATTAAATAAACACTTACAATTATTTGCACACACATAAAAATAATTCAAAACAGGTAAAAATCAAACAAAACAAAATCACGGGCAAAGACGCCTGTTTATGATTTTCTATTTAACAACCGTGTTACGGTTCAGATTACGCATGACACGTACATTTTTGTATTTTGTTTTAATAAAGTAAAAATGGGCAAAAATCATAAATAATTAACAAAGTGCCATGTAAGAATCCAAAAATTGTACAACGGGATCAATTGTTATTACTTTTTTTATTTCTTTTGGAGCGATTGTCGCGCGAAACAAAAATCACGTGCTCACAGCTGCCCCTCTTTGTTCGGAAACACGAAGAGTTTTCGTGCAAAGATAAAGTGAGCGTGTATGAGCGATTTTTGCCTATGGACTACTCCGTGTGAAGCATGTTTTTGAAAGATCTGACCGAATCTTGCTTCAAAGATTTCCTACATATCCTGGGCTAAACAGGAATCAGGTCAATGTAGTTCGGGAAGTTTTGGTAGCTGAGATTGCAATGCTTGCTGCTACTGCTGTTGCTGTTGTCACTGCTGCGTCACTGACCGCCTTATTACAACCAAACGAAAATTGGAAACTGAACTAACTACTTATATGCATGTCAACTGCTAGTTACAAGATTCCTATCTATGATTCTTTTACGACTTGATCTTGGGTCTTAGCTGATTCTGCTTGTAGACTCCGATCTGAATCTTGATGCTTGCGAGTTGCGGCGACTTGTTCAATCTCTGGGATACTGAGTGAGACGCGATTGGCAGGGTTCAGGACCTTAATCAAATGTTGGAGTCAATCTGCCTTTCATTTACTCCGATATCTCGGGACATCTTTTTTTTTTTCTTTGATTCCGAGCTGGGACTCATCTCGTGGGTCATTTCGATCCATGTGGCTCGAGGTTAGACCTGCGGGAGAAAACAAACGAACGAGATTTTTCTGCCCCAGTTTCACTAGGAAAATTTCGTTAATTATCTGCCAGGAAGTTCACAAAATTGATGAAGGAAGATAAAAATGCCCAGTTCAGGACTGGAGCCCCAATACCGACTAGCTGGGGAGGAGTTCAGTTTTAAAGCTGAAACTCTAATGCTGACCAACTGGGGAAAAGTTCAGCTCAGGGTTTAAAAACTCTAATGCTGACTAAAAGGGAAATTCAGTTTAGGGTTTTAAAACCCTAATGCTGATTAAAGGAAAAATTCAGTTTAGGGTTTTAAAACCCTAATGCTGACTGGAAGGAAAAACTCAGTTTAGGGTTTAAAACCCTAGTGCTGGCTAAAGGAAAAAGTTCAGTTTAGGGTTTAAAACCCTAGTGCTGGCTAAAGGAAAAAGTTCAGTTTAGGGTTTAAAACCCTAATGCTGACTAAAAGGAAAATTCAGTTTAGGGTTTAAAACCCTAATGATGATTACATGGAAAAGCTCAGTTTAGGGTTTAAAACCCTAATGCTGGCTGAATGGAAAAAGTTCAGTTTAGGGTTTAAAACCCTAATGCTGACTAAAAGGAAAAATCAGTTTAGGGTTTAAAACCCTAACGCTGATTAAAGGAAAAATTCAGTTTAGGATTTAAAACCCTAATGCTGACTGGAAGGAAAAGCTCAGTTTAGGGTTTAAAACCCTAATGCTGGCTAAAGGAAAAAGTTCAGTTTAGGGTTTAAAACCCTAATGCTGACTAAAAGGAAAATTCAGTTTAGGGTTTAAAACCCTAATGCTGATTACATGGAAAAGCTCAGTTTAGGGTTTAAAACCCTAATGCTGGCTGAATGGAAAAAGTTCAGTTTAGGGTTTAAAACCCTAATGCTGACTAAAAGGAAAATTCAGTTTAGGGTTTAAAACCCTAATGCTGATTGCATGGAAAAGCTCAGTTTAGGGTTTAAAACCCTAATGCTGGCTGAATGGAAAAAAGTTCAGTTTAGGGTTTAAAACCCTAATGCTGACTGGAAGGAAAAGCTCAGTTTAGGGTTTAAAACCCTAATGCTGGCTGAATGGAAAAAGTTCAGTTTAGGGTTTAAAACCCTAATGCTGACTGAAAGGAAAAAGTTCAGTTTAGGGTTTAAAATCCTAATGCTGACTAAAAGGAAAATTCAGTTTAGGGTTTAAAACCCTAATGCTGATTACATGGAAAAGCTCAGTTTAGGGTTTTAAACCCTAATGCTGGCTGAATGGAAAAAGTTCAGTTTAGGGTTTAAAACCCTAATGCTGACTAAAAGGAAAATTCAGTTTAGGGTTTAAAACCCTAATGCTGATTACATGGAAAAGCTCAGTTTAGGGTTTAAAACCCTAATGCTGACTGGAAGGAAAAGCTCAGTTTAGGGTTTAAAACCCTAATGCTGATGGCTGGGGACAAAATTCGAGAACAACCACTGACTTCTTTTTTGAATTTTCTTACTTTAGTAAAAGAAGTAAAAGGGAGTTTCGTGGAAACTTACCTTTCGAGTGAATTCCTTATTGCCAAAATGTTTCTTGTACCCATGTACCTTCTTCTTTGGGCGACACCTGCCTCTTGTACGGTTGTCTTGGATTAAGCCTGTTTGAACTTTTTCAGACAAAGAACACTTGTTAGTTCGGAAAATGACGGTCGATTTGGTGACCTTGATCGTTCCCGGTTGCCTTGTTGCATCTTCATTTCTGTCGCGAAGTCCCGCTATTGGTTTGATTCATATGTAGGAACCCTTTAAACTGCTCAAGCTTGCATTTCCATATTCTGTGATGATTTGCCTCGTAAGGCTCCTTTTCTTTTCTCTTTTTTGTGTCCCGTTTTAATTAGAGGTTCTCAACGGGGATTTTATTGGAGGTATTCTGTGGGAATTTGTACAAAAGGAAGCTCTGTGGGGGAATATTTACAAAGTGGATTCTTTGTGTGGATTTTGTACAATGGGGTATGCTGGGTATTTGTTTCAAAACGAGTTTCCCAGGGTTTGTTGGGGTAAGCTTTGTTGGGGAATATTTACAAAGGGACTCGCTGGGGATGTGCTGAGGAAATTCCAACGGGGTTTTTTTTTTCTTCATATTGGGGAAACTCTGTGAGAGATTGTACAAAAGGAGAGACTCTGTGGGGATTTGTACAGAGGGAGACTCTGTGGAGATTTGTACAGAGGGAGATTCTGTGGGGATTTATCTGAAAGTGGACTTGCTGGGGGGGGAAATTTCTCTTTTCCTCTTTACTTTAAACACCATCACACATCATGATTCATCAGGCTCGGGCAATAGTAACAATGAAATGAGGCGTTTTCCTTCATGAAACGGGATTCCGTGCAAACAAACCTGCCACCTGCCCTTTCCGGTGTATCCTGAACTTGGGGTTAAAACATAAAAGAGATTCGAAAAGAAATAAAGAAAGGAGAAAACAAATTTCAGGAAGGGAGTGTCCTTTTCGGGACGAGAAAGACTTATCTGAGGAAGATAACGCTGGCTTTAAATGACATGACATGCTCTTTGGACTGGACGCCTGACCTTCCATGAACTTGCGTTTCCCTGAACCAGAACGGATCTGTGATTCCAAACCGGTGGAACTTTGCCGAGACCTCCTTGGGGTGGAGTCATTCTTTTTCGGCCAACAGCGCCCTTTGCGGGTTTTCGCTGGCTGACCTCTCTCATTTCTCTTCCTGTCATCGCTTGATAGCACTCTTTGTGAGTTTTTACTAAAACAAGCTCTCTCATTTTGGTTTCTCTACTCCCGTCGCCTCGTGGTGCCCGAAGGTTTTCACCGACGAGACTCTCTCATTTTATCTCTCTCAATTCAGAGTGTGTTGGTCTCCATTTGCGATGCTTATTGGTTCCCCACCATATTTGGTAACTGATTTGAAGGCTTGTGCTTGGTAAAGAGAGGTAGATGATACTAACTTCTCAACTGCTCGACGTGCCCCGGTTTTAATTTCAGGGCGAATGGGATTTTATTGTTGGTGTGACTGAACCTCAGGGAGAGGCTGCCTACGTATCCTTTCGGAATCAAGTCAAACGTAGTTCAGGCCTCAATCAATGTTTTTTTTTTTTTTTATAAGCGGCTCAAAGGTTTGTAGAGAGAATTGGGCAGTGTTTGGGGAGTAGTGGGAATAAAACCTTCATCATTTCAAATGTGTCAAGACTACTGGAGTATAATTCAGACGTAGTATCTCTTGACTGCATCCGCATTTACTGCTGTGTCAGGGTCATTTCCTTCGATATCACCTAAATACAATGCTCCTCTCGGCAATATCTTCCTTATGATGTATGGGCCTTTCCAATTTGGAGCAAACTTCCCTTTTGCTTCCTCATGATGCGGCAGAATACGCCTCAGTACCAGCTGACCTACTTCGAAATTCCTGGGTCGGACTTTCTTGTTGTAAGCACGGGCCATTCTTCGTTGGTACAACTGTCCGTGACAAACCGCGGCCATTCGCTTTTCATCAATCAAAGTCAATTGCTCTAACCGAGTCTTGACCCACTCGCTGTCTTCGATTTCTGCTTCGACAATGGTTCGAAGCGAAGGAATTTCTACCTCTGCCGGTATTACAGCCTCGGTCCCATAAACCAGAAGATAAGGAGTCGCTCCTACTGATGTGCGTACCGTAGTGCGATATCCCAACAGTGCAAATGGTAACTGCTCATGCCACTGTCGGGAACTTTGGATGGTTTTCCTCAAAATCTTCTTGATGTTTTTGTTTGCCGCTTCCACAGCACCATTGGCCTTCGGCCGATAAGGAGTAGAATTCCTATGTGTTATCTTGAATTGCTCGCATACATCTCCCATCAAATGACTGTTCAAGTTTGCCGCGTTATCTGTAATGATAGTCGCAGGAATACCGAAACGACAGATAAGATTTGAGTGTACAAAATCAACTACAGCTTTTTTAGTGACCGACTTGAGAGTGACAGCTTCTACCCATTTTGTGAAGTAGTCTATGGCAACCAGTATAAACATGTGTCCATTCGAAGCCTTTGGTTCGATTGGTCCAATGACGTCCATGCCCCAGGCGACAAATGGCCAAGGTGCGGACATGGGATGTAGTTCCGTGGGAGGTGCATGAATCAAATCACCGTGCACCTGACACTGATGACACTTCCGAACGAAGCTAAAGCAGTCTTTTTCCATGGTCATCCAGTAATAACCTGCTCGAAGGATTTTCTTCGCTAAGACATACCCATTCATGTGAGGTCCGCACACACCTGCGTGTACTTCGTGCATGATCTTTCTCGCTTCCTCGATATCGACACATCTTAGGAGATTGAGGTCCGGGGTCCTTTTATATAACAATTCACCGCTCAGAAAGAAACCACTTGCATGTCGCCTAATGGTCCTCTTTTGATCTCCAGTAGCGTGCTCGGGGTATTCTTGCGTCTTCAGGAACCTCTTGATGTCATGGTACCAAGGCTGCGTATTTGATCCCGCCTCGATTACACAGCAGTAACCGTGTCTTTCCTTGATTTGGATTTCCAAAGGATCGACGTGGGCGTTGCCCGGGTAGGGTAGCATAGAAGCCAGAGTAGCAAGTGCATCTGCCAGTTCATTGTGAAACCTCGGAATATACCTGAATTCTATTGAGTTAAAGCGCTTGCTGAGGTCCTCCACATGCTGTCGGTAAGGGATAAGTTTGACATCCCGAGTTTCCCATTCGCCTTGAGCTTGCCGGATAATCAAGTCAGAATCTCCCATAATCAGTAAGTCTTCGACATCCTGATCGATTGCCATATGCATGCCCATGATGCAGGCTTCATACTCAGCTGTATTATTTGTGCAAAAGAAACGAAGTCTAGCTGTGGCGGGATAATGCTGACCAGAAGGTGAGATCAAAATTGCCCCAATCCCTACACCCTTGGCGTTCACGGCTCCATCAAAGAACATCTTCCAAACATGAGCTTCCTCCGAGACCACTTCTGCGGTGTTTACTTCTTCATCTGGAAAGTAGGTATCCAATGGCTGGTATTCCTCATCGACCGGATTTTCGGCCAAATGATCTGCTAACGCCTGAGCTTTCATTGCCGTGCGAGTGACATAGACTATGTCGAATTCCGTAAGCAAGATTTTCCATTTAGCCAGTCTCCCAGTAGGCATTGGTTTCTGAAATATATACTTCAAAGGATCCAACCTGCTTATGAGGAGCGTGGTGTGGGCTTGGAGATAATGTCTCAACTTTTGAGCAACCCATGTGAGAGCGCAACATGTCCTTTCCAACAGTGTGTATTTGGCCTCATAGCCGGTGAATTTCTTGCTCAAGTAGTAGATTGCTTGCTCCTTCTTTCCGGTTACGTCGTATTGCCCGAGGACGCAGCCGAAAGAGTTCTCCAAGACTGTTAGATACAAGAAAAGTGGCCTTCCCGGTTCTGGAGGGACCAAGACCGGGGGATTCGAAAGGTATTCTTTGACTTTATCAAAGGCTTCTTGACACTCAGTTGTCCATTTAATCGCCGCATCTTTCCTTAACAGCTTGAATATGGGCTCACACGTGCTTGTCAGCTGGGCAATAAACCGACTGATGTAGTTCAACCTGCCCAAAAGACTCATCACGTCTTTCTTTGTTCTTGGGGGAGGCAGATCTCTGATGGATTTTATCTTAGTTGGATCTAGCTCGATACCTCTCCTGCTTACGATGAAGCCCAAAAGTTTGCCCGACGGAACTCCGAAAGCACATTTGGCTGGGTTTAGCTTCAAGTCATACTTCCTTAGCCTCTCGAAGAATTTCCTCAAGTCTTGGATGTGATTATCCTGCGTCCTGGACTTGACTATCACGTCATCCACGTACACCTCTATTTCCTGATGCATCATGTCATGGAAAATGGCAGTCATGGCCCTCATGTAAGTAGCCCCAGCATTCTTCAAACCAAATGGCATGACCCGGTAACAGTAGGTGCCCCAAGGCGTGGTGAAGGCAGTTTTCTCGGCGTCCTCTTCATCCATCAATACCTGATGATACCCAGCATAACAATCTACAAAAGACTGTATCTCGTGTTTGGCGCAATTATCAACGAGGATGTGGATGTTGGGCAGCGGGAAATTATCTTTAGGACTTGCTCTGTTCAAATCTCGGTAATCTACACATACTCGAGTTTTCCCGTCCTTCTTTGGTACTGGAACCACATTCGCCAACCATGTTGTATATTGGACTACCCGAATCACTCCCGTTTTCAGTTGTTTGGTGATCTCCTCTTTAATCTTGTCACTGACCTCAGTTTTGAACTTTCGTTGCTTTTGTTGAACTGGAGGACAATCAGGATGAATCGGCAATTTATGAACCACTAGATCAACACCTAGTCCCGGCATGTCATCATATGACCAAGCAAACACGTCTTTAAATTCAAAAAGAAGTTGAATTATCGCCTCTCGCGTTTTCTTGTCCGTGTGAATGCTTATCTTGGTCTCCCGGATTTCTTCCGGGGTTCCTAAATTTACCGGTTCAGTGTCATTCAGATTTGGCTTAGGTTTATTCTCGAAATATTCCAACTCTCGGTTTATCTCCCTAAAAGCCTCTTCCGCATCATATTCTGGTTCTGGGTTCATTAATTCGCAGTTAAATAACTCATTGTGATCTGGGCGTGAAGTCCGCAAGCATGTCATATTTAAAGCCGCATTATTATGACTGAAAAGAAAGATAAAAAGAAAAATAATAAAAATCAGAACAAAAGAAAGAATGGGAAAGCAATGATGATTTTTTTTTATTTTCTTTGGAAAGTTGGAAGACAACAATGTTTACAACTTAGGAATTCAAAGCAACAATTGAAAAGGAGAAAACGTTCAAGTTATGTCCTGGAGATAACTTGTGACACAGGAAAGGTGGCAGGACAGGTCTATCCGGACTTCCGTCTAGTCGGGAATGGCGTGGCCTCCCAATTTTGAAGTTGGGCGTTCGGCCCCATGTACAGCATTGCAGCAGTGCTTGTGCCTTCACCTGGTTGAACCATGTGGACCTCGTAGAGCATTTCCCTCATCGCCCCACATATCTCCTTGATTTCCTCAGCTGTGAAGACCTCGTCATTTTCTTCAACGTACCTTGGCCTGATGAAAGTTGCATATAAATCTGGCAGTGGTCGAGGTAACTTCCAACCCTCATTTTTCCTTTTCTTCGCCCACTCTTCGTCTGCTGGAGTAGGCTTGAAACCTAGTCCAAAAGGTTTCTTGGTGACTGGCAAGGTAATGGGTTCTGTTATTCCCTGAAGGGTTCGTCCAAGCCCCTTCCCTGGCCTAAATCCATGCCGGATCATCTCTTTGGCCACCATAACCGAGGCGTTAGACAAGAAAGGCTGGGGGCAGGGTATTCCCTCTTCGTGCTGCTCTGCCAGTACAATCTCAAAAGCTTGATAGACCGTATGTTCGCTCCCTTCTCTCGGTTCTAGATATGGAATGGATGGGTCCCGGTAAATAGCATGCTCATCTTCCCCATGGACCACGATTTCTCGGTTTTCGTACTCGAACTTCACCATCTGGTGAAGAGTGGAAGGCACGGCTCCTGCCGCATGGATCCAAGGTCTGCCAAGGAGAAAATTGTAGGATGTATCCATGTCGAGTACCTGGAAGGTTACTTGAAATTCGACTGGTCCTATGACCAACAACAGGTCTATTTCTCCCATGGTATCTCTCTTGATGCCATCGAAAGCTCTTACGCAGACATTGTTGGGTCGGATTCTTTCGGTCCCAATTTCCATTCTTTGCAGCGTGGAGAGCGGGCAAATGTCAACGCCTGAGCCTCCATCCAACATTACCCGCTTGACATAATAGTCTTCGCATTTAACTGTTAGATGCAAAGCCTTGTTGTGTGCCGCTCCTTCCGGGGGTAGATCGTTCTTACTGAAAGAGATTTGGTTGACGGCGAAGAATCTTTCTGTCATCCGCTCTAATTGCTCAACCGAGGTTTCAACTGGCACATATGCTTCATTCAGGGTCTTCAGTAAGATCTTTTGATGCTCGGCCGACCTCATCAATAATGATAGCATGGACACTTGCTCGGGGTACTTGCGCAGTTGATCTATCACTTCGTAATCCGGCATTTTCATTTGTTGGAAGAACACTTCCGCTTCTTCAACACTTACGGGCTTCTTTGGCGGGAAGCGCCTTTGTGTGGCGTTGTTCAGTTCTTGGGTATTTGAATACCTTCCAATGAAAGTATTTTCTGGAAGTTCTCCCATGACCTCTTTACCTTTGTACATTACCAAAGTCTTTTGATAATTCCATGGCACTGTGGACGGGTTGGTCATTGGCTTTTGTGGCACGCGTCCGATAACCACTGGCTCATTCAGCCGAGGTGGTTGAATCGTCCCCCGGACCACATAGGCCCCTTTCGGCACGTACATAGGTTTTGTCTTTTTGATTCCGAAGTTCTGCGTCTTCTCAGCTCGACATCGTGGTATGTAAAGAACTCCATCCTTTACCGGTACCACTTTCTTCTCCACCTTCTTTTCAGGCTCTTTCTTTATAGCTTTGGCCTCCTCCCCCTTTTCTGGTTTCTGGTCTGTCTCAGGCCTCTTCCCCGTGTCGACAATGGCAATTATGGCTTTCAGTGCAGGGTCGAATTCTTTGTCTTCGCAAATCATTCCGATCAGCGGCCCATTATTGTGAGCAGGTAATGGATTGTTAGTTACATTCGGGATCTCCTCGTCCCTTAGCACTATTTTCCCTTGCTCTATCAAATTTTCGACCACTCTTTTCAACGACCAGCAGTCATTTGTATCATGTCCCTCGGCCCCTGAATGATAGGCGCATCTGACTCCAGCTTTGTAAGAAGGTGACGTCGGGTTTTGCCTTGTTTGAGGGATTGGTTGCAAGAAACCCAATTGGACTAGCTTCGGGAACAAAGTAGAGTATTGTTCACCGATGGGCGTGAAAGTTCGCCGTCGAGGTGGCTCTTGAGGGCGGAAGTTATTCTGCGGGGGTTGTGGGTTATAGTGGTTGCGGTAAGGAGGCTGATTTCTGGGAGGTGGAGCTGGGCCACGGTTGGCTTGTTGTGGTGGATGGGCATAAGGCTGGGCATTCATGACCATATAAGGTTGATGAGCATATGCCAAATTTGAGTGGGGGTAGTAGTGTTGTGGGGTTCTTTCCGGGAAACGGGGCCTGGGATGATGATACTCCCTTGCTTCCGAGGCTGCCATAGTTGTTTCTTCTTTCTTCTTCCCTCTTGTCATTCCTTCGGACCCGCTTTGGACGGCCTGGGAGGTTGCCCTTATGGCTGCTTGGCTCAGAATCCTACCTGTTTTCAGCCCATTTTCTACCATCTCTCCTATCTTGATCGCTTCCGCGAATGGCTTACCCATGGCTGACATCATGTTTTGGAAATAGTCAGACTCTTGAGCCTGGAGAAAGGTAGTGACCATTTCCACTTCATCCATGGGAGGCTTTACTCTCGACGCCTGTTCACGCCACTTAATAGCATACTCTCTAAAACTTTCCGAAGGCTTCTTCTTCAAATTCGACAGAGAGTTTCGGTCTGGCGCAATGTCGATGTTATACTGGAATTGCTTTACAAAGGCGAGATCATCCCATATATGCCATCGGGACATTTCCTGATCCATATACCATTCCGAAGCTATCCCTACTAGACTTTCCCCAAAATACGCCATCAGCAGTTCTTCTTTTCCGCCGGCTCCCCGTAATTGGTTGCAGTATTTCTTAAGATGTGCAATGGGGTCACCGTGCCCATCGTATTTCTCGAACTTTGGGGTCTTGAAACCCGTTGGCAGGTGCACGTGAGGGAACATGCACAGGTCGGCGTAAGAGACGCTCTTTTGTCCGCTCAATCCTTGCATATTCTTCAAACTTTGTTCAAGGCTTCTCATTCTCTTGGCAATCTCATTTTGTTCTGCAGTTCTGGGGTTCTGATCCTGCCCAGGTGCAAGCTCGCACTGAGGCGGTAGAGGATTAGTACTGGTAGCGAACCTAGTTGGTTCCATTGAGAACGATGGTGCTTGGAATGTAAAAGAGGATGAGTCAAAGCTTGGCTTGTACGTGGTAGGCTGTGCCGTAATCGGGCAAGGCGATGCAGTAAAGATGTTCATGCTTGCATCAGTGGATGACATTCGGGGATGAGGCTCAGAAGGCGATCCAGCAGAGAAGGCTGAGGTGGCTGGGTACCCGAATGGGGTAGCAGGATAATTTATGGGGACATTAGAAGTCCCACTTGACCTGGAGAATAATTCAGGGAATCCGGGGACGACACTTGGCGGCTCTTTCCCATTATTCCAATCGTCCAACATTTCCAACATGCGGAGCCGTAGGATTCTATTTTCCTCCGCAGTTGCGGATTCAGGTGTGAGGACGGCTGAGATCGAGCTCTCCTCGGAAACAGGGATTGTTTGCAATGGAATTTCTGAAGACATTTCCACACTTCCTTTTGACCTGGTGAAGTAAGTGTGAGTACTGCTTCTGGTCCTAACAACAGGTAGTTGAACACTTCTCCTTGACCTCGTGAAGTATGAGTGCGAGGCCAGACTTTCACCAAACCAACCGTCTTTTCAAAAACCCTGAATGCTCAACGACAAACGCACGGTTAATTTGTAGCAAATAACAGATAGTTAATCTCACGTTGGGCATGATGCACCTATACAGTTAAGTGGATTACTATATGTTTGCTACGAGAGCATGCGTCATTCCGGCATTTTTCCTCTTATTAGTTTTCCCCCCCTTTTTTTTTGTTTTTCTTTTATTTTTTTATTTTTTTTTATTTTTTTATTTTTTTTATCTTGCAGTAAAAGAAATGCGACCGGATCCGATGAGGATTGCCTACGTATCACGATGCCTACGTGAATCAGATCATTACGTAGTTCGAAAAACACAAATGAGCGTAAAAGAAACAACCTCTTTATTGTTGAAATGTTCTGTTACAAACTACATTTTGTAAAAGAAAGAACAAACTTTGAAAGTAAACCTAGACTCAAAAATAAACTAAAAATCACCCTGGTGGGAAAAAACAGGCAGAAGATGCTAAGATACAGGCTTGACTTATGAGTGCATTATGGTTTTGAAAATTGGTGTCCGCGGGGCATCGTTCGGCCTCGCCGCGGTCCTAGGTGTGAGATCCCTCTCAAGTTGCTCCAACTCATGCATAGTTTGCTTGACATAACCCATCACTGCCGAGAGGACGGTAACGTTGGACATGTTCTCGCATCGTAGACATCGTCTGGTGATGGCATGGGCAATGGCCTTGATCCTATCTCTGGCTTGCTTCTTCTCTATGAGTAGGAATTTTATCTGATCGCTACATATCTTGAATACTTGAGCATCCTGTATATGCTGGTGCTTCAGTCGCCGTACTTCCAACTTCATCTGGGCTATTGAGTCGTACCAGTATCTGCTCTCAATTTGGAAACCCTTGGCCTGATTAGCTGCTTTGATCTCAAGTGTAGCCATCTCTTTCTTTATTTTAGCAACAGTTTTCTCGTGGTCGCCTTCCAATTGATTCAGGTATCGGCGATGCTTATCTGCTCTTGTATCCCACTGTGCTCTGAGCTCTGCTATGACGTTTTCAGACTTCTCCAAACCATCTTGCCATTCCCTGATTTCACCTTTTAGCCTTTTTATCAGCTGCTCGTCTGATCGATGCCTTGGCTGTTTATCTGCATCCACCCTTATCTGTTTGATCTGGGCTCTGAGTCTTTCGTTGTCCTGAATTAACCTGTTCCGCTCTCCCAGATTGGTAGCATCTTGCACGTTGTGCTCATATTTCAAACTTTCCACTTGTTGCTTTAACCTGCTGATTTCGGCGCAATAGCCTCTTTCCTTTGCTAACCAATCCCACTGCCTTTGCGATGATTCGGTGAAATTCCGGATGTGGGGTCTCTTAGCTGGCCTTTCATGCTCAAGTTCCCTTCTATACCATGCAAGGTAACCTGGCGCCGTCTCTCCTTTGGCTCGATCCCGCACGCAAGTATCTGATTTCAAATATTGACACTCACTCCAGATTTGGCGAATCTTTGCTTCTGGGAATTGTCCGTTAGGACTTATCTCAACTGCTTGAGTGCTAAGATCTTCCTCATGAGGTACTGTCTGGCATCTTCCGAACTGTCTCAAAACTCGGCAGGGTGCGTAAGGTTGAATGCTCTTAAGCCCCATCAGTAAGAAATGAGTTTTAGCTGCCGACATATATAGGATCTCATCAACAGGCAACCATCCTAGCGTCCATTGTATTTGGCTGGCAGTAAGAGCTTGAAAGAACGAGGTCCATGCCAGGACTCCTTTGGGCAAACTGATCTCTTTGGTTCTCGTGTAAGATTCTTCTATGCAAGTCTTTTCCGGGGAACCATGGCTCAAAATCTCGGAATGATGGCAGAGGTGCTCGGTCATCCATATCTGTAGGAGCAAGTTACAACCTTCGAAGAAATTTCCCCCAGCTTTACAAGCTGTAAGAGCTCGAAAGATGTCAGATACCACCATTGGCGCGAGAGTACTGTCACTTTGCGTGAGTAAAGTGCTGAAGACCCCGGATATCTTCAGATCAATGTTTCCGTCTTTCCTTGGAAATACCAGAAGGCCTAGGAACATCATCATGAAAGCTACCCGTCTGTGCTTGTCCCACTTCTGACGAACTCCTTTGCTGCACAGTTTGTTGATTGGATTATTGAATCCCCCCTCATGACCGTACCTATCATATATGAAGCATGGAGTACAAAATCCGGCTGCCAGATCCGGGTTGTGGACTGTTCTAGGTATCTTCAATGAATCTAGGAACCGATGTACCGTGACGACTCTTGGGGCGACCAAGTATTTTTCCCTCCAAAGGAAGTTCAGCATTCCCGATGTATCCGTCCATTTCTTCCAAAGTGGGGGTGAGTTCAAAATCAGAGAAATGGAAAACATTGTGCGCCGGGTCCCAGTAGGTAACCAAAGCTCTTATGATATCTCCCCGAGGCTGGATTTCCAACAAACCCACGAGACCTTTCAGATGTTTCTTGACCTCATTTTGTCCTTCAGCACCTAGATCATTCCACCATAGCCGTAACTTGACAGGGATTTTGGTCATTATTGAAAAATGTTCATTTTGCATCGTGCTCATCCTGCACATTTATTAAGGTGATTTCAACAAAAAATGATTTTGACTCAAGAATATTTTACAAAAGGGATTAAGTTTTGAACACGGCCTTTAAACACCTTGAGGACGAAGATTTTAAGGCCGTGTGGGTCAACCGGACAAAATACTAAACAAGACCCAAAGGTGGCTATTTATGCAAAGTCAGCCTTCCGGCGTCCCTTTCGGGAACATTCGGCTATTTATGACAAAACATCATCACCCGACTTATTTATGACAGATTTAAAATTTGACATATATTTTGGCTATTTTTAGCAAAAGGAAAGGTTGGACACCACCCCACTTATTTATGACAAAATTTGACACGTTTTTTATTTATTTATTGATTTTTGGCTATTTTAGCAAAAGGTGGGGTTGGACCCGATGAGGGTTGCCTACGTATCTCACATCCGGTGAGAATCAAACCGGCGTAGTTCTCGAATATCGTAAATAGAAAAAATCAAATAAACCTAGAAATCAAGAATACGTATTTTTATTATATTTTTTCTTTTGCAAAGAGATAAAAACTAAAGAAAATATTTTTTTTTTTAGGAAATATTTGGACTATTGGTCTGAATTTATAAAAGGGGTACTACGAAAGAGACAACATTTTTTGATTATGAATTTCCGTTTTTTTTTACTTTTAAATAAATACCTTCTTTTTTTTTTTTTAGGGAAGTGATAAAAAAAGAAAAAAAAAATTATATTTTTTTTTAATAACTCAAACTAAGAAGACAAATTTTGTTTTTATTCTCTTTTTTTTAGAAAAATTCCGGCGAGGTTTTGACACTACTTGGACATTGGTTTTATTTTTCCAAAATAAGTAATTATCTCCCTACGCTGCTATTTTTCCTTTTTTTTTAGAAACCGGTCGGCATGCGGAACCGAAGCAAATAAATGCACACACAGATAGGAATGCAGCATGATGGTCTTTTCATTTCAGGTTGCTAGTCCTAGACGGACCCAACCCCTGTGTTGAGTCCCCTAAGTCAAATGCAACATGATGCAAATAAGCGTTCCTACTAGGGATCCGACATGAAGTCAAGTTATTCTAGGTTCGTAACCTGGGTATTTGTTCTAGACTGTGTACCCGAGCGGACAACTCGAGTCGAGGAGGGGGCTACGTACCGGGGACCCGCGAGATCGTCCGGCTTTGTAACTTGTCCGACCTCTTTCTTATTTCAGGTATTGACACTAACAGAATAGGGAGTCTCGACCAGCGAGCTTCTCCCCGGAGGTAAGAAGAGAAGGGTTTCGGCACAGTTTATATACAGTTCAGATAATATCAAAGCGGTAAAAGACAACATTTAGCACGTTATGCAAAAACATGTAATAAAGATCAGATAATAAAGCCAAATATAACAATTATTCTAAGCTCGAATTCTTGAACCCTGAACCAGTGGTTCTGGGTTCTATCCCCAGCGGAGTCGCCAGAGCTGTCACACCTCCTTTTTGCGCGCCCGCCCCGAAGGGTTAAATGCGCGAGGGGAGTTTTTCCAATTTAAGTGACAATATTCGAAATGGGATTATTTATTTAATTCAGAGTCGCCACTTGGGAAAGGTTTGGTTTTTGGTGTCCCAAGTCACCGGTTTATCTTGAATCCCAAATCGAGGAAATTTTCGACTTTTCCAAATGAAGTCTGCGAACCAGAAATTCTAAGTAAGGAATTCTGTTGACCCGAGGGAAGGTGTTAGGCACCCTCGAATCCCGTGGTTCTAGCACGGTCGCTTAAATTGTTATAATGGCTAAATATCTGATTTAAATACATGTTGTGACTTATGTGCTTTTATTAAGTTTAAACCGCTTTTATTATTATCATTTATTTTTTATAGAATTGCAACGTCGTGAAAATGCATCTCGAACCACGTCACAATCAATGCACCCGTAGTTGTTAACACATTTCGACTCCGTTGAGATTTGAATTTGGGTCACATAAATGCGCACCCGAATTTAAGAATGTATTTTAATTAAGCCGTGCCTAAAGAGTCTAACGCGTTATTATTTTGTAGAAAGCCATGAGATTCACTAAACGGCCTAGCCTGAATTCTAAATATTATGATTAGTTGTTGAGGGCCCCGCAATTTACATTTTTATTTGGCGAGGCTTATCTCATTATTTTTAAAAGGATAAACCTATAGTGACTACATTTCTTATTATTTTTGGTTTCCAGGAATAGAAGAAAGAAAGATGTATGCTAATTGAAGTATATGCTTTGGCCTAAACCGGATTCCTATCAATTTCTAATTACTTATAAAGTGAAAAGACGTCATACCTTACGAAATACTTTGGTTGAACAAATAAGTTATATGTGAGATGGATGGAATGCAATACTTAATCCGAACATTTCTCGAATCAAACTTAGCTAGATTTATTTAGGCTAGATTAAGGAAATTGAACGCTAGGCATTATTACTAATGGGGATTCGAACGTGCTCCTATATATTGCTTAGCGGTCCTGATAAAAGAACTAAAAATAACACAGAACATTATTGTGTAAGGTGGAAATATTCTATCCTATGCATGTCATTAGTTAAACGGGAATCCAGTCGAAAATTCTATACCAATTATCCATACCTTCTATATATTGTACCATTACATCTTGTACTAGCAAACAACTATAAACTAAGATGCAAGAGGATAAAACTTGATTAAGTATTATCTAACTAATCTTTCGCTACTGAATTACGCACTAATCAATTTATACAAAAGAAGTCAATATACCATGAGCATTACAAAACAGACATCTAAATTTCTTCAAACTCCTTTCATTTCATGCTTTCGAACTGTTACAGTTAACACCAAAATGGGACTCGAAATGTGTACCTGAATGCTGAAATGCAAAGAGAAGTGAAGCAGAAGAGTCAGCGGCAGTAGATAGCAGAATAGCAGTAGCAGCAACAAAACAAAACAATTGGGGTAGAACCAAAATCCCAGCTAGACCAAATCCCAGAGTGAAACCACAAACAACCAGCAGACTCAGTCGGATTTAGAAGAAATCATGTATTGGACAGAACAGGTCAAGACCATTGAAATCAAGACAGCAAGAAGAATGCAATTTATAGTTTTGTCTGTCTGTGTTATCAAAACAGAGTTCCTTCCAGTTTTCTACTTTTCAGAACTGCAACCCTCAATCTCCAAAACTGAATTTTCACGTGTATTCTCTCTTTATCTGTCTATGTATATGTATCTATGTCTATCTTAAAGTCTGTATGCCTGACTTATGTGTGTATGTGTATATCTCTCAATGTGTATCACCCTCCCTTTATTATCAGATGGTCTCCTATATGCTCTCTCTTCACCCTCTTCTTTTCTCTGTGTTCACTCTATCTCTGCCCCCTATATGCTCTGTATATCCCTCTAATATCAGGTGTTATCCCCCTTTCCAACTGATGGAAGTCTGTGTCTATTCCTAATCCCCTCTCCCTCTGTGTTCACTAATATCCCATCCCTTCCATGTGTCTTATGTCTTCCCTTTTATAAGCCTTAACATTACCCCTTTTACAGCCTGATAGATTAAAAGAAACCCCTCCCATGTGCCATCTTCTTTTCAGTTCCACTTAGCTATTTAAGTATTAACCCCCATCAACATTCCCTGGCAGACTTATTCTTTAAAAAGGTTTAATACTTCTTTAAACTAAATCAAAGTATGGGCAGCAGAATATATCTGACAGCATATGCTGTCAAACCATTTTTAAATCAAAAGCCCTTTATGCAGGAACCAGGCTGTGCACAAGTGCACCTGTGGTGCATAAATGCACATGCTATGCCAAGTGCACATGCCCTCCAATTCAGAACTTTAAACAAAACATTCCTTTTACATTACTGATTCCAATTAACAACTATAAGTAAACAAACTCAGTTCTTAATTGATTCAAACAAATGCTTAGCAGAAGTAAGTCGATTTGTTATTGCTCGGATAACTGAAACTAATTGACGACATATGTCGACTCGACTATACTAGTTATAACACATACAATCGTAACCAAAAATCAGACATTTAACTGTAACGACACACGATTTGAATTATACTGACTAAGCAAAGTGGTACTCGAGGAGCCAGTTGATCAGTCAACATTTGAAGCTCAATTGTTCGCACAGCACATACATACGCATTATCAGAACAAGTAGGAGAAGAAACTAATCAAACAATAAAGGTTCAGGCAAGGTGGACAGGACACAGTTGGTAAAATTCGAAACAACCATTACACAACAACAATAACAGCCTTTTCAGCAAACACGGATTAACAGAACAAAGAAAAGAGAACAAAACTCACCTTAAATCCCGAAGAATCGAAACCTTGACTCGGACTCGGACAGACCTTTCTTAAGGCTGAACGGACTTTAATCGAAGTGTTTCTCAGATGAGAAACACTTCGATTAAGGTCCATTAGACCTTAATTTCTTTGGCTCGAACGGACATGGACCAGTGACGGGGAACCCTAAGGTTCCAAAAATCAGATCTGGGATTCATGCTTCCCTGATCAGATTGGGACCAAACCAAGCATGGTTTGGTCTCGAGGGGGGTCTAGGGACTGTCTGGTGTGAAGCTGGGGTTAAACGGTGTAGATCGAGTTTTGACTCGAATCTTCAAATGAAGATTCGAGAAGGTGGGATGGTATTCGAGTTAAGTAGTTAACAGATCCATGTTTAGGATGGCCAGGGGATTCTAGGGTGTTAAGGTGAAGGTCACCGGCGTCCATGCCGCCGGTTTTCATGGTGAAGGATACAGGGGCGGCTCTAGGGTTTGATGGGGAAGAAGGTGAAGACGGAAGTTGGGGTATTGGATAGGGGGGCAGGGTAAGGTTACAGGCTTATATAGTCAGTGGGTAGGTGGATCCTGGCCGTTGGATGAGATGCGATGAAGGGCCAGGATCCTTCAGCTCGAAGGAAACGGTGTCGTTTCATCTTTTAGAGGGTTTGGGTCGATCCGGGTGGAAACGGGTCGGGGTCATTAGTGGGTTATGGGGAGGTGATCTTGGCCGTTGATCAATCGGAGATCAACGGCTCAGATCAAACTCAACCATTACGACGTCGTTTGGACGTCCTTGGTGTCAGCTTGGATTGGACCGGGCAGGCCTGGTTTTGGGCTGAATTTGTTTGGGCCAATTTGTTAAAATTGGCCCAAGTCCGAAAAAGGATGGGCTCTTTTTTTTTTATTATTTCCTTTTCTTCTTTATTTAAAAAAACACAAAACTAAGTAAAATCAAATTAAAATTAAATAAACACTTACAATTATTTGCACACACATAAAAATAATTCAAAACATGTAAAAATCAAACAAAACAAAATCACGGGCAAAGACGTCTGTTTATGATTTTCTATTTAACAACCGTGTTACGGTTCAGATTACGCATGACACGTACATTTTTGTATTTTGTTTTAATAAAGTAAAAATGGGCAAAAATCATAAATAATTAACAAAGTGCCATGTAAGAATCCAAAAATTGTACAACGGGATCAATTGTTATTACTTTTTTTTATTTCTTTTGGAGCGATTGTCGCGCGAAACAAAAATCACGTGCTCACATTACTCAATGAGAAGATGAGAAAGAAGCCTGAAAATCAAGGACAAGCTCTCATCACAGAAGGTAGAGGCAGGAGTTATCAAAGGAGTTCGAACAACTATGGTAGATCCGGAGCTCGTGGGAAGTCAAAGAACCGATCCAAATCAAGAGTCAGAAATTGCTACAACTGTAATCAACCAGGTCACTTCAAAAGAGATTGCCCAAATCCAAGGAAGGGCAAAGGTGAAACCAGTGGCCAGAAGAATGACGACAACACAGCCGCCATGGTGCAAAATAATGATAATGTTGTCCTCTTTATAAATGAGGAAGAGGAATGCATGCACCTGTCAGGTCCAGAGTCGGAATGGGTGGTTGACACAGCGGCATCTCACCATGCCACACCGGTAAGAGATCTTTTTTGCAGATATGTAGCAGGTGATTTCGGCACAGTGAAAATGGGTAACACAAGTTACTCAAAGATTGCGGGGATTGGTGACATTTGTATCAAGACAAATGTCGGATGCACATTGGTTCTAAAGGATGTGCGGCATGTACCTGATTTGCGGATGAACTTGATCTCGGGAATTGCTTTAGACCGAGATGGATACGAGAGTTATTTTGCAAATCAAAAGTGGAGACTCACTAAGGGATCATTGGTGATTGCAAAGGGAGTTGCTCGTGGCACGTTGTACAGGACAAATGCAGAAATATGCCAAGGTGAATTGAACGCGGCACAAGATGAGATTTCTGTAGATTTGTGGCACAAAAGAATGGGTCATATGAGCGAGAAGGGATTGCAGATTCTTGCCAAGAAATCACTCATTTCTTATGCCAAAGGTACAACGGTAAAACCTTGTGACTACTGTTTATTTGGTAAGCAGCATAGAGTCTCATTTCAGACATCGTCTGAAAGAAAATTGAATATACTTGATTTAGTATATTCTGATGTTTGCGGCCCAATGGAAATTGAATCAATGGGCGGTAACAAATATTTTGTTACTTTTATTGATGATGCTTCACGAAAATTATGGGTTTATATTTTGAAAACCAAAGATCAGGTGTTTCAAGTTTTCCAGAAGTTTCATGCTCTAGTAGAAAGGGAGACGGGTCGAAAGCTAAAGCGTCTCCGAAGTGACAATGGAGGTGAGTACACTTCAAGGGAATTTGAAGAGTATTGTTCAAGTCATGGGATCAGACATGAAAAGACAGTTCCTGGAACCCCACAGCACAATGGCGTAGCCGAGAGGATGAACCGCACCATTGTGGAGAAGGTGAGAAGCATGCTCAGAATGGCTAAACTGCCTAAGTCATTCTGGGGTGAAGCAGTTCAGACAGCCTGTTACCTGATCAATAGGAGTCCATCAGTTCCGTTGGCGTTTGAAATCCCAGAGAGAGTCTGGACCAACAAGGAGGTGTCCTACTCGCATCTGAAGGTGTTCGGTTGCAGAGCTTTTGCACATGTACCAAAAGAGCAGAGAACAAAGCTGGATGATAAATCTATTCCCTGCATATTTATCGGATATGGAGATGAAGAGTTCGGGTACAGACTGTGGGATCCTGTAAAGAAGAAGGTCATCAGAAGTAGAGATGTAGTCTTCCGAGAAAGTGAAGTTGGAACTGCTGCTGATATGTCAGAAAAGGCGAAGAATGGTATAATTCCTAACTTTGTTACTATTCCTTCTACTTCTAACAATCCCACAAGTGCAGAAAGTACGACCGACGAGGTTGCCGAGCAGGGGGAGCAACCTGGTGAGGTTATTGAGCAGGGGGAGCAACTTGATGAAGGTGTCGAGGAAGTGGAGCACCCCACTCAGGGAGAAGAACAACCTCAACCTCTGAGGAGATCAGAGAGGCCAAGGGTAGAGTCACGCAGGTACCCTTCCACAGAGTATGTCCTCATCAGTGATGAGGGGGAGCCAGAAAGTCTTAAGGAGGTGTTGTCCCATCCAGAAAAGAACCAGTGGATGAAAGCTATGCAAGAAGAGATGGAATCTCTCCAGAAAAATGGCACATACAAGCTGGTTGAACTTCCAAAGGGTAAAAGACCACTCAAATGCAAATGGGTCTTTAAACTCAAGAAAGATGGAGATGGCAAGCTGGTCAGATACAAAGCTCGATTGGTGGTTAAAGGCTTCGAACAGAAGAAAGGTATTGATTTTGACGAAATTTTCTCCCCCGTTGTTAAAATGACTTCTATTCGAACAATTTTGAGCTTAGCAGCTAGCCTAGATCTTGAAGTGGAGCAGTTGGATGTGAAAACTGCATTTCTTCATGGAGATTTGGAAGAGGAGATTTATATGGAGCAACCAGAAGGATTTGAAGTAGCTGGAAAGAAACACATGGTGTGCAAATTGAATAAGAGTCTTTATGGATTGAAGCAGGCACCAAGGCAGTGGTACATGAAGTTTGATTCATTCATGAAAAGTCAAACATACCTAAAGACCTATTCTGATCCATGTGTATACTTCAAAAGATTTTCTGAGAATAACTTTATTATATTGTTGTTGTATGTGGATGACATGTTAATTGTAGGAAAAGACAAGGGGTTGATAGCAAAGTTGAAAGGAGATCTGTCCAAGTCATTTGATATGAAGGACTTGGGCCCAGCACAACAAATTCTAGGGATGAAGATAGTTCGAGAGAGAACAAGTAGAAAGTTGTGGCTATCTCAGGAGAAGTACATTGAACGTGTACTAGAACGCTTCAACATGAAGAATGCTAAGCCAGTCAGCACACCTCTTGCTGGTCATCTAAAGTTGAGCAAAAAGATGTGTCCTACAACAGAGGAGGAGAAAGGGAACATGGCTAGAGTTCCTTATTCTTCAGCAGTCGGAAGCTTGATGTATGCAATGGTATGTACTAGACCTGATATTGCTCACGCAGTTGTTATTGTCAGCAGGTTTCTTGAAAATCCTGGAAAGGAACATTGGGAAGCAGTCAAGTGGATACTCAGGGACCTGAGAGGTTCCATGGGAGATTGTTTGTGCTTTGGAGGATCCGATCCAATCTTGAAGGGCTATACAGATGCTGATATTGCAGGTGACATTGATAACAGAAAATCTACTACTGGATATTTGTTTACATTTTCAGGGGGAGCTATATCATGGCAGTCGAGGTTGCAGAAGTGTGTCGCACTCTCTACAACTGAAGCAGAGTATATTGCTACTACTGAAGCTGGCAAATAGATGGTATGGATCAAACGGTTCCTTCAAGAGCTTGGATTGCACCAGAAGGAGTATGTCGTCTATTGTGACAGTCAAAGTGCAATAGACCTGAGCAAAAACACTATGTATCATGCAAGGACGAAGCATATCGACGTGAGGTATAATTGGATTCGAGAAAGGATAGAAGATGGGTCTATGCAGGTAAAGAAAATCCATACAAGTGAGAATCCTTCGGATATGCTGACTAAAGTGGTACCAAGAGACAAGTTTGAGCTATGCAAAAGAACTTGTCGGCATACACTCAAACTAGAACCTCCGGTGTTACCTCCTTCAGGTGAATGGGACTGGAGGGGGAGATTTGTGGGGTCCAGGTCATATGTGAAAGAAGAAAAACTTCTTCTTTCTTCTTTTTGTCAAGCCAGCCAATTTAGACAAGATTTGGGCGGCTGATTTTTTGCAGTAGTGTTGATATCACTGCATACATCAACATAGGTATTCTGCAGCTATAAATAAGTGCATCTACCTTCATTGTAAGACACACCAACAAAGAGAGAAAGAAAGAGTGAGGTTTCACAGACAAGGTATAAGAAAATAGTCTGTGAGAAAAATAGAGAGTGAGTGATATTGTAGTGAGGTGGGAATATCAAAAGAGAGTTATTTCTTTTAAGTGTTGTAGTGGTTTGGAGTATTTTACTCGGACCTACAGAGTATAAAATTCCTTACTATAGTGATATCAGTTGCTCCTCTCGGGGCCGTGATTTTTTTCCTTATCAAAAGGGTTTTCCACGTAAAAATCTTGGTGTCGTTGTTACTCTTTTATTCTTGTTAATTATCGTATCTTGGTGCTACATTCTTATTTTGTTTTTATTACCGTGAATATTATTTTTGTAGGGGGTTTATTCCCAACAAGAGTTTTCTATTTTGATTGTAATGGACAAAATGATGGTAATTTTGGTGAATATATATATATATATATATGTGTGTGTGTGTGTGTGTATGTGTGTGCGTGTGTGTGTGTGAAATGAGAGGATAAAGGAGGCGCTGGTGAGTAAAAAAGTGCGAGAGGCTAGTAAAAACATAAGGGTTTAATAAATTTTTAAGTGTAGGACAAGTGACATCTTGTGGTACTAATAAGTGAAATTAAGGTCTAAATCAGCTGCTACCAAATATTGTTTGTTACTCAAAAGTAGGGGTGTTCGTCGGTCGGTACGGTGTGGTACGGTATTTAGACATTTCGGTTCGGTATATTTGGTATTCGGTTTCTTAAAATTCTATACACCGTACCTAATTAAATTCGGTATGGTTCTATTTTTCTCCTTTTGGTTTCGGTTTATTCGGTTCGGTAACTTCGGTTTGAACAATAACTAGTGCATTGGGCCATACACTCTAATATTCTCAATTAAAGTACTCAAAAATACAAAACTGAAAATGTTTGTTGACAAAAAATTTGTCCAAAAAACTAGCAAATAACGACCCAAATAGAGAAAATTATACATAAAAGAATATTTGATCATTAGAAATGTCTTGTTACTTGTTTAGAGTTAATTGATGAACTTTGAGAATAAAAGAAAGTAAAATTTTATATTTTTTATATTTATGTTATAATTAATAATATGTGTTTTGTGTAATATAATATATATTTCGGTACAACATCGATATTTCAATATTTTATCTTAAAATACCAAATATCATACCTAATACCAATTTTTTTAAAAACTTAAACCAAATACCAAAATATCGTATACCAAATATCAAAATTTTCGATTTCAATACGATAATTCGGTATTTACCAAATTATATCCGACTCTACTCAAAGAGCAAATGTAGGCCAATTTTCTAACAAAAATAGGGTTGACCCAAATTTGAAACGGCATAGTACAAAAAAAGGTTCATTTTGCAAAATATTAAAACAATTCTGAACCCTTTTCTCTTAAAATTTTAAAGTACCTTACTAGGTGGAGCTATGGAAGCACGTGGTCCCCAAGTTGTGGATATAGTATCGTTCAGCATGATAAATATTTACAGTAATTGATTTTGGTGGGACCCATAGGCTTGTTGCATTTTAAAAAGACATTCAGCTACCTGTACGGTGGCTATGCACGTGGCAGGCCCTAGGCTTACGCTACGTGTCACTTCGAGGTTTTTGTTTTTGTAGTAATTAATTTCCCATGTTGAATATTTAGCATGAACCATTAGAGCCCATTTGGACATAAGAATTGTTTTTCGAAAAATTTTCATTTTTTTTCCGAAATCAGGTTTGGCCATAAAATTTTCAATTTTCACTTCAAGATAAATTTTAAAATTTGAAAAACTCCAAAAAACTGTTTTTCAAAATTTTCATTCAAATCACTCACAAAACTTCAAAAAACAACGTAAAATTATATTCATGAACAAACACAACTATAATTTTCAAATAGCATTTTCATTTGATTTTTTTTTTTTTTTACTTTTTTTAGAATTTTACAATCCTTATGTCCAAACGCCCACTAAGTAGGCGTTTGAATATAAAAGTTATAATTTTTGGAAAAAATAGTATTTGGAGTTAAGTTGAAAAATGATATTTGGAATTTGATTGTTGTTATTTTATTATGCATTTTTATGGTATTAATATATCGACTTCTATTGCTTTTTTGAGCCGAGGGTCTCCTGTAAACAGTCGCTCTATCCTTCGGGGTAGGGGTAAGGTCTGCGTACATATTACCCTCCACATACCCCACTTGTGAGATTATACTGGGTCGTTGTTGTTTGTTTGTTTGGATATGTATTTCATTTAGAAAAATACTGCAGTTTTATGAGTTGGAAAAAGAATTTTTCTGAAAATTTTATGAACAAACACATTTTAAATTAGGAAAAACAATTTATGGACAAACGGCCTTTAGTTTCTTACTTGTTTTTTTTTCCAATATCCGTTTCTCTCTTTTTTGTTCTTTTATTAGAACTAGTAAATGATACGCGCGTTGCGCGTGTATCTTATTTAAATGATTAAAAGCTTTTTAAAAATTATATAAATATTTTATTTAAAATTATATTTATGTTATAAAAGTAAAATATGAGTTTTGAAAATGAAGAACATTGATTCTATATAACCAATTCAATATGGGGGGAAACGGCCACATAAAAGTCCTCATTCATGGTCATTATATTGAAAAAAATAATTCATTCAATATACAAAAACTAAGCTATACTAATTTATTATGATTAAATGATAAACTAAAGTAAAATTATGTATTAATTAACTTTAATTCAGTAATAGTAAAAAATAAAGACATGTATTTGTATATAATATGTGGTGTAATATTATAAAGCATATAATTTTTATGCTTAATTACCAAATTTATATAGATAGCTACGAAAATAAAGTTCTTGTGTATATATAAATGAAACCATTTGCGTATTATATTTATGTTTATATATTCTATTTGTATTATATTAAGTTATTAGTATTGTAAAGGACCTTGTGTATTATTTCTTTTAGAGTTCTAGAATAATATGAAATAGTATTAGTTTAAAACAATAGGGATCCTTTCCTATTTGAGGTAAAATTTCAATTGGATTTAAACTCCTAAATATTAGGGCAATTCAATAAGGAAAAACTTAATAACCAAAATTTAGTAGATTTTAAAGTTTTAAATATTAGAAAAATAACTTAAATTATTATTTTGTTTAATGTGATATATGTTTTAAAGGGTGAAAGAACAAACGATATTTTTTTAAAAGTGTTCGTGCTTTAATATAGTATATAGATAGATATTGATATCTAGCTAAATTACGATTTTATCTTTTGGAATGCATATTGCACGTGTAGCGGGTACAATTTCTTTTTATAAAATTAATAAATATTATCAACATATTTGAATTATAAACTAATAAAGAAATAATAATGATAATGATCGACGTTATTTAGTGGCTCGGTGGGTTCAAAGCATAAAAGGAATCTTGTTATGCTATACAGTAATTAAATAAAAAATATTTTCTTTTTCTTTTCCTCTTTCGATACTTTTCTCTTATTCTCCAAATTTCTCCTCATATATTTTCATAGTTTTATTGAACCAAATGAATTATGTAAGTCATGTGCTGGCTTTCAAAAGTTTTTCTAGTGTACGGTAGACAAAGAAACAACTCCTTTTTTTAATGTTAGCATCATAAATATTGTCTAAATATTTTTATTGCAGGCAATTCTAAAATACTGTGCATAACCTTCAGTAGAAAGTTTACCTAATATATGACAAACAAAATAATTAACGAAATAAGTGCGATAAAATATAGCGCATAATTATTGTCTAAAATACGACTCCAAAAATGTAGAAAAGAAGCAATTTTAATTATTATGGTCACCCTTTTTGTACTAATATACTTGAAGTCGATCAATCTATCCTAAATTTGCTATAAGTTTCGAGGACCTTTTTTGGTCTATCTTGAATGTTACATTTGCTATAAGTTTCGAATATTGACTTCAATAATAGAACTGAGTACTCTTAGAACTGAAAGGAATGCAGGCAAAATTATTTTCTAATTTTCTGCCTAATTTTCTAAGATAAAGTAATAATCTAATTTTAATTCTTTTTAAAACAAGCAACTTGAATTGGTATAGCAATTATAAATATTATTAATTATACAACAAAGGAAATAAATAAACTAATATTTAAGTGATAAGACTTAGATAGAATGTCTAACCGATTTTCTTTGATGAATTGCAATTTTTCAATAACCTGTAATAAATTTGTAAATTACGTGAGATGTGAAATTAGCCAAGTCAAAAACATGAAACAAAAACTATATAATAAAAAATTGTCGATGCAACAATAAAAATAAATTATTGATACAATACTAAAAACTGGTGCATGCAAACGTGCTTGCAAAATACGAAGTAGCAAAAGATGTTAATATTAATAAAAGAAACAACACCTGAAATCGCGATGTTGGAATAGGGCGAACTTTGATGATTAAATTGTGACATTGTAGCTTCTTTTATAGAAGTATTATGGTACACAATTTGACACATGAAAAGAATTATATAAAGTAAATTTGTGTGTAGGTGAAAGAGACAAGAAGATTTACCAAATAATAAAAACTTCTACCAAAATATTTCCTTGTGTCGTCCAGCAAGTCAAATTCTTTAAACACTTTCCTTGTGTGCAACGGAACCACAATAATGGTTCCATTTTACCCGTGCAATAAACTTTCCTTGTGTAATTTTACAATAAACTTTCCTTATGCAACAGTAGAAATTTTTTATTACCAAATAATTAAGGTAACATTACTCATTTAATACTCCAAAGAGTAAAGGAATTTTGTTATTTAATGAGAGTGAAAGTTTAGGAAATTTTTTTTGTTAAGTATCCTTGGGTAAGAAACATGACAAAATTTAATGAGAGTGAAAGTTTATGAATTTTTTTTTGTTAAGTTTCCTTGGGTAAGAAACGTGACAAAATTTAACCAATTAATTAAGGCAAAGTTTAATAACAAATAATTGAAGAAATATTTACCAAAAAATCCGAAAACTAAATTAATTAAGTGAATATTTTTAAATATTTATGAAATACTTAAAATTACTATATTGTCCTATGGGAACTCTATGTTTTAAAGGGTAAAAAAGGCGAACGACATTTCGCTAAGGGTCTTCGTGCTTTTAATATAATATAGATTAACCAACAACCAACATAGTTACAATAAACGGAGAAGTGTCAAAAATATCCCTCTATTATGCGAAAAGGATCATATATATCGTCCATTATACTTTCTATCTATCAAAGTCCCCGATGTTATAAAATTGGTACAAAAATATCCTTCCTCCGTTAGGACCTCCACCATATCCAATATCATCCCACATGACCTAACATTTTGCTGAGGTAAGCGCTACGTGACAATGCCACTTCACCGCCCCAACCCTATTTACCCTCCTCCTACCCCCCCCCCCCCACCCCCTTCCAATTCTTCCTTCACCACCACCTTCTCTTCCACCCAACTACCATAATCACTATCACTAATGAAAAGTAGAACTTCTTGTATCCTTCATTCTACTGTCCATAAAACCCAACAACGAGATGAAATTTTTCTCCTTTAATAAACTGAATAACAAATATAGAAGAACGACAAGAGTAGAATTACACTAATTTGTTAGCTTAAATTCTCATCATTCTCTCTTCTACATCTTGCTTCATCAGTCATCATCCTCTCTTCTCTTTCTTGCTTCATCAGTAATTTGGTAAAAAGGGTTCTCCATCACTGTGATGAAACTTTGGTATTCAAACCTTATAGATATGAAAACTTCTAAACTATTATCAGTGATGAACTGGTTTATTTTCTCAATAGTATTGAGTCACTCGTTGAAGAGTTCAAATTAAAAGAGGCCAAAATGCTTTTTCATTTTAACCAATTCCCGAGCATCGACTCCTGAGAAGGTAAAAGAGTTATGTTGAGGAAGAATTTTGACCGTACATTTAACTCTCTCAAAGAATTTTTCTATAAATTGTGACATCTGTTGACAAAATTACTTGTTTGATTAATTATGACATCACTCCCTCAAACGACATGGACATCATCCCACTTGTTTTATTGATTATGAGAGTGGGTGGTAGTGCTTATATTAGTTGGGTAATGTTGATGATGGTGGTTGGGTGAAGGAAGGTGGTGGTGAAGGAAGAAGTAGCGGAGCGGGAGGAGGGTAAATGGGGTTGGGGCAGTGAAGTGGCATTTCCATGTGGTGCTTACCTCAGCAAAATGTTAGGCCACGTGGGATGATATTGAACATGGTGGAAGTCCTAACATGGTGGAACATGAGGGAGGACATTTTTATACCAATTTTATTACGTCGGGGACTTTTATGGACAGATAGTATATATGATCCTTTTTGCATAGTAGAGGAATATTTTTGACCCTTCTCTGTATAATAAAACTAGGAGTATACTCATACAATCTCACTTAAAAAACTAGATTAATTTTTAGATTTTCTTGTCAAGCAATGAGCAACTAAATTTGCTTATTTCCTAACCTAAATCAGAGAAATATTAGGATTTATCCTGAACAAGAGATAATAATCCTCTAAAAGCACTTCAAACATTGTAAAATCTTGTTTGTGGAGTTATAAGAAAGCATAATTTTCTGGACATCACATTCAGTTATCCTCGCGGGCCATTAAAATATTGATTCAACTAGACGAGAGCAAAATACAAGCTCATAATTTCAATATACCTAGCATTGAAACAACCTCAAGAATCCGAAGAAGCTGCATCTACAAACCCACATCCATTTCTCTCTTTGTAACTTTTTTCGTTTTCTTTTAAAAAAGTTTGATTAATTTGATATCACACTATTTCTTCCTGCTTTTCGTGCCTTAAATGTTATTTATCCATATAATTTGATTTTCTGGATTACAATTCTAAGTGCATTCACAATACAAATAGAGTGAAGAAGTTCTTTTATGAATTTATAATCGAAAAATCTGCTGCCTTCATTTTTCAACTTTATAGATAGACCTTCGAGTAATATTGATTGGCTATGAAAGAAACACTAACTAGGACCAATTTTTTTCTTTTATTTTGCTTTTTTTTTTTTTATTTCTCCAAATTTGTTGTCGAATATATTTTTTAAATCAAAAGATACAACACTTGAATTAATTGAAAGCTCAATAAGCCTCCTCACAAAAATAAATTAAAACTCAATAAGTATTGTAGCAAATCCATCAACATTGTTAAAGATTAAAGTAACAATTCATAAACAATGAAGAATAAGGTTTCATAGACAATCAAGGTGTAAAGGATAATCCTACATCGACTCTACTCCAATATTTTAGGATTCTTGTAGCCAAAGGACTTGTATATCTCTAGGCATAGGAGTCTTATACTGGAAACTCACTGTATATATTGGGGTTGTATAGTCACGTTTAAGTATGAGAATAAAAGAACATTTCATGGTATCGGAGCCCTAAGAGGTTTAACAACCCAAAATTGTCTTTACAGAAAAGAAGAAGACGGTGACTAGTATGGGGGATACAACCAATTCCTCGTCCGCCTCTCAGTCTCCCATATCTAACTCTATGCCTTCCCTAAATCTGACACATCAGTTATCGGTAAAGCTCACGTCCACAAACTTTCTGTTATGGAAAACACAGTTTATGCCGATGGTGTGCTGTTGTGGACTCAACCATCACATTGATGATAGTGAACCAGTTCCTGAACCTCTTTTAGAGGACAGTAAACCAAACCCAGCATATAAAGTGTGGGTGAGAGAAGACCAACTTGTATTAAGTTGGATTGTTGCATCAGTTTCAGAGGGTATTTTACCTCAATTAGTTAGAGCGCAGAGCGCTCGTGCAGCTTGGGATAAGCTTGTTGTTGCATATGCTTCAGGATCGAAGCCTTAAATTCGTGAACTCAAGATGCAGTTGCATACTTTGCGTTGTGACAATGCGAGCATTGAATCTTATATACAGAGGGCAAAAGGAATTACGGATAGACTAGCTGTGCTACAACATCCGATTTCCAATGATGATTTGGTTGAATTTGTTCTTGCTGGACTAGGTCCTGTTTATCGTCCTTTTACTAGATCACTAGAATCGAGTCAAGAAGATATTACTTTTGATGCTTTATGTGGCCTTCTCCTGAATGAAGAGCGACAATTAAAAAGAGATGAGACCATTACTGTCATTGCACCACAACCCACTTCACTAAAAGTTCCTTTTCTAGCACTCGAGGACGTGGTAGAGGACGAGAAGGGCGTGGTCGTGGACGCTCCTCCAACCAAGGGTTCACCCAGCAGAACTCTTATCATAGTTCTCTAGCATCTAACCAGTTGCCAAAGGCACAACCACAAGTTTTAGAATTTTTAGGGATTATTTGCCATAATTGTGAAGGTAAAGGTCACATTGCACGTGTATGCCCATCACCTAAAGCCAATAGTGGCAGCATGATGAATGGTCGACTTATTTCCAATTTTGCTAGTTCTCCAAACCCACCTACCCAAACTTGGTTGATAGATAGTGGCACCACACATCATATCACTGTAGACTTTGATAATCTAGGTATCTACTCTGAATACCAAGGTCCTGAAGAAGTGACACTAGGTAATGACTCCAAATTACCCATCTCTCATGTTGGTAAAAGTTCCGTTATTGTCTCCAATAATAAATTCAATATTGATAATATTTTACATATTCCCATTGCTACTCACAATCTATTATCAATTAGCTCTTTTGCCAAGTCTAATAATGTGTCTGTTGAATTATTTCCTAACTATTTTTTGATTAAGGACTTGGCAACGAGGGAAATACGATACACGGGGTTCATGAGTGAAGGCTTATATTCACTTCCAGTGTTGAAATCATTATCACCAGTTTCATGTGCAGCTTCCCTTGGAGTTTGACATGCTCGTCTTGCTCATGCATCCTATCCTACGGTTCGTCATGCTTTACCAGCCACTGCTCTCACATCATCAATGCATAAAAACACTAGTATATGTTCTACATGTGCTGTTAGTAAGAGCCATAAAATTCGTTTTAGTGAGTCTAGTTTTCAGGCCACAGGGCCTTTAGATTTGATATGTTCGGATGTTTGGGGCCCTGCTCCAGTAGTTTCACAGGATGGTTATCGTTATCATGTCATCTTTTTTGATCATTTTAGCAAATATACTTGGATTTATTTCCTTCGTTTTAAATCTGAAGTACTTTCAGTTTTTCGTCAATTTCGTACCATTGTTGAGAAGTATTTTGGTCGCCCTATTAGATGTTTCCAAGCCGATTGGGGAGGTGAATTTCAAGCCTTAACGAATTATTTGCATGATAATGGAATTGTCCAATATTCCTCTTGTCCTTATACACCTGAACAAAATGATTGTGCCGAAAGAAAGCATAGGCATATTGTTGAAACCGGCCGTGCACTTTTGCACCATGCCAATGTTCCCTATTATTTGTGGACAAATGCATTTGAAACTGCTGTTTATACTATTAATCGATTGCCAACTCCCCGTTTAAAGAATCAATCACCATATCGTATTTTGTTTTATATGGATCCGGGTTATTCTCTGTTGCGTATTTTTGGTTGCTTATGCTTTCCTTGGCTTCGTCCTTATACAAAGGATAAACTTTCACCTCAATCTCACCCTTGCATCTTTTTGGGGTATAGTAAATTGCACAAAGGTTACAAATGCCTTGACCTGGTTTCCTCCAAAGTTTATGTTTCTCGTCATGTAATTTTTGATGAATCTACATTTCCCTTTGCTTTGTAGGATGGTGTGCTGCCTAAATCCTCAACCAAGGAAACATCTCCTTCACTTATCGTTAATCTTCCTTATCAACAGACCCCATCAACCCTTACTTCATTACAAGCAAACCCGCACCAAACCCAAAATCCCTTGCCTCTGCCTTCTGTCACGCAATTAGCACCTATGCCACCTGATAGTGTTGTTCATGGACAAAGTACTAGTACGACCTCTTCATCTCCACTGGGTGTCCTCTGTGTGAAGACTCATCCTCTTATAATATGTATGATACATCAGATACTCCATCTAGACCTGAAAACTCCATTGTTCCACCCACGCATGGAATGGTTACAAGAGCACAAACAGGCTCCTTGAAACCAAAGCGACCCTTTTCCTTGTTGGCAACTACATTATTCTCACCTGAGCCCTCTTGCTATTCACAGGCTGCTAGGGATGTTAATTGGCGTCGAGCTATGTCGGAGGAGTATAATGCTTTCATTCAAAATGTCACATGGCAACTAGTTCCTCTTTCACCATCCCAAAATGTGATTGGTTGCAAGTGGGTGCATAAAACAAAGTTGAAGGCAGATGGATCTTTGGATCTTTATAAAGCACGACTTGTGGCTAAGGGTTATCATCAACATTCGGGAGTAGATTTTATTGATACATTCAGCCCAATTATCAAGCCTGCAACCATTCGGTTATTGCTATCGCTAGCTGTCACAAATCAGTGGCATACCACCCAGCTGGATATCTCCAATGCATTTCTTCATGGTCATCTCGACGAGATAGTTTATATGTCCCAGCCCCCGGATTCGTTGATCCTACTCGACTAGACCATGTATATCTTCTCAAATGCTCTCTTTTTGGGTTGAAACAGGCTCCCCGAATGTGGAATATATGCCTCAATGATTCATTACTCTCACTGGGATTTTTGGGATCCAAAACTGATAGCTCCTTGTTTTTTAAACCTACTGGTGACAAGAACTATTTTGTTTGGTTAATGTTGATGATATTTTAGTAGTAGGTTCAGATACAACTCTTGTAAAATCACTTGTAACTAAACTCCAGCAACAGTATGCAGTTCGTGATTTAGGGACACCTTCGTACTTCTTGGGTATCGAAGCACATTGGACGAGTGCTGGGTTGCATTTGACGCAAAAAAAATACATGGATGATCTCCTGAAACATGTTCATATGGACTCCTACAATATTGTTTCCACCCCAGTTTGTCCATCCATAAAACTCTCTTCCACTGAAAGATTTCAATTCACTGATCCCACCCTTTATCGAAGCGTTGTGGGTGCCTTGCAGTACTTGACCTTTACTCATCCTGATTTAGCATTTGCCGTGAACAAGGTCTCTCAATTCATGCACTGCCCTATGAACACTTACTGGACTACTGTTAAACGCATCCTACGCTATATTAAGACAACCCCGTCTCATGGGTTGTTCTTTGCTAAAGGCACATCCAGTTTATTACATGGCTATACTGATTCAGATTAGGGAGGCGACATAAATGATCATAAATCAACTACTGGGTTTGCTATTCTTTTGGGTTCTCATCTTATTTCATGGGCTTCGCGTAAGCAGCGAGCAGTGTCACACTCTAGTACTGAGGCAGAGTATGGAGCTCTAGCTACTGCCACCTCAGAAATCACTTGGATTGAGCATATTCTTCGAGAGATTGGATGATTTTCTTCCTCTGTTCCCACTTTTGTGGTGTGACAACCTCAGCGCGATGTACTTAACAGCCAATCCCATCTTTCACTCTCGAACAAAACATATGGAAATTGATTTCTATTTTGTTCGTGATAGAGTTCGAGCGAAGGATTTATGTGTTCGTTATGTCAGCTCTCATGATCAACTTGCTGATGTATTGACAAAGCCATTATCGAAGAACAAGTTTTTGCAGTTGCGGACTAAGTTGGTAGTGGTTTCAACCCCTACTCAACTTGAGGGGGAGTGTAAATGATAATCCTACATCGACTCTACTCCTATATTTTAGGATTCTTGTAGCCAAAGGACTTGTATATCTCTAGGCATAGGAGTCTTATACATCTGAGAACTCACTGTATATATTGGGGTTGTATAGTCACGTTTAAGTATGAGAATAAAAGAACTTTTCACAAGGATTGTGGTGAGATATAAAATTCTTTTACTTTTAACTAAAGTATTTTCTTTTAATTTATGTTATACATATGACGTTACTTGGAAAAGGTGGGAGTGGCCCATGTGGAGGATAAGATGCGGGAGGCGAGGTTGAGATGGTTCGGGCACGTTAAGAGGAGAAGTATAGAAGCCCCTGTTAGAAGGTGCGAGGGGTTAGCCCCGATGGGCAGTATGAGGGGTAGAGATAGGCCTAAGAAGTCTTAGGAAGAGGTTATTAGGCGGGACATGGCGCAACTGGAGCTGACTGAGGACAAACCCTAGACATGAAGGTGTGAAGGTCAAAGATTAGGGTAGAAGGTTCGTAGGTAGTCGAACGTTTCTCTTTGTATTACTCAGTCCGCATTAGTGTTGGTATGATATCTTTTATTCATAGATGGTTATTACTACCTAGAGTTTGACTGCATTCTTGTTGAAATTATCTTTTTTTTTTCATCTGTTGTTATTCGTACTTGTTGTAATTATCTTTTCTTTTTTAGTCGTTCTCTAGCCAAGGGTCTATCGGAAATAACCTCTCTATCCTTCCAAAGTAGGGGTAATTAAGGTTGTGTATATCTAACTCTCCCCATGACCCACTTGTAAAAAATTACCGAATTTCATGTTATTATACTGGGCTTGTTATCTTACCCTCCCCAAATCTCACCAGTAATTTAGGAAAGCAAAATTAATAAATGCATCAAATGAAAAAGAAAAAAATGTTATAGATAGAGCGTGTGAGTGGGAGGTGTAAGGATGGGCAGAATTACTGAAGGGAAAAGGACATAAAGTGAGAGATATTGAGATCTTCTTAGGATGATATATGCTAGGACACGTCACTGATTTTGACAAAGGCTGTTCCTAAAAGATTCTCCGACACACAAAATTTGAAGCCACGTGTAAGGTAAGCTCAAAGCTAATAAAAGACAGTAGGTTCTGCTGTTGTCTTGATGGTGACTTATCCTCAATTCGTGGCCATTTTGCCTTAACTCTAAAAAAGCATGAGTTTAGTTTAGTAGGTAACCAAAAGAAACAAAGAATAGATCTAACGGACCTGATAAATAGCCAATCTGAAAACACTTTATTTCTTCTTGATTTGGAAAAAAGAGGATTTTGACCATCAGTATTTATAAAATATGAACTTCATTGTTTAAATAATATTTCAAGTGAAATAATTCTTCAATTTATTTTTTTAAAGTGGAAGTTCTTGTTAAAAATATCATATTTGGACTTTCAAATATTCTTTTCCAACATTGGCTTTAAATACTCTTATTTGGAACCGTAATAAAATATTGTTCAAACGACTATTATATGACATGACGCTAGTTAGAAAAAACAAACTGCTCATAGTGAAAAAGAGGTGTCACATGTCACGACAGAAAAAAGAACCAGAATTTCATGACTTTGAATCTTAACTTAGTAAATTACTATGCTCAGTTGCATCTTAATTCTCTATTTTTTTCTTTAATTATTACTCACTCTGGTCCACTTTAATTAATTTAATAAGGTGAACAATTTAGTGCTAAAAGATGAATTCTTTAATATGTGTAAAAATACTCAAAAAATCAATTAAAGTGGACCGAAGGGAGTAAGTAATAAAAGCACAGAGATATGACTCAAATTAATAGCCTATTCGACCAAACTTCTAAAATCAGCTTATTTTGAAAAATACATTTTTTCCTCAAAAGTGTTTTTCAAAAAAGTTTGATGCAAAGTAGTTCGTGTTTGACCAATTAATTTAAAAAGCATTTTTGAACTCAATTAGTGTTTGACAAAATTTTTAAAAAATGTTTCTAAGTGTATCTTTCTCAAAAGTGCTTTTCAAAAAAATATTTTTGGGAAGAAACTATTTTTGTTTTGCTTCTACTCATAAATACTTATTTTCTTCTAAAAGTTTGGGTAAACATTTTAACTTTGAAAATAAATACTTTTCGCAAATAAAAAAGAAATACTTTTTGGGCAAATTTTTTTTGACCAAACGTGCTATAAGTTCTCGATTAATCCGCTCCAGTTACAAATCCCATATATTGCTCAATTCTCACCTCGAAGCTCAACGGTTTAACCATTTTTCCAGAGAATTAATTGTTGAACTGATTTGACATTACTTATGAAATTGAAATACTTAATATATCTCTTACTTTGAAATATTGATCTATTGTTTCTTTGTTGCATCGTGCACATATAAAAGATGGATTTGGACCTTAGCTTGAAGGATGCTGAATTATAAGTATGGCTGAGTCATGCGGGAATTATAATTTATGGGATTCGAATTAATCTCTAATACAGCTGTTAGATTAGTCCTTCAATATGTACATAATAATAGAGAAACATTAGTAGTAGTTTGGGTCGAGGAGGCAATTAGGCTTATTGGGCTATATATGCTTTGAATATACTCTACTGGCTATGGGGTGTGCGTGTGTATATAACTATATATATACAACAACAATAACAACAACAACAACCCAGTAAAAACACACAAGTGGAATCTGAAGAGGGTAGAGTGTACGCAGACCTTATTCCTATCCCAGAGGGATAAAGATGTTGTTTTCGAAAGACCCTAGAAGAAGAAAATAAACAATAGACAATAGGCAATAGATCAGTGACAACAACAGAAGTAAAAAAAATAGTATCAGCATCGTAGAAACCGGAAAATAAATGTAAAAGCAATTATAACAATAACTAGTAACAACGCCATAGAAAATAGTGTGGAAACTACATAAACCACTAACAACCCACAACGAAACATTATCAGCGCAGCCCGCCCCGGAACAATATATAAAAATGCTTGACTCTCTCCTAACCTACAACCCTAATACTTCACCTAGCTCTACACTTTTCTATCAAAAGTCATGTCCTTGGAGATCTGAAGTCGCGCCCTGTCTTGCCTGATCACCCTGATCACCTCACCCCAATACTTCTTAGGTCGCCCTCTACCTCTCCTCGTATGCTATATATATATATATATAGATTGATGAGGTGGTGTAATTCTAGTCAGACACGTACATTTGGACGAATAAAGAAGTGACATGTGGAACTGAAGACAAGTAAGATGTGAGTCAACAAATAGTTGATACCGGTTGCAAACATGTGACTGGTGCTAGATGAATCCCGAGGACAAAGTAGCCGATGACAAAGAATCAAAATATTGACATATGATAGCGTTCAATGAGCAGCCGTTATAAAGAATATCTGCATTTATAGTCAATCGTTATGCAGCCATCAATGAGAGTTTTATTTTCATTCAAGAGGAGCTTGATTTGGGGATCTTGTCTCCCTAAATAAAGCTATAAATAGGAGAATTAACATATATTGTAGGCACAAAAACATTCTGTATACAAAAGTTATATTCTGCTCTCAAACTATAAAATTATTTGCTTTCTTTTATTTTTAAGATTGTTCATACTACTGCTTTCGGAGAAGCTTATCATATTAACAGGCTTGTATTTTTTAAGTTACTTTTACATTCTTGATTTCGTTCTTGTTTATTTCATATTTTTGGATCAAATTAATTTACATGTCTATAAATCACATTACAAATCCAATTGTACCGTTTTACGGGTAAACAATATCTCATTAGCCTCAAAGTATATATATTAATCCCGATCGAATTCATTGTTTATTTATTCTAGCAAGTATACATAGACTATACATTAATTATACACATATTATATATAAAGTATACATATGTCATACATCCTCCGCCATACTTAGTTTTAGTTTAAGCAGTTGGTGCTAATAGTAAAAGGAAGTTTTCCAACAGGCGCCTCTTAGCTTTTACCTTGGGAATATAATTAAGTTCCGGTGGTAACCTCGGACCTCCTCCATTGTGCTCACTGCTCACTACTACGTTACAAGGATTCGCGTACGGTACGTTCATGTGCAAGTAGTCGCTAGCATACTCAAAATTTTCACTAGGTGATATATATATTTTAGGACCTTACTTTCTGTCCAGAATTGATACTCTATTTACTTTGTTTTGTTTTCCAGCAGTTCCGGCCTATTATATGTATGTATACACATGTTTTAGAAAGAAAAACTTACATATATACATTAAAAAAAAGAAAAAGAAATTGGAAGTGCTGTTTGATAAATGCAAAATCAGTGAACATACTGACTAAGGTGAAAAATAAGCAACACAAGCACAATTTTTTTATATGTCTAATTAATAATGACTTCAAGAAACTCTTTGATAGAGAAGGGCCTTTAAAATTGATCAGCTCACTATGGATGCTCAAAATTCATCTACCATGGAAGCAAAGTCAAAATAGAAAAACCTTAGATCTAAAAAAAAATAACCCATCAAGGAATTGCTCTTTGATCACCTTTACTTACAACATAATGAATTTGTGATTGTAAGTAGATTAACCCCATCTCTATAGAAAAGGAATTTATCAAGAAGCCCCCAGCGAGGATGGAACTCGCGACCTTTCGCTTACGAAGCAAGCGCAATACCACTATGCTATGGAGGCACTAGAATAACACTATCTTCTTTGGTTATATGTTGAACATGTTTACCTAGTTCAACTAAGTAGGAACAAGGATTTATAGTGGTAATTCTATACAGTATTTGAAACTTTATTATCCTCTCTATTCAAGTTTCAATTTAATTACATCCTATATACAAATTTACCAATTATATACATTTAGGAATTAAATAAGTATCCCTTTATATTAGGAAACAATTATTTCTCATCCTTATTCTCTCTCCCTCATGCTCTCTCTCTCTCTCACAATCCCTAATTTCAGTAATGTAGAGCAAATGAAAAGAGAGCAGCAATTCCACCATCGACAACCGTTAAAGCTTTTTGAAACTTTGAATTCGAATTTGGATTTTCAAAAAATATTTTTTGTTTGAATTGGGTGTTGTTGTAAATAATTGGGAATTCTCTCTATCTCTCTATCCCTAATTCCACTAATGTAAAGCAAAGGAAAAGAGAGCAGCAATTCCACCATTGACGGCCATTAAAAGGCTTTGAAGCTTTGAATTCGAATTTAGGTTTTATTGGATTGGGTGTTGTTGCAAACAATTGGCAATATTGTTTGGAGTTTATATCTTAATTTTGAGGGTGTTTTGGTAAAGATTAGACTTGATTTAGCTGAATTTCAGATTGAAACTCGAAGAAGAAGAAAACATGACATACATTATACTTACGAATTTGTAGTAAAGTTGTAGTAAAATTATAGAAAAATTATATCCTGTTGTTTATTTATCTTTTTATTTAAATATTATATAAAAGTTGAACAATTGTAAAAATTTTATTTAAGTTGTATGATATTGTAGTTGTATATAATTGGGTAGAAATAATGTATGAAAGATGTAGATAAGTTGTATAATATATAATTAGTTGTATGAAATTATTTTTACTATGTATAAATCAGATACAAAATATACAAAAGATATATTTGTATAAAATTTGTATAAAAATTGTATTTAAGTGGTATGATATTATAGTTGTATATAACTGGGTAAAAATAATGTATGAAAGTTGTAGATAAGTTATATAATATATAATTAATTTTATGAAATTGGTTTTTACTATGTATAAATCAGATACAAAATGTACAAAAGACATATTGTATAAAATTTGTATTTAAGTTGTATGATATTGTAGTTATATATAACTGGATAGAAATAATGTATGAAAATTGTAGATAAGTTGTAGATAATTTATAGACTGAGTACATTTTTACTTGAACCACCTTCCTTTAATGATTGACACATACTTGACTGAATATATTTCAGACACGCATATCTATTTTTTTCACTTAGACCAATCTTTACAACACAAGAAACAAAATAAAACATATTTTCTTGTCACAACCCGAAATTTTCACCATTGGGATTGTGATGGCGCCTAACATTACACTTGCTAGGCAAGCCAACGTTAGAGTATTATTAACCAATTTTCTTTATGTTTCAGTGATTAAAAGTAAACAAGCTAAAACAAGTAGATATAAATACAGAAGTAAGTAAATAGTCTCTTTGTTTATATACTATTATCAATACTAATGCTATTACTACCTAGAATGCGGTGTCACAATCCACGAACACACTAAGATTTGCTATAAACATTTGTTCGAAAGAAGATACAACTGTTTGTGAAGGGAAGTAAAAACAGTAAATGTAGGAGCATAGAAAGGGATGCCAGGGCCTGCGGATGCTAGCAAGACTACCTTGGGTCTCCTAACTGAAAATATCTACACCCGACCTCTCGATCAACCACTACCTGCTCCAAAATCTGCACCGAAAGTACAGAGTGCAGTATCAGTACAACCGACCCCATGTACTGGTAAATACCGAGCCTAACCTCGACGAGGTAGTGACGAGGCTACGACGAGGCAATTACAATATAACCTACATACAGTATATAATAAAAGCAGAAAGAAGGACAGGACAAAATAAAGCAGTAACTTGCAAGGAATAAATAAAGGAGTCAAGTGTCTTATCGGTATCCAGCTATAACCAATCCTTAAGTGAAATGCAAAGCTACAGAATAACTTACACATTAGAAGAAAGATACATAAACACATAAACTGATGCGACGCGCATCCCGATCCCACCATATATCAATATCAATATGAATATTCACCCTTATTACTCCATATCAATCCACCCTTATTTCTCCTGTTGTGGCGTGCAATCCGATCCTGCCGTATAATAGCATTTTACTCTTATTCCTTCTCAATATATCACCCTTATTCCTCTTGTTATAGCGCGCAACCCGATCCCGCCATATCAGCATCAATTACTCAATAAGTACAAAAATGTCACAATTTAACTCAAAGCTCTTCACAATATTTACACCTCAAACCAGAGCAAACAGAAAGCTTGTACACTATGAAACTTCGCACAAATGATACTACTCAGCGAAACCAATCCAAAGTATACCATAAAACACTGATAAACCAGCTTAAGCCAATAATATGAGACAATGAAACTACGGGGCAGCTAATACCTTAAATAATGGAAAACAATTTCTAACAAGTAGCAATTAAGCATAGAAATACTAGTAAAGCATGTAGCAGTTAAGGCAGAAAAAATGGCAATATAAGAAGAACGGGAAGGAAACATGTAAAACAGATAAATTGGCGGCACATAGGTACTCGTTACCTCACCTATACGCCACTCAAATGGATTTTCACATACCAAATAAGTCAAGGGTTCCTAATCTCTCGAGTCAAAGTTAGACACGACACTTGCCTCAATCCACAGGACACTCACTGCTCGATTACCGTTTTTCCTCTAGTTTCCACCTCCAAACCACTCGTATCTAGCCATAATTAACTTAATAATATCAAATATTGCTAAAGAAATCAATTACAATGCATAAATTTAGGTTTCCCAACATTTCACTCAAAAAGTCCAAAAACATCGACCACGAGCCCGCTTGGTCAAAACTCGAGGTTCGGACCAGAGCCCATTCACCCCCGAGCCTGAATATGTAATTAGAATCCGACCCTAAATTGAGGTCTAAATACTCAATTTTGCAAAAACCCCCAATTTCCCCCAAATCCCTAATTTATACCATGAAAGAACAAGATTTAGGACTAGGAATCTATTGAGTGATGTTGGAAATTGAAGAAAACGAGTTAAAGAGTACAAACCTATGATTTGGTGTTGAATTCCTTCTTCAAAAATCGCCTTAGGTCGAGTTCTAGTGAAAGAGTTGTGAAGTTTTTGAAAAATTCCCATTTCTGGTATGTTTTTAATTCACTAGACAGGCCTTCTTCGCGTTCTGCCGCGATCGCGAGAAATAGCAGCCCAAAGGCCTACGCGTTCTCGAGTCTCACTACGTGTTCGCGAAAGGTTGCTCCCCCCGGCCATCTCGTTCGCGTAGAAGAACAACTGACTCCTCCCCCAGGTCCCTAAGCCATCGCGTTCGCATCTAGCTAGCCGCTTTCGCAAAGGGTAAGACCGCATTGCTCTGCGTTCCCGAAGAGTAAATTCCTCCCCAGCCCCGTTTCCCCTTCGCGGTCGCGTGAGTGGCTTCGCGAATCACAAAGCATCAGCACACCAGTAGCAGCAAAACACACCAGATTTCTAAGTCTAAAACATCTCGTAGCCTATCTGAAACTCACCCGAACCCTCGATGCTCCAAACCAAACATGCACACAACACGGACTTGCTCGTGCGATCAACTCGCCAAAATAACACCTAGAACTACGAATTTAGCACCAAATTGAATGAAATTTTCAAGAAAGTTTTAAAACTTCTAACTTCACAACCGGACGTCCGAATCACGTCAAACCAACTCCGTTTCTCACCAAATTTCACGGACAAGTCCTAAATATCATAATGAACCTGTACCGGACTCTGGAACCAAAATACGAGCTCGATACCAACGACATTAAGCATTAATCAAATTCTTTAAACTATTAGATTTTCAATCTTTCAATTTTCATCAAAAATTCATATTTCGAGGTGGGGACCTCGAAATTCGATTTCGGGCATACGCCTAGGTCCCATATTTCGATATGGACCCACCAGGACTATCAAAACATGAGTCCGAGTCCGTTTACTCAAAACGTTGACCGAAGTCAACTAAATCAAATTTTAAAGGCAAAAATTATTATTTTTTATCAACTTTCAACACAAAAGCTTTCCGGAAATATGCTCGGACTATACATACAAATCGAGGAGGAATAAAATGAGGTTTTGAAGGCCTCGAAATACGAAATCGAATTCTAAAACATAAGATGACCCTTTGGATCATCACATTTTTGCTTGAAGTGCAGAGGAGCAAGTCCACCTTCTCTAGTTTGTCAGCGACATTTGCCGAACTTAGGAGGATGAAATGCTATGCGTTTCCTTTGCTTCAAATCCCTTGAATTTTCCACTCTGAATCCAATCTTTTCTCTTGTTTGGGTTAATTCAAAAATCAAAACTTTTATCCAACAAGGAAAGCATTTTGAAGTTCTCTTAGCCTACTCTAAAGAACTTCATTTTCCTCTCAACACCTCCAAATTCACTTTTCCTGCTCTTCTTTCACTTTTCCTGCTCTCCTAAAAGCTTGCGCCTTTCTTCCAAATTTACAAACTGGGAAAACAATCTATGGCAAGATGACAGAGTGGAGAAAAATAGTTTTCATGATTATCGTATATTAAGGCGGAAGAAAAATAAGGAAAAAGAAAATGGTATACCTAAATCTCTTGATTTAAGGTACAAATAATGAATTTAGGAGTCTTTTAAGGTGAATTGTATATATTTTATAACTAAAATGTATTTAGGTCGGATAAATACTAAAATATGAATATTTTTTGTAATAAGGTTTCGAATAGTGTATAGGAATATAAAAATTCCTTAAATTAACTGTTTAATTGGTTAGCAGTTTGCTGAACTTGAGTTATATGAAGTTGTATCCAAAGGTGGCTTAAACCCAATAACACTAAACAATCCTCTTAGAGAATTTTATGCTTTGTTATGAAAAGGACTCGTAATTATTAGTTTTAAAGACACATTCAACTAAAATAACAACATTGTTTTTCAAAATATAGCAACGTAGGAAAATAAGGGCCATCCCTTGATTTAAGACATTTTGTTATCCCTTCCAATCCTCTAATCCAAATACTCGTCCCCTCTCAACAACAGCCGCCGTGCTCTTCGTCGGTGGACGGAGCAGATTTGAAGGGAGATATGCATTACGGTCCTCTTAGCCAGGGGCGGCCTGACGAGTTTTGTGGCCTAAAGCAAAACTTTACGAGGGACCTTAATTTTTTTTAAATTTTTTATTTATTTATTTGGAGTCTATTTTTCTAGCGTTTCTCAAATACAAAGTTATTAATAATTTTCTTATAATCAATAACTTCTAATAAGTCTCTCTTAGTTGACAATATACTTAATCCATTTAACCTTTCTTGACATTGTTGATCTTAGATAAGATTTTATCAATTTTAATTTTGAAAATTTCTTTCCGCTAAAGCGACGGTAACAAGAGTTATTAACATTATTCCATAAGTAATATAAGCATCGGAAAAAGAATCAAATATTTTTATTTAACCAAGTGTATCAATTAAACTGTTATCTTCTAATTGTACTATTTTTCTTAATATTTTCAATTTTGAAAATAAATCTAAACTATCAATATCGAATTGATTATTATGCTTTAAGGAACATTCAAGATTAAGACAATATTTTTTAAAATTTTCATCATCTAGTGATCTTAATTTTTACCGCTAAATAGAAAACCAAAAATATTTCATTTGCTTCGAATCTATAATGAAGTCGGAGCAGATCGTCATCCTCTGTGTCACTGTGCTCTTCGTTGTCCTCTTCCATCTGTGAGAATTGGCGAGAAACTTCTTCTACGGCAAAATAGATTTGGATAAATCTTGAACGAATTCTCTTCTTCTTCCTTTTTTTTGTATGAATATAATTTTTTGTTATGGTAAAATGATGGCGGTTACGGTGGTTTATGGTGCAGTTATGATGCTTTTGTGATGGTTGTTATGGTAATTTATCGTGGTAGTTTGAGGGTGGAATAAATGTATGTTTGGTGTATGTTACTGTATATTTGGTTTATGTCTGATGTGTTACTTTATGTATTATGTATCGGTTTATATACTGGCATACACACGACATACAAGTACATACGATGACTTAACAAGTGTGGCTATCACTGTATAGTGCGTATATGTCACGTGTGTGTCTTGCATGTCAATGTATGTTACTGTATGTCAAAGTGTAATATATTGATATACATATGATATACAATGATAGTTCGACATTTTTACAAAAAGCTTGAACAGTTCAATAATGGGGGTTGAGAGCGGAGGAAAAACATTGATACATTTCTTTTTTAATTTATATTTATTATTCAATACTTTGGACCAAATGAGATAGGTGTAAGGTCTGCGTATATATTACCTTCCCTAGGCTCTTCTTCTTCTTCTTCTTCTTCTTTGTCACAATCCGGATTTCCCACCCTCGGGAGTTGTGATGGCGCCTACTAATGTGACCTAGGCAAGCTAATTATTGAACATATTACCTTTATCCATTTTTATACCCTTTTAGCATTTATAAAGCAATAATGTGTAAAACAGGGGAAATTTCATTAAGCGGAAGAAATGTAGTAAAATATCTGAAATATGAATCTAATACAACTCTTTAAGCCTTAATCACCCAGAACTGGTGTCACAGTACCACAGACGTTCTAAGAGTGCTAAATACAAAGTTTGAAAATAAAGATACATTGTTTTCGAATTAAAGAAATGAAACAGGAAATAAAGGATAGAGGAGACGCCACGGCCTGCGGACGCCTGCAGGTCTACCTTGGATCTCCGCGTGGACTGAAGGTAGCCACCCAAATGCTATGGTCCAAGAGCTGCTCCGGAATTTGCACATAGTGCAGAGTGTAGTATCAGCACAACCGACCCCATGTGCTGGTAAATGCCTAGCCTAACCTCGGCGAAGTAGTGACGAGGCTAGGACCAGATTACCAAATGAACCTGTGCAGTTATATAATATACAACGGAAAATAAAACAGGAATAAACAAGTAAAGATGGGAGGGGGGTACGTGTTGCAGGAGTATATCAATATCAACAGTAAATCAAGAGTAACGGCGTAAGGACAACTTAGAATTCACGGCAAAACAACAAGAAACTTGTATCCAATCTATAACCACTTTGTATCAAAAATTGTTGCGGCGCGCAACCCGATCCCAATATATAACGCTGTTGGGGCGAGCAATCCAATTCATATCATTTACCACTGTTGCGGCGTGCAACCCGACCCACATATATCATTATTGCGGAGTGCAACCCGAGCCACATATAATATTATTGCGGCGTGCAACCCGATCCACATATAATATTGTTGCGGCGTACAACCCGGTCCAAATATAATATTGTTGCGGCGTGCAATACGATCCACATATAATATTGTTGCGGCGTGCAACCCGATCCAAATATAATATTTAACACCAATCACAATGGAGCCCTGATAAGGGAACAATAAGGGAACAACAGAATCCCGACAAGGGAATCAATAACCACATAATAGAAGCAAGTAACAACAGAAAATCAATAAATAAACATAAAGGACAACATAACTCAATTATCTGCAAGATTCAGGAAAATCAAGGACAAGTGCACGATATCACCCTTCGTGCTTTAACACTCTCTTACCAAAACAATACTCACAAGAAATAAAGGCAAGAAAATAAATGAAGTCACAATAAAATTCCGGCAAGGGAACAACAATACAACAATCGAATGCCGGCGAGGGAACAACATCAAAAATCTTCTTCTCTTTCCCTTTTCACATTTACTTCACAACTTGAGCCAATGCTCTAAATTGTTCAATTTCCACTTATACTTTCACATTTTATTGTACAACTTGAGCCAACGCTCCTCAATGTTCAAATATCACCACTACTTCCACAAACTTTTCCCAACAATAGAAATCATCATCAAAACATGAATAATACAACGTAGCCATAATAATCACAATATAATACTCACGTGCATGCTTGACACCAACGTATAGATACTCGTCACCATGCCTATACGTCGTACTCGACAAACACCACATAGCAAATAGGACTCGACTCCTAATCTCTCAAGCTAAGGTTAGATCAAACACTTACCTCGATGCCACGAACACAGTTCATGTCTCAACTATCGCTTTATCCCTTGATTCCACCACCAATTCACTCGAATCTAGCCACAAGCTACTTAATTACGTCAATAAACGCTAAATGAATCAATTCTAATGTATGAAAATGAGTTTTCTCTAGTTTTACTTAAAAAGTCAAAAATCGCCCCCGGGCCCACATGGTCAAAACCCGATGTTCGAACCAAAACCCGATTATCCATTCCCCTACGAACCCAAATATATAATTTATTTTGAAATCGGACCTTAAATCGAGGTCTAAATCCCCAATTTTTGAAAAAACCTAGGTTCTACCCAAAACACCCAATTTTCCCCATGAAAATCATTGGTTTTGAGTTGAAATCATGTTGAAAGATGTTAATGATTGAAGGAAATGAGTTAAAATTGACTTACAATCGATTTGTAAGAACAATTGTCTTTGAAAAATCGCCCAAGAGTGTTTTGGTTTTGAAAGAGTGTGAAAAATGGGAGTTTTTCGGCTAAGTATAAAAATTGTAGGTTGTAGATATGGGAATTGCGAACCCCGACCTCTTCTATGTTCGCATTTGTGAAAGAAGTGTCGCATTTGCGATTTAGGTCTCACATTTGCGATTAAGGGGGATTCCTGGCACATGTCGCATTTGCGACAGAAACTTAGCATTTGCGAAGAAGGCAGCCCTGACCACCTCTAGCATTTGCGATACATTGCTCGCATTTGCGAGACAGGCTTTGCACATGCGAAGCCTGCAGGCCTGAAGCATACCGGCAATTCCCTAAGTTAAAATTTCACTCCGTGGCCTATCCAAAACTCAACTGAGCCCTTGGGGCTCCCAACCAAACATGCACATCAATCTAAAAACATCATACGGACTTGATTGTGCATTCAAATCACTAAGATAACATCAACAACTAGGAATTTAGCATCAAAATCATGAAATTTTCTTAAGAACTTCAAATTTCCAATTTTCTCAAAAATGATCCGATTCCCGTTGTTTCAAGTCCGCTTCTTACCAAATATCACAGACTTATCTTAAATCACATATAATACCTATATCGGGCGCCAGAACCAAAATACGGGCTCGATACCATCGAGTTCTAATCACAATTCATTTTCAAATCTCATAAATAATTTCAGAAAATAATTTTCTTTTAAAAATTCATTTCTCGGGCTTGGGACCTCAGAATTCGATTCCGGACATACGCCTAAGTCCCATATTTTCCTACGGACCCTTCGGGACCGTCAAATCACGGGTTCGGGTCCGTTTACCCAAAATATTGATCGAAGTCAACTTAATTCATTTTATAGTCAAAATTTACCATTTTTCATAGATTTTCACATATTAGCTTTCCGGCTATGCGCCCGGACTGTGCATGCAAATCGAGGTAAGACAAAAAGAGGTTTTTAAGGACTCGAAACGCAGAATTCATTTTAAGGTCATCACATTTTCCACCTCTAAAAGAACCGTTCGTCCTCGAATGGACAGAAGAAGGAAGTACCTGAGTCGGGGAAAAGATGGGTATAGCCGCTCCGCATATCGGACTTGGACTCCCAGGTTGATGCCTCAGCAGACTGACCTCTCCACTGAACACGAACAGAAGGAAAACTTTTCGATCTCAACTAACAAACCTGCAGGTCGAGAATAGCTACCGACTCCTCCTCATAAGACAAGTCATTGTCCAACTAGACAGTGCTGAAATCTAACACGTGGGATGGATCGTCGTGATACTTCCGAAGCATGGACACATGAAACACTGGATGCACGACTGATAAGCTCGGAGGTAATGCAAGTCTATAAGCCACCTCTCCCACTTGATCAAGAATCTCAAACGGGCTAATGAACCTAGGGCTAAGCTTGCCCTTCTTCCCAAATCTCATCACGCCCTTCATAGGCGACACTCGAAGCAATACCCGCTCACCGACCATGAAAGCCAAATCTCGAACCTTGCGGTCGGTATAGCTCTTTTGCTTGGACTGAGCTGTACGAATCCTATCCTGAATAATCCTGACCTTGTCCAAGGCATCCTGAACCAGATCCGTACCCAACAACCGAGCCTCTCCCTGCTCAAACTATCCAACCAGAGACCGACACCGCCTACCATATAAAGCCTCAAAAGGATCCATCTGAATATTAGACTGGTAGCTGTTATTGTAGGCAAACTATGCTAAAGGCAAAAACCGATCCCACGAGCCTCCAAAGTCAATGACACAAGCTCGGAGCATATCCTCCAAAATCTAAATAGTCCACTCGGACTGCCCGTCCATCTGAGGATGAACTATTGTGCTCAACTCAACCTGTGTGCCCAACTCTCGCTGAGCTGCTCTCCAGAAATGGGAGGTAAACTGCGTACCTAGATCCGAAATGATAGACTCGGGCACACTATGAAGGCGAACAATCTCTCGGATATAGATCTCAGCTAACCTCTTGGAAGAGTAGGAGACTGCCACAGGAATGAAATGTGCTGACTTGGTCAGCCTATCAACAATAAACCACACTGCATCGAACTTCCTCTAAGTTCGTGGGAGTCCAACAACGAAGTCCATAGTGACACGCTCCTACTTTCACTCAGGAATCTCAATCTTCTGGAACAAACCACCAGGCCTCTGATGGTCGTACTTAACATGCTGACAATTCAAACACCGAACCACATATGCAACGATATCCTTCTTCATTCTCCGCCACCAATAATGCTGCCGCAAATCTTGATATATCTTTGTGGCGCCCAGATGAATAGAGTATCGGGAGCTATGGGCCTACTCTAAAATCAACTCTCAGAGTCCATCCACATTAGGCACACATACTCGACCCTGCAATCTCAAAACTCCATCATCACCTAAGGTAACCTGCTTGGAACCTCCGTGCTGCACCTTGTCTTTGAGGACACACAAATGAGGATCATCATACTACCGATCTCGTATACGCTCCAATAATGAAGAACAAGGGATGGTGCAAGCTAACACACGGCTGGGCTCAGAAACATCCAACCTCACGAACTGAATGGCCAAGGCCTGAACATCCAAAGCAAGCGGCCTCTCACCGACCAGAATATAAGCGAGACTGCCCATACTGGCTGACTTCCTACTCAAAGCATCGGCCACCACGTTGGCCTTTCCGGATGATATAAGATGGTGATATCATAGTCCTTTAACAACTCCAACCACCTTCTCTGCCTCAAATTCAACTCCCTTTGCTTGAACAAATACTGGAGACTCTTGTGATCCGTGAACACCTCACATTCCATGCCATACAAATAATGCCTCAAAATCTTCAACGCGTGAACAATGATTGCCAACTCCAAATCATGAACTGGATAGTTCTTCTCATGAATCTTCAACTGCCGTGAAACATAGGCAATGACCTTGCCATCCTGCATCAACACCGCACCAAGTCCAATACGAGATGCATTACAATAAACTGTATAAGGCCCTGAACCTGTGGGCAAAACCAATACTGGTGCCGTAGTCAGAGCTGTCTTGAGCTTCTGAAAGCTCGCCTCACACTCGTCCGACTATCTGAACTGGGCACCCTTCTGGGTCAACCGGTCATCGGGGCTGCGATAGATGAAAACCCCTCCACAAACCGACGATAGTAGCCTGCCGATCCCAAGAAACTACGGATCTCTGTAGCTGATGCTGGTCTAGGCCAGTTTTTGACTACCTCAATCTTCTTCGGATCAACCTGAATACCCTCTGTTGTTACATCATGACCCAAGAATGCAACTCAACTCAACTCAACCAGAACTCACATTTAGAAAACTTAGCATACAACTGACTATCCCTCAAGGTCTGAAGAACCACTCTAAGATGCTGCTCGTGCTCCTCCCGGCTGCGGGAATAGATCAAAATATCATCAATGAAGACTATCACAATTGAATCCAAATAAGGCATGAACACTCGTTTCATCAAATCCATAAAAGATGTTGGGGAATTTGTCAACCCGAATGACATCACCAAGAACTCATAATGCTCATACCGAGTGCGAAAAGTTGTCTTAGGAACATCAGATGCCCTAATCCTCAACTGATGATAGCCAGATCTCAAGTCAATCTTCGAAAATACCTTGGCACCCTGAAGCTGATCAAACAAATCATCAATCCTCGGCAATAGATACTTATTCTTAATTGTAACCTTGTTCAACTACCAGTAATTAATGCACATTCTCATCGATTCGTCCTTTTTCTTAACAAATAACACTAGCACACCCCAAGACGAAACACTGGGTCTAATGGAACCCTTCTCAATCAAGTCTTGCAACTACTCCTTCAACTCCTTCAACTCAGGCAGGGTCATACGATACGACGGGATAGAAATGGGCTGAGTGCCCGGAGCCAAATCAATGCAAAAGTCAATATCCCTGTTGGGTGGCATACTCGGCAGGTCTGAAAGGAATACCTCAGGAAACTCACGAACAACGGGCACAAAATCAATAGAAGGAATCTCATCATTGGAATCACGAACATAGGCCAAATGGGACAAATACCCCCTCTCGACTATACGCTGAACCTTCATATAAGAGATAACACTACGGGTAAAATGACCAGGAGTCCCTTTCCACTCTAAACAAGGTAAACCCGGCAAGGCTAAGGTCACAGTCTTGGCATGACAGTCCAAGATTGTGTGATAAGGTGATAACCAGTCCATCCACAATATGACATCGAAATCAACCATGTCCAGAAAAAGCAAATCTACATGAGTCTTAAGACCTTCAATCACAACTATACATGAACGATGGATTTGGTCTACCACAATAGAATCACCCACCGGTGTAGACACATAAATAGGAGCACTCAAAGAATCACTAGGCATGACCAAATACGGTGCAAAATAAGATGACACATAAGAGTATGTAGATCCTGGATCAAATAAAATCGAAGCATCTCTACTACAAACCAGAACAATATCTGTATCTCCACCTCTAATACCTCTACCTCCACCTCTGGCTGATTGAGCGGGCTAAATGAGTCCCTCAATGAACCTCCTCACTGTCTCTCTTAGTGGGAGTATAAGAATAGCATGACGGGTCAAATCATTAAACCTGGTCTCGCAATGAGTAACAGTCATAGAACTCTGCTGGAGATGCTCAAACTGCCTCGGGTAGATCTCTCTCTAAGTAACATGATGAAACTTTGCCAGAAATAGCTGAGAAACTGATCCCAAGTCAAAGCTAATGACCTAACTGGTCTAGCCAAACAATAATCTCTCCAACAAGTCTTGGCGGATCCAGACGAGCAAAAAGTAACAAGGTCGACCCCATTGGTCTCCACTATCCCCATGTTCCTGAGAACCTCATGACAACTATCTAGATAATCCTGGGGATCCTTAGAAGAGGCACCGCTGAAAGTGGTAGCGAAGAGCTTGGTGAAACCTATCCAACCTCTGCAAAGCCTCTGAAGATGTAGCTAATCTAATACCGGTCTGTGCTGCTATTCGACTGAAGAAGCGGTACGTGACATCACCATTGACGAAAGGACAAGAGTAGAGGTTTTAATTTAGCATTGAGAGAACAAAATCGCATGACATGAAAGAATAGATGTGAAGTTTTTCCTAACTCTGTAGCCTTTGGGGGATAAATACAGACGTCTCCATACCGATCCCTCAGACTCTACTAAGCTTGTCTGTGAACTGTGAGACCCATGTAACCTAGAGCTTTGATACCAACTTGTCACGACTCGGATTTTCCACCCTCGAGATTCGTGATGGCACCTACTAATGTGAGCTAAACAAGCCAATTATTGAACATATTACCTTTATCCATTTTTATACCCTTTTGGCATTTATAAAGCAATAATGTGAAAAACATCGGAAATTTCATTAAGCGGAAGAAATGTAGTAAAATATCTGAAATATGAATCTAATACAACTCTTTAAGCCTTAATCACCCAGAACTAGTGTCACAGTACCACAAACGATCTAAGAGTGCTTAATACAAAGTATGAAAATAAATATACACTGTAAGCACGTGATTTTTGCCCAATATGAGAATTACTCCCAAAAAATCCAAAAATAAAATGATTTTTCTTTGGTGTGCAATTTTGTGATATTTTGTGATATTTTGAATACTTATTTGTATTTGTCTGTGCGTGTTTATTTGATAAATTAATAAAAAATACAAAAATATGTCGCATTTTGCATGTAGGATTTAATTCTACAGTTGTTAGTAATTAAATTTGTTTTACAAAAATTAAAAATTACAAAAATAGACATCGTTTGCATTTTTAGCATTTAATGTCCAAATATACAATTTTATGCTTAATTATTACTTAATTGTGCGTTAATTGTTATTGGGAGTTAATTTGCGCTTTTATAACTTAATTTAATTCTTAATAATAGTTTAAGTATTTTTATAATTTAGTTTTAGAGAAATAAAAGAAGAAAAAAGAGCGAAAATATAAAGAAAGTCGGAATTGGGCCTCTTCTTCAAATTTAAGCCACAAGCCCAAAAAATGGCCCAATCTTCCCTACGACCCAGTCCATTTCGAACTGGGTCGACCCAGTCCATAACCCAAAAGACCCAAACCCCTTTGTCTTACATTTTACAAAAAACAAAACAAAAACTAAAAGAAGAAAACCCTAAAATCTAAACCATCCGCCCCCCCTATCTTCTTCTTCTTCCTCCAAAGCTCCAACCAAGCATCCATGGCTGCCCTTTACCTTCTTTTTCGACACATCCTCATCGTCCAAACAGCTGCTGCCCAAGCACTTCATCTTCTTCGTCCACCATTGTTGCTCTAGTTCGTCGTCGTTTGGTCGAGCTTCATCTTCTCCGGCAAAACAGTCCGTCGTCTCCACCAGTTGCTTCTGCTTGTGCGTCGACCAGCCCATTGTTTGTTCCTTCTGTTGTTCGAAGCCCCGTCGCTGCTGCTTCTGTCTAAACCAAACAACCAAACGAACACAGCCATGGACGAGCTTCGACGTCGACCATATCGTCGTCCATGGCTGTCCGCGCTGCTGCTGCCTGTCGCCGCCGCTGCTGCTGCCTGTCGCCGCTGCTGCTGCTGTCTCGACGTCGTGCTGCTGCTGCTCGTCGCAGCAGGTGTTGGACGGACTGCTGCTGCTGCTCATCGCGGCAGTAGCTACGGGCTGCTTCATCTTCTCTTCGTCTTCGTCGTCATTTGTTCGAGCTTTGGTCGAGGCTCGGACAGATTTGTTTACAATCAAAGTTCTTCGTTGATTCATCTCCGGTTAGTTGTTTTTGAGTTTTATTTTGTCCATATTTCGTTTTTATATTTCTAAAAGTTAAAATCGTTAAATATTTGATTCTTGTTTTGTTCGTTGTTTATCGTTGAAATCATTTTTCTAGTTTGTTCATGTTCATGTGCTTTGTTAAAATTAATTTTCAGATTTCAAAATAGAAGTTTAATTAGTTGTTTTCATGTTTATTTCATGTTTGTATTATTGTTTAAATGAATATTTGTTAGTTTAATATTAGTTAGATACAAATTGAAGTTTAATTAATTGTTTCTTCAATTTGTTTCATGTATTTTATGTATTTTCCGGAAATTGTTAATATTGTTAAGTTCAAGCTTAAGTTCATAATTGTTTCTTCTTAGGTTTTTGTTTTGTCATTTGCCTAAAAGAATTTAGTTGTAATAAGGGAAGTATGTTGGTTTTAATCATTTGAATCCATCGTTTTTTAGATTTAATTCATGTTCATATTATGTTTGTTTGATCTTGAATCCGAAATGTGTATAGTTTGATTTTTTGTTTATCATTTATGATTATTTCTTGAATTTGTCTCATAATCTTGTTTATAGGAATTGTTTGTTGTAATGTTGTTAGAGTAGTTGATTTTAAGTTCAATATTATTGAATTTAGAAATCTAAATATACTTGTTTGTTGTTGTTGTTGAATCCGAAAATAGGATTGTTTGTTGCTAAAATATTGTTCAATCAAATTTTAGTTGTTCTTTGTTGTTCAATTTGTGTTCATGTGATTTGTTGTTGAAATGTTGTTGAAATCATGTTCATGTGCTTTGTTGTTGAAATGTTGAAGAAATCATGTTCATGAAATTTGTTGTTTGAACATTGTTAGAAATTAATCATATTGTCTATATTTTGGTTATGTTTGATTAAATGATGTGTTATAGCTGATGGGTAGTTTGGTAATTTGTAGTACGTTCAGGGGTAGTTTGGTAATTTCAGTAAGGTCGTGAGGGGTAGTTTAGGAATTGTACATTTTGAAATTGTTTATTTGAAGCATGGGGGACAAAATGAAATGGGGTGGGTTGTGATATAGTTGTTTAATATAAAGGGGGGACAAGATTTAATTTAAAGGGGGAATCTTGCATTATTTTAAATGAAGCATGGGGGACAAAATATAATGGGGTGGTGTGATATGTTTATTTAATGTAATGGGGATGAGTGGAAAGATAATGGGTTGGGTAGAGAAAAAGTATGGATTTTAATTAATTGAAAGGTTTATGAGATGAGTTATAAGAAGAAGTCTTGAACACAAGACAATGAGAGAGGGGATACGAGAAAAAATACACACACAGATAGAGAGAAAAAACGGACAGAGAATAGAAGAGAGAAAAATTTCGAAAAATATTTAAGCTTTCAAAAATAAAAATAAAAACTAAAAATATACTGCTTTCTTTCTTTGTTTGAAATTAGTATTAATGGTTGTTGTTTCATTTAAAGCTTAAAACTTTTGTTTTTGGGATTACTACTCCACTGGTCTGTTACTGGGTTGTTACTGTTGCTGGGCAGTTGTTGCTGTTGTACTGTTATTACTGCTGCTGATTCTCATCTTCATTTTCTTTTGCTTCCAATATCAGGTACATATCTGTAAATTCATGTCACGAAAAGCTTCAACATGACAAATTAATGAAGTTCGGGAATTATAATTCTGTTTTCCATTCGTTCAAGTTCATTAGTTAAAAATTTGGTTTTGTTTCAGTTGATTAATATAGTAGTACGTTTGGCGTAATGAATATAAGATAATTGTTACCTCTTAAAATTCGTTTAAGTGTTGTAATAATATCATCTATTTCGGAATTTTCATTAAGTGAAGTCATGATTAAAATACCAAGGTAGGGAACATGGCATAAAATGGGTCATTAATTACATCCCGTAATATTGTTAGCTAAATGTAAAGTAGAATGGAAGTATCAATAAATTACATTATTAGTATATCTTGTAAAAAAAAATCTGATTTTCGTTTAGATTGATATAAGTTGTATGTTCATATATGGCATGATGATGAGTATATATATAATCATATGTGGAAGGTGAGTTGATACAATATTAGGAATGGTTCAAACGTACAACTATATTGCATGTGATGTAATTTTATTGAATCAATTTGTATAATAGTTCTCTTTCTTATCAACTTGACTCTTATCTTCCATTGCAAACATTAACCAAACCATTGCAACTTTGGACTAAAACAAATACATGAGAAGGACATAGGATTTATAAACGAATCGTGGCATTTTATATAAAAGATATATAGAAGAAGAGTTCGCCTTAAATGAAACAATGAAGATTCTGCGGAAAATATTAATTTGTTTACCATTTTAAGTTCTTTCCCAATTTTATACACGATTCGATTTATGGACATCCAAAGGTTGTATCCACGAAAAATGTTAGTTTTAGATACGTATTGTCTGTTTTCTTTTTCACGTCATTAATTCTTTAAAATTTGAGGTATATGATTCATATGTGTAAAACAAGGCTCGCGGTCAACACATAATAACAATTTGTAGAGAACCTTATCAAGAATATTTTTGTGATTAGGGATACGTTCGCGTAACCTGATTATATTTCTAAAAGCAATTCGGATTATGCGTTCGCGCAACTTCGATCGAATATTTAATAAAAGGGATTCCTCGGAGAATATCATTATTAATTTCATAAAAAACCGAGATGTGAGGTTCACTACTTAATTATACAAAAAGGGCGAATGTTCTTGATTTTATTAAAGCATAATTTCAAAAATAATTATTATAATAAAAATATTATCTATATTATTGTGTACACGTGCGCGTGACACAACTCCGCATGTTTTTAAAAAAAATATAATTTATAACACGAATACACGTACGCGTGATTCAATTCAAAGAAGGGTCTTTAAATATAAATAGAAGCGGTAACAATAAAATCATGCAATAAAAATGTATTTTACAAATCAAAATAATCAAGCCGAATATAACAGTTGAGCGACCGTGCTAGAACCACGGAACTCGGGAATGCCTAACACCTTCTCCCGGGTTAACAGAATTCCTTATCCGGATTTCTGGTGCGCAGACTGTTAAATAGACAGAGTCATATTCTCCTCGATTCAGGGATTAAAACCGGTGACTTGGGACGCCTTAAAATTCCCAGGTGGCGACTCTGAAACAAACAAACAAATCCCGTTTCGACTGTCCTTTAATTGGAGAAAACTCCCTTGCACCCTCTCGGGTATGTAAAAAGGAGGTGCGACAGCTCTGGCGACTCTGCTGGGGACTTTACCCAGAACCTCTGGTTCAGGGTTCAAGAATTCGAGCTTAAAATAATTGTTATAGTTGGCTTTATTTATTATCTGATTTTTTTACATGATATATGCCCAATGTGCTAAATGACACTTTTACCGCTTTAATATTATTTGAATTATGAATATATACAACTGCTACGAAACCCCCTTCTTTCTGAGTCTTCTAAATTTATGGTGCACACGTGCGCGTGGCCCACCTTTCTGTTAAAGTCATACCAAATAAGACGAAGTTGGGACAAGTAACTAGGCCGGGTAGACTTTCGTGCTCCCGGTACGTTGCCCCCGCTTCGGCTCAAACTGTCCGTTTGGGTAAGCCAGGGCTAGATCAATATGCCTCAGGTTTTTTCACTTAGAATAACTCAGCTTCATGCCGGATCCCTAGTAGGAGCGTTTGTTTGCATCACGTGCATTTGACTTTGGAGACTCAACACAGGGGTTGGGTCTGTCTAGGACAGGTGTACCAAAAAATGAAAATGACCATCCTGATGCATCTTACTTGCTCCTACTTGCGCATTTATTTGATTCGTACTTGTGTGCTGATTGACTTTTGAATATCAGGAATAATATTTTAAAATTGAAAAAAAAATAGCGGTTAGGGAATTGATTGTTAATTTTTGGAAAAAAAAAACCAATGCCCAAATAACTGTCAAAACTCTGCCGAAATTTTGAGAAAATGGAAAAAAAATGTTTTATTAGTTTGTTTTATTAAAAGCAAAGGAAAAATAGAAAAAAAAAGAGTCGTTGTTCTGTCTTGTTTTTTTTAAAAAAACAAATTAGAAAAAAAAATAGTTTGTCTTGCCATAAAAAATGAAAATGAAAAAGAGTCTTGTTTTTAAAATGGGTTTTTATTTATTTATTTGTTTAGATACCAAAATAAAAATAAAAATAATAAAATAAAAAGAGTCGCGTTGAAAGTGGTTTTATTATTTGTTGCATATATATATATATATATATATATATATATATATATATATATATATATAAATCCAAAAAGTTTTTCTTTATTTCCAAAAAATGTATATATATCTTTATTTGTTGCAAAAATATTTGTCCTGCCAAAGTCTAGAAAAGTTTTTTTTAGACTCCCAATTTTCAAAACAAAAAATCCAAAAAATATTTTCCATTATTGACTTCTTTAAGAAAGTCTTTTTAATTATTAAAAAAAAATATATTTATATATATATAATAAAATATAACAAATTCGAAAATATTTTCCTTCTTCTTTAAAAATTGAAAAGAAAATTCAAAATTCAAAAAAAATATTTTTTTTAGAAAGCATTTCTTTTATTAAAGGTAAAATTCCAAAAAAATATTTTCTTTCTTCTTAGAATAAGAAAAAACAAAAAAAATATCTTCCTTTTACTTTTGAAATCCTCAAAGTTCAAATCAAAAGAAAAGGAATTCTTAGAAGTCTTTCTTTCAAAAAGAAAATCAATCAAAAATAAAAAAAAAATAATAAAAAAAATATATATATATATATATACTTCATTTCTTCTTTTAAAGCAGTTCTTTTACAAATTAAAAAAAATAATTTAAAATTAGTTTATTTACTTTATTCATGACCTGCCCGAACTACGCGGGTTTGATTCTCACTGGATGTGAGATACGTAGGCAACCCTCATCGGGTCCAACCCCCCTTTTTTGCTAAAATAGCCAAAACCCAATAAATAAATAAATAACGTGTCAAAATTTTAATTTTGTCATAAATAAGTCGGGCAGTGTCCAGCCTCCCCTTTTGCTAAAAAAAATAGCAAACAAAAAATATGTCTAATTTTAATTTTGTCATAAAGAAATCGGGTGACGCTGTTTTATCAAGACATAGCCGAATGTTCCCGAAAAGGACGCCGGAAGGCTGACTTTGCATAAACAGCCACTTTTTGGGTCATGTGTAGGATTTTGGTCCAGTTGACCCACACGACCTTAAAAAAAAATCTTCGTCCCCGAGGCGCTGAAGGGCCGTGTTTGCAACACCCGGTTTTTATTGTAATTTGAAAAAAAAAACAAAGAGTCAGCGGTCAGGTGAATACCATTTGAATTTTTTTAGTCAAAAATAAGTCAAGCCAGCTTCGGCCGCGTCTTAAACCGTTCTTGCCGAAATAGCCTTAGAATATCTTTCAGTTGTCGAAAGGCTATTTTCGTAAAAGAACGAACAAGTGTGTAAAGTGTCATAAAATAATCCTCTCCGGCCTCAAAATTTGGAAGGGGCCACGTTTGCAAAAATAACCGTTCGGTTGCATCTGTCAAACGGAGAAAGGAAGCTGGCCGTTTGTTTTGAATTTTGTAAATCTTTTAATTAAAATATGTGGGATGTTTGATTTTCGAGTTTGTAGGTCATCTTCAAACCTTTGAAACCCAGTTTATTTTAATATGAAAATCGAAAAAATGATTAGTATTGTTTATCTTTTATTGGTCCGAACTACGCAAGGTCTGATTCATGCGGGGTCATGATACGTAGGCAATCTCCATAAGATTCGACCACCACTGAAAAAAAAAGGGAAGAAAGAAAAATAAAGGAAAGCGCAAGTGCATCGCATCTCTGATAGAACGGTTTAACTGCTTAGGTGCATTGCATCTCTAATATATGATTATCTGTCAAATGCCCTGACACTAACGTGATGGCTTCCCTTTGCTGTGTTCATATATAGAAAAGTGGTTGGTTGTGGTAACTCCTCCCTGCAAAGCAAATGACACAGAACCTCAGAACAGGGTGGGTCGGTACTGATGACCGACAACAATTGGTCGAACAGAACAACGGGTTGGTAGAAGAAGTGAAAATGCTGAGACAACATGTGGCAGACATGTATCAGGCATGGATAACTGGGAAAGCACCACCCCCACCACCGCCAAGCTTTTCAAACTCTGGCATTACCCATCCCCCATACTCTCCATCCCAACCCACTTATGACAGCTTTCCTAGCTACCCGAGTAGTTCCATCACTCGTCCACGCTACTCCCCTCCCCAATGCTACTTCTCTCCACGAGGTTCCCAAAGATGGGCTTCACTTTCCAAATACCCAGCTCCACAGAAGGCCTATCCACCCTCACAAGCCTACCGGAAGCCCCCTGGATCAGGTTTCCGGCCCAATCAAGCATTTAGGAACGAAAGGTTGCTGAAACGAGGAAAGGCTCTCACCCCTATCGGAGTATCTTATGCAAGTCTGTTTGAAAGGCTAAAGCATGCTGGCTTGATTGAGCCGCTCCCCGCATATACTCCAGATCCACATGCAAGAAACTTTGATCCGGCAGCGCAATGCGCGTACCACTCCAATGTCATAGGGCACAACATTGAGAGTTGTCGTAATTTGAAAAGGGAAGTAGAGAAAATGATCCAAGAAGGGCGGATTGTGATCGATAACAGTAACATGGAGCACTCGAACCCTATCGAGAACTTGTTGACGGAGGTTGATGATATGGAAGCTGATAATGGTCTTGGCAATACTAATGCAAAGCTTAGTGGCTAAGATGCCAATTTTGATAAAATGGGAGGACGCTCCGTTCCTTGGTTAGCAAGAGAGAAGCTGTTGGTGGTTTATTTTGTTGTCATTTCTGTTATCCGGATTATTCTTAGGGTTGTAATCCGAATATTGTCTTGTGTCAAACCTTCTTATCTTTCCATTTTTGTCGTATCAGTTTGTTTAAGTCTCGTTGATGTTGTGTTAAGATTTTATTCTGGTTGTTTTGTTTGTTTTTCTAACCATTTCGCCGGAAGTCTAATACAAAAGCCGGTCTTTTATTATTTCCAGTCATCTTTTTATTTAGTCCTTTTGTCATTTTCGTTCAATGCCGATTCTAGGGACATGACATGCGCACACAGTTTGGGCCTAGTCTATAAAGTTAATCATAAAACCCTGGGAAGGTGATCAAAGCATTTAAAGGAAATAAGAACGGTTTGAGATTATTTGAAGCCCGAGTCATGTGGAACTGGGGCAAGTAAAACATAAAGAAAACCGTTAAATGCAAGATTCGCCAAATTGGCATGAGGGTCGTGCATGAGAGTGAGAGTGTCGCCCAGCAGTGCTTTAGAAATGACAAATGAAAAAGCAAGTGTTTAACATAATTGTCAAGTCCAGCACCATCGGAAGAGACTATAAATCTATGTTCAATTGTGTTGTTTGCACTTGGCATGTTTTGAAGACTGGAATGACGAAGGCATTTTATTCTGCTACCTAAACACTTTATCCTTCGTTACCCCTTTTGAGCCTTATTTATTTTCTTTCATACCCCTCGTTCGGAATCAATAGCAACGACTAGGAAATACGAGCCTGGAAGGTAAAGAAAAAATCAAAAAAAAAAACGAAAAAGAAAAAGAAAAATGAAAAAAAAAACAAAAGAAAGTCAAATGAAAAAAGAGGAATTGGGAACTACGTTTGACCTGATTCCTCAAAGAGGATACGTAGGCGCCTCACGGCTCGGTCATGGTGTAAAAAGAAATTAAAAATAATAAATAAATAATCCCCAAGCAAGAAACTGGGGCAAGAGTTGTACTCGTTGTAAGCAAAATTGGTTCCGAAGGTTGTAATTTTAAAACCCCAAATTTATTTTGTTTTTGAGCCTTTAATACCCTTTCTTTTTAAGCCTATCCAAAAAACCCACATTACGGTCCAAAGAAAGACCTTCTGATCAGTCTGCAAAAGATGCCAAGTCAGACAAATGAGAATCTTACCGACGAACATAACATTCTGTTCCACAGCAGAAAGGACTCTAATCTCCAGCAGAGAGAGTCATACCGGCAACACTCCAAATCCCCAGCTGGAAAGTGATACAAATGAGAGAGTCTTATCGGTGAAAATTTTTACGGACACCATAAGGCGACGCAAGCTGAGAGAAAAACCAAAATGAGAGAGGCTTGATAGTGAAAACCCTTCGGGCACTACAGGTCGAATAAGATTGGGAATCAGATGGGGGATAGTCAAGGGAAGACCTCGAAAGACGATTGATGACGAAGGATAGGCCACATATGCATGTCATGACCATTAGAGTCAGTGTTTTCGTTTGATAGGTTTTTATTTATAGTTTCTTTTGTTAAAGAGTCATTTTTTTCCTTTGTCTTTTATTCTGTTCCCTTTTATCTTTTCCTTTCATAGAAATTTCCCCAGTAGAGTCTGTTGGGTCAAGACCAGTGGGAAATGACTTCAAAGTAGACCATCAGCTTTCCAAGATAAGATCTGACTAGTACATCCAAGTGATATAGTCAGGAAGGAACAAGCGCGAGGCCAGTGTCAAGAAAGATATCCCCAGCAAAAGGATTGACGAGTGTCAAGAGGGATATCCTTGCCGAAATCAAAGGTTATTAAACCTCAAGACCAGAGCCCGTGGACAAAACAAGAAAAACAATAAGCATGATTTGGGAAATTCATGCGAGACTAAAAGGTCGGGAAAATGCAAGTTTCCGAGCCATGCCACGAAAGAAGAGGGATATCCCCAGCAGAAAAGGATTATCCCCAGCAAATAATATCATCCCCAACAAGTTGTGGAACGCAGAGCAAGGAAGGGAAAAGGGAAAACCATCCCAGTGGGAGTATCACAACCAACCACCACGTTTTAAACTAACAAATTTTGTTTGATTTGAAACAGGTAAAGGGAATGGCATTGATGACAGAAATGCATGCCATAAGGGAGACTGTAAAACTGGGGCAGAAAATTTTCCTTTCATTTGGAAAATTTTCTGGAAGTCAGGTACCCACTCGAGGAAGAATAAAGATAACACCAGTCTCAAGGGAAGTGGTCATTGAACCAGTGTTGCCCCCAGCATAACAAGTTTCAATAGAGAAGTTGTTCCCTAGCAGAACAAAGGGATGACATTTGTGCTCAGAAAAGCAAAGAGCCATTATCATCCCCAGCGGCTTCCAGAAGAATAAAGCATCGATTTGAAGGGATAAAATTCCCCAGCAGCGTTATCCTCAACAACGTTATCCAAAAAGATAACCCTTTTATCCCCAGCAGTGTTGAGAGAAAAAAAAAGAAAAAAAAAAAAGAAAAAGAAAAGAAAAAATATATAAAGAATGGAGGAGGGGAAGAAAGGAGACTCCCACAGTGGTATTATCCCCAGCAAGCAAGAACAAAGCAAAGCAAAGGAAGGAGAAAAGAAAAGAAGAAATTACGAAGGATAATTTGAAAAAATTGAAGAAGAAGTCAGGCGTCCACCTGGAGAATGAGGATGAAAAAATTGAAGAAGAAATCAGGCATCCACCTGGAGAATGAGGATGAAGAATTAAAGAAGAAGTCAGGCGTCCACCTGGAGAATGAGGATGAAGAATTTAAGAAGAAGTCAGGCATCCACCTGGAGAACGAGGATGAAGAATTTAAGAAGAAGTCAGGCATCCACCTGGAGAACGAGGATGAAGAATTTAAGAAGAAGTCAGGCGTCCACCTGGAGAACGAGGATGAAGAATTTAAGAAGAAGTCAGGAGCCCCCCTGAAGAACAGAATGACGATATATTGGTTGAAGTCAGGAGCCCGCCTGAAGAGAGGAATGGCGATTATTTTCATTGGTTGAAGTCAGGAGCCCGCCTGAAGAGAGGAATGACGATTATTTTCAAAGTTGTTGTTGAAGTCAGGAGCCCGCCTGAAGAGAGGAAAGGCGTTTTAAAAAGTTGTTGAAATCTTGCCAACCTAAAAGAAAGGAATGGCGATGTATGGTTTGAAGTCAGGAGCCCGCCTGAAGAGAGGAATGGCGATTATTTTCAAAGTTGTTGTCAGGAGCCCGCCTGAAGAGAGGAAAGGCATTTTTAAAAGTTGTTGAAATCTTGCCAACCTAAAGAAAGGAATGGCGATGTATTGTTTGAAGTCAGGAGCCCGCCTGAAGAGAGGAATGGCGATTATTTTCAAAGTTGTTGTCAGGAGCCCGCCTGAAGAGAGGAAAGGCGTTTTAAAAAGTTGTTGAAATCTTGCCAACCTAAAAGGAATGGCGATGTATGGTTTGAAGTCAGGAGCCCGCCTGAAGAGAGGAATGGCGATTATTTTCAAAGTTGTTGTCAGGAGCCCGCCTGAAGAGAGGAAAGGCATTTTTAAAAGTTGTTGAAATCTTGCCAACCTAAAGAAAGGAATGGCGATGTATTGTTTGAAGTCAGGAGCCCGCCTGAAGAGAGGAATGACGATTATTTTCAAAGTTGTTGTCAGGAGCCCGCCTGAAGAGAGGAAAGGCGTTTTTAAAAGTTGTTGAAATCTTGCCAACCTAAAGAAAGGAATGGCGATGTATGGTTTGAAGTCAGGAGCCCGCCTGAAGAGAGGAATGGCGATTATTTTCAAAGTTGTTGTCAGGAGCCCGCCTGAAGAGAGGAAAGGCATTTTTAAAAGTTGTTGAAATCTTGCCAACCTAAAGAAAGGAATGGCGATGTATTGGTTGAAGTCAGGAGCCCGCCTGAAGAGAGGAATGACGATTATTTTCAAAGTTGTTGTTGAAGTCAGGAGCCCGCCTGAAGAGAGGAAAGGCGTTTTTAAAAGTTGTTGAAATCTTGCCAACCTAAAGAAAGGAATGGCAATGTATCGGTTAAAGTCAGGAGCCCGCCTGAAGAGAGGAATGGCGATTATTTTCAAAGTTGTTGTTGAAGTCAGGAGCCCGCCTGAAGAGAGGAAAGGCGTTTTTTTTAAAAGTTGTTGAAATATTGCCAACCTAAAGAAAGGAATGGCAATGTATTGGTTGAAGTCAGGAGCCCGCCTGAAGAGAGGAATGACGTTTATTTCTAAAGTTGTTATTGATGTTGGGAGCCCGCCCAGATAACAGAGGCATACATATCAGTCTTTACATTTCAGTTGTTGAAGTTGGGAGCCCGCCCAGACAACAGAGGCATACATTTCAGTCTTTATATTTCAAGCATTGAAGTTGGGAGCCCGCCCAAATAACAGAGGCATACATTTCAAGTCTTTAATTTTCAAGTATTGAAGTTGGGAGCCCGCCCAGATAACAGATGCATACATTTCAAGATCAAGTCAGAGGACAATAAAATAGAGGGTTACAATAGGAATCCCCAGCAGGAGACAATAAAATTCCCCGACACTGGGAAGCAGAAGGTTGCAACAAGAGGTCACAGCACAAACTCAAGTACATGTGTCAAAAGAAGAAAAGCACCGGAGGAAATGCAAGCAGACAAGGAAGCAAGGCAACAAAAACAAATTGTACTCTAGCCTAGCTTCTTGTTTTCTTTTAAGCATGGTGTAACAAGGAGATCGGTAAGCAGTGGTAATAGCATGCAACAACAGTAACAATGCAGTTCCCTGGTAGTCCCAGCTACCAAAACTTCCCGAACTACATTGACCTGATTCCTGTTTAGCCCAGGATATGTAGGAAACCTTTGAAGCAAAGGTTCGGTCAAATCTTTTTCAAAAAAATGCTTCACACGGAGTACTCGGATGGGCAAAAAATCGCTCGCTTTATCTTTGCACGAAAACCCTTCGTGTCTTCGGGCAAAGAGGGGCAGCTGTAAGCACGTGATTTTTGCCCAATATGAGAATTACTCCCAAAAAATCCAAAAATAAAATGATTTTTCTTTGGTGTGCAATTTTGTGATATTTTGAATAATTATTTGTATTTGTCTGTGCGTGTTTATTTGATAAATTAATAAAAAATACAAAAATATGTCGCATTTTGCATGTAGGATTTAATTCTACAGTTGTTAGTAATTAAATTTGTTTTACAAAAATTAAAAATTACAAAAATAGACATCGTTTGCATTTTTAGCATTTAATGTCCAAATATACAATTTTATGCTTAATTATTACTTAATTGTGCGTTAATTGTTATTGGGAGTTAATTTGCGCTTTTATAACTTAATTTAATTCTTAATAATAGTTTAAGTATTTTTATAATTTAGTTTTAGAGAAATAAAAGAAGAAAAAAGAGCGAAAATATAAAGAAAGTCGGAATTGGGCCTCTTCTTCGATTTCAAGCCATAGGCCCAAAAAATGGCCCAATCTTCCCTACGACCCAGTCCATTTCGAACTGGGTCGACCCAGTCCATAACCCAAAAGACCCAAACCCCTTTGTCTTACATTTTACAAAAACAAAACAAAAACTAAAAGAAGAAAACCCTAAAATCTAAACCATCCGCCCCCCTCCTATCTTCTTCTTCTTCCTCCAAAGCTCCAACCAAGCATCCATGGCTGCCCTTTACCTTCTTTTTCGACACATCCTCATCGTCCAAACAGCTGCTGCCCAAGCACTTCATCTTCTTCGTCCACCATTGTTGCTCTAGTTCGTCGTCGTTTGGTCGAGCTTCATCTTCTCCGGCAAAACAGTCCGTCGTCTCCACCAGTTGCTTCTGCTTGTGCGTCGACCAGCCCATTGTTTGTTCCTTCTGTTGTTCGAAGCCCCGTCGCTGCTGCTTCTGTCTCAACCAAACAACCAAACGAACACAGCCATGGACGAGCTTCGACGTCGACCATGTCGTCGTCCATGGCTGTCCGCGCTGCTGCTGCCTGTCGCCGCCGCTGCTGCTGCCTGTCGCCGCCGCTGCTGCTGTCTCGACGTTGTGCTGCTGCTGCTCGTCGCAGCAGGTGTTGGACGGACTGCTGCTGCTGCTCGTCGCGGCAGTAGCTACGGGCTGCTTCATCTTCTCTTCGTCTTCGTCGTCATTTGTTCGAGCTTTGGTCGAGGCTCGGACAGATTTGTTTACAATCAAAGTTCTTCGTTGATTCATCTCCGGTTAGTTGTTTTTGAGTTTTATTTTGTCCATATTTCGTTTTTATATTTCTAAAAGTTAAAATCGTTAAATATTTGATTCTTGTTTTGTTCGTTGTTTATCGTTGAAATCATTTTTCTAGTTTGTTCATGTTCATGTGCTTTGTTAAAATTAATTTTCAGATTTCAAAATAGAAGTTTAATTAGTTGTTTTCATGTTTATTTCATGTTTGTATTATTGTTTAAATGAATATTTGTTAGTTTAATATTAGTTAGATACAAATTGAAGTTTAATTAATTGTTTCTTCAATTTGTTTCATGTATTTTATGTATTTTCCGGAAATTGTTAATATTGTTAAGTTCAAGCTTAAGTTCATAATTGTTTCTTCTTAGGTTTTTGTTTTGTCATTTGCCTAAAAGAATTTAGTTGTAATAAGGGAAGTATGTTGGTTTTAATCATTTGAATCCATCGTTTTTTAGATTTAATTCATGTTCATATTATGTTTGTTTGATCTTGAATCCGAAATGTGTATAGTTTGATTTTTTGTTTATCATTTATGATTATTTCTTGAATTTGTCTCATAATCTTGTTTATAGGAATTGTTTGTTGTAATGTTGTTAGAGTAGTTGATTTTAAGTTCAATATTATTGAATTTAGAAATCTAAATATACTTGTTTGTTGTTGTTGTTGAATCCGAAAATAGGATTGTTTGTTGCTAAAATATTGTTCAATCAAATTTTAGTTGTTCTTTGTTGTTCAATTTGTGTTCATGTGATTTGTTGTTGAAATGTTGTTGAAATCATGTTCATGTGCTTTGTTGTTGAAATGTTGAAGAAATCATGTTCATGAAATTTGTTGTTTGAACATTGTTAGAAATTAATCATATTGTCTATATTTTGGTTATGTTTGATTAAATGATGTGTTATAGCTGATGGGTAGTTTGGTAATTTGTAGTACGTTCAGGGGTAGTTTGGTAATTTCAGTAAGGTCGTGAGGGGTAGTTTAGGAATTGTACATTTTGAAATTGTTTATTTGAAGCATGGGGGACAAAATGAAATGGGGTGGGTTGTGATATAGTTGTTTAATATAAAGGGGGGACAAGATTTAATTTAAAGGGGGAATCTTGCATTATTTTAAATGAAGCATGGGGGACAAAATATAATGGGGTGGTGTGATATGTTTATTTAATGTAATGGGGATGAGTGGAAAGATAATGGGTTGGGTAGAGAAAAAGTATGGATTTTAATTAATTGAAAGGTTTATGGGATGAGTTATAAGAAGAAGTCTTGAACACAAGACAATGAGAGAGGGGATACGAGAAAAAATACACACACAGATAGAGAGAAAAAACGGACAGAGAATAGAAGAGAGAAAAATTCCGAAAAATATTTAAGCTTTCAAAAATAAAAATAAAAACTAAAAATCTACTGCTTTCTTTCTTTGTTTGAAATTAGTATTAATGGTTGTTGTTTCATTTAAAGCTTAAAGCTTTTGTTTTTGGGATTACTACTCCACCGGTCTGTTACTGGGTTGTTACTGTTGCTGGGCAGTTGTTGCTGTTGTACTGTTATTACTGCTGCTGATTCTCATCTTCATTTTCTTTTGCTTCCAATATCAGGTACATATCTGTAAATTCATGTCACGAAAAGCTTCAACATGACAAATTAATGAAGTTCGGGAATTATAATTCTGTTTTCCATTCGTTCAAGTTCATTAGTTAAAAATTTGGTTTTTGTTTCAGTTGATTAATATAGTAGTACATTTGGCGTAATGAATATAAGATAATTGTTACCTCTTAAAATTCGTTTAAGTGTTGTAATAATATCATCTATTTCGGAATTTTCATTAAGTGAAGTCATGATTGAAATATCAAGGTAGGGAACATGGCATAAAATGGGCCATTAATTACATCCCGTAATATTGTTAGCTAAATGTAAAGTAGAATGGAAGTATCAAGAAATTACATTATTAGTATATCTTGTAAAAAATCTGATTTTGGTTTAGATTGATATAAGTTGTATGTTCATATATGGCATGATGATGAGTATATATATAATCATATGTGGAAGGTGAGTTGATACAATATTAGGAATGGTTCAAACGTACAACTATATTGCATGTGATGTAATTTTATTGAATCAATTTGTATAATAGTTCTCTTTCTTATCAACTTGACTCTTATCTTCCATTGCAAACATTAACCAAACCATTGCAACTTTGGACTAAAACAAATACATGAGAAGGACATAGGATTTATAAACGAATCGTGGCATTTTATGTAAAAGATATATAGAAGAAGAGTTCGCCTTAAATGAAACAATGAAGATTCTGCGGAAAATATTAATTTGTTTACCATTTTAAGTTCTTTCCCAATTTTATACACGATTCGATTTATGGACATCCAAAGGTTGTATCCACGAAAAATGTTAGTTTTAGATACGTATTGTCTGTTTTCTTTTTCACGTCATTAATTCTTTAAAATTTGAGGTATATGATTCATATGTGTAAAACAAGGCTCGCGGTCAACACATAATAACAATTTGTAGAGAACCTTATCAAGAATATTTTTGTGATTAGGGATACGTTCGCGTAACCTGATTATATTTCTAAAAGCAATTCGGATTATGCGTTCGCGCAACTTCGATCGAATATTTAATAAAAGGGATTCCTCGGAGAATATCATTATTAATTTCATAAAAAACCGAGATGTGAGGTTCACTACTTAATTATACAAAAAGGGCGAATGTTCTTGATTTTATTAAAGCATAATTTCAAAAATAATTATTATAATAAAAATATTATCTATATTATTGTGTACACGTGCGCGTGACACAACTCCGCATGTTTTTAAAAAAATATAATTTATAACACGAATACACGTACGCGTGATTCAATTCAAAGAAGGGTCTTTAAATATAAATAGAAGCGGTAACAATAAAATCATGCAATAAAAATGTATTTTACAAATCAAAATAATCAAGCCGAATATAACAGTTGAGCGACCGTGCTAGAACCACGGAACTCGGGAATGCCTAACACCTTCTCCCGGGTTAACAGAATTCCTTATCCGGATTTCTGGTGCGCAGACTGTTAAATAGACAGAGTCATATTCTCCTCGATTCAGGGATTAAAACCGGTGACTTGGGACGCCTTAAAATTCCCAGGTGGCGACTCTGAAACAAACAAACAAATCCCGTTTCGACTGTCCTTTAATTGAAGAAAACTCCCTTGCACCCTCTCGGGTATGTAAAAAGGAGGTGCGACATACACTGTTTCCGAATCAAAGAAAAGAAACAGGAAATAAAGGATAGAAGAGACGCCAGGGCATGCGGACGCCTACAGGTCTACCTTGGATCTCTGCGTGGACTGAAGGTAGCCACCCAAATGCTATGGTCCAAGAGCTACTCCGGGATCTACACATAGTGCAGAGTGTAGTATGAGCACAACCGACCCCATATGCTGGTAAGTGCCTAACCTAACCTCGGCGAAGTAGTGACGAGGCTAGGACCAGCCTACCAAATGAACATGTGCAGTTATATAATATACAACGGAAAATAAAACAGGAATAAACAAGTAAAAATGAGAGGGGGTACGTGCTGGGGGGAGGGGTGTATCAATATCACCAGTAAATCAAGAGTAACGACGTAATGACAACTTAGAATTCACTTTAAAACAATAAGAACTTGTATCCAATCTATAACCACTTTGTATCAACAATTGTTGCGGTGCCCAACCCGATCCCAATATATAACAACACTGTTCCGGCGTGCAACCCGATCCATATCATTTATCACTGTTGCGACGTGTAACCTGACCCACATATATCATTGTTGCGGCGTGCAACCCGATCCACATATATTATTTATCACTGTTGCAGCATGCAACCCGATCCACATATAATATTATTGCGGCGTGTAACCCGATCCACATATAATATTGTTGCGGCGTGCAACCCAATCCACATATAATATTGTTGCGGCGTGCAACCTGATCCAAATATAATATTGTTGCGACGTGCAACCCGATCCACATATAATATTGTTGTGGCATGCAACTCGATCAAAATATAATATTGTTGCGGCGTGCAACCCGATCCACATATAATATTATTGCGGCGTGCAACCCGATCCACATATTATATTGTTGCGGCGTGCAACCTGATCCACATATTATATTGTTGCGGCGTGCAACCTGATCCAAATATAATATTTAACACCAATCACAATGGAGCCCCAACAAGGGAACAATAAGGGAATAACAAAATCCCGACAAGAGAATCAATAACCACATAATAGAAGCAAGTAATAATAGAAAATCAGTAAATAAACGTAAAGGACAACATAACACAATTATCTGCAAGATTTAGGAAAATCAAGGACAAGTGCACGACATCACCCTTCGTGCTTTAACACTCTCTTACCAAAACAATACTCATAAGAAATAAAGGCAAGGAAATAAATTAAGTCACAATAAAATCCCGGCAAGGGAACAACAGTACAACAATCGAATCCCGGCGAAGGAACAACATAAAAAAATCCTCTTCTCTTTCTCTTTTCACATTTACTTCACAACACACTTCACAACTTGAGCCAATGCTCTAAAAGGTTCAATTTCCACTTATACTTTCACATTTCATTGTACAACTTGAGCCAATACTCCTCAAGGTTCAAATATCACCACTACTTCCACAAACTTTGCCCAACAATAGAAATCATTATCAAAACATGATAATACAACGAAACCATAATAATCACAATATAAGACTCTCGGGCATGCTTGACACCAACGTATAGATACTCGTCACCATGCCTATACGTCGTACTCGACAAATACCACATAGCAAATAGGACTCGACTCCTAATCCCTCAAGCTAAGGTTAGACCAAACACTTACCTTGATGCCACAAACACAATTCACGTCTCAGCTATCTCTTTACCCCTTGATTCCACCACCAATTCGCTCGAATCTAGCCACAAGTTACTTAATTACATCAATAAACGCTAAATGAATCAATTCTAATGCATGAAAATGAGTTTTCTCAAGTTTTACCCAAAAAGTCAAAAATCGCCATCGGGCCCACATGGTCAAAACCCGAGGTTCGAACCAAAACCAATTACTCATTCCCCCACGAACCCAAATATATAATTTATTTTTAAATAGGACCTCAAATCGAGATCCAAATCCCCAATTTTTGAAAAAACCTAGGTTCTACCCAAAACACCCAATTTCCCCCATGAAAATCATTGGTTTTGAGTTGAAATCATGTTAAAAGATGTTAATGATTGAAGGAAACGAGTTAAAATTGACTTACAATCGATTTGGAAGAAGAGTTGTCTTTGAAAAATCGCCTGGTTTCGAGAGAGTATGAAAAATGGGAGTTTTTCGGCTAAGTATAAAAATTGCAGGTTGCAGAAATTGCGAACCCCGACCTCTGCTATGTACGCATTTGCGAAAGCAGTGTCGCATCTGCGAAGTCGCATTTGCGACTAGGGTCTTGCATTTGCGACTAAGGGGGATTCCTGGCACATGTCGCATTTGCGACAGAAACTTCGCATTTGCGAAGAAGGCAGCCCAGGCCACCTCTCGCATTTGCTAGATGCGAAGCCTGCAGGCCTGAAGTATACCAGCAATTCCCTAAGTTAAAATTTCACTCAGTGGCCTATCCAAAACTCACCTGAGCCCTCGGGGCTCCCAATCAAACATGCACATCAATCTAAAAACATCATACGGACTTACTCGTGCATTCAAATCACTAAGATAACATCAACAACTAGGAATTTAGCATCAAAATCATGAAATTTTCTTAAGAACTTCAAATTTTCAATTTTCTCCAACGAGAAAGGAGTCGTGCTAATTGCAACCATCACAATTCTAGTATCTCAAGGTGGTCAAGAATGGAATTTCTATAATTTACAAGGGACGATTTGAGGTCGTGATTGTTCAAAATTGAGCAATTCTTTTCCATGAAGAAGATTACTACTGAGGACAAAGTAGAAGTGGCTGCAATGCAACTGGAAGGAGAGGCTATTCAATGACATTTGTCATTCATGAGGTATAGACAATACTTTCATATGGACAACTGGAATGAATATCTGATGGCATTAGTAGAAAGGTATGGGGTTGATTTTGATGATCTAATGGAGGAAATTATGAAGATCAAACAAATTGGAAGCGTGAAAGAATATCAAGCTATCTTTGAGCGGAATTTGAATAGAGTAAGGTTGTCTCAAGAAAATGCAATTAGCTGCTTCCTTGGGGGGTTGAAACATGAGCTGAACATTGCAGTCAAGCTAACCAATCCAACCACACTGTCTTAGATGTACAAAACTGCTAGAATGCAAGAAGCTTATCTAGCTGCAACCAAACAACCTTCTTATACACCAAATCCTTCAATTAAGAGATATGTAGGTCAAGGAACTGCCAGTAAGCCCTTATTATCAACTCCTAACTCTAGTAGCTCTACTTATGTTAGGGGATTCAATAGGAGAACATTGAGCCTCGATGAAAAAAATGAGAAAAGGGCAAAGGGGTTGTGTTATTTTTGCAATGAAAAATATATATCAGGGAATAAATGTAAGAATTCCAAACAATGGTACCTATTAGAATTGGAGGAAACAAAAGAAGTGCAAAGCCCAGATGAGGAGCAAGAACTGATAATACAAAAAGATGGATTCAATCAACTGGAACTATCTCAACCTATGGAGCAGATGGAAATTTCTATTCATGGTTTGAATGGTTCCTTGAGAAATAGAACTCTAAAAGTGACTGGATATCATGCAAAGAAGGCATTGAACATATTAATTAACACTGATAGTTGCCATAACTTTATAGACATTGAATTGGTAAAGCACTTGGGATGTAAAGTCAGGTCTACTAAAACCTCAAATGGTGGCTGCTGCATAGTAACATGATGGTATATAAAATGTGTATAATCATATGGTTGCTGCAAGGTGCAAAGTTTTCAGCAGAGTTCTTACTTGTACCTTTAGGTTCATGTGGAGTGGTACTGGAATGCAATGGTTGCTGACACATGGAGACATATAGATGAACTTCAGGAAACTAAATATGAAATTTTGGTATAAGGGAAGGAAGCATCTTGTTAGAGGGGCTAGCAGCCAAGTTAAAGTTCAAGAAAGTGGAAAACTAGCCAAGCATAAAGGTAACATATTTCAACTATGCATGACTCAAGTAGTACCCATGAGGAATACATAGGAGTAATGGCATGAAATTAAGGCTAAAGAAAAACCTGAACAAATGTTATATTAGTAAAATTGCTATCTGTGTACTCTAAGTTGTTTGAGGAACCTGCTAAACTACCTATTCTAAAGGTGTTTTATTATCACAGGATTGTATTACAAGATGGTACTGAACCTGTTAATAAAATACCATATAGGTATCTTTTAGTTAAAAAGGATATTATTGAGAGCTTAGCACAACAGCTAATGGATCAAGGAATTATCCAACCTAGTTGTAGTCCTTTTGCATCTCCAGTGGTTCTAGTAGAAAAAAAGGATGGCACATGCAGACTTTGTGTGGATTATAGGGATTTGAATAAGTATACTATGAAGAACAAGTTTCCAATTCCTTGTGGAAGACGTTAAAAGAATCCAAATTCTTCTCTAAGACAGACCTAAGATCTGGTTACAATCAACTCAGAATTGCAAAGATAAGATGTACTAAGACTGTCTTTAGAACACATTCGGAACACTTTGAGTATCTGCCATTTGGGCTATCAAATGCCCTAGCAACCTTTCAAGGACTGATGAATTTTGTTTTTCAGAAATTCCTCAAAGAGCATGTGTTGGTCTTCTTGGATGATATATTGATTTACAACAGCACTATGGAGGACCATTTGGCTCACATAAAGTCTGTTTTTGTAGAAATGAAGAAGCATAAACTCTTTGCCAAACAGAGTATGTGCTTCTTTGGTGTTCAAAGAATTGAGTACTTGGGACATTTTTCACAGTAGAAGGTGTTTCTAGTGATCTCCACAAAGTAGAAGCTGTGAGAAATTGGCCAACTCCAACTACTCTCAAGCAGTTACTTGGGACATTTTTCACAGTAGAAGGTGTTTCTAGTGATCTCCACAAAGTAGAAGCTGTGAGAAATTGGCCAACTCCAACTACTCTCAAGCAGTTAAGGGGAATTTTAGGCCTAATTGGCTATTAAGGTTTATCAAAGGTTTGGGTATGATTTTCAATCCCTTAACTGACCTGACCAAGAAGGACAACTTCAAATGGTCATCAACAGTTGATTTGCATTCACAAAATTGAAGGAAGCACTCACTCAAGCTCATGTCCTAACCTTACCTGATGCTAATAAGACATTCATTGTAGATACTGATGCAAGTGATTATAGTATAGGGTTAGTCCTTATGCAAGAAGGACATCCAATTACTATTATCACCAAAGCTCTATAACCTAGACATGCACCACTATCTATCTATGATAGAGAATTGCTAGCTATTGTACATGGAATCACTAAATAGTCACAATACCTATTAGGATAGAAGTTTATCATAAGGACTGATCAGAAAGCTCTGAAGTTCCTTATGGACCAGAAATTGCATACCAACTCTCAACTTTTGTGGTTATCCAAACTGTTGCCTTTTGACTACTCCATAGAATACAAGAGAGGCGTGGGGAAACAAAGTAGCTGATGCACTCTCAAGAGTTACTGGAGCTGAGTTGTTGGCATTGGTAATCTCACCTAACAACACTGATCTCTTCCAAGCCATAGTTGATAGTTGGAACTCAGATCAGGAACTCAGACAACTTATTGAAGAACTCCAAACTAATCCTACTACTCACAAACATTTCACTTGGATTCAAAGGCAACTAAGGAAAAAAGTAAGGCTGGTAGTAGGCAAGGTGCTAGAGTTAAGAGATGAAATTACGACATTGTTGCATGTTGCTCCTCAAGGAGGTCACTCAGGGGTTGAAGCTACACTAAAAAGGCTAGTAAAACTGTTCTATTGGAAGAATATGAGAAAAGAAGTAAGAGAATTTGTCTCGAAATGTGATGTCTGTCAAAGGAACAAATCTGATCTAGTTGCTTATCCTGGGCTATTACAGCCACTGCCTATTCCTGATGTGGTATGGTGATAGATCAGTACGGACTTAATTGATGGCCTTCCCAAATCTAATGGTTGTGAGGTCATTATAGTAATGGTGGATAAACTCAGCAAGTATGGCCATTTTATTCCATTGAAGCGTTTACATTGCTCAATCAGTTGCTAAGGTTTTATGGACACAGTGGTGAAGCTGCATGGTTTACCTGATGCTATTACTAATTACATATATGTTATTTTCCTGATCTCTTTCTGGAAAGAACTATTTACACTACAATGGATACAATTAAAACTTCATTTGCATATCACCCTCAATCCGATGGACAAACTGAGGTATTGAATAAATGTCTTGAAACACACTTAAGGTGCTATTGTAATGAGGATGTTGTTAACTGATACTCATTCTTGCCTATGACTCAGTATTGGTACAATAATTAATTTCACTTAGCTATACAGACTACTCCATACTAAGCACTGTGTGGTATACCACCACCTTTAAACCTTCCTTATTTACCTGGAGAATCAACTTCAACTGAAGTTGATAAAACTTTGATAAATAGGGAGTTGGAATTTCAACTACTCAAGCATCATTTAAGGAGAGCTCAACTTAGAATGAAGCAACAAGCAGACTCCTAAAGGAGTGACAAACAATTTGGCGTTGGAGATTGAGTTTATTTGAAGGTCCAGCGCTACAAACAAGTGACCATTTCCTGTCACTCCTCACATAAGTTGTCTGCCAAGTACTATGGTATATTTCATATTATCAAGAGAACTGGCCCAGTCGCATATACTCTTCTGCTATCTACAGGAGTAAAGATTCATCATACAGTCTATTTTTCATTGTTAAAAGAACATTATGACGTGCCTTCTCAAATTTTCTATCCTCGTGTGATTGATTTAGTCAGTCCTTATTGTCTGACTCTGAGCTAGTTTTACAGAGAAGAATGGTGAAAAAGGGTAATAAAGTTGTTGCATAGGTGTTGGTTAAACGGTAAGGGCTACATGCAGATACTACTATTTGGGAGTTTATTTCTGTTTTGCAAATTAGATTTTCTTTGTTCAATCCTTGTGGTCAAGGATTTTCTATTGGGGGAGTATTGATACACAATTATAGAAAGGGAGTCAAGTAGTTAGTTGAGTAGCTGTCAAAGTTAGTTGGAGTAAGTTGAAATTAAATATAATAAATGAATTCTATTACAAAGAGAATCTGCCATTAGAATTGGGATTCATGAGACAATGCAATCGATACAAATAGCTTTGTAATCAACATTTACAATCATCTATCAAAATACACAATTCTCTCCTAAATATTCTCTCTTCTTCTTCTCTCTTCTCTTTCTGCAATTCTTAGTTTCAGCTGATTTCTTGAGCCACTTCTTGAATTAGCATTTCGATTCCTCGAATCCATTTGAATTCCTGCAATTGTGTAACACCTTTGGACTGGCACTTCTTACTTGTGAGGGATTTGGCAGACAATTACAGCTTCCATACCGGGGAGTCATACTAGTAACTTCTTTTGGCTTTCATCTTCACCCTGCGAATCAGTGTACTTACAGCTAAATGAACCAGGCCAATTTTCATGTTTTCCCCCACAAACCTATATTTGATTCTTGTACACTGCAGCCTAGCTGATCTTGCCTAGAAAATCTTTATGCAGTCGCCAAGTCTGAATGTCATCATAGAGCTTATCATAGGCTTCATGTATCCCGGGAAGCCCTAGAAAATGTAACCTTCAAAACTTTTGACTATCTAAGTGTGGCTCAAGCTATGCCATTTCTCTACCATTTCAAGTTAGGCCACTACATGAAAATCCCTCCGAAATCCATGTTTACTGTCTTGGTATACTCAAATAAAACTTCTTTAATTTTGTCATAGTAACTTATAGACTAACACTATGATAATATGATCCTTAATATGATGAAGATAGTGGGCACGATAGTAGCATCCTTAGTCTATTTCGGGACAACTTGGTGGCTTCTTGATACAGTGGATAACATATATATTCCCTCAAAATTGCCACAGGTAAGTCCTTGGATATGCCCTGGAGATGACGTTTTCTACAATGCCTCAATTATATGGGGTGTGATTGCTCCTCTATGGATGTTTGGAAGACTAGAATTATACTCCAAGATGAACTACTTCTTCTTGATTGGGATCCTAGCACCCGTGCATATTTGATTGATGTCTCATAAGGTTACTGAACAAAAATGGATCTGACTTATAAACATGTCAATACTAATATTAGGTGCGAGAGGGATGCCACCGGTCAAGGCTGTGAACCATTGGTTGGCCTTCGGATTGTTCTTCAACTTCTATGTGTACAAGAGATACAGATGCTGGTGACTAGGCACAATTACATTTTATCAGTCGGCCTGGATGCCAGTGTCGCATTCATGGCCATACTTATATGTTTTACTCTGCATATAAAAGATATCTATAGGCCAACTTGGTGGGGTTTGGGATTTGATTATCACCGCCCTTTCACAACTTGTCCAACTGCCCCTGGTATTATGGTCCCTAAATGTCCTGTCTTCTAGTAATATTTCATTTGTAATCAGAGGTGAATCCAAAATGAGTTTATGAATTCTTAAATTTTAGAAAAGGCAGCTTACTATATTGTGAAATCGTGCTACTAGTTTGTATTGAGTAAAACTTGAGAAATCAAGTCATGAACTAGATCAACCAACACTATCAATTTGAAACTAATCCTATGGGAAGCTATGTGCTCAAATGTTATTACACTATATTGCATGGGTAAAAACCTTTGTCACATATTTGACTCTGTCAATAGGTATAAAAGCCTTCGAAAGGCAACTATGCATTGGCATGACAACATATCATAAGGCAAGGTCGTATAACGAAGACATCGTCATTGTGGTCGAGGTGCCTTGGTAGAAGATGAGGATGAGGACGAGCACCTTTGCTCGGCGTGCAGTGACGGATAGTTTAAAGATTCAGATTCCTTAGAGAATATTCTAGCGAATATTCCTCTTTGTTGCACTATCTAGGATTTTATGGCCTATGTACCCCTATAAATAGGAAGATATGTAATCCTAGAAAGGGTATTGAATACTTTTGTAAAGAATAATATTGACATTCTCCGAAGATTCTCTCTATCATATACATATAAAGTTTGCCTTTATACCTCTTTGTCTATCTTTTTTCTTTCGATTCAAGAAGAATCGCAATATTCAAAGACTTTTTATTATCCATCATAGCCAGAAGAATCATTAGGAAATCTTACCCTTATCGGGTGAATCTTGCTCTACTATTTACTTAAATGTCACTTATTATCATTTATTGCTTTCTTCCACATTCTTAAATCATTTAATGCCCCATTATTGCTCCAAAATATTGATATCTAACAGTGCATGTGCGGTGTTCTTCACGAATACATTAGATATGTCATTTGGATATTAATATTGATCTAGATTAACCATTTTCTTTATAAATCTAATTGTATAAAAACCTAGATCCAAATTTTAGATCATACAGTTTGGCGTTGTCTGTAGGGATTTCTTAGTCAGTTTTTTGTTTCCATTTAGATTTATAACTCTTATGATTCATTAACCTAACGTACTGTGGAGTTGTCCTTTCTCTCTGTGTATACTAAAACTTCATGGCAGGTAACCAAGGAAATGGAACAAAAGTGACGGACAACATTCTACTCAACCTTATTTGCACCATCAACGAAGAATATGACACCCAATATGAAGAGGTGACCCCATTGCATTCCCCAAATTAGGGAAGTCACCTATACCCTTCTGCATCACAACCAAACCATATGGAAGGGGGGCTTCTACGTCCACGGGAGAGGGGGCACCACCTGCTATGAAAAAGATTTTCGAAGCATGGTTAACTGATACTCTAGTCAGCGTGATGAGTAAACAAGCCCCACAAACGACCACAGAAACCACGAGGATCTATGCAGAACAACATACGAACGAACGAGACAACCAACAAACCCTCCTACTTCAGGTAACACTCATACAATTGTTGACAATGCTGGTGATAGTGTCCTCGCCTCCCTACTAAAAAGAATGAAAGAAATAGAAAAAGAGAATTAGGCGCTCAAGGAACAAATGAAGGAGTACCAGGAACAGGTAGACAAAATACTGACTGCCCCCAAATTGTTACCAAAAAGAGACGCCGATAGATTCATGGAACAACCATACAAATAAGAAGCGGCCCCTCATGCCATACCGAAAACTTTCAAGATACCTATGTACCTCCAAATCTACGATGGATCGAATGACCCCTAGTACCATGTAACTCACTATCTCACCGCTGTAAAAGGCACGACCTCACCAAAGAGCATGTGTCCTCCATCTTACTAAAGAAATTTGGTGAAACCCTTACGGGAGGGGAGGTGACGTGGTATTCACTATTGCCAGCCTATTCCATAGACACATTCAAGGAAATGGCCGACAAATTCGTAACGACGCATGTCGAGGTCAAGAAAGCTGAAACGAGAGTGAACAACATATTCACCATCAAGCAATCTCTAGGGGAGGGACAGAGAGACTTCTTTTCCCAATTCAACAGGGTGAGGATGACCATACCAAATGTCTCTTAGGGAATGGTTGTGGCAGCTTTTCAAAATGGGTTGTGCAGAGAAGGTTCGAGGGCGACCAAAAATCTATTAAGTCGGTTGATGAAATCCCCGCTGACCACCTAGGACGAGATCCACAATGCCTACTGTGCTTAGGTTAGGGCAGATAACGAAGACCTTAATGAACCAACCCGATGACTCATCTCAGTACAATCCAAGCCCGGAAAAAAATGCTGGGACAATGCAAGGAGACACCCTCTAGTACCACGGCCAGGAAGGGATCGACATAAACCCGATGTCAGAGCACATGTCCCCAACTTTCTCCATGAAGATGGCCCCTCCAAGCCAAGATTAGACATTCACTGGAATAATCGAGGTATGCCCCTTACTATCTTCTTATAATTTTTGTGTCTCGCCTACAGAGGTGGTCAACGCACTTGAGAAGCTCAGAACAAAGGTGAAGTGGCCATCAAAGATGAGGTCTGACCTAAGCACTAGGAATTTTGATGCTTTCTGCGAGTTCTACCAAGAACATGGATACAAAATGGAAGATTTCCACGCTCTAAGGTTAGAAGTAGCGAACTTGTTGCAGCAAGGAAATCTCAAAGAATTACTCAGCGACAAAGGTAGGAGCATATTAGAGAGGGATCGAGAGCGTCCAGGCCCACCATAGCCACCCTAGCTTACTTGCACCATCAACATGATCATTGGTGGCAGTGACGACTCCTCCATCAACGTCATCAAATTCACCGCCACTCACAAACTCAAGAGAACAATCACCCGCGAACGGTTTGACAGCCTCAAAGAAAGTATCATCTTCGATGATTCAGATGCCAACGACTTGACTTTCCCTCACAATGATGTACTTATTATTAATTTAAGAATTCTTGATACTGGTGTTAGAAGAATTATGGTAGCAATGGAAGCATAACGTGCATCATCCATCCTTGAGTCCTCGTACAGATGTGACTTGAGGATAAGATAGTGTCTTGCTGCATTACACTAGTCAGTTTTAACAATGCAGCTGAACGGACATCTGGTAAGATCACACTCCCCATCCTCTCCAGTGGAGTTATATTGGAGGACATATTCCATATCATGGATCAGGACACTGCATACAACACCATCGTAGGGCGACCATGGATACATCCCACAAGGGTAGTTCCTTATAGCTTGTACCAAGTGCTTAAATTTCGGATCCTCTGGGTAATATTCAGCATACGAGGGGATCGATGCGCATCCCGAGAATGCTATCGGATCAGCTTGGATGATACGACAATCCAACAAAAGAAAGAAAACGAAAAAAAGGTATAGCAATCAGTAGGGATGAAATCCCTACCAGTCGAAGCCAAAGATACCATTACGGATCCAGAAGTGGTCGAAGCCGCAAGATCGACCATAGAAGACCTCGACCCCGTCGATCTAGACCACAACAATCTCAGCAAAAAAAACCTACATCGGCTGCAAACTCCAAGACCCAGGTAAATTCAGTCAATTCTTAATAGCTAATATAGATTTGTTTGCCTTTAGCCATGCAGATATACCCGACATCCCCAAAGATATAGCCACACACAAGCTAAATATCAACCCCTTCTACCTCCAGTAAGGCAGGTCCGATGAAAGTTCAACCCCACCATTAACAAGGCCATCCACGAGGAGGTAGAAAAACTATTGGCCAATGGCTCCATTAGAGAGTCAAATACCCCAAATTGATCGCCAACATCGTACTGGTCAAAAAGAAGAACGGAAAATAGAGGATGTGTTTTAACTTCACCAACCTGAACAAAGCCTACCCAAAGGATTCATTCTTGTTACCACACATCGACCAACTCATCAACGCGACAACAGGACATGAGTTGCTAAGTTTTCTGGACGCCTACCCAGGCTACAAGTAGATACTCATGGAGGAAGGTGACCAAGAGAAAATGACGTTCATCACTCACAGAGGAATGTACTGCTACAGGATCATGCCATTTGCACTACAACATTTTAGGCCTATAGCCACACTAATTTAGGCAACGCTCAAAAAATGTTGCCAAAAGTATCTGTGGGAAACTTTTTAGGCGTCGCCTTTGAGTAGCGTCTTTGGCCACCGGTTTTATGGTAACACTTATAAAGCGTTCTTTTTAAATGTAAAGACAACAATTTTTAAGTGTTGCCTAAATATACAAGTTTTGGCCACGCTTTTTAATTGTATTGCCACGTTTTCTAAAAGTTGCTATATTTTCATATTAATGCAACTCTTTGTAAGCGTACCCTAAAAATTCCAAAATAAAAAATTTCCCAAAAGCTTTCCCACCAAAATTGCACTTAATGAAATATTCCCCCCAATTCCCAAAAGAAAGACTGTATAGTTGGAAACTCTATAGGAAACAATTTCCATCTTCCGTTTGCTTTATCCCTACTCTATGCCAAAAAGGTAAAATAGCTGCTTCTTTCATCCTTGCTTACTGCTGCTTCTTTTGCTTTTACAATTGTAAGTTCTTGGCTTTTGAAAATATTTGTATTATAGGCATCATACCATACCCATCTCATGAAAGTGTTTTTTCTCTTAGATAATCTAAGAAAGCAAAAATTGAAACAAGCCTCCACATGAATGATTTAGTAAAACCCATCTCATGGAAAAATCTTTAATGGGTACTCTTTATTTTCTCAATATATGATCTTACTTTTGACGAGCATTGTTTATTTGGGTAGTTATTATTTTTGATTATATATGAGTGCAATATTATATTTGTAAATTCTGGACCTTTTGGTATAGTTATGCAGTTTATTCTTTATTTGAAGTTATGATCTTTTTTTTTTTTCTTTTCATATTTGCTTGTTAATTTGGTTTTACCAAGTTATTCGGGATTATCATATGGCGAATATATTCTTTGTCGTTTTGCCTTTGCCTTTAATACTTATATGTTATTGATTTAATGAAATTATAAATTAGATGGGTATTTTGAATTTTTAAATAACATGTTGTGCACCTCTTTATTTCAAATTCTGTATAGTTTTTTAGTTGATTGTTTGTTTAAAGTTACCAGGTTTTAGCTCTTTTAATATCCTTTTTTTTCTTCATGTATATTCACTTCCTAATCTGATCCCAAAGTATGGTATAATGGGCATATGGTCTTATGTGTACTTGAGAGATATTGGAGTTACCCCAAAAAATAAAAAATTAAAAAGCTACTGATCAAAGGGGCAAAGCATAATAACTGATAGTATTCCTGTGACTTGTTCACTTTGATATCTCTAAATTGTTGTTTCTTGATAACTGATTCCAAACTTAGAGCTATTACAACCCAATAGAATGAGATATTCTAATATGTGCTTTTTTATTATAGATTTGCAATGCTTATGTATATTGATTTTTTGGCCTTGCAATTTTTTTTGGGTGAGATACAATGTTGTGGTCTTCCATTTTGTGCAATTATAATAGAGTGAAAGTTGGACGATGTTGTTAACTGCTTAATGAGTTGGTTTGGTATTTGAGGGATCCATCGTTAAAATTGTTAAAAGCATTCATGCCTTCCTAAGCTATTATAGAAATATGTATTATTTACTCATGGAATTTGACTTTAACTAGACAGTGTAGAATTAGCAATGAGCAAAGTGTTACTACTTAGTTTTTGAGATAATGATTATAAAATCAAGTTGGTTCTCTTATTTGATATTTCGTTGAAGCCGTAAACAAGAATATTGGTAGATAGGAATTTGACGCTATTGTTTGCTCGCTTGCTGGAAAATGGATATTGCTATATAGGAATTTGACACTACTGTTTACTCTTTTTGCTTTTTCTTTTGGTTTCGTTGTTCTTGTGAGCACGTTATTTTTGCCCTATGTGAAATACTCCTACAAATTAAAGAAATAATTTTTTTCAATTGTTTTTGCAATTTTATAGATTTTTTGTTAAATTGTTTGCATTTCTATGCATGTTTACTTTTATTAAAGTTATGAAAAATACCATACATTGCATTTAGATTTTTATTCACATTTTAGAATTAATTAATTAATTAGTTGCTTTATTAAAAAGGAAAATCATAAAAATGACTCATTTTTATATTCTTAACTTTAAATTTTGGATTATTAAGTTTTCCCTTTTAATTTGGGATCAACTAATTTTTATAAATATTATGGTTAGATAATTAGCTTAATTTTACAATTCGAATTAATTTAGGAATTTAATTTAGATTTTTTAAAATTAATTAAAGAGAGAAAAGAAAACAAAAAGAGAAAGGAAATTGGAAAAGGTTGGTTTTAAATTGAATTGGGCCACACATTTTAGAAGCCTAAATTTCCCCCAACTCAGCCCAAATCGGGTCGACCCCATCCGACCCAACACCCAAACCCTTATTCTTCTTAATTAACCTAATATAATAGGACCTAAGGACCCTAGACTTACATAGACTAATGCCTAAGAGTTGAGAGGAGCGGCACTGATTTTCAAAAAGGAACCCGCCCCCTCGACCTCATCTTCCTCACACCACTCCCCCCTTCACCAACTCGCTGAAACCCAGCGGCGAGAAACCAGAAGCCCGCCGCTCATCCCACTAGTCTGTCGCCACCACACCCCTAACCAACGAGCTGTTGCTGCTTCTTCATCTTCCAGCCTTTAAATACCACGAAGATCAACCACTATCAGCCTTCAACTCCCAATTTCTGCCGCATATACATAAGGAGTGAGAGAGGAATAATTGGACAGAAAGGAGATAAAGAGATTAGGTTCTTTCATGTCCTCAATTTACTTCAAAATCAGAAAATTAAAAAAAAAAGAAAAGAAAACGACTCCATTTCTATTTTCTAAATTTTGGTTCAAAACAGAGTTTGATTGAATCGAGTTGGTCGTTATTGTTGCTTGTAATTTTGGTTCAAAAGGGAGTTCGATTAGTGAGGCTTTCGTTCGAGGTCGCCGACGAGTGTTTCACTAGAAAATTATCCAGGTGTTGTAGTATGAACTTAGATCCGTCAACACAAAGGTCATTCTTCTTGCTATTTTATTGTTAGCTGATATTGTTGCTTTGATTGGCTTTCTAAAAATTGTAAAATGCATATTTACGCTTGAATTTTCAGAGATGTATTTTGGGTGATTGCTTTGTTTATTTTGAGAAGTAGAGATATTGAATTCCACCTTATTCATCGTCTATGCCTAAGTTTGGTTATGTTTGTGTATGTGAAAGCTGTGATAACTTTCTCTTTTTGATGAACATGAAAAGCTAGTCGTAATTCCATTTTCATGGGTTTATTAGCCTTTGTAATGAATTAGTAGTGTGAAAAGATGAGTTTGGTTGTAGCTGTAATTCCAGAGCTATAGAAGATCGATAGATGCTTAGTTTTCTTTTAAGGCAAGTTATGAGGTTTTAGTTATTAAAAGGCTGTAAGGTTTGGTATTATCAAAGGTATTGAAAATGGCTCCTTTAATTAGATTGGGGTGCGCCATATCGAACAAGATCTATAATTTATGGCCCTTATAAGACTAGACCAAGTAATCATTTGAAGAAATAGACTTGAGGTGTGCTATAAGCATGTAACGACCTGACCAATCGTTTTGAACTTTTGCACTTTAATTGCCAGTTTTCGGGCATGACTTGCCCCGTATAACGTATTATGACTGATGTAGATCGTTTGTTTTGGCTTTCAGGAAAAATCAGAATGAATTTGAAGGAACAGTCTCAGTTGAAAGCTTTGAATTTGAAAGGTTTGACTAAGAGTTGACTTATTTGTATATGAGCTCGGATCGAAAATTTTATGATTTGGGTAGCTTCGTTGGGTGATTTATGACTTAGGAGCGCGATCGGAATGCATTTTGGAAGTCCGTGGAAGGATTTGGCTTGAATTGACAAAGTTAATATTTTGGCGAATTACGGTTGATAGATGAGATTTTGATCCGAGGGTTGAAATAGAATTCTGAGAGTTGCTGTAGCTTCGTTATGTCATTTGTGATGTGTGTGCAAAATTTCAGGTTATTTGAACGTCGTTTGGTCGACTTTTTGATCGAATTCGGATTTCGGAAGTTTTGGAATTCTTAGGCTTGAATCCGAGGGTGATTTGATGTTTTGATGTTGTTTTCAGCGTTCCAAAGGTTGGAACAAGTTTGATTACGTTATGGGGTGTGTTGGCATGTTTGGTCGGGGTCCCATGAGGCTCGAATATGTTTTGGAAGAGTTTTTGGAAGATTTTGTCGTTTTGAGCATGAGCATGTAATGATCCAAAGGTCCATTTTTAGTTCTAGAGATCGAAATTTGATTTCGAGACTTCCAGAATTTTGATAATGAATTATAGGACTGATCTGGAAAGTTTGGTCTAATTTCATCAAGTCGCGATTGAGTTTTTGACACGAAACATGAGTTAATTGTTTAACGAGCAAAATGAGTATTGAACTGAGCAAATGAGCTTCGAATTGAGTTTCGATTAAAGGGCTATGTTCGTATTATTATTTGTGACTCATAGGAATTGGTATGGTTGGATTCGTGGTTGGATGAGGTTTCATATTCCGTAATTTTTGTCGGGTTCCGAAACATGGGCCCCACAGGCGAATTTTGAGTGCAATTTCGGATTTTTAATGGAAAATGTAGAATTTCATATGGAATTAATTCCTATAATTTTTATTAACTGAATCGAATTATTGTGGCTAGATTCGAGGCATTCGGAGGTCGATTTGATAGGCAAAGGCATCGCGAGCTAGAGGATTAGCCGGTTTGAGGTGAGTAATGATTGTAAATGATGTCCTGAGGGTTTGAAACCCGGATTTGCACATCGTAGTGCTATATTAAGGTGAGACACGCGCTGGATGATGAACGCAGGGTCTTTTACTACCGGGGATTGTGACTTGGTCCATCCCGATTGATGATTTTACTGCATATTTGATTGAAACTTATTTGTTATCATCATGATTTGGGCTGATTGCCATCCTTGGGCTTCGTGCCAATTATTTGAATCCTTTGGGAATTTTATCACTATTTTCTCACTGTTTTGACTTATATTTAAACTCAGTCCTGTTGATAATTATTGTTTTACAAATCAGCCGCTTTTATGCAGATTTGAAAACTCAAATGATATTTCTAAATGGTATTTTGGGTAGAGAACTACTGTTTTACAAATGCCCGAAGGGCTTATAATGATTTCCGGACTGAGTGAGGCCGAGGGCCATATGTGAGGATATGTTGAGTGATGTGAGGCCGAGTGATATGAGGCCGAGGGCCTGAGATACTTTATATGCCATGCGGTGGCTTGAGTGATGTGAGGATATGCTGAGTGATGATACCACGAGGTGGCTTGATATAGCGCTTGGGCCGTAAGGGGCCCCTCCGGAGTCTGCACACCCATAGTGAGCGCAGGTACCCATTGTTCTGAGTGATTGATACTATGCCCGAGGGGTTGATATGAGTGATTGTGAGGTAGCCCGAGGGGCTGATACTAATTTGAGTGAGCCCGAGGAGTTGTTACTGATCTGATATTGAGCCCGAGGGGCTGTTACTGTTCTGATATTGAGACCGAGGGGCTGGCACTATTCTGATATTGAGACCGATGGGCTGGTTTTGTTGATATTATGCCCGAGGGGCGGTTTGTTGTACATGTTTTGCCCGAGGGGCTGTTTACATTTCTATCATTTTTGTTACTCACTTGTAAACTACTTGCTTTACTTGTTGGAAAAAAAGAAGGGATTTTCACTTGATTTCTCACTGCTTTACTGTTTAAAGTGATTTTACTGCTTCAGTATGGAATACCTTGTGTTTTTGCGTGATTTCTTACCTTCAGTCTTTATTTATTATTATTACTCACTAAGTCGGAGTACACACATTACTCCATGCACCTTGTGTGCAGATTTAGGTATGTTTTGGCTAATCGGAGGCAGAGTCATCAGGGTTTAGCAAGGTAGCTGCCGACATTCGCAGCACTACTTTTCTCTCTCCTCATTTCATTTGTCTTTATTTGTACACTCCAGGCTTTCAATTGTATTTATACCCTAGTAGATGCTCGTGATTTGTGACACCCCGGTTAGGGCTATGTCCGGTTGTGCTTCTGTTAATCATATCATTAAATTATATTTAAATTGTTTATTAATGTTTAACTATTTTTGAAAAGGCGATATGGGTTTGTTGGCTGGCCTTGTCTTCACGAGAGGCGCCATCGCGACCGGAGCGGGGTTTGGGTCGTGACAAAGCAATTAAATCATCCATGACCCTCACACATGTTTTGATTTAGATATTAAAAATGAACTTCGTAGTTCGCTTTAGGCGCGTTTAATTATATAATTATCGCGATTACTAAAATCCGGGGGTACATTTCATGTGGCCCGGTTTTAATTTTCTAACAAGGTTAAATAGAACGTGTCGTGACTCACGGGTGCATTTCATGTAGCGTGGTTTACGATGTGTTTTAAATAACCTTGAATTAATTTTTTAAATAAATAAAAGCGGTTTTAAAATTTGAAAATGCACATAGGTTTAAAAGTATTTTAAAATCAAATAAATAGGCCAATAGTAATAGTTGAGCGACCGTGCTAAAACCACGGAACTCGGGAATGCCTAACACCTTCTCCCAGGTTAACAGAATTCCTTACCCGGATTTCTGTGTTCGCGGACTATAAAACAGAGTCAATCTTTCCTCGACTCGGGATTCAAAACCGGTGACTTGGGACACCATAAATTATCCCAAGTGGCGACTCTGAACTTAAAAAACTAATCACGTTTCGATTGTCACTTAAATTGGAAAAAACTCTCTTATACCCTTTCGGGGATAGAAAAAGGAGGTGTGACAGTTTTTATCCTTTCATGGATTTTACGATGTTGATTCGTCAAAGAAGTCAATTTAACATGCGAGTTTTGCACTAATAAGTATGTACTTAGTTGAAACTCCCTACCAAAAAAATATTTTGTTCATTTATCTTTTTACTATGTGGATCATATTAATTTTACTTCTTTTCACCAAGAACATAAGTCAACGCACAGGAAAATCTGTACTTGAAGTTAGGTTTAACTTAGCATAACTGTCATGACTAGGTAAGAAATTCTTATCATCATACAATACATAATTTTGAAAATTTACTCATGACTTTTTGAATTTATTCGTAAAGTTTATTTAATACTCAAATCATTATATATTTGATGATCTAATATCAATGTCTAATTTTTAAGATTTCAAATGTTCCATCCAAGGATTGGATGGATTTACCAAGGTGTAGCGAAGAGTATATTAATGGTGTTCAATCTTTCTTAGAATTTGCTTACTCTTATGGTGATCCTCAAGGTGAGGAAATTCAATGTCCATGTGCAAAGTGTTGCAATATTCGTTGGACTCAAAAAAAATGTAGTGTTTGATCATCTTATATGCTATGGATTTGTATGAGGATATACAAGATGGATTAATCATGGTGAATGGAAAATTCCAATAAATGTTGATGGTGACATGGATGATGAAGATAACTCATATAATGATATTAATGGGTTATTGAATGATCGATTTAGAGATGTTGCGCAAGCTGAAGGACTTTACGAAGGTCCAAATGAGGATGCCAATAAATTCTATAACTTAGTTGATGAGGCAAGACAAGAACTATATCCTGGTTATAAAGGATTCTCTAGATTATCATTTACAATCCATCTATATTTGTTGAAGTGTCTACATGGATGGAGCAATGCATCATTCATTTCTCTTTTAGAGTTATTGAAAGAGGCGATGCCCGAGTTGAGTATTCCTATATCCTACAATAATGCCAAGTCTATGGTAAAGGATCTCGGTCTTGATTATGAAAAAATTGATGCATGTCCCAATTATTGCATGCTATTTAGGAATGAACATAAGGCTGATGAATATTGTCATGTTTGTGGAGCTTCCAGATATATTAAATATCCTGAAATAGATAGCGAGATTGAGCCTTCTAAAAAAGCTCATCGTGTTCCAGCAAAAACTTTGAGACACTTTTCATTAATTCCTAGACTCAAAAGGCTATTCATGTGCTCAAAGACAGCAAATACATTGAGGTGGCATAATGAGGAGCGCTCTAAAGACGGAAAGTTAAGGCATCCTGCTAATGGACAAGCATGGAAAGACTTTGATAGCTTTCATCTAGATTTCGCAAGAGATTCTCGCAATTTGAGACTTGGCTTGGCAAGTGATGGGTTCAATCCATTTTGGACCATGAGCATATCTCATAGCACATGATCAGTTATCTTAATGGTATATAATTTGCCTCCTTGGATGTGTATGAAGCCAGAATACTATATGCTTTCTTTTCTTATACCTGGGCCACGATCACCTGGCAATGACATTGATATTTATTTACAACCATTAATAGAAGAGTTGAATGTGTTGTGGGAGTCCGGGGTGGAAACATATGATGCTTCAAGAAATCAAACATTTCAAATACGAGCAGCTCTTTTATGGACCATCAGTGACTTCCCTGCATATGCTATGTTATCTGGTTGGAGTACAAAAGGAAAGATGGCTTGCCCTTGTTGTAACTATGGTACTAATTCTCTCTATCTTAAACATAGTCGAAAAATGTGTTATATGAATCATCGTATTTTTCTACCCATGAATCATCCATGGAGATCCAACAAAAGGTCTTTTAATGGGAAGATAGAATTTAGGCCTCCTCCGCCTTTACTAAATGGAACGGATGTGCTTAATAGCATACAAAATATTAACAATGTGTTTGGGAAGAAGTTGAAGAGAACAAATGATGGCCCATGGAAAAAAAGTCAATTTTTTCGAGTTACCTTATTGGCAACACAATTTGTTACGTCACAATCTTGACGTAATGCACATAGAGAAAAACATAGTTGATAACATAATTGGAACTCTTTTGGATATTCCTGGAAAGACAAAAGATCATGCAAATGCTCGTTATGATCTAAAAGAGATGAGCATTAGAAAGAACTTTCAACCTAAAGATATAAAGGATGGCAAGAGAATAAAGTATGCAAAAGCGTGCTTCTCAATGGTTAATGGAGAGAAATCAGTTTTTTGTAGTGTTCTAAAGACAACAAAGCTACATGATGGTAGTGCTTCTAATATATCTAGGTGTGTGCAACTAGACGAAAAAAAATTATCTGGTTATAAGACCCATGATGCCCATTTTATGTTGCATTATTTGTTGCCAATACCAATTAAAAGCATACTTCCTGATCATGTTGCTATTCCTTTGATTCGTCTAAGTTCCTTCTTCCGCTGTCTATTTCAAAAGGTTATCACACTGGAACAGCTACATTGTTTGGAGATAGAGATTAAAGAAACTTTGAATCAATTTGAGCGAATTTTTCCTCCAACATTTTTTGATATAATGATTCATTTGTCTATTTATTTGGTGAACGAAGTAAGATTAGGAGGTCCAGTTCAGAATCGATGGATGTATCCTCCTGAAAGGTATATGTGTATGTTAAAATCATATGTTTGCAACAAAAATCATCCTGAGGGATCTATTGCTGAGGAATATTTGGTTGAAGAGTGTTTAACTTTGTGCTCTAGATACTTGCATAGAGGTGTACAGACCAGATTTAATAAAAGAACCCGAAACAATGATGAATGTGGTTCTGAGCACAAACTTTCAGTTTATTTCCTAACAGAGGTTGTACTTTAGGAGATAAAAAGAGTGATCCGATTGTTTTAGATGGCAGGTCATTAAGTCAGGCGCATGCATATGTATTGAATAATTGTGATGAAGTTCAAGAATATATTAGGTAACTTTATTCACTTGTAGTATTTCCTTTTATGTAGATAATTCTTAATTTTTTTCTAACAAATAAAAATTCTTGTTCTACAGAGAGCATGAGGTGGAGGTTAATAATCAGAAGCGAGGATCTACATGGAACAAGACCAAAAATTATAGTCAAAATTTCTCTCAATGGTTTGAAACTTGTGTGTTGTATGAGGATGTGCCCGATTTGATAAAACAATTATCCATAGGACCAAATTCAGTTGCTAAAAGATATTCTGGATATCTCATTAATGGATATAGATTCCATACGAGGCAACGTGATGCAAGGCGTAAAATGCAAAATAGTGGTGTTACATTAGTTGCCCTAACAACAAGCTTCGCAAGTGCAAAGGATAAAAATACGGTTAATGCGAATTTGACTTATTATGGCAGAATAGTTGATATAGTTGAGTTAGATTATTATGGATATTTTAAAGTTGTCTTAATTAAGTGTGGTTGGTATGAGGTTGAAGAAGATATTTATGGCCTTACTTATGTCTACTTCAACAACAAATGCTATCAAGAGGAGCCTTTTATTCTAGCATCACAAGCACACCAATGCTTCTACGTGCAAGATCCATATCATCAAGATAAACAATATGTTATGAAGACTGTCCGAGAGATTTGTTTAGCATAAGTGACCAAATTGAATCTAATGCCCCATACTGTTATGAAAATGAACCGTCTGAACATTTGGTGGGCCCATCTATGCCCCATGATAATGATGAAGTTGTCTTAGTAAGGAATGATTTGAGCAACCATTGTTGATGTGCCTCTAGAAGGATTTCTTGCACAACTTGAAATTGAATCAGAAGAGAAGTTTGAATCGGAGGACGAGTTTGATTTTTAGGATACAATATAAGCTTGATTCTAATTAAAATAGAAAATAGCTAAGCCATTTATTGTTTAACAACTAGGGACACATTAAAGACTACTGCTTCAGATTTAAATTGATGATATTTGCTTGCTGTTTTGTCACGTTTTAATATTGAATTTTTTTGGCTGATTGTTTTTTTCTTGTGTTTATATATGTCTTGCTCATATAATTATAGAGTGTCCCTTTTGGTTTCTAAAGTATTTGCTCATTAATAAGTGTGCCTCAATTTATTTTCGTAACATGAGGAACCATATTGCATCAGTATATGGAAAGAGGTTTAAGTCCTCTAGTTTTGGACAAAAATATCCAGGGAAGTGAAAATGAGTAAGTAGAAATTATAGTTTTGAATTTGTCATTAATCTTATTACCTGAGTATTCAAAAATGTATTAAAGTATACATATTTTTTCCGTTGTTATCAGGTGGTGCTCATCCAACTAAAGAAAATTGTTGACTAATAATTCTTGAGGAGGCAAATAGATACTGCACAGGTATCTCTGTAACTCTGTTTATTTTAGGAAGTATAGCTATTTGTTTTTGTAACTGGATAATAATTTCTTGTTGTTCTATGGACATTTTATAGTCGTCGCTCAAGATTTATTTTAGTTAATATCCTTAGAGCTAGATGACAACTAGTAACTATTCAAAGACTATACCAACGTTATGCTACAACTAGTTTATCTTTTTCTGTTCTTTAAAGCTTAAGTAGTAATTATTCAAAGAATATACCATCAATATTAGTCATGTTTAAATGTCATTCTATTGCAATAAAAAAAAACTGGAAGGTTGTAATTACTTGATTGCCAAGGACTTAGGAATCCTGTTTTGGGGTAAGAGGGCATTGATTTAGTCTGTTTTAGATTATATTCTAACAGAACATTAACTGTACTAAAACACATCTTTCTTGCTTAGCTGTTTCTTAGATTCTTGAGCAAATTTCAGTAATTTACATAGCACAATTACAAAGAACATGGTATTTGAGAAAAGAGTATTTTTTTCTTTCTTTTGGTCATATTGTATTGAAGAAATGAAGAAGTTTCAAAAATTGGGTCAATCTTGAATTTTGCTGAACCTTTTTGGTAAAGTGCTTTTCTGATAGTTTTTAGTTTAAATAATTTTGTCTAAATTTTTTGCTGGACTTTGTATATTTTCATGATAGCTTGGTCTTAAATGTCTATTTTCAGTATAGAGTTATGTATTCCTACTAGTTCCTGGGCTAAAATAATTTTTTTTCTTTGTTTGAAGGATGAATCAAGCAGCAGCTCTAAAGAAAAAAGTTTCGAATCCAAACAAAGTTCAGAGTCCAATGAAGAATATAGGTTTTGATTTTCAATATCGATCAAGTGCCGAATTGGCCAAAAAATTTCGGATTAAGAGAGAAAAGCTTGCAAATGATCACAAAGATAAAGCTATGAAAGAGCAGGCACCACTTGGAGTTAAAAGAAAGAGTCATATGCCTGCAACATCAGAAGGACAAAGAAGACAAATGTTAAAAAAATACCCGATGAGTCAGTTCAGAAGTTAGGAAGCAGTAAATTGCCTATGTACAGATCAATGATCCAATCGCCTTCAAGGGAAGATCTGAATACTTCACATAACATAGAAATAAAAGGACAGAGTAAGCAGATGTTAACTCAATTGTAGGATCTCATTCAAAAATAGGGAATGAGTAAATTACATGTGCACACATCCATGCTCCCATCATTTTCAAAGAAAGATCCTAATACTTCACGTATGATTAGAACACAAGGTGAAAGACAGAGACAACTTGATATTCGGGAGATACAAATTGCAAAATGGTAAAAAAAAAAAAATCGGTCCTACCGTCGACGAGTCATAATCAATTTCTGGAAAAGTATGGGATACACGTTGGTGGTGAAAAACGTCCTGATATTCACCCAATAGATGAGCATGAAATAGAATTAGAAAATTTTGTTGCACAAGCAGAAGTTGGTGACGATGAGTTTGTTAGAGATGAGGACGTGAACATTGATTGTGCTGCATATGGTATGTCGTAAATTTTATAACTTTTTTATATATTGTATTTTTTTTATGTCTTGGCTATTACATCAATCTAGGGACATCAGAAAAGAAAAGAGTTCAAGGATAAACAACATGTAAGAATATTCATGTAAGAAGTTTTGAAGAAAGAGATGAGGTAACATCTGATAAAGGACAGACAGTGGGACCAACTGACAAGAGAGTGTCTGATTTGACCAACTTTATAGGAACAATTGCAAGGAATCCTAGATTTATCACCTTAATGCATACTAGTTGGCATGCTGTGTCAAAGGATATTAAGCAACGAATGTGGGAATATGTCAACGTAAGAACAATCGGTTTTTCCATTCTATATTTTTTTGTATGTTTCTTACTAGGTGAAGATAAATATACGTTATTTTGCATAGTCCAAGTTCTTAATTCCAGCAGAAGGAGAGAAGTGGATAATGGCTGGTCTCCGTGATGCCCATAGGCGGCACAAGAGAAATATTAAGAAGAAACATTTCAATAAGAATGCTATTGTTGAAGATATGCTACAAAATCGTCAGAATGAGATACCAGAAATTCAATTCCGCCAATTGCTTGAGTACTGGAAAGATTCAAATGTCCAAGTGAGATTAAATTGTGCATTTCTATACTTTAACATATTGATGCATTATATATTTTTTCCTTTATGATTTATTAATTAATATACTTTTTTTGGTTCTAGGCCATGTGCCAACTAAATTCTGAAAATAGAAAAAAATAAAAGTGGAGGCATCGAATGGGACCTATTAATTTTGCAAGAATACGCGTAGCATTGGTAATATTTAGTTGACACTTTGTAAATAATCTGACTTCCATTTCTTTTTGTATTTTGTCGGAACACATTGATGTTTACTTTTTACTTTCTTTTGATGTAATTTGCAGCGCGCAAGCAAAGAGAACAATGAGGAACCATCAAAGTCCGAAATATTTATTGCAACTAGTACAAAGAAAGGAAAAGAAGTTCAAACAGATACTCAAATTGCAATAATAAGCAATGCGGCAAGCTAAGATCTTGTTATTATATCTCCCCTCGCTTTAACTAAATATGTTTCTTAAAGTTTTAGCTTTTTAATTAAAATCATGCATTCTTAAAGAAATTCACAAGGTCACAAAACTGAAAAGTTATTGTGAAACAAAGATGTCCCTTTCTTAAAATGCCAGCAAAAATAGAGAAAACAAATTGAATGTTATAAGAAATAAATTCATGTGGGTAGGTAATGCTGATATCAGGAAGTCTCACATACCGTAATCCTCCTCATTTCTCTGCACATGAGATGGACTATTGTTTGTGAAGCTCACATTGGCACAATTACCAAGAGATGACATATTAAAAAACAAAAAAGCACACACATGTGGAATTTACACCAAATATAAGCACTATCCCACAGTAGTCGACAGATTGAGTCACAAAGAGAGCTATAAAATTGAGTTGTTGCATACAAACTTTTATAAAAACTAATGTATACAAAAAACATAAGCTGTGAAGATCAACTTTTAAACTTAAAACTTACTATTATAGCTCCAGCCCAACTAGTCAGAATAAAATGCAGAAGTCTCACTAGAAATAATTAGAACTGTCCCTATATCATAAGTCTAATAACCTTTTTATTCATTGCAAAGTGGCAAAATAATACTAGGAGCTCTTTCTTTTAAATATGTATGGAGTCGGATGTTATTGCCCTCAAATGTGAAAAGCTTACTAAAAATTTGGCAACTTCAAAATATGGCTAAGAGTCAATTAGCTGTGTGGAGAATAATTTCCCTATATGTTTATGGACAATATGGTTGGGGAAAAATAGGGTCTGCTTTGAAGAAAGAAGGTAACATATTTCCCGAATAAAAAATAATTGTTTGCTATATCTATATTTCTGGTGCAAAAGAAGTGTTATGGAAAATTGGGAATATATAGTATATGAATTTTTTAGAGGAGTTAGTTGATAAGTGGGAGATCAGTTTTGTATTAGTTGGTGGCCTATTGTATTTGTATAATTTATGTTTGTGAGCTATTGTATAATGAGCAGGTTACCAGTGTGCACCCTGCACATATTACATTCTCATTTTGGTTTGTGAATTTATCAGGTTTTTTATTAAACTTCTTAAGTTTTAGTTTTATTGGTTTCTATCTAAATCATTTTGGAATTCCTGAATACTTGATTTCTAGCGCTCAAAAACTTTATTTTTAAGTTAGAAACAAGACCCCACATTTAATCTATCTTGACTTGTAAATGATGCTTAATAATATTCCTTTCCATTGTCTGAACTTCAGAATCGTCAAAGTTCTGGAGAAACAACAGGGGCTGTTGCAGACATATAATTTTTGACCCCCCCAAGATTTTTTTATATATTAGCGTAAAATATTTAATTTAGGCATAATATAGATATTTTAAGTAATTTTGACTCTTTTACTCTATTTTATTACAAGAAAACAAAATTTACAAAAATAGGTTCATAAAGGTTTTGTAGTCATTTTTAATCCAAAAAATATACAAAAAAGGTATCGTATTTTTATTTTAATATGATATTTGAAAATACCAAAAATAGATTTGTTTTAATGATTAGTTTTATTTTAATATTTATTTGAATAGTAGGACTAATTAATAATTGAGATCATATTTTTAGTCTTGTTCGCGGGGAAGTGATAGAACTTGGGCTCGAGCAACCCACTTTTAGGCCTAATTTTGGACCTAGCCCACAATTTCCAAGCCCACAATTCCTAGGCCCATACCCCTTAACCTAAAAACCCTACCAAAAAAAAAAAACCTAAACTATATATAAAGAAGAAGAACGAAGAAGGTTGAAAAAAAATACGCAGAAGCTGCGCAGGGAACGAACCCCACCCCCCTGTGTCGTCTTCTTCACGACCCCCCACCCCCCTGCGCGTCATCTTCTCCAAACGACCCTACCTCTAAAAACGACCCTCCCCTCCATCGGATATCTGAAAAACGAAAAAGATGACACCAAAAAAGCACAAATAAGAACGAAAGAGGATGGACAAAAATACGCAGAAGCTGCGCAAACGGACCCCCCCGGCGTTGTCTTCTCCAAACGGCCCATTGCCATTGTTCTTCTTCTGCAACATTAACCATCTCCAAACACCCCATACACCAACAGCCCGAACCTGGAACAACCCATGCACGTCGGAAAAGCCAATGAGCCCTGAACGTTAGCCATCAAGCGACCCCATCGCTGCCTGAAACTCACCGGGAAAAACGAGCTCCACTAGCTCGTCGGAGTAACGAGTTCCGAACGTGACAAGTAGAACCAAACGACCTCACACCAGTAGCTTCCCATCTACAACACACACGCATATAGCTGCAACGGGAGGGCAGCAACAACGAAAGCAGCAGGAGTGAAAGGGAGGCGACGAGTGGCGTTCGAAAAGTCGATGAAACAGTAGTCTCGATATAGGTTCATCCGAGCTGTCCGTCTGCGAATCCGAGGTGCCGATGCAAGGTCCGTCGTTGAGTGTTGTCGCGTTTCCTGTGAAGTGTCCGGCGAGGTTTCGATGTCGAAGCTCTAACTCTTAGATTCAGTTTTTAGGTCCGTTGAATCCTTCTCTGTTTTGTACGCGTTGACTTTGATCATCAATAAAATTCGTTCTACAATTGGATTTTTCTGGTGTTGAGACTCGAAGCAAATTTGAGAAAAAAACTTCAGTTTCTGAGATTGATTTTGGAGTTGCATAGCCTCGTTTCGCTGCTGGAATTTTGTTGGTTTGAGTCCATTTTGGAACTCGCTTGTGAGATCTGCTCGGAGTTAGTCGTTGAAGTATCGAGGTCGTTTCATCGAGGGTCAGTCACGGTTCGATTTTCGTACAGATTTCCATCAGAGCTTGCCGTTGTGTTTTCATTTGGCTACAGTGAAAGGTCCGTTTTGATTCATCTCATTTACATGACTTTAAAATCTCATGTGTTTTGGCTGAAATTTCTCTTTGGCTTCATAATTATACTTTCTTGTTGCTATTTATAAAATAAAATCTAGCATGGATTAATTTGCTAAAAATACTTGTTTAAATTGAAGCTCAAAACCTTTGAAATCAAAAAAGGGCACATGTAATTGAGCAAGATATATATACAAGTTTAGTCTAAGTTTCTTTCCCTCTGTTTCGTTTCATTGGATGGTTATTTGGCATTTTGGTTCTTTCTGTTTTGATTGATGTTTGTCTTAATAGGTGTTTATAATTGTTCAACGATTTTATCAATTTTAATTCCTCAAGTATTTGGTCCGATTGATTCACATATTAATGGGCTGTGATGGATATGCCGATTTGAGCATTAAACGGGCTGAACTATAGTTTTTGTTGTTTAATCAAACTATTATAATTGTGGACACGTTCGCGTGACACGGTTATGATTTCTTTAAAAATAAATCGGAGTATACATTCGCGTAACTTCGGCTAAACTTTCTTAATAATAATAATGCGTTATTAATTGTGAACACGTTCGCGTGACATGATTTTTTTGACGCGCCAAACAGATGGGTACACGTACGCGTGACTCATTTCGAGATAATTTTTCTTTATTAAAGCGCTGTAAAAGGTAAAAGCACATAGGTTCCGAAATCAGTAATTAAACAATTCTAATAAGCTAAGTATAATCAAAGCGACCGTGCTAGAACCACGGAACTCGAGAATGCCTAACACCTTCTCCCGGGTTAACAGAATTTCTTACCCGGATTTCTGTGTTCGCGGACTGTAAATAGAGTCAACTTCCTCGATTCGGGATTTTAAACCGGTGAGTTGGACACCCTAAATTATCCCAAGTGGCGACTCTGATTTTAAATAAATAAACAAATCCCATTTCGATTGTCCTTTAATTGAAAAAATTCCCTTGTATTTACACCCTTTACGGGTGTGGATAAAAAGGAGGTGTGACAGCTCTGGCGACTTTGCTGGGGACTGAGCCCAGAATCTCTGGTTCAGGGTTCAAGAATTCGAGCTTGTTAATAATTTGCACTTGGCTTCATTTATTGTTAATATTACTGTATTCTGTGAATCTTTTGTGCCAAATATTATTTGTTTACCGCTTTATTATTGTTTGAATTGTATATAACTGTCTTCTCGCCACCCATCTGAGTCTTCTGAAAATGGCGCACACGTTCGCGTGGCCCACTTTTTTTATAGAAATTATGCCAAATAGAACGAGGCTGGGCAAGCGACAAGGCCGGGTAGACTTCAGTGCTCCCGGTACGTCGCCCCCTCTTCGGCCCCAGTTGTTCTCTCGGGTACCCAAGTCTAAACCAAAACCCCAGGAGTTAAACCTAGAAAAACACATCTTCATGCCGGATCCCTAATAGGAGCGTTTGTTTGCATCATGTGTATTTGACTTAGGGGACTCAATACAGGGGTTGGGTCCGTCTAGGACAGGTGTACCCAAAATAACAGACCATCTTGATGCATCCTATGTGCTACATGTTGCATTTATTCAAGGGTAAAAGGGTCATTTGGCGGACCAATGATAGCTAAGGGTAAATGAAGAAATGAAAAAAAACAATGAAAAAGAAAAAAAAAGAAAGAAAAAAAGAAAAAGAGTGGGTGAAGTGTGAAGATAAAGCGAGTGAGGCTTAATTATATTTTCTGTTACGTTTTGTTAAGAAAAAAGAGCTTGAAAAATTCAAAAGATTTTTGTACTTTTTCATCATTTTTCAAAAAATCAAAAATCAAAAAAGGGGAAAAAGAAAATAATAAAAAAAGAGTTTACATATTTCATCATTTTTCAAAAAAAAAAGAGAAAGAAAAGAAAAAAAAATATATTTTCTCTAAATTAGTTGTAATTTTTATTTCTCGCCCGTATCCAATCTGCCTGAACTACGCGAACCTGATTCTCGTCTCTCGGGGCGGGATACGTAGGCAACCCACATAGGGTCCGGTCTTCCTAGTAAATCTTAAGTTCTTGGCTTTGCGGGATCTTAGCCAAATTTTGCACTTCTAGCCACCTTTTGGCCAAATAAGTCATTTTGCAAAAATAATCCCAATTATGTCTTGCATGTGTCTAATAGGGAGTGTCATTATCTCACATAGTGTTGGTTAAAGTTTTCTCATATAGGTGTGGATTTATTTACCGAAGTTTGAGCATGTCAGATACCCCAGGACCACCGCATTCATGAGTTGCTTAAGGAGATTTGTTTTATTTTTATGTTTTGAGTCTGTTCTTCATTTTATGTCGTCTTTTACTTTCTACTTTTGTACAGTAATGTCAAGTCTTTTTATTATTGTTATTTTCTGTTTTATATTTGAAAAAATGTGTTGTAACTCAAAATCCAAAAAAGAGACGTTGCATTTTATATTTCGTTATAAATTTTTTTTAGAATGCTAATTCTAGAAATGAGAAAATTTTGAGGTTGTTTTTCCTTTAGGAAATTAATATCTAGGACTTAAAATGAATTGTTTTTAAGTTTCCTTTAGTATATTAGGACCAAAATTCAAAAAAAAAAGAGAATTTTCTTTTAGTACTTCTCTAAAAGTTTTCTTTAAGGCATTAATTCCAAAATCCAAAAGATTTTCTTGTGAGGTGTTTCTTTGGGAAATTAATGAAAGATGAAAAAAAATTCTTTTTATTTTCATTAGAATTTTAGGATACCGCACATAGAAAAAAAACATACTTTATCTTTTGTCTATTATTAGAATTTTTCCTTTAGGCAATCAAAATTGAAATCTAAAAAAAAAAATATTCTGTTTTATCTTTTTTATTGCTTGCTTCGAAATCTTGCGTCAGGTTATCAAATGAAGATTCAAAATGTTTTCCTGTGGTTTTATTCCTTGGACTTCCTTCATAAAAAAAAAAGAAGAATCAAAAAATATTTTTCTCTTTTAGGGTTTTTCCTTGATAATTTCTCATAGAGTATCTGTTTTAAAAAAAAGAGAAAAGAAAAGAAAATGAAAATGTTAGTTTGTTTACTTTATTCCTGATCTTTCAAAACTACGCAAAGATCTGATTCATGCGGCGTCATGATACGTAAGCAACCTATATAGGGTTCGATCGAATCATTTTTTAAGACTGTTAAAAGAAAAGAAAAAAAAAAGAGAAAAAAAAAAAGAAAAAAGAGGTGAAATTATGGGATGTGAGATATGAGAGAAAGAAATGGTGATGATTAAAAAAAAAGAGAAATGAAGAAAAATAGGCAAGCCAGCAAGTGCTAGAAAAACAAAGAAAAGAGAGGTTGAAATGAACAAATTGGGATGATGCCAACTTACCTTTGTATCCTCGAAGTCATTTTAGAACCGATAACTGTGGCTAGGGGCATTGCACATAAAGTGAGATTATCTTTGTGACGACCCGACCCGTCGTCTTATGAGTTACTGTCTCGTTCGTCCCATTTTCTGCTTCCTCATGTTTCATTATCGGTATTGGGTGCATTAGAATTTATTTGGAGCGATTTTGATAAGAAATGAGACATTTAGTCTCTTTTAAGAAGGTTTAAGTTGGAAAAGTCAACTGGACGTTGACTTATGAGTTAGAGGGCTCGGATGTGAATTTCGACGGTTCAGTTAATTCCGGGAGGTGATTTGTGACTTAGGAGCAGGACTGGAAGTAATTTTGGAGGTCCGGTGTTGAATTAGGCTTGAATTGGCGAAGTTAGTATTTTGGCGAATTCCGGTTGATAGGTGAGATTTTGATTCGGGTGTCGGAATGAAATTCCGAGAGTTGCTGTAGCTTCATTGTGTCATTTGGGATATGTGTGCAAAATTTTAGGTCATTCGGACATTGTTTGGTCGGTGTTTTTGATCGAATGTGTGTTTTAAAAGTTTTAAAAGAGCTTAGGCTTGAATTCGATATAATTTGATGATTTTGGCGTTAGTTGAGGTGTTTTGACGATTGGAGCAAGTTTGGATAATGTTTTAAGACATGTTGGTGCTTTTAATTGAGGTCTCGGGGGCCTCGGGTGTATTTCGGAAGGTTAACAGATCGATTTAGGCAGAAAAAAATAAAGCTGCTGCATTTTTTACAGCACTGTGAACAGTAGTTATGAACAGTGCCCATGAACAGTGCCCCGTAACAGTATCTGTGAATAGTGCCGTGAACAGTACACTGTAAACAGTATCCGTGAATAGTGCCGTGAACAGAGTACCCCGTAACAGTATCCGTGAACAGTACCCCGTGAACAGTAACACGGGTGAACAGTACACGGGGTGAAAAGTAATTCCGAAAAATTCTGGGCAGAATGTTTACATTTCATTCGCGAAAAACACCCCATTTCTCCACCATTTTTAGTCATTTTGAGAGCTTTTGGACGGGGATTGAAGGGAGTTTCAACTAAGATCGATTGAAGGTAAGTTTTATGAGTTAAATACATGATTTTATTGAAGAATCATCCTAGAAATCCATGAAAACATAGCCAAATTATAAGAAATTAGGGCTTGAGATTGAAATTCTAAATTTGGGATTTGAGGGGTCAAATGGACTCCGATTCTTGTGAATTTGGTATGTATAGACTCGTGCCGAGATAAGGAACATTTTGATGTAAAAATTTCTGGATTTCAAGACTTGGGCCCGGTGCTCGGGTTTTGCAAATTTCGTGATTTTTGATATATTTCGAGTCTTTTCATTTGGGTTATATTCCCTTAGCCTATTGTGATGTATTCGTTGTGGTTTTGGCCAGATTCGACATGCGAGGAGGTCGATACGAAAGGAAAGGGCATCGCGGAGTAGTATTTGGCCGGCTAAAGGTGAGTAATAGATGTAAATGATGTCCTGAGGGTTTGAAACACCGGAATTTCACATCGTAACGCTATATTGAGGTGACTTGCACGCCGGATAACGGGCGTGGGGTAGAGCACCATTGGGGATTGTGACTTGGTCCGTCCCGAGAGATATTTTACTACATTTTTGGTTGAGACGTATACTTTATTATTGTGAATTGGGATTGTTACCATGCTTGGGGCCTTGTGCCGACCTGTAGAACTCTTAGGGGATTTTTGACTGGTTTTCCTCACTTATTTTGTTAAAGAATTTATATCCTCAGTCATGTTTCCAATTGTAGGCTTCTTGCCAATTATTTGAATCCTTCAAGGATTGATATCACTGCTTTCGCATATTTTGCATATCATTTGACCTCAGTCCAAGGTTTTAAATATTGTTTTGCAAACTCAACCATCTTTCTAAGATTTGAAAACTTAAATGATATTTGTAAATGATATTTCAGGCTGAGAACTATTGCTTTACAAATGCCCAAGGGGCTTATGATGATTTCTGGACTAAGCATGGATCGGGCTGCGCGCCGCAGCAGTGACTTAAAATAGTGGTAACAATGGCACTGTGTGATGTGACTTGAAACATTATGGGTGGCTCGGGCTGCGCGCCGCAGCAGGAACTTGAAACAATGGTAACAATGGCACTATATGATGTAAATGGGTCAGGTAACAATGACTGACCAGGATTTGATTGATGCCACGAAATGGCTTGATATTGCGCTTGGCTGTAGGAGCCCCTCCGGAGTCTGTACACACCCCCAGTGAGCGCCGTCGACGATAAATAAAATGGATGGCTCGGGCTGCACGTCGCAGTGGGTACTAAAGAGTACCATCATATGCATTGCATTGCACTCATGCATTTATTCCTTATCTGCATTATCTGCCATAACAATTATGTGCTCTTATTTCATTGACTGGTTGCTTTATACTGTTCTGAACCTGAGGGGCTGATACTGTTTTGAGATACTAAGCCCGAGGGGCAGATTTCTACTTATTATTTTGATACTGAGCCCGAGGGGCAGATTTCTAATTATTATTTTGATACTGAGCCCGAGAGGCAGATTTCTAATTATTATTTTGATACTGAGCCCGAGGGGAAGATTTCTACTTATTATTTTGATACTGAGCCCGAGGGGAAGATTTCTAGTTATTATTTTGATACTGAGCCCGAGGGACAGATTTCTACTTGTTGTTTTGATATTGAGCCCGAGGGGCAGATTTCTACTCGTCATTTTAATGCCAAATTACCTGCTTTACCGGTTTAAAAGAAATTTCACATGATATTTCACTAAATTGTTATTTTAAATGATTTCACTGCTTCTGTATAGAATGTTGTGTGCCTTAACGTGTTTTCTTATCTTCAGTCATTATTTATATTTATTACTCACTGAGTTGGAGTACTCACTTTACTCCCTGCACCTCGCGTGCAGTTGCAAGTATTTATTCACCCGGTAGCTGGTATTGGCTGTGTGAAGGCAGCGTTTTAGAGGTTTTAGCGAGGTGACTGCCATCGTTCGCAGCACCACTGTCTCTCTATGTTATTCATTATTCTTGTTCAGTGTATTTCTAGACCGTAATGTGGAAATTTCATTCTTATAGATGCTCGTGACTTGTGACACCCCGGTTAGGGCTGAGTTGGGTTGAATTTCCATATTTTATCTATACTTTCCGCTATTGGATATTATTAAACCATGTTTATACTATAATTGTGTTAATTAATTGTCTTAAAAGGATGAATTGGGTTGAATGACTGGCCTTGTCTTCATGAGAGGCGCCATCACGACCAGGTTCGGAAATTGGGTCGTGACAATCTTATGTTAAATGCCCTAACGCTAACGTGATGGCTTCATTTTGTTATATTCACAGCAGAAGGGTGGTTGGTTTGTGGTTTTTAAAGTGGTAACTCTTCTCTACAATACAAAGTCAAAAGGCAATGGCAGACAACAACAGAACTAAGTTGGTTGATACCGGTGCCCGGAAGCAGTTAGTTAAACAGGACAATGGGTTGGTTAAAGAGGTAAAGATGTTAAGACAACACATGGCGGACATGTATCAGGCCTGGATGACTGGGAAGGAACCACCCCCGCCACCACCTAGCTTCCTAAATGCTACCCTTACCCGAACACCGGTCACAGTGCCAGATGATCCCCCATACTCTCCAGACCCACCCGCGTAACATGGCTTTCCCAACCACCCTAGTAGCTCCGTCACTCATCTTCCAATTACCTTTCCCAAAAAATTCCCTCTTGTCTTTTCCACCATCCCCAATAATGAACACCCACTCAAATCTCGCGATGCCCAATATTACCCCTCAGAGGTTGCCCACAAAGTTCCCAACTCATACAAACAGAGCCCTCGGGATAAGTTGCATGTTGAAAATAAAAGGTTCACAGGAAGAGAAGGGAAAGATGGGATACCCAGAAGGCTGAAAGGCATAGAACAATCCTAGAAAAACAAACAAGGAAGGGAAGACCAAGGTAGCATGACTTACAAAGAACTGTCTGTGTCCCCTGACGTTCGCTTGCCTGCTGGGTTCAAAGTGCCAAAATTTAACTTGTATGATGGGTGTGGAGATCCGGTAGCCCACCTGAGGGTCTATTGCAGTGAAATGAGAAGTGTTGGAGAGAAAGATGACATGTTGATGGCATATTTCAGTAAGAGCATGACTGGGGCAGCTTTGGAATGGCATAATCATCAAGATGTTGGTAAGTGGCCTACATTGGGTGACATGGCTCGAGATTTTGTTCGATGCTTTCAATACAGATCAGGTGTTACCCCAGACCGCTCCTCTCTATCTAAAATGGAAAAGAAGCAGGAGGAAAGCTTTAGGGAGTTTGGACTCAGATGGAAGGAGCAGGTTGCTCGAGTCAATACCCCGATTGGAGAAGAAGAAATGGTCGAGCTCTTCCTAAAAGCCCAGGGGCCCATCTACTTTAGTCATTTGATCCCAGCCTTGGGAAAGCCTTTCAATGATGTGTTAAAAATGGGGGAGATGGTAGAAGAGGGAATCAAATCAGGCAAAATCATGAGTTGTTTGAAAGACATTCAGAACATCCCAGTAAGCTTGGGTGGAAGAAAGAGAAACAAACAAGATGATCCGATGGGCTTTCCCGATCAACACTTCCAGCCTCGACATCGTCCCTATGGATATCCTTGTGCGCCAGATTATCCTCCCCAATGCCACTTCTCTCCACGGAACTCCCAAAATCGTACATCACTCTCCCAGTACCTAGCTCCACAACTACCTATCCACCCCAACGAGCCTACCGAAAACCCCTGGATCAGGTTTTCGGCCCAATCAAGCATTTAATAATGAGAAGTTACTAAAAAAAGAAAAGGCTTTCACCCCATTGGGAGTGTCATATGCCAGTTTGTTCCAAAAGTTGAAGCAATTGGACATGTTGAAGCCGATGCATATAAAAATGCCAAACCCTCTGTCAAAAAAGTTTGATTTTTCTCAAAGGTGCGCATATTGCTCAGATGCCTCGGGGCATGACATAGAGAAGTGTTGGAATCTAAAGAAAGCAATTCAGAAGCTTATTGATGTAGGTGACGTTATCGTGCAAAATCCAGATGCAGCAGACACTAGCCAAAGTCCATCGCCTGAGATGCATATGGTGAGTATGATTTGTTTTGAAAAGGAATATGAAAATTCTTCTAAGATCCTTGAAGGCCCACGCGCTGCAAAGTTTTTAGTGCTATCAGAGGTTGATCTTAAGAACGAGCCAACAAAGGGAACCCAAAAACAATTTGTTAAGAACAATGTGATGGAAGTTTGTGAAGATCCTAGCAATGTTGATGCAGAATTTAGTGGCTAAGATGTCGAGCTTGGCAATTGGAAAGACGCTCCTATCTTGGTTAGCCAGGGAGGAGTTTTGGTGGTTTATTTTGTTGTCATTTCTGTTATCCGGGTTATTTCAGGGTTGTAATCCAGATATTGTCTTGTGACTCAAACCCTTCTATCCTCTTATTTTGCCTAGTTTGTTTAGTCTAGTAGCCTGTTTAGTGTTGTCTAGGTTTGTTCTAGGTTTGTAGCCCCAGTTTAGTTTGTTTGTTTTGTTGTCTAAACCCAGTCACCATATGTCCAATGCAATTTTCTGTTTTCTGTGATTTCTAGTCATTTTCGTTTAGTTCTCTTTTCTTTTATAGTTCTTTTCCTATTGACTCTAGTGACGTGACATGCATGCGTAATTGTCAGCCTAGTTTTAAAAGTCAGTTTAATCACGAGCAATGAAACAATGTTGAAGATGTAGGGACATTTGAGGGAAATAAGTAAAGGCATTTTGAGATCACTTCAAGCCCGAATTGTGTGAAACTAGGGCAGATAGAACATAAAGAACACCTATTGAAATGCATCTTGCCGCATCAATTCGAAGATAAAAGCAAGTTTGCCCCAAATTTGTAGGGGACCGCTCGTGGTAATGAGAGTGAGAATGTTGTCCAATGGTGCTTTGTATATAACATATGTAGAAGGCGAATGTGTGGGTATGATTATCAAATCTAGTGCAATCAAAAGATGTTACAAATGTTTTCCTTTGTTTGTTTAAATTGTGTAGTTTGCACTTGGCATGTTTTGGAGATTGAAATGACGAAGGCATTTTGTTCTACTATCTAAACACTTTATCCTTCGTTACCCCTTTGAGCCTCATTTATTTTCTTTCATGCCCCTTTTTCGGAATCAGTAGCAAAGATCAGAAACACAAGCGTGAAAGATAAGTAAAGGAAAAGGAGAAAAGAAAAGAACGAAAAGGGAGAGAAGAAAAAAAAGAGAAGAAAAGAAAGAAAAGAGGAAAAAGAAGAAAGGAAAAAAAACAACAAATCAACAAAAAGAGAAAAAGGAAGAAAGAAAAGAAAAGAAGAGAGAAAGAGAAAAGAAAAATCACAACAACAGAGCAATTCCTATGTCATGAACTACGTTCGACCTGATTCCTTTTAAGGATACGTAGGCAGCCTCATGGTTCGGTCCCATCAAAATAAAAATCCAAAAGTCCCCAAGCAAGAAACTGGGGCAGAAGTTATGGTTGGTGTAAGAAAATCTGGTTCCGAAAGTTGTAATGTTGAACCCATGTGAATTGTTTTGAGTCTTTGATATCCTTTCTTTTTTAACCCTATCCAAAAGCCCACGTTACGGTCCAAAGAAAGACCTTCTGATCAGTCTTCGAGGAATGTCAAGTCAAGCAAGGAGAGGTAATTCATATCAGGGGCAACACTCTGGTCCAAGCAGAAAATAATGAAAATGAGAGAGTCTTATTGGAGAAAACCCTCATGGGCACCGTAGGGCAACGAGAGCTGAGAGAAATCCAAAAATGAGAGAGTCTTATTGGTGAAAACCCTCGTGGGCACCGTAAGGCGACGGTAAGTTGAGAGAAAGAACAAAATGAGAGAGGCTTGATGGTGAAAACCCTTCGGGCACTACAAGTCGAATAAGGATTGTGAATCAGATTGGATGATTAGAGCATTGAAGCCCAGTTTCACGGTTCAGAGGTATAACATGGGTTGAACATTAGACTTTCTCAACTGAATAGGCTACAAGTGCATGTCATGGTCATTAGAGTTGGTATCCACATCTTATAGATTTCTACTTTGTAGTTTTCTTGTTAGGAATCATCTCTCTCCTTTGCCCTTTACTCTGTTCCTTTTGTCTTGTTTACTTCCTCTTCCTGAGTCTGTTTGGTCAAAATAAGTGAGAAATGACTTCAAAATTTGCCACTAGCTTTTCAATTGCACAAAACGGGATCTGACCAGTACATCAAAATGTCATAAGTCAGGAAAGAACAACAAGCGCATTGAGCTGGTAATAATCAACATGCTTTGGGATCCTTATGAAATACAAAGGTTTGGTACACATCAATTCAGGAACAATGCAACAGATGGAGGGTGTTAGGTGAACAGATCAAAGGTATTTTCGGTGAAACACGACGGTTTGGTACATATCAATTCATAAATAATGCAACAAGATGGAGGGGTTTGGTGAACGGATCAAAGGTATTTTCTATGGTAAGCTCGACAAAGGGTGTTTAATCAGTGACAAGCGAGGTCCTTCGCGCAGAAATCAAAGTTATCATGGCAAGTGAAGGAGCAACAGACCTCAAGGCCAGGGCCAGTGGTTTAAGTCAAGAAAAACAACATGCGATAAGTGGGTGACAATTGTCGTGCTTTGGAATTCATGAGAAACACAAAGGTGCAGTACACGTCAACACAAGAGCACGATGCAACAGATGGAGGATGTAAGGTTAATGGATCAAAGGTATTTTCGGTAAAACACAAAGGTTGGTAAATGTCAGTTCATGAGCAGTGCAACAGATAGAAGGAATTGGGTCTGAACGGAGAAAGGGCATTTTCTGTGATAAGGATGACAGAGAAAGTGGCTAGTCCATAAGCAAGCAAGGTCCTCGAGGGGAAATCAGTTATCATGAGAAGTGAAGGAGCAACCGCCCTCAAAGTCAAGGCCACAAACCAACCACCACATTTTTAAACTGATAAGATTTTTCTTTGATTTGAAACAGGGGCAGGAAATTTCGGTTGTTTCGGAGAAACCCTCTATGGACCCTTGCTTGTCACTGATTAAACACCCTTTGTCGGAGAAAGGTTGTTTCGGATTAAACACCCTCGCTTGTCACTGATTAAACACACTATCATGTCCCAAACAGGGTTGATTCTTGATTTTTAGGACCCTCCGGAAAATGGGACCTAGTTTAAATATTCAGAAATAACATAATCTAGCATAAATGTATCCCAAGGGAATATAAGTTGACTTAGAAGTTTGCATGTTCGAGATATGATTCAATTAGAAGTTTCCAGGACCTCCTGAATAATGGGACTTAGTTTTAAGATTTCGATTAGATAACAACATTTAGCGTAAACTCTGTTGTAGGGTAGTATAATTCAGACATGAAAGTTGTTACCCTTAAGATAAAATTTGACCTTTGATTTTCAAGACCCTCCTGGATAATGTGGAGTAGTTTAAAGATTCTCTTAGATAGCAAGATTTAGCAGAAGTCACACCTGTAGAAGATATAACTTAGATTTAAAATTGTCGTTCAGTTAAGAGTTGTCAGGACCCCCTGCATAATGGGACCTAGCTTTCAAATTCTTAGTAATATTTGGTAATATGATTCAGTTTAACACTCACATATGTGCCCAGTTACCAAACTGGGGAAGAAATTTTTTCTTTGTTTTTGTCTATTTTGTTGAAATCAGGTACCCGCTTGGAGAACAGAGAGAAGCCATCCAAGTTCAGCAGTCAGGAGCCCGCCTGAAGAGCAGGGAATACATTTCAAGTTGAAGTCAGGAGCCCGCCTGAAGAGCAGGGAATACTTTCAAGCGCAACAGTCAGGAGCCCGCCTGGGGAACAAGGGAGTATAATTTAAATTTAGCTTTCAAATTCTTTGTTTTGTCTATTTTGAAGTCAGGAGCCCGCCTGGAGAGCAGGGAATACATTCAAGCGCAGCAAACAGGAGCCCGCCTGGAGAACAAGGGAGTACAATTTAAATTTTAGCTTTCAAATTCTTTGTTCTGTCTATGTTGAAGTCAAGAGCCCGCCTGGAGAGCAGAGAATACATTTCAAGTCAGCAGTCAGGAGCCCGCCTGGATAGCATGGAATACTTTCAAGCGTAGCAGTCAGGAGCCCGCCTGGAGAAAAAGGGAGTACAATTTAAATTTTAGCTTTCAAATTCTTTGTTTTGTCTATCTTGAAGTCAGGAGCCCGCCTGGAGAACAAGGAGCACTTTCAAGTTGAAGTCAGGAGCTTGCCTGGAAAGCAGTGAATACTTTCAAGTCAGCAATCAGGAGCCCGCCTGGAGAACAAGGGAGTACAATTCAAGTTTTAGCTTTCAAGTTCTTATTGATATTTGGTAATGTGATCCATTTTACACTTACATCTGTGCCTAGCCACCAAACCGGGACAGAAAATTTTCTTTGTTTTATCTATTTTGTTGAAGTCAGGAGCCCGCCTGGAGAGCAGGGAATACATTTCAAGTTAGCAGTCAGGAGCCCGCCTAGAGAGCAGGGAATATATGTCAAGTTCAGCGGTCAGGAGCCCACCTGGAGAACAGGGAATACATTTCAAGTTAGCAGTCAGGAGCCCGCCTGGAGAGCAGAGAATACATTTCAAGTTAGCAGTCAAGGAGCCTCGCCTGGAGAATAGGGTCAGCGTTTACTTTAGTCAAGCTTAGTTTATAGTTTTCCTAGTCTATGTTTTAGTTTAATTTCATCACTGCATCAATAGTACAAGTGGTTTACAATTTTGCTAACAACCCACAAATCTTCCTAGTGCAAACTAGGGCAGAAAATTTCTTTGTTTTGTCTATTTTGTTGTAATCAGGCGCCCACCTAGAGAACAAGGGGAGACAACTCAAGTTTCTAGGGAAAGCAGTGTCGAAGGAAGACAACTCGAGTTTCAACGGAAAGCAGTTTCGAAAGAAGACAGTTCAAGTTTCAGGGGAAAATGGTTCAAGGTACAAGTGAAAACAGTGTCAAGTAACAAGAGAAGACGGTTCGAGTTCAACAGTCAGGGTCCACCTGAAGAAAAGGAAAAGCATCTCAGATTGCAATTCAAGTCAGCAACCAAAGAATCTCGTGGCAAGAATGCGAGTCAACAGTCCGAGTTTATCAACAGAAGTTAGTCACAATAAAAAAAAAAGAGAAAGGCAAGAAGTGAATCCAAATGCAGAGGTTGATGAAAGATGTGAATTGCTTAAGACATGGTGGAAGCCACAAGCACTACATGTCCGGTCCTGACCCAAAACCTGTAGAAGAAGGAGCTAGCACCTGCAGCTAACAAGCGCCAAGGTTCAAATCTAAAGTCTGCATGAAGAACCATTCAAGACTCAAGATCAAACTTCAGAAGACTTATAGATAGGAATCTTGTAACTCGTAGTTGATAGGCTTAGCTAGTCTTTTTCATGTTTTGATTTTGATGTAATAACAAGGACCGGGGACCGGAACCTCGACGGAACGGCACCTCAATCGGCTCTCCACCTCGGTACTCCGTCATCTCACTCATCTCTGAACTACACGTGGCCTGATTCCTTCATAGCCAAGGATATGTAGGCAGCCCAGATACCAGGGCTCGGTCACATTCCCTTTCTCTCTCAGTTTTAGTCTCTCCCAAATAAGGGTCGGGTCAAAAAATCTGTCTAGTCAGTCTTTGTCTGAAAATTCTGTGCGTTTCCAGTCAAAGAGGGGCAGCTGTAGACATGTGATTTTTGACCCTCCCCAAGATTTTTTTATATATTAGCGTAAAATATTTAATTTAGGCATAATATAGATATTTTAAGTAATTTTGGCTCTTTTACTATATTTTATTACAAGAAAACAAAATTTACAAAAATAGGTTCATTAAGGTTTTGTAGTCATTTTTAATCCAAAAAATATACAAAAAAGGTATCGTATTTTTATTTTAATATGATATTTGAAAATAACAAAAATAGATTTGTTTTAATGATTAGTTTTAATTTAATAATTATTGGAATAGTAGGACTAATTAATAATTGAGATTATATTTTGTCTTGTTCGCGGGGAAGGGATAGAACTTGGGCTCGAGCAACCCGCTTTTAGGCCTAATTTTGGACCTAGCCCACAATTCCTAGGCCCATACCCCTTAACCTAAAAATCCTACCAAAAAAAAAGAAAAACCTAAACTATATATAAATAAGAAGAACGAAGAAGACTGGAAAAAAAAATACACAGAAGCTGCGCAGGGAACGAACCCCACCCCCTGCGTCGTCTTCTTCACGACCCCCACCCCTCAGCGCGTCATCTTCTCCAAACGACCCTACCTCTAAAAATGACCCTCCCCTCCATCGGATATCTGAAAAACGAAAAAGATGACACCAAAAAAGAACAAATAAGAACGAAAGAGGCTGGACAAAAATACACAGAAGCTGCACAAACGGACCCCCCCACCCCGGTGTTGTCTTCTCCAAACGACCCATTGCCATTGTTCTTCTTCTGCAACGTTAACCATCTCCAAATGACCCATTTCCATTGTTCTTCTTCTGCAACGTTAACCATCTCCAAACACCCCATACACCAACAGCCCGAACCTAGAACAACCCTTGCACACTGGAAAAGCGCCAACGAGCCCTAAACGTTAGCCATCAAGCGACCCCATCGCTGCCTGAAACTCATCGGAAAAAACGAGCTCCACCAGCTCATCGGAGTAACGAGTTCCTAACGTGACAAGTAGAACCAAGTGACCTCACACCAGTAGCTTCCCATCTACAACACACACGCATATAGCTGCAACGGGAGGGCAGCAGCAGCGAAAGCAGCAGGAGTGAAAGGGAGGCGACGAGTGGCGTTCGAAAAGTCGATGAAATAGTAGTCTGGATATAGGTTCGTCCGAGCTGTCCGTCTGCGAATCCGAGGTGCCGATGCAAGGTCCTCGTTGAGTGTTGTCGCGTTTCCGGCGAAGTGTCCGGCGAGGCTTCGATGTCGAAGCTCTAACTCATAGATTCAGTTTTTTAGGTCCATTGAATCCTTCTCTGTTTTGTACGCGTTGACTTTGATCATCAATAAAATTCGTTCGACAATTGGATTTTCTGGTGTTGAGACTCGAAGCAAATTTGAAAAAAAAAACTTCAGTTTCTGAGATTGATTTTGGAGCTGCATAGCCTCGTTTCGCTGCTAGAATTTCGTTGGTTTGAGTCCATTTTGGAACTCGCTTGTGAGATCTGCTCGGATCCAGTCGTTGAATTCTCGAGGTCATTTCATCGAGGGCTGGTCACGGTTCGATTTTCGTACAGATTTCCACCGGAGCTTGCCGTTGCGTTTTCATTTGGCTAAAGTGAAAGGTTCGTTTTGATTCATCCCATTTACATGACTTTAAAGTCTCATGTGTTTTGGCTGAAATTTGTCTTTGGCTTCATAATCATACTTTGTTGTTGCTGTTTATAAAATGAAATCTGGCATGGATTAATTTGCTAAAAATACTTATTTAAATTGAAGCTCAAAACCTTTGAAATCAAAAAAGGGCACATGTAATTGAGCAAGATATATATACAAGTTTAGTCATAAGTTTCTTTCCCTCTGTTTCATTTCATTGGATGGTTAATTGGCATTTTGGTTCTTTCTGTTTTGATTGATGTTTGTCTTAATAGGTGTTTATACTTGTTCAACAATTTTATCAATTTTAATTCCTCAAGTATTTGGTCCGATTGATTCACATATTAATGGGATGTGATGGATATGCCGATTTGAGCATTAAATGGGCTGAACTATAGTTTTTGTTGTTTAATCAAACTATTATAATTGTGGACACGTTCGCATGACATGGTTATGATTTCTTTAAAAATAAATCGGAGTATACGTTCGCGTAACTTCGGCTAAACTTTATTAATAATAATAATAATAATGCGTTATTAATTGTGAACATGTTTGCGTGACATGATTTTTTGATGCGCCAAACAGATGGGTACACGTACGCGTGACTCATTTCGAGATAATTTTTCTTTATTAAAGCGCTGTAAAAGGTAAAATCACATAGGTTTCGAAATCAGTAATTAAACAATTCTAATAAGCCAAGTATAATCAAAGCGACCGTGCTAGAACCACGGAACTCGGGAATGCCTAACACCTTCTCCCGGGTTAACAAAATTTCTTACTCGGATTTCTGTGTTCGCGGACCGTAAAATAGAGTCAACTTCCTCGATTCGAGATTTTAAACCGGTGACTTGGGACACCCTAAATTATCCCAAGTGGAGACTCTGATTTTAAATAAATAAACAAATCCCATTTTGATTGTCCTTTAATTGGAAAAACTCCCTTGTATTTATACCCTTTACGGGTGTGGATAAAAAAGGAGGTGTGACAGCTGTGTTTGGAAAGGAGCAGCCTGGTCGGGGTTAGATACTATGGTAGATCGGTGACGACAAGCTCTCTGAAAAGAGATGAAGAAATCAACAAGCTTAAACAAAAACATGCCGATGAAATGACTTCTCTGAAGGAAGAAATGAAGGAAATGGTGAGATAAGAAATGCGACATTTTTTAAGTCACTTGGTGCAAAACGACCCTGCATTAGATGTTCATGATATACAAATGTGTGTTGGATCTAATCTTCCTTCACCTGTTGATGCAAGTAGTGCACGAGCTATGAAAGGCCAAAATCTACTCCATTCTTCTGGCTTAACTTATGGTCCTAGTCTTGAAAAGGTATTTATATTTCAGCACTCCAAAAAAGCTACCTCATCTTAAGTTACAAAACCATGCTTTTTAAAACTATTTACATTTGAGGATTCTATTGTGTGATAATAGGGTTTATCAATGAATGGAAGGAAAATAAGTTTATTTTGTCATATTAACTGTATTTTCATGTTATGTTTTAGAGGTTACATGGGATGTCTCTATGATGCAACATAAAGTGAAAACTTGTAGTTTTCTCCCTTTGATGCTTGGGATTGGGTTCTGCTAGTATATTTCTTTTGTGGGAAAGAACTATTCTTTGACTATCTATTTTTTATTCAGTATAGTTGTATGAATGCTATAATGAAATTGTTGCTGACATGAAATAGCATAAGTTGCTATCTACCAGCATTATGGGAGACTTTGGTTCATTTTTTCAACAAACAAGTTAGAAATTTATTAGAGATTATGATAATGGTGCTACAGTATCTAATTTGCTAGATTTCGTTGACGCATATATTATGATCAAATTCATCTTGGCTAGCTACTATACTTTTACATTTGATCCTTATCTATAGTAAGAACTACAAGTTAATTTGCACATGTAAGTTGAGATAAGTGAACACGATTTTTAGCAGAAATATATGTTAATTCACATTTTTGCTTCTCCTTCGCTTGTACCTCTTTTTTGTGTTTGACTTAGTTATGTTATAGTAGTGAAATAAATCTCATTAATTCTTAATAAGAAAAATATTGCTATGACTGTTACATACTATATATACGCTTCTTTCTAATTTTTAATTTTATTTTAAATGTGCAGGAAAATACTGATGATGTAGGCCACAAGTCAATTTGATCTATTAAAGTGAACGGTGAAGACTTTCAAATTGTGATGTTTATTATTATTATTAAAAACTATATATATGAATACATTTGATTTTGTAGAGTTCATTGCTATTGAACTTCTTGAAGCAGTACTTTATTAGTATGGGCAGTATACAAATTCTTTTTTTTGTTGAAGTTTATTTCAAGTATATGCATCTGAATTATTTTTTTTCTATTGCAGTATACAAATTATGTTTCTTGGTTAAAGTTTATCATATATATATATATATATATATATATATATATATATATATTTGAATTATTATTCAGTTACTTATCATCTAATTTAGTGCTTGAGATCACGTATATGCTTGAAATAAATGTGAATATAGAATATAATGTAAACAAATATAATTTTTAAACCACAAAATTATGGATTAAAAATTACTTCATAGCGCAGACAAAAATGCCACGCCTAGAAAATGTAGCCATAGGGATTGTCAATTTGGCGTTATGCTCTATAACTGCTGCTTTAGAAGCCACACTTTAAAAATATTGTCTATAAGAAACCAAAGACCACACTTCAAATCTGTAACTTTACGTCATAAAAGAGTGGCTACAAGAGGAAATATAAAGCGTAGCTTTTTTACGCATCGGCCACACTTTTAAAGCGTGGTTTCTATGGCGACACGTAAAAAGCGTGGCCATGGGTCAAAGGTTACGGTACTTTAGGCTACCCCCCCCCCCAAAAGTGTTGCCTAAAGCCATAAAGTGTTTCCTTTGACCAATTGCTACACTTATGGCATCTTAGGTCACACTTTTCGAGTGTGGCTAAAGGCCTAAAATGTTGTAGTGTTCGGTTGAAGAATGAGAGAGATACCTATCAAAGGATGGTCACAAAGATGTTTAAAAATCTGCTCGGCAAAATAATAGAGGTGTACATCGATGACATGTTGGTAAAATCCTTGAGAGCTGAGGACCACATCGACCTTTTAAAGGAAACATTTGAAATATTGAGGAAATATGGGATGAAATTGAACCCTGAGAAATGCACGTTTGGCGTAACTTCGGGAAAGTTTTTGGGTTTCCTCATCGAGGTCAACCTAGATCAGATTAGGGCCATCGACAGGATATCAAAACATCTAACCACTAAAAACAAGTCCAGAGATTGATGGGTCGAATTGCCTCTCTGCCCAGATTCATATCGAGGTCATCTGATAGTGCCACAGGTTCTTCAACGTGCTCAAAAAGGATAACAGGCTCGAATGGACTTTTGAATGGGTACAAGTGCTGATGGAACTCAAGGATTACCTGTTATTGCTACCATTTCTCTCAAAGGCCGAGCCTGGGGAGCGCCTCCTCGTCTAATTTATTATATCAGTAAAATATTTATCTAAGTCGAGACGAGGTATCCCCACCTCAAGAAATTGGCCCTGACCCTTGTCGTAGCTTCACGAAAGTTTAGGTCGTACTTCCAATGCCACCCAATCTCGGTCGTCACAACATTTCCTTTAAGAAGCATATTGCATAAACCCGAGCTGTTGAGGAGTCTGGCCATGTGGTCAATCAAATTAAGCGAGCACGATATCACTTATTAGCCTTGCACAGTGAGAAAATCAAAAGTGCTCGCCAACTATGTCGTGGACTTTAGTGACAAAGTGATGCTCAAGGCCGAGAAGGAAGACACTCAAGCTTCTCACCTAACACAAGACCTCTGGTCCTACACACCGATGGCGTGTCCAATGCCTACGGATCCGGACTGGGACTCGTGCTTGAAGTTCCCACCAGTGAAGTCGTTCGCCAATCAATAAGTTGCCTAGATATGACTAACAACGAGGCCTAGTATGAGACTATAATTGCAGGGTTGAGACTAGCACTCGAGTATAGAGTGAGGCGTTTAAAGATATGTTGCGATTCTTAACTTGTCATCAACCAAGTTATTGGGACTTTCCAAGTCAAAAAGCAGTGGTTGTAGAAATACTGGACAAAGATATGTAAATTTCTATCCAAATTCGATGAATGCCAGCTCGATCAAATCCCACTAACTCAGAACGTCAAGGCGGACGGCCTCGCCAAATTGACCGCCACAACAAAAAGCGTAACGCCTGGAGATAAGAGCGTGGTACATCTCCTCAACTCGGCATTAGACCACATCAAGGTAAAATATCTAGACTTAACTTGCCACTGGTGTAATTATATTATAAAATATTTGCAAAATGGCACCCTCCCAAATTACAAAAAGGAAGCCAAGAAGTTGAGAATGCAAGCCTCTCGATACAACCTCCTTTACAGCGACTTGTATAAGAGAACATACAACGGCCCCTTAGCAAAATGTTTAGGTTCTAATCAAACCCAACACGTTCTCGAGGAAGTCTACAAAGGCCACTGCGGTAGTCACTCTAGTGACCAAGCACTGGTCAGATGCCTTATACTGGCGGGATACAACTGCCCACAATGAAGAAAGACACCCTGGAATTCGTAAAAAGATGCAACCAGTGCCAGAACTTTGCCCCGATAATTCACCAAGTAGGCAAACACCTCCACTCTATCACCTCCCCATGGCCATTAATTAAATGAGGAGTGGACATCGTGGGACCACTTCCACCAAGACGAGGTAATGTTAAATTCCTTTTAGTTTTGACTGAGTACTTCTCTAAGTGGGTAGAAGAAGGAGCATTCGCCCAAGTTCGTGAGCAAGAGGTAATCGTTGTCATATGGAAAAACACTATCTATCGATTCTGCCTACCTAAAGAAATAAACGGCAACAACGGACCCCAGTTCACGGGAAGAAAAACCACCGAGTTCTTAGAGAAATGGCATATTAAAAGGATACTTCCAACTCCTTACCTCCCAACTAAGTGGAGTCCTCTAACAAGTCTATCTTAAACATCATGATGAAGAAACTCGAGGAAGTCAAGGGACTGTGGCCGGAAATACTCCCAGAAGTATAAAAAGGAGCACAGGAGAAACACCTTACTCCCTAGTCTACGGAACAAAAGTGGTCATACCAATCGAAGTCAGAGAACCCAGGCTAAGATACTCCAATAAAACATGCACCAACAATGATGAGAATAGGAGACAAGACCTCATCGAGGTTGAAGAGCGAAGAGATTTGGCATATGTGAGCACGTGATTTTTGCCCTATGAGAACTACTCCCCAAAAATTCAAAATAAAATGGTTTTTGCGTTGTTTGTAATTTAGGTGTATTTTGTCTATTTTCTATTTTAAATGAGAAAAATGCAAAAATATGTGTTGCATGTGCATTTAGGATTTAATTTTGCAAATTAGGATTTAATTTTGCAAATTATGATTTAATTTTACAATTTAGGATTTAATTAAGCAAGTTTGTTGTACAAAAATAGAAAAATCACAAAAAATATATGCTTTGCATTTTAGCATTTAATGTCCGAATTGTGTAATTTTATCTTTATTTGATGTTTAATTACGTATGATAGTTATTTTTAAGAGTCAATATTTTAAGTTAATTGTCAATTTTATAATTTAATTGGGATTTTTAGTTTTATTGTTGAAAAGAAAAATTGAAACAATAATAATTAAAATAAATAAGAAGAGGAAGATTCAGTTGGGCCAATTTGGCCAAGCCCAAATCCTTACAGCCAAACCAGGCCAAAAAACAACCCATACCCGCCCCAATTCAAGTCCACCTGCGACTCAACCAAACTACGCCGTTTCAGGCGTTTCCATCTGGACCGTTGATCTCAGCTGATCAAACGGTTCCAAATCTTTGACCAAACCCGACCCCCGACCCATTACTCCAATACCCGGACCGCCCCGACACTACCTCAAAACGACACCGTCTCCCTTAAATGAACTAATCCAGGCTATTGATCGTGCCTGATCCAACGACCAGGATTAGACCATCCCCTCCGTCTATAAACCTAACCCCTCTCCTCACACCCCCCTAAGCCATACCCTGTTCATCGTCTCTTTCAGAGACAAACCCAAGCAACCCTCCCAAACCCTAGCTGCCCTGAAACCCCTTTGCTTGAAAGCCGGCGGCAGCAATGCCGGTGACCACCAAAATAACACCCCTGAACCTCCTAACCACCCTCTCCACAAATCCCTTAACCGTTTTGCTCGAATCAGACTCCAGCTTCTCGAATCTTCAATCGAAGATTCGAGCAAACTTCAAACCCACCCCAACCAGTCCCAAATCCACACCAAGACACCCCCTGACCACCCTCGTTACGGATTTGTTGACTGCTTGCCTCGAATCAACCTCCAACTTCTCGAATCATCAATCGAAGATTCGAGCAAAAACTAGATCTACCCCAACCAATCCCAAACTCATACCAGACATGTCCCTGACTATCGTCACCAAACCACCGTGGGTTTGGTTCGAATTTGGCTAGAAACACTTGAACCCCAAATCGAACCCCCAAGAACCTTAGAAAACCAAAGACTGAAATCTGTCTAAATCAAAGGAAGTTGGGTGTCTAATGGACCTTAGTCGAAGTGTTCTCAGTTGAGAACACTCGATTAAGGTCCGTTCGACCTCAATTAAAGGTCCAAGCCAGGGTCGTCCAGTTTCTGAGTTATTGAGGTATTTTCCCTTTTCCTGTTTGTTTCCATTTTTGTGTTTGTTTGTTCAGTTTACTTTGTTTAAATGTAGCTTTATTGATTTTTCAATTTTTGTCGATTGATTATGTCCTTCTTTATCAGACCTTTTATTTGTTCCAATTTCATCATTTGTTGTTGTTTGTTGTCGCTTGTTATATGTCATAATTTGCATAAGCGTCGTCGATTAGTCTGGTAGGTTTGAGTGTTAGTTTAACATTATAGTAGTGTAATGTTGGTTTTGATTTCATGGTTCATGCTAGTCTGTTTCCCCTCCTGCTTCGTTTCTGTCCTAAATGTTGTGTTGAAACGAGCCTGTTGGTATAAGTTGAACTTAGTACTGAGCCTGTGGGTATATTCAGTTCGTCACATTGTTTTTGCTTGATCATTTGAAATGTTCTGAATTGCTTGGTCAATCGAACTGCTTCATCACAACTGCTATTTTGGTTGTCACCTAAACCTGTTGTGTCATGCCCTGTAAAGGTGTTCTGAGTCATTAATAGCCTTAGCCTTTATTTTGTTGCTATTTGATTCAAGTTTAAGCAATTGATGAATCGAATCCTACTGTCTAGGGTCTGAAATGAATCTGACAACTGATTTGAATTCAGTATTGGCATGATAATGTCAACTTGATAGTAGTAAGTCATAAGGTTGCATTTAGAACTTAGGAGAATTGGTTATAGCTGTTAATCAGAATTAGTTTTAGATAATTGCTAGTTTGAACAGTTTTTAGAATTAAAAGTTTTAATACAGTTGAATAATTGTATTAGGGGCAGTAATATTAAGGGGTTTCAGGGGTGATTTGGGAATGAAACAGTTAGGATAATATTTTAATGTTAGTGTTTTGTTAGTGGGATATTAATGTCTTTAAATTAATTTGGTAATGGGGAACAAGAGGGAATAGGGGGCTGAAAATAAGAAAATTTTTTCCTTAGTGGGATTTTAAGTGGAAAAATTCAGATTTTTAGTGGGAGAAGGGGGTCGGGCAGTAAGTTGGAAAGGAGGGCAGGTCTGTATAAGAGGGCAGAAGGAGGTCTGTAGAAAGGGGGGGATTAATTTTTGAGAGTTTGGGAGTTGAAAAGAATAGCTACTGTTTTTCATCGCCTCACTTAAGATCTGAAAAAGCTAGAACATTTCTTCTTTATACTTCTGCTCTATACTTGGGGAGGTTTATAGCTGCTGATTTTGTTGCTGCACTGCTGTTGCAACTTCTGTTGGTTACTACTGCTGCTGCTGACCCTCTTCTTCCTCTTCTTATATTGTCTATACCAGGTACATGTCCTGAATCTCAAATCATGTAGCTGTCCAGTTGGGATGAAATGAAATGGAAGTATAACTTCATTGGAAGCTTTAGTTCTTGCCGTGTTTTATCATAGTTGATTGTAGTAGTTTGGACTGTAATTAAAATTATTTTACAATGATTTAGATTGGTTTGGAATGTTAAACTCATGGACTGTTCGGGACATTTGATCGTTTGTTAGACATGTGGTAGTTTAATTTTATTTAGTGTAGTTAAGTTTTGAAAATCAGAAGTTATTCAAAGCATAAAGCGATCTTGTGATTCACAGTCCTCACTCGTCTTAATAAATGGCAGTGTAATCCTAGAGTCACATTGTTTTGTATTTAGTAATGGTAATTGTGAGTTAGTTTAGAGCTGGACGTGTAATTTGACTGTTGGATTTGCTTATCACAAATTAGCCTAGAATAGTTTGTTGATTAACTCTGTTAAAAGACATAAGTTTGAAAATTGATTCTGGATTTTCATTTTTAGTTTATAATTGGATATTTGAATGATTGTGGATAATTAGTTAAGGTTAATTGTAACATGAGTTAGGAAGTATTATTAACTAGGAACTGAAGCAAAACTGGGCTGAACGTTATTAGCATAGAATTAGTGTAGAATTTCAAACTCGGCATGTTAAGTGTATCACGTGTGTGTTAACACAAAATTAGACCCTGAATTATAACACGGATACGTTAATGCTGTTGTTCATCTCGCCTGATTTTTGCTAATGGGCCAAGCTGAGCACAAGGTGTGGCTCACGCTCTGCAATGGGAACTCAGACTGGGCAGCATGTTCTCAAGGCCCAACTCGCTGGTTGGTTTCAATTCACAGGGATTGGGCCGATTACTTGAGCCAGAATTGCTAAAGGGTCCTTATTAATATGTTTTGTTTAAGTAACTCCAATTATTTTGGGCCTCTTTTTCTTTATTCTTAGGAACCAAAATATAGAAAATCGTAGTTGCTTTAGGTTTGTCCTGTAATTAATAAAATGAGACGAGCCTCGCAAAACAAAACACATAAATTGCGGGGCCCTCAATGAATATTGTGTTAAAATACTTAGAATTCAGGATGGGGCGTTTAGCGAATTTCACGGCTTTCCCCAAAATAATAATACGCTAGACTCTTTAAGCACGACTTTAATAAAATTACGTTCCTAAACTCGGCTGCGCATTGATACGACCCAAATCCAAATCTCAACGGAGTCTGAATGTGTCGCTAATCACGGGTACATTGATTGTGACGCGGTTCGAGATGCATTTCCACGACGTTGCAAATTCCTTTAAAAAATAATGAATGAGACGAGCCTCGACAAATAAGAATACACCAACTGCGGGTCCTTCGACGGGCAGTTATTTCAAATACTTAGATTTCGAGATAGGCCGCATAGCGAAATTTACGCCTTTTCTCAAAATAACAACGCGTTAGTATCTTTAGGCGCGTATTTAATAATGTTATCTTCCTAAACTCGGGTGATCATTTATGTGACCCAAATCCGAATCTCAACGAAGTTGGAACGTATCAAAAATTGCGGGTACATTTATGTGGCGCAATTCGAGATGCATTATCACGACGTTGCAATTCTTTGAATAATAATAATGAAAGCGGTACACAGTTTAAATCTGCACATAGGCTCAACATGTATTAAAATCAGATAAATAAGACGAATATGACAGTTGAGCGATCGTGCTAGAACCACGGAACTCGGGAATGCTTAACACCTTCTCACGGGTTAACAGAATTCCTTATCCGGATTTCTGGTGCACAGACTGTTAAACAGAGTCATTCTTTTCCTCGATTCGGGATTCAACCGGTGACTTGGGACACCACAAATCTCCCAAGTGGCGACTCTGAAATAAATAAATAAATCCCGTTTCGATTGTCCTTTAATTGGAAAAACTCCCTTTACGTCCCTTTGCGGTGGCGCGGGTAAAAAGGAGGTGTGACAGCTCTGGCGACTCTGCTGGGGACACCGAACCCAGAATCTCTGGTTCAGGTTCAGAATTCGAGCTTAGATGAATTGTTATATTTGGCTTTATTTATCATCTGATTTTATTACATGTTTTGTCCTAATGTGCTAAAATGTTGCTTTTTACCGCTTTGATATTATCTGAACTGTATATATAAACTGCTACGAAATCCCTCTCTTTTCTCTCTTGAGGAGTGCACGTTGGTCGTGACTTCTTTCAGTTAGTGTCATATCTCAAAATAGAACGAGGATTCGGAGGAGTTGCAAAATCGGATGATCTTTTGGTTACTGGTACGCAGTTCCCATCCTCGGCTCGAGTTGTCCGCTCGGGTAAGCCAGGTCTAGAACAAACAACCAGGATAAACCTAGTATAACAAAACCTCATGCCGGATTCCTAGTAGGAACGCTTATTTGCATCATGTGCACTTGACTTAGGGGACTCAACACAGGGGTTGGGTCCGTCTAGGACAAGCGACCTGAAATGAAAAGACCATCCTTCTGCATCCTGTTTATTTTACACATTTATTTGCTGCAGACTTGCATGTTGACCGGCTTCTGAAAATACTGGAATATTGAAAAAAAAAAGAAAAAAAAGAAAAGAAAATAGGAGTGTAGATAATTCTGAGTCACTGGCGAACTCTGCCAAAATTTTGTAAAAAAAAAATAATAAATGTTTTTTTTAGTGTAATTTGTTTAACCAAGTCTTGTTATCAGAATTAATTTATTGTCGTGGCCCGAACTACGCCGGCTTGATTCTCACCGGATGTGAGATACGTAGGCAACCCTCATCGGGTCCAACCTCCCCTTTTTGCAAAAATAGCCAAAAAATGTCAAAATTTTTAATCTTTCGTCATAAATAAGTCGGGTGATTCCATTCTTGTAAAAAATAGCCGAATGTCCCTAAAAAGACGACGGAAGGCTGTTTTTGCGAAAATAGCCACTTTTGGTCATTTTTAAGGTTTTGTCCGGTTAGTAAAACACAGCCTTTAAATCTTCTTCGAAGTGCTAAAAGGTCGTATTGACAAGACCGAAGCTTTATTTAAATGTGTGTCAATTTTAGTTTATTCTTTCTTTGAGTCCAATGAGTGTTAATCACCCCAAACAAACATACAGTATGAGCCCGGGTCCAAGTTTGCCGGTAACAGTTAGGAGCAATATCCATTTGGAGTTGCGCTTGTGGTGGGAGGATTTGGAAAACTTAGAGCGAGATAAGATCAAACTACATCTGGGAGGTCTCACCAGTTTGTTGAACGTCAGACCCAGATGTGACATAATAAAGGCTTTGGTTACATTTTGGGACCCAGCCCACAGTGTATTCCACTTCTCAGATTTTGAACTCACTCCAACCTTAGAAGAGGTAGCAAGTTATATGGACATTACTGAGGGGCTAAGGCACAAATATCTGATTGCTCCAAGAGCCGTCAATTCGCACAAGTTCATGGATCTGCTAAAGATAATCAAGGGAGTCCCGTACTCTAAATTGGATAGGGGTTTTTCTACTCTGCAATTCATATACCAGAGGTATGGGCATGTAGGAGGGTTCGACGATCTGGAAAGCGGGGTTTGCAGCAGAGGGAATCAGACAAAATGGGATGAACATATGCGGTTCGCCTTCATGGTAGCATTCTTGGGCATTGTGATGTTTCATCGGAAAGACAGAAATATTGATTTGAAGGTGGATGGAGTCGTCAAGATCCTAAGTACCAACAACAAAAGCACGCTTGCCCCTATGATAGCATCCGAGATATACCGAGCTCTCACAGCCTGTAAAGTCGGGGCAGATTTTTTCGAAGGATGCAATTTGTTATTGCAGATGTGGATGATCGAGCACCTGTGTCATCATCCTCAGTATATGAGCTATAGATCTACAAAGGAAGGTTGCATTGAAGGATATAACACGAGGGTTTCAGGGCTCAAATTGCCAGAAGGGTCTGAAGACTGGGTATCTTGCCTTCGCGCCATCATTGCAGCACAAATAGGGTGTACATTGGGTTGGCTTCCTGTTGAATAAATTATGTACATGCCCGCCACGGGTCCTTACTTCCTCTTAATGGGACTCCGAGGCATTTAGCCTTATGTGCCTTATCGGGTGATGAGACAGTTAGGGAGGTGCCCGGTGGTACACCCAGATGAAGATCTCAGTGTTCATGCAATCGAGGTTAGCACCAACGGCCAATTTCATGAAGAAACCGTTCGTTCTATATGGAATGAATGCCAGTATTTAACGGTAAACACTCGAGTGCACGACCTATTCAGAGGTGAAGTCTCACCGGCTTATATCGCTTGGTACAGGAAGAAAGATGTTGTAAGAGATGAGCCAGAACATCCAACCAAAAAACCTCACATTCAAGAGTTCGTTGAGGTGTCACAAGAACCGTGGGACTGGTTGGCCAAAGAGCGCGAATACCGGGCAGAAATAGGCAAGCTGAAACAACAGGTTAAGGATCTGAAATTTGAGAACAAAGTGCAAGTTGCTGCTGATGAAGGAGAAAAGAACAAATTAGCTCGGGAAAGCAAGGTCCTCAAAGCTCAAATCCGGGAAATGAAAATAGCTGCCCGAAACCCGAAGAGTAGCCAGGCTGATGAAAAGCTCATAAACGGTCTGAAGAAGAAAGTCCTCGAGTATCAAGAAGACCTGGAAAATCTAAAGCTGGTCTAGCTAGAATCCAGGTGAAATGGATAAAGAAGGCAGAAGAGCGAGCACGGTCTATGCAACAAATGAAAAGGGACTACGAAAGGAGCATCGCTCTATTGAGAGAAACAATATCCACTCTCGAAGAGCAGATCTTCAAACAAACCCGAGATTCCAGAGCAGATAGAAAGCACTACTATGATCTACTGGCCCGAATGGAAAAACAGATGAATGCGTTCCAGGATCAACTCCTTTACAACGTGCAAATGTTGGGGACGCGGAATCAACAAATAGAGCGATTGCTTATGGAAAGGGACAGAATCAAGAGAAGAATCGACGATATCGGGCACTACATCACCATAAAGTGCCTAGCTTGTGAGGATATGTCCCGTACCACCTTCTTTGCTTCAATAATGATTTATGTCCACCAGATCATGGAAAATTTGAAAGATCTACAAAGGGGCCTTGCACCAAAACCCGCGGCGAGGCCAAACGACGCCCCGCGGGTTCCAAAATTCAAAACTCTGAAATATTCATAGTTTGAGTCTGTATTTTCCTTGTCTTCAGAGTCTGTTGTCCGTCGGAGTTTGTATTTCCCTTTTTGGCATAAAAGTCTGTAGTCTGTATCAAGTTTGTCAATTTCCTTCCAAAAATGTTTTGTCTTGTAATAAAACGTTTTGCTAGTAAAAGTTGAAAAATCCAAAAATGGTGTCTTTATTTTCCGCACTTGTGTCAGAACTACGTATGGTCTGATTCATGCGGGGACATGATACGTAGGCAATCCACATAAGATTCGACCACCACTAAAAAAGGGAAAGTTTGGACGCACTTAAAAGAAGTCGGAATGACGCATGCATTCAGAACAAAGACATGATAGAAATGGTTAAACTGCTTAGGAACATTGCATCCCCAACGTGAAATTGCAATATGTGTTAAACTCTAACGCTAACAAGTTTGTTGTTGATCCAAAGATTTCGAAACAGTTAGCTCGTTAGAAAGTTCTGGCAGATTACCATTACCACACAAGATCTAAAGGGCCCATTCCGAAAAGTATGTCTGGTTCGGACAAAAGTGTTGAGGAGGAAAAGACAGAGATACAAATGATGAAGGAGGAAGTAGACAGGTTGAGACAAGAGATAGCTGGGATGCACTTAGCCTGGGCTAAGGGACAAACATCACCAATACTTCCCCCTACTCCTACCCTCTCACCGGCTCGGACTCCGGAACATCCTCCCACTGGTCCATCAACGAGCTTTCCCATTGCCCAATACTATCAGGGGGAAACTTCCTATAATCCCCAAGCTCCACCACCCAAACAAAACCCTCATCCGCCAACTGTTCCTGTTTTCATGGCACCTCCACCCTCCACATTGCAAAAATCATCCGATGAACCAGTGTTTCAGGTTTACGACAACCAATACTATCCTCCCGAACTCACCTTCAAAGCACCCGAGCCATACACTTACACCCCTCACCTTCAGCTCCCGGCGAAAACTGAGAGGCCGGCTAAGAATCTGGAGCAAGACGAAGTGCTTCGTAAAGTGAAAAGCCTGGAGCAATCCTTCAGGAATATGCATGGATTGGGCAGCCAAGTTAGTGTGGCCTACAAAGATCTGTGTCCCTTCCCCGATGTTCAATTGCCGACAAGTTTTAAGATGCCAAAGTTTGATCTATATGAGGGACATGGTGATCCCATGGCACATCTACGAGGTTTCTGTAGTAAGATGAGAGGGTCAGGTGGAAAGGATGAGCTGCTGATAGCTTATTTTGTTCAAAGTTTAAGCGGGTCCGCACTGGAATGGTACACGAGGCAGGATCCTAGCAGGTGGTATACCTGGGACGATCTAGTACAAGCATTTGTAGGTCACTTCCAGTATAACCTTGAGATCATCCCTAACCATCTCACACTGTTGAAACTTGAGAAAAAGCCTAGAGAGAACTTCAGGGAATTCGGATTCCGTTGGAGAGAACAAGTAGCAAGAGTCGATCCACCAATGAGGAAAGGTGAAATGGTGGACTACTTCTTACAAACTTTGGAGCCAACTTACTTTGGTAACCTGGTGACGTCAGTTGGTAAATCTTTCAACGAAGTGGTAAAAATGGGCGGTATGATTGAAGAGGGACTCAGGTCCAACAAGATAATGAGTTATTCGGCAATCAAGGCCACAACTCAGGTTATCCAAAGCGGCACGGGAGGTGCGCTCAGGAAAAAGAAGAGAGAGGAGGTCGCAACAGTCGAAGCAGGTACTTGGTCCAGATCCAGAGGTCCTTCCCCTCACTACCAACCCAGACCCCATCACCCAAATTACCCATACACTCCATACAACCCTCCACAACCCTATTATCCACCACAAGAGCCACATTTCTCCGTCCATCACGCCCAAACTTACACCCAGCCTCCGGCTCGCCCACAATGGCATGCGCCGTTTCCCTAGAATACATATCCACCTCCACAAAACACATACCCACCTCCGCAAAGCACATATCCACCACCAAGGGCTTACAGGAATCCTTCAAGGCCAGGCTTCCGCAGAAATCAGGCTTTCAGGAATGAAAGGGTGCACAGGCAGAGAACATTCACTCCGCTGGGAGAAACATATACTACTCTGTTCCACAAATTGAGGCAATTAGGCCTATTGAGTCCTGTTGAGCCCAAATTGCCAAATCCCCTTCCCAAAAATCTAGACCACTCGGTAAGCTGTGAATATTGTTCGGGGGGCTCCCGGGCATGATACTGAAAAGTGTTAGAAGTTGAAGACTACCGTACAAGATCTTATTGACACAAATAGGATCGAGGTTCAGGCACCAGAGGCACCCAACATCAATAAGAACCCGTTGTCGGTGCACCATGAGGCTCATATGATCGAACTAATGCATGAAGGAGGGGAGCCCAAGAAACCCTCACAAACGATAATGATGATTCGTGCTAGTCCAAACGAAAGGCCAACCAGTGGAAAGGCAGCGGTACAGTTGGGAAAGGTAGATGACAAGCCAGTTGTGGTAATAGGGAAAGGTGCATCTGTTGTTGCGAAGAAGCCAGAGCCGGTCAAGGTAGTGCTGCAGGGAGTACCAAGCACACCAGTGTTAGTTATGAAGGCGGCCCACGTGGAACCAGTTGTTATCAGGCCAGTAATGCAGTTGCTGATAACAAGTGAGAAAGCTGTGCCATGGAGCTACAGTCAAGTGACGGTGATGCATAAGAGGAAGGAGGTTATGGAAGAAGTATGCGAGGCCCAGGGGTTAACTCGTTCGGGAAGGTGTTTTGCTCCCGCAGAATTGAGAAGGGCCAATCCAATAATAATAAAGAAGCCAGTGACGGAGGAGAAGCAGAGGAGTTTTTGAAGAAGATGAAGGCACAAGATTACTCCATTGTGGAGTAGTTGAGGAAGACCTCGGCATAGATCTCATTATTATCCTTGTTGATCCATTCAGATGAGCATCGCCAGGTATTGATGAAAATTCTGAACGAAGCCCATGTTCCGAATAAGATCTCTGTGAACAATCTGGAGAAAATAGCAAACAAGATTTTTGAGGTCAACAGGGTCACTTTTTCAAACGATGAGTTACCCGTGGAAGGTACAGAACATAATAGGGCCCTCTATTTGATTGTGAAGTGTGAAGACTCGGTAGTCACCCGAGTACTAATTGATAATGGCTCCAGTGCCAATATCTGTCTGTTGACCACCTTGAACAAACTGAAGGTCGATGGTGACAGAATTCACAAGAACAACATCTATGTTCAAGGGTTTGATGGTGGTGGTACAGACACAGTGGGTGACATCATACTTGAGTTAACAATTGGTCCAGTCGAGTTCACCATGGAGTTTCAAGTGATAGACGTGGCGGTGTCATATAATCTTCTGTTAGGGCGACCCTGGATCCACGCCACCAAAGCAGTGCCTTCTACATTACATTAGATGGTCAAATTCGAGTGGGATAGGCAAGAGATAATAGTACATAGGGAAGACAATGCAAACGTCGTAAGTGATGCCATCGTGCCCTTCATAGAGACTGATGATGATAAGGGACCGTGGGTTTACCAGGTGTTCGATACGGTTTCAGTGGGTAAAATTTCTGAAGGCGAGGGCTTTCCACTTCCCAAGATCGCAGCTGTGACTGTCATGGTAGCCTCGGAGATGTTGAAGAACGGGTTTGTGCCAGGCAAAGGTTTAGGGGCTGATCTTCAGGGTATTGTTCAACCAGTTTCTTTGTCCAAAAATCTGGACACCTTTGGGTTGGGGTTCAAGCTTACAGCGGTAGATGTGAGACGGGCCCGCAAGTTGAAGAAAAGAGACTGGGTCCTTCCCAAGCCAATCCTGCGCCTATCCAGATCATTTTTCAGAGCGGGTATCATAAAGTTGTCGGTCCCGAAAGTTCTCGGACCACTGATTGGGCCAGACGGAGATTTGAATGAGAGCTTTGAAAGGCTGTTCGCCAAAGTCAACATGATAGAAGCTGGAGAAGGTTCTAGTAAGGCAGACATATAGTTTGTGGGGCCTAGGGCCAATATCAACAATTGGATGGCTACTCCCTTTCCTACTCGGAGGGAGTCTTGGTAGTTGGCTCTGATTTTCCTTCCTGTTTTTTGGATTATTCCAGGGTTGTAATCCAGATTTTCTTTTTATTTTTTTTGTGTTCATCAAAGTGTGAAACCTTGTTATCCCGTAATTCAATAAAATAAAAAGTTTCTTCTTCATTCCTTATTTTAATTTTGTTTTCTTCTTTTCTTTTTCTGTACAGTTCTCTTTATACTGGTCTTAATGACATGGCGTGCATAAGGAATCCTCAGCCCAGTCTTAAAAATCAATCTGATCCTGAAATGATAGTTCAAGAAGTAGATTGTGGTTACGAATCAGAATATGATGATGAGGATGAAGCCTTCGAAGAAATTAGTAAGGAGTTACTTCACTTCGAAGAAAAACCTAAACCCAATTTGAATATGACACAGAAGCCATCAATTTAGGGGACACAGACAATGTCCGAGAGACTAAGATAAGTGTCCATCTCGAGTCAGAAATCAGGGAAGAACTAGTCAAAACACTCATTGAATTCAAAGATATTTTTTCATGGTCGTACGATGACATGCCGAGCTTAAGCACCAATCTAGTGGTTCACAAATTGCCCACTGACCCGGCATGCCCTCATGTCAAGCAGAAATTAAGGAAGTTCAAGACAAATATGAGTGTGAAGATTAAAGAGGAAGTAACCAAGCAGCTGCAAGCAAAGGTTATTCGGGTCACTCAATACCCTGATTGGTTGGCTAGTGTGGTGCCAGTGCCAGAGAAAGATGGGAAGATCAGGGTGTGTATCGATTACCGCAATCTGAACAGGGCAAGCCCAAAGGATAACTTTCCATTACCCAACATCCATATCTTAATCGATAATTGTGCCGGACGTGAGATCGGGTCTTTTGTGGATTGCTATGCGGGGTATCATCAGATTTTGATGGATGAAGAAGACGCGGAAAAGACTGTTTTCATTACGTCGTGGGGGACTTATTGCTATCGGGTAATGCCATTTGGTTTGAAGAATGCTGGGGCAACGTACATGAGAGCGATGACTACTGTATTTCATGACATGATACACAAAGAGATTGAGGTATACGTGGACGATGTGATCATAAAATCTAAGCATCAGGAAGACCACGTAGCAGACCTAAGGAAGTTTTTCCAAAGACTTCGAAGGTACGATATTAAGCTCAACCCAGCCAAGTGTGCATTTGGTGTTCCATCTAGAAAGCTGTTGGGATTCATCGTCAGTCGATGAGGTATTGAGTTGGACCTGTCAAAGATCAAATCCATCCAAGATTTGCCACCACCGAAGAACAAGACAGAAGTAATGAGTCTGTTGGGAAGGTTGAATTATATCAGCAGGTTTATTGCACAACTCACAACACCCTGTGAACCCATTTTTCGGCTACTAAAGAAAGATGCTGCGGTAGAATGGACGGCATAATGTCAGGAGGCATTTGACCAAATCAAGGGATACTTATCAAATCCACCTGTGTTGGTTCCACCTAAGCCGGAGAGACCGTTAATTCTTTATCTAACGGTCCTGGAGAATTCGTTTGGCTGTGTGCTGGGGCAACACGACATTACAGGAAGGAATGAGCAAGCTATCTATTATCTCAGTAAGAAGTTTACAGGCTATGAGGTTAAGTACACTCAACTCGAGAGGACATGTTGCGCCCTAACTTGGGTGGCCCAGAAATTGAAGCATTATCTGTCATCATATACTACTTACCTCATTTCACGCTTGGATCCACTGAAGTATATTTTCCAGAAGCCTATGCCTACAGGGAGATTGGCGAAATGGCAGATATTACTCACAGAATTCGACATCGTCTATGTGGCGAGGACGGCCATGAAGGCCCAAGCATTAGCCGATCACTTGGCTGAGAATCCTGTTGATGAAGAATACGAGCCATTGAGGAAGTATTTTCCTAACGAAGAAGTGACTCATATAGATGAGTTGGAAATGACCAAGGAACCAGGTTGGAAGCTCTTCTTTGATGGAGCCGCAAATGCGAAGGGAGTTGGAATAGGAGCGGTACTTATTTCTAAAATAGGACATCATTATCCTGTTACGGCTCAGCTACGTTTCTATTGTACCAACAACATGGCCAAGTATGAGGCGTGCATTCTGGGCTTACGACTAGCTGCAGACATGGATGTCCAGGACGTCTTGGTCTTGGGAGACTCGGACCTCCTGGTGCATCAGATTCAGGGTAAATGGGAAACAAGGGATTTGAAGCTCATACCATATCGACAATGTTTGCATGATTTGAGCAAGTGATTTCGATCAGTGGAGTTCAGACACATCCCAAGAGTTCACAATGAGGTTGCCGATGCTTTGGCCACTTTAGCATCGATGTTGCACCACCCAGACAAAATTCATGTTGACCCATTGCATATTCAGGTTCGTGATCAACATGCTTATTGTAACATGATAGAGGAAGAAATGGATGGCGAACCATGGTTTTATGATGTCAAGGAATACCTCAGGATGGGGATATACCCGGAGCAGGCCACCGAAGATCAAAGAGAGCCATTCGGCGATTGGCAAATGGATTCTTCCTCAGTGGAGGAGTGTTGTACAAGAGAATCCCAGATTTGGGATTGCTAAGATGTATAGATGTTAGTCAAGCCATGACAGTTATGACAGAGGTACATGCTGGAGTTTATGGGGCCCATATGAGCGGATTCGTATTGGCGAAGAAGATTCTTCAAGCAGGGTACTATTGGCTCACTATGGAGCGTAATTGTATCAATTTCGTGCGAAAATGCCATCAGTGTCAGATACACGGAGATTTGATTCATTCCCCGCCGACAGAATTGCACACAATGTCAGCACCATGGCCATTTGTTGCCTGGGGCATGGATGTCATTGGACCTATTGAGCTGGCAGCTACCAACGGTCATAGGTTCATTCTGGTGACCATCGACTATTTCACTAAGTGGGTTAAAGCTAAAACTTTCAAGTTGGTAACCAAGAAGGCAGTGGTGGATTTTGTTAGTTCCCATATCATCTGTAGATTTGGGATCCCAAAGGTGATCATCACGGACAATGGTGCTAATCTTAACAGCGGTTTGATGAAAGAAGTATGTCAGCAGTTCAAGATTACACACCGCAATTCCACCCCATATCGTCCCAAGGCGAATGGAGCAGTTGAAGCGTCCAACAAAAACATAAAGAAGATACTGAGGAAGATGATAGAAGGATCCAGACAATGGCATGAGAAATTACCATTTGCATTGTTGGGTTATCGCACTACTGTTCGTACTTCAGTAGGTGCAACTCCTTATTTGTTGGTATACAGAACTGAAGCAGTGATACCGGCAGAAGTTGAAATTCCATCCCTTCGGATTGTCGCTGAGGCTGAGATTGATGATGACGAGTGGGTCAAAGCCTGGTTGGAACAGTTGAACCTGATTGATGAAAAGAGATTGGCAGTTGTGTGTCATGGCCAGTTGTATCAAAAGAGAATGGCAAGAGCATACAACAAAAAGGTGCGTCCCCGGAAGTTTGAAGTGGGCCAGCAAGTGCTGAAACGCATCCTCCCACATCAAGCTGAGGCAAAGGGCAAGTTTGCCCCGAATTGGCAAGGGCCATTCATTGTAACCCTCGTCCAATGGCGCTTTATGCTTAACAAATATCGAAGGGAAATGCGTCGACATGGCTATCAATTCTGATGCAGTTAAGAGATATTATGTATGATTTCTTTTAGTTGTAATTGTTGTTTGTTTGTACTTAGCATTTATCGGAGAATGAAATGACGGAGGCAATTCTTTCTTCTATCCAAACACTGTAACCTCTGCTTCCCCTTTTGAGCCTTATTTGTTCTTTCATACCCCTCTTTTGGAATCAGTAATGAAAATGAAAGAAAGAGAAGAGAAAATAATGATAGTAAAGATAAAAGAAAGTCACAAGAAAAATAAAGGATTTGGGAACTACATTTGACCTGATTCCTCAAAAGAAGGATACGTAGGCGCCTCATGGCTCGGTCATAGTGTAACATAGTGCGCATAATGTAACATAGTGTAACAAAAAATAAAAATCCCCAAGCAAGAAAACTGGGGCAAAAGTTGTGTTTATAATTTTGGGAAATGAAAGTTGATTCCAAGGATTGTAATGTTTTACCCATCAAAATTATTTTGAACCTTTTACCCTTTTTTCTTTTAGCCATACACAAAAACCCATTTGATGTCCAAAAAAGACCTCCCGATCAGTATCCGAGAAGTGCCAAGTCATGCAAATGGAAGTCGGGGATAGCACCTCGATCCCCAACAGAGAAGAGGATCATGAACTGGAAATGAATTTATAGCCGAAAAGAATCCCCAGCAGAGAGAGTCATATCGGTAGCACTCCAATCCCCAGCTGAAAAATAAAATAAAATGAGAGAGTCTTATCGGTGAAAACCTTCACAGGTACCATAAGGCGACGAAAGATGAGAGAAGTAAAACGAGAGAGTCTTATCGGTGAAAACCTTCACAGGCACCATAAGGCGACGGGAGTTGAGAGAAATGAGAGAGTCTTATTAGTGAAAACCCCTCGAAGGGCACTATGAGGCGACAAGGCAAGGTTGGCGGAAAGGGTCTGCATTTAACAAAAAGCTGAGTGTTTGTTTATCCCCGGAAAAATGAGGCCGTCCGAAAGATTGATTGATACGAATAGACTGGGTTGATTAATCCGGAATGCACGACATGATCGTTGGGATCGGTTGTATCATTCAGATAAGTTCTTTTCTTTCTTTTTTCCCCAGCATTTGTTCAGAAAGATTTCTTCTTTTTCTATTTTTTGAAATCATCTTTTTTTTTTTGGTTTAAAGACTTTACCTCCCCAACAGTTTGTTTTCTAAAAGGATTTTCGGAGCTTGCTACCAGTTGCCAAAATGGTGCAAAGCAAAATGCGAATAGGACAGGCCAAAGATAAGGCGACAAAGCGAAAAGAACTTTGTCGTAAGACCAAATGATGAATGGGTCTAGATCCTAAGAGGACCAAATTTCTAGGGGAAGTTGGGGAAAACGGAAAAAAGCAACAGTTAAAAGGTTATGAGGATCCCCAACAGATTTGCGAGATACAGGAACAACTCCGATAGATTCTCGACCAAGTTCCGCAATGGTCGGACAACACAGAGCGGGGAAGGAAGAGAAAAGAAAAACCATCCCCAGCAGGAGTATTCATCCTCAACAAATAATATCATCCCCAGCAAGTGTTGTAATAAAACGCAAAGTAGGGAAGGGAAAAAGGAAAAGTCATCCCCGGCAGGAGCGGCACGACCACTCACCACGTTTTAAACTAACAAATTTTTCTTTGATTTAAAGAAGGGAAAGAAAATGTTATTGACAGCGGGAAGACGTGGCCACAAAGAAGATTATCAAACTGGGGCAGAAAATTTTCTCTCGTTGCAAAAATTTTCTTGAAATCAGATACCCACTTGGGGAAGATGGAAGATAACACAAGTTTTGAAGGAAGTGGAATCCCCCGCAGTTTATGGGAGAAAGAATACAAGTTTTAAAGAAACCAATCTTGGAAAAAGCAAGATAACCCAAGTTTTAAGGGTAGTGGTCTTTGAATCAATATCATCCCCACCATCGTTAAAAGGAGGAAAGTAACTAGTCTCAAAGGAGGAAGATAATTCCCCAGCAGTGTTATTCCTGGCAGGTTTCAGAGAAGTGAAAACACCAGCATGAGGAAAGTAGTTCCAAGTGGAAGGAAGGTACCAGCTTTAAAGGAAGTAGTCTGTGAAGAAGGAAACTAACATAGTTGTGAATAAAACACCGGTGTTGTCCCCAGCAGTTTTCGGAGGAATAAGACACCAGTTTTGAGGGAGGCAGTTGAAAGAAGATGATTCAAGTTAAAGAAGTCAGGAGCCCGCCTGGAGAATGGAGGCTGAATTATTTTCAAAGTTGCTGATGAAGTCAGGAGCCCGCCTATAGAATGGAGGTTGTTAAAATTTTAAGAAGTTGTTGAAGTCAGGAGCCCGCCTGGAGAATGAAGGTGTTGTATGTTTAAGAAGTTGTTGAAGTCAGGAGCCCACCTGGAGAATGGAGGTGTTACATTTTGAGAAGTCGATGAAGTTAGGAGCCCGCCTGGAGAATGGTATTTTCAAAGTTGTTGATGAAGTCAGGAGCCCGCCTGGAGAATGGAGGTGTTACATTTTAAGAAGTTCAGGAGCCCGCCTGGAGAATGGAGGTGTTACATTTTAAGAAGTTCAGGAGCCCGCCTGGAGAATGGAGGTTGAATTATCTTAAGTTGTTGATGAAGTCAGGAGCCCGCCTGGAGAATGGAGGCTGAATTATTTTCAAAGTTGTTGTTGAAGTCAGGAGCCCGCCTGGAGAATGGAGGTGTTAAAATTTTTAAGAAGTTGTTGAAGTCAGGAGCCCGCCTGGAGAATGGAGGTGTTACGTTTTGAGAAGTTGTTGAGATCAGGAGCCCGCTTGGAGAATGGAGGTGTTACCTTTTAAGTTGTTGGTGGAGTCAGGAGCCCGCCTGGAGAATGGAGGCTGATTTATTTTCAAAGTTGTTGATGAAGTCAGGAGCCCGCCTGGAGAATGGTATTTTCAATGTTGTTGTCGAGGTCAGGAGCCCGCCTGGAGAATGGAGGCTGAATTATCTTAAGTTGTTGATGAAGTCAGGAGCCCGCCTGGAGAATGGAGGCTGAATTATTTTCAAAGTTGATGTTGAAGTCAGGAGCCCGCCTGGAGAATGGAGGTGTTAAATTTTTTAAGAAGTTGTTGAAATCAGGAGCCCGCCTGGAGAATGGAGGTGTTAAAATTTTTAAGAAGTTGTTGAAGTCAGGAGCCCGCCTGGAGAATGGAGGTGTTACATTTTAAGAAGTTGTCGAAGTCAGGAGCCCGCCTGGAGGATGGAGGCTGAATTATTTTCAAGTTGTTGTTGGAGTCAGGAGCCCGCCTATAGAATGGAGGTTGTTAAATTTGAAGTTGATGAAGTCAGGAGCCCGCCTGCAGAATAGAGGAATACATTCCAAGAGCAAGTTAGAATTCAGTAATGTGGAGGGTCACAACAAAAATACCCCCAGTACGAATCCCACTTCAGAAATCAGAAAGAAGACTACAAGAGCAAGTCGAAGATAGATAAGATTTTGTAATCATTAGTTTAGTATAACTTTTGTTTTTTTTCTAGCAATGGCGTCATAAGGAGGTCGCAATGCAGTGGTAACAACATGCAACAGCAGTAACAGCAACATCGCAGTCCCATGGTAGTCCCAGCTACCAAAACTTCCCGAACTACATTAACCTGATTCCCCTTTTAGCCAGGGATATGTAGGAAACCTTTGAAGCAAAGGTTCGGTTAAATCTTTTCAAAAAATGCTTCATAGGGAGTATCCCAACGGGCAAAAATTGCTCGTATCCGCTCACTTTATCTTTGCGCGAAAGCATTTTGTGTTTTCGGACAAAGAGGGGCAGCTGTGAGCACGTGATTTTTGCCCTATGAGAACTACTCCCAAAAAATTCAAAATAAAATGATTTTTGCGTTGTTTGTAATTTAGGTGTATTTTGTCTATTTTCTATTTTAAATGAGAAAAATGAAAAAATATGTGTTGCATGTGCATTTAGGATTTAATTTTGCAAATTAGGATTTAATTTTACAATTTAGGATTTAATTAAGCAAGTTTGTTGTACAAAAATAGAAAAATCACAAAAAATATATGCTTTGCATTTTTAGCATTTAATGTCCGAATTGTTTAATTTTATCTTTATTTGATGTTTAATTTCGTGTGATAGTTATTTTTAAGAGTCAATATTTTAAGTTAATTTTCGATTTTATAATTTAATTGGGATTTTTAGTTTTATTGTTGAAAAGAAAAATTGAAAAAATAATAATTAAAATAAATAAGAAGAGGAAGATTCAGTTGGGCCAATTTGGTCAAGCCCAAATCCTTACAGCCAAACCAGGCCAAAAAACAGCCCATACCCGCCCCAAATCCATTCCACCTGCGACTTAACCAAATGACGTTGTTTCAGGCGTTTCCATCTGGACCGTTGATCTCAGCTGATCAAACGGTCCCAAAGCTTTGACCAAAACCAACCCTCGACCCATCACTTCAATACCCGGACCGCCCCAGCACTACCTCAAAATGACAGCGTCTCCCTTAAATGAACTAATCCAGGCCATTGATCATGCTTGATCCAACGGCCAAGATTAGACCATCCCCTCCGTATATAAACCTAACCTCTCTCCTCACACCCCCCCTAAGCCATACCCTGTTCATCGTCTCTTTCAGAGACGAACCCAGGCAACCCTCCCTAACCCTAGCCGCCCTGAAACCCCTTCGCTTGAAAGCCGGCGGCAACAACGCCGGTGACCACCAAAATAACACCCCTGAACCTCCTAACCACCCTCTCCACAAATCCCTTAACCGTTTTGCTCGAATCAGACTCCAGCTTCTCGAATCTTCAATCGAAGATTCGAGCAAACTTGAAACCCACCCCAACCAGTCCTAAATCCACACCAAGGCACCCCCTGACCACCCTCGTTACGAATCTGTTGACTGCTTGCCTCGAATCAACCTCCAACTTCTCGAATCTTCAATCGAAGATTCGAGCAAAAACTAGATCTACTCCAACCAATCCCAAACTCATACCAGACATGTCCCTTACCTCCCTCGTTACCAAACCACCGTGGGTTTGGTTCGAATCTGGCTAGAAACACTCGAACCCCAAAACGAACCCCCAAGAACCTTAGAAAACCAAAGACTGAAATCTGTCTAAATCAAAGGAAGTTGGGTGTCTAGTGGACCTTAGTCGAAGTGTTCTCAGTTGAGAACACTCGATTAAGGTCCGTTCGACCTCAATTAAAGGTCCAAGTCAGGGTCGTCCAGTTTCTGAGTTATGAAGGTATTTTCCCTTTTCCTGTTTGTTTCCATTTTTGTGTTTGTTTGTTTAGTTTACTTTGTTTAAATGTAGCTTTATTGATTTTTCAGTTTTTGTCGATTGATTATGTCCTTCTTCATCAGACCTTTTATTTGGTCCAATTTCATCATTTGTTGTTGTTTGTTGTCGATTGTTATATGTCATAATTTTCATAAGCGTCGTCGATTAGTCCAGTAGGTTTGAGTGTTAGTTTAACATGATAGTAGTGTAATGTTGGTTTTGATTTCATGGTTCATGCTAGTCTATTTCCCTTCCTGCTTCGTTTCTGACCTAAATGTTGTGTTGAAACGAGCCTGTTGGTATAAGTTGAACTTAGTACTGAGCCTGTGGGTATATTCAGTTCGTCACATTGTTTTTGCTTGATCATTTGAAATGTTCTGAATTGCTTGGTCAATCGAACTGCTTCATCACAACTGCTATTTTGGTTGTCACCTAAACCTGCTGTGTCATGCCCTGTAAAGGTGTTCTGAGTCATTAATAGCCTTAGCCTTTATTTTGTTGCTATTTGATTCAAGTTTAAGCAATTGATGAATCGAATCCTACTGTCTAGGGTCTGAAATGAATCTGACAACTGATTTGAATTCAGTATCGGTATGATAATGTCAACTAGATAGTAGTAAGTCATAAGGTTGCATTTAGAACTTAGGAGAATTGGTTATAGCTGTTAATCAAAATTAGTTTTAGATAATTGCTAGTTTGAACAGTTTTTAGAATTAAAAGTTTTAATACAGTTGAATAATTGTATTAGGGGCAGTAATATTAAGGGGTTTCAGGGGTGATTTGGGAATGAAACAGTTAGGATAATATTTTAATGTTAGTGTTTTGTTAGTGGGATATTAATGTCTTTAAATTAATTTGATAATGACGAACAAAAGGGAATGGGGGGATGAAAATAAGGAAAAGTTTTCTTTAGTGGGATTTTAAGTGGAAAAATTCAAATTTTTAGTGGGAGAAGGGGGTCGGGCAGTAAGTTGGAAAGGAGGGCAGGTCTGTATAAGAGGGTAGAAGGAGGTCTGTAGAAAGGGGGGATTAATTTTTGAGAGTTTGGGAGTTGAAAAGAATAGCTATTGTTTTTCATCGCCTCACTTAGGATCTGAAAAGGCTAGAACATTTTTTCTTTATACTTATGCTCTATACTTGGGGAGGTTTATAGCTGCTGAATTTGTTGTTGCACTGCTGTTGCAACTTCTGTTAGTTACTACTGTTGTTGCTGACCCTCTTCTTCCTCTTCTTGTATTGTCTATACCAGGTACATGTCCTGAATCTCAAATCATGTAGCTGTCCAGTTGGGATGAAATGAAATGGAAGTATAACTTCATTGGAAGCTTTAGTTTTTACCGTGTTTTATCATAGTTGATTGTAGTAGTTTGGACTGTAATTAAAATTGTTTTACAATGATTTAGATTGGTTTGGACTGTTAAACTCATGGACTTTTCGGGACATTTGATCGTTTGTTAGACATGTGGTAGTTTAATTTCATTTAATGTAGTTAAGTTTTGAAAATCAGAAGTTATTCAAAACATAAAGCGATCTTGTGATTCACAGTCCTCACTCGTCTTAATAAATGGCAGTGTAATCCTAGAGTCACATTGTTTTGTATTTAGTAATGGTAATTGTGAGTTAGTTTAGAGCTGGACGTGTAATTTGACTGTTGGATTTGCTTATCACTAATTAGCCTAAAATAGTTTGTTGATTAACTCTGTTAAAAGACATAAGTTTGAAAATTGATTCTGGATTTGCATTTTTAGTTGATAATTGGATATTTGAATTATTGTGGATAATTAGTTAAGGTTAATTGCAACATGAGTTAGGAAGTATTATTAACTAGGAACTGAAGCAAAACTGGGCTGAACGTTATTAGCATAGAATTAGTGTAGAATTTCAAACTCAGCATGTTAAGTGCATCACGTGTGTGTTAACACAAAATTAGACCCTGAATTATAACACGGATACGTTAATGCTGTTGTTGATCTCGCCTGATTTTTGCTAATGGGCCAAGATGAGCACAAGATGTGGCTCACGCTCTGCAATGGGAACTCAGACTGGGCAGCATGTTCTCAAGGCCCAACTCGCTGGTTGGTTTCAATTCAGCAGGGATTGGGCCGATTACTTGAGCCAGAATTGCTAAAGGGTCCTTATTAATATGTTTTGTTTAAGTAACTCCAATTATTTAGGGCCTCTTTTTCTTTATTCTTAGGAACCAAAATATAGAAAATCGTAGTTGCTTTAGGTTTGTCCTGTAATTAATAAAATGAGACGAGCCTCGCAAAACAAAACACATAAATTGTGGGACCCTCGAATATTGTGTTAAAATACTTAGAATTCATGATGGGGCGTTTAGCGAATTTCACGGCTTTCCCCAAAATAATAATACGCTAGACTCTTTAAGCACGCCTTTAATAAAATTACGTTCCTAAACTCGAGTGCGCATTGATGCGACCCAAATCCAAATCTCAACGGAGTCGAAATGTGTCGCTAATCACGGGTACATTGATTGTGACGTGGTTCGAGATGCATTTCCACGACGTTGCAAATTCCTTTAAAAAATAATGAATGAGACGAGCCTCGACAAACAAGAATACACCAACTGCGGGGCCCTCGACGGACAGTTATTTCAAATACTTAGATTTCGAGACAGGCCGCATAGTGAACTTTACGGCTTTTGTCAAAATAACAACGCGTTAGTATCTTTAGGCGTGTATTTAATAATGTTATCTTCCTAAACTCGGGTGCACATTTATGCGACCCAAATCCGAATCTCAACGAAGTTGGAACGTATAGAAAATTGCGGGTACATTTATGTGGCGCAATTCGAGATGCATTCTCACGACGTTGCAATTCTTTGAATAATAATAATGAAATCAGTACACAGTTTAAATGTGCACATAGGCTCAACATGTATTAAAATCAGATAAATAAGCCGAATATGACAGTTGAGCGACCGTGCTAGAACCACAGAACTCGGGAATGCTTAACACCTTCTTTCGGGTTAACAAAATTCCTTATCCGGATTTCTGGTGCACAGACTGTTAAACAGAGTCATTATTTTCCTCGATTCGGGATTCAACCGGTGACTTGGGACACCACAAATCTCCCAAGTGGCGACTCTGAAATAAATAAATAAATCTCGTTTCGATTGTCCTTTAATTGGAAAAACTCCCTTTACGCCCCTTTGCGGTGGCGCGGGTAAAAAGGAGGTGTGACAACATACATAAGAATGTTCGCACAGAAACAACAAGCAGAACGTTACTACAATAGAAAGACCAAGGCTCGGTTACTCAATATCGGGGACAGCATGCTCAAAGCCAAGACCTAAGCAGGAAGAGATTCGCGATAAGGCAAATTAGGAGCCAATTGGGACGGACCATAGAAAATCATACGCAAGGCGGACAAAGGCTCATTCCAACTAGAGACTATTGAAGGAAAGCTCCTACGAAAAACTTGGAACATCCGCCACCTCAAGTACTTAAACTTTTGAAAAACAAAGAGTGTTCCGTAAGTCGTACTCTTTTCCCTCACTTGAGTTTTATCCCAACATGTTTTTCTCAATGAGGTTTTTAACCAGGCGACGAACGAGACATTTCAAGATGGAGTACGCAGGAATAGACACATTTTCATTGCCTGACTCACCAAGAATCTCCAAGTCAAACAATGAAGAGACTAGATATACTGGGACTAGGACTGGGATTGGAACGCCAGCCATCACCAAAAACTTGTAATTTTCTCCAAAATTAGCCTCAGGGCGAAATGATGTAACTAATGCAATGATGTCGAAATAAATGAGACACATATTCATTAAAATTGCTCTACTGAAAAGGTGCATTCGACCAGCTTGAACAACTCCTATCGGTCTCGGCCTCGACCTATCTAAAAGGTGTGTTCGACTAGCTCGAATAACTCCTATCAGCCCTCAGCCTTGACCTAAGTAAAAGGTACATTCGACTAGCTCGAACAACTCCTATCGGCCTCGACCTAACTAAACGGTGCATTTGACAAGTTCGAATAACTCCTAGCAGCCTTGGCCTCGACTTAACTAAAAGGTGCATTTGAATAGCTCGAACAACTCATATTGGCCCTCAGCCTTGACCTAACTAAAAGGTGCATTTAACTAGCTCAAACAACTCCTATCGAACCTCGGCCTCAACCTAACTAAAAGGTGCATTTGAAAAGCTCGAACAACTCTTATCGGCCCTCGGCCTCGGCCTTGACCTAGCTTAGAAACACGTTCAACAAATTCGAACAAAGGCTGATGCTCGCAGCGGACTCAACCTAAGGAAGAGTGGGCGCTAATACTTTTACCCAATAGCGGTATCGAGGTCAATTTTCCACAGGGAGCTTCAATTTGGAGTTGAGTGTTTTTATGGTCTAGGACTATGTTTTAGCTCCTAATTGATCTTCTAACATTTTTGGTTTTCTTTTGATTATCAACTACAATATAGCAACTACAATTTTAAAGCTAAGTTAGGCTAAGATATTGATTCTAAGTTGTATGCAATATAGAGAAAGGCACTAGGGTCGTGGCATGCATCTAGGTGGTCAACTAACGGGTAGAGATTCCTAATGCAAGAATGATGAATATGGGACTTATGCTATAACCGTTGCACTTTTGCACCCACTCTCACACCTCTCGGTAGAGAGAGTGATTTTGCCCAATTGACTCTCTCGAGACCAATTGGGTAGGCCAATTTGCCCAAGCAACTTATGGTTCAAGTTGGGTAATTACTCTCTCGAGGTTTAACCCGTTAATTGGGACTACCATTCTCATGGGTCCATCCCAATTCCTTGTTGGAATTAATCTTGGGGTCATAGACTCTCTTTCTCAAGAAGAGTCAAGACTCACTAAGCTAGACTTAGTGTTTGCAACCACCAAATCTTAATGAAAACATAAGATTAATCCAAATAACAAATACCCAACATCATTCATGCACTAAACAATCACACCCATTAATTACCCACACTACTGTTGAGCCACAACCCTAGCTAATAGGTTTAGCTAGCCATAATAGAAACAGAAATTGAAGAAATAGTAGATGAAATTGACATAATAATTAAATACAATGTAAATCTACTCAATTCCACGTTAATACTAGAAAAAATTGCCCAAAATAGGCTAAAACCATGAAATCTCGAGTTCAGCTGCTATCTGATACGAAACCAAAACTCCCAAAAAAAAAATTGATCCTAAAAAGTAAAATGTTCTATTTATACTACACAGAAAAAACCGGACAAAAATACCCCTGAGGGTCTGGCGCGGACCGCGCACAAATGACGCGCGGCCGCGTAGGGTTTTGGGTCTTCATATCTTGCTTCTGGCACTGGGGACGTGGACCGCACAAATGTGACGCGCAGTTGCGTGAACTTCATCCACGCGGACCGCACTGATTAGGTTTGCGGTTGCGTTGGCTTTTGCCTTGAATGATTGGGTCTCTGACACTCTTAGGCGCGGACCACGTAAAAAGGGGCGCGAACCGCGCATCTTGACTTAAAAATGGCATGGCCTCTGAACTTTCCTGCGCGGCCGCGTGGCAAAACAATGCGGACCGTGCAGGTTGACCTTGAGAATGCCCAGCCTCTGAACTCTCCTGTGCGGCCGCGTGACAAAACAGTGCGGACCGCACAGGTCATTTTGTTCCCCCTTTCAGTTGTCTTTTGACACTTGGCAGATTTCACTCATTTTTTAGCCGATCTTTGGTATTTGTCATCTTGTCATTCAAACCTGCAATAAAGCGCAACTTGTAAGCATTTTGGGACAAATTTATAGCAGTTAATGCACAAAGCTTAGGTAAGAATGGGTATAAAACACGTAAAAATCACAGTTATCAACTCCCCCAAACTTAACCCTTTGCTTGTCCTCAAGCAAATAAAATGAGACCTACCCCTCAATGGACAACACCCACGTAATTCCTGTTTATCCTAAAGTAACCTCAACAAGCATCAATTGGGACTAACAATTGCCCTCAATGCGAATGCATCATTAACACATTTAAACTTTGAAAGCTTGTGGGTCAAGTGTGACACAAGAGCATCAAGAGTTAACACATTTCATCAAGGAACCTTTCTCAATTTCTTTGGTCATTGTGGAACCCAAACTCACACATCCTCGACTTTCCCTAAGTGAACCTCACCTTTTTAGAGTATTTGCACACAAATCGAGGTGAATGGACTTCTCTCTCATCTCTCACAAAGAAAAGGCCCTAAGTCCGGCTCTAAGTACCATATGCTTGCCCCTTATGTAAGTATCCACTAATGTAGGCTTCCCTCAACTCAAGATCATATAGGGCTTTTGAGGAGTCATTGTGAAGGCTTTGGGTAAAGGTAGGACGTGTTTTTGTTCAAATGGGTTCAATCTTCCCCTAAACACTTCTTTGAATTTATTTTGCCACACTTTCTTGACTCAATTGAGTAATTCACTTCTTTCAAGGGGTTAGAGAGACACATTATCACTCTTTCTTTTGCAATTCAAACCCTTTCTCCTTTATACCACTTTTCCGCACCTTTTTCACTTTTTTTTTGTTGTCCTTGGATTCCCTTTTTGGTTCTTATTCATTTTTGTCTTTCTTTTTGTCTTTTTCTCTTTTTCATCGCCTTGCTTTTGCACCTTTTTACCACATTGATGCCTTTCTTGTCTCTCCCCCCCAAACTTAGACATTTGTCATTTACTCAAGGGAAGATTTGGGTGCCAAGAGAGGGTCTCGTTAAGAACGGGTATAGGCTTGTAGCTTGGTTCATGAACGAAAAAGGTTTAAGGCTCCAAAGGGTTGAACTAGGGATTATTTCATTGGTAGGTTATGGAAATTGTTCAAATTTTGCGTTTTGGATCAAGGAGAGCCTATAATCACGTCTCAAGTCAAGTTCCACCTATGATTTCGCCTCAACAGACATTCAGGGCAAGTTCTAGACCATAGGCTCGGTACTTGGGCTCACGATTCGAATTTTCACTACACATACTCAAGGATTGCCAAAGACGGAGTCGGGGGCCCACAACGACCTTAGATATGATTCAAGCGCACAATGGTCCAAAATGACCACACGATGATTGTTTGGTCAACACAAGAGTCTCAAGGCCACAACTTTCACCATCCTAAACACAACATAATGTCTTTGACCATAGGACCAAAGGCAAATGTGCTAGGCCCAAGTGAAGCTTTGCCTGAGGTACCCTTAACTACAAAAACTTGAAAATCAAAAAGAAAAATAAAAAATGGACTCAAACCCTTAAGAAGGTTGTCACGCCATCTATCATTGGGAAGAGCCACCCGGTTCGCACAACATCTACCCTTGGAAAGAACCGTGGCATTAAGAAAACCAAGGGCTTATTGCAAATGCCAAAACAAAACAAAAAGGCTACGAGCCTAGCTTTGCAACTAAAACGAAAAATTTTAACAAAAAATAGAAAACCAAAATGAAAATTGAATGAATATATACAAAAGGGGAGTAGAATATACAACCAGGGAGAATAAATATATACGTAGAATTTGAGAGCATCTAGAATGAACAGTTATATACAAGCCATCTACAACTACGAATGTGCAGAAAGTAAAAGAATATATACAGTAATCCAACAGTCAATCCAAATAGTAGGGTCGCACCCCCACGAATAAAAGCTAGCATTGTCCCCAATGCTAACTATCAAAATAAGCACAAAAATGAAAGAAAGGATATAAAAAGACCCCTCAAGCCTCATCCATCACCCTATGCTGGTCAATGGCTCCTAAGTCCTCTATACTGGCGGGGACCTCAGACTGGTCCCCGGCCTACTGCTGATGTACTGCTGGGACAGGTGCCTACTCAAGAACTGGCTCATCAACTGGTGGGGCAGTGGAGGGACTCTCCTGAACTGGTGCTACCTCAATCACAACTCCCTTAGTGCTAGGGAGTTTCCTCTTCTTCTTCGGCCTCTACTCTTCCTCTTGTACCTGTGCAGCTGCCGGCTCTATAGTCGGGTCCCCAAATAGTAGGTCAAGTGGCAACTAATCCGCCATGAGCTTGTCCACATCCACTCTCAACTGTGTCACTGACTCCTTGGAAGCCTTCTATTTCCTCAGCTTCTTGTGCTCCCGAGCCAATTTCTCCAATGCTTTGCCATGTGCCCCAACCGCCTTAGTCAAGGCATCTTGCTTCGCCATCATCTTTTCCTGGTTGGCCAGGATCTTCTTCAGTGCCTCCTCAATGGAGGAAGGAATCTCAACAGTAACTGGCGCTCCCTGTGCCTGTACAGTAGTGGTCAATATGGACAACTTTGATGTCCCAGCTGACATCCAATTGTTCAAACTGGCAAGGGAATGGGTGAGCTGGTTTGCGGTGAACCGGTGAGTCTTTGATGAAGGGACTATCGGGTCAGCTGCAGTAGAAGGACCAGCTGTTGACGACGGACCTGGAGGCAATGCCTCATCAGTAGCAGGAATGGTGGAAGGCTCACTAGGCTGCTCAATGACAGCTGGCTCCTCAGACTGGCCAGGTGCGGTGGAAGTGGATACCACATTCCTCTTGCCCCTCTTCAGGTTGTCTGGACCCAGCTGACTATATCATGAGTACGGGGCCACCGGAGGTACCTTGACATCATATTTCTTTTTCTTCACTTTCAATTCTCTGAAGTACAAAGAGAGTGTGTTTGGGAATGGGTAGTTTGTTTGGGTCTCATTACCAACTATAGAAATCACTCTCGACATAATATTACCCACATTCAGAGGGAAACCGCCATGATAGATGCTACTAAGACAGCACGAGGGAAGGGAATGGAGTGATCATGTGTAGACGGGTCAAGCCGACTACACACGAAAGTCAACCACCCTTTGGCTTCAAAGTTTAGGGTGTTCCTAAAAATATTTTCTTGTGCTTTCAACTAGACTGGGATTGTACCCGGGGCTGCCAAGTGCTCGGCCAACCAAGGACGAACCTCCTCTTTCATTGCTAGCTTTTCTAAATATTGCGATTCATCCTCTTCTCTGAACCCCAGGAATTCATTCAACGATTTACCATCAAACACAACTATCTTGTCCCTCACTTTAGTTACTTTGGAGTCCCGAACTATATGGTGAACATTGCTGTAGAACTCCTTCACCATATGCTCATTCGCCATTTCAACACGTTCTTTGAAGAAGCCCCAACCCTCCCTAGTGCGGAATTGTGCTTGCACATGAGGGTTGAGAGGGACAAGATCGGCATCTATGAACTTCCTCTCCGGAATAAGTTTCCTTCTGGGCCACCACTCTCGAAATCTGTGGAAAGCAACCTCACTAACAAACCTATCTGCCCATGCCTCCGGTTTTCTTGTATGCTCAATCCCCCCAACCTGTGGCTCACCTCCCTCAGCATATCCTCCACTCTCCCTTGATAATGAAGTTGTGGGAGATGTGGAGTATTGCTCTTCTTCTCTTGCTACGGACTCATCAGACGAGTCTGAGATGATATTAACCGGCTTCTTGGAGGAGGCTACATTATCATGATCCGGGGAAGGGGAATCACGGAGCTGAAATGAAGTGGACATGTGGGTGGGGGCAGACTCCGAGGTAATGCTCCGTGAAGGTGCATACTCACTCCCCGTGGAATGAGATGCAGCTCTATCAGCTTCCCGGATTATCTTCCGGGTTTTCTTTATCAATTCCCTGGTTTGAGGAGTGAGTTTCACAATCCGCCTGCTTTTCCCTCCTCGGGAGGAACCCCCTCTCCCGGGTTGTATTTCTTTGCCCGCTCATTTTTTAGCCATTGTCTACAAGGAATACATGTCTAACATTGTTAGTAGAAGCACATAAGGTGAAGCGGACAGTTCAGTTGAATGAAAAGAGTGCAGACACAGTTACACAGGCAGAGGGGGCGCAGACCGCACCAAAAGGCACGCGGTCCGCGCAGTATACTAACACCAACACATACCTCTCTGAATAAACTGACACGGTCCACACAGAAATGGTACGCGGCCGCGTTGGTTCAGCGTGGACCGCACAAAAATGGTACGCGGTCCGCGCAGGTGAAATGCCAAAATATTGACCTCTCTGAACTCTTCACACGCGGTCCGCACTATTTTGGACAGCGGCCGCGTTGGGCTCATGCGGACCGCACAGAAATGATACGCGGTCCGCGCAGAGAGGTTCATCATCTCTTATCCAGAGTCACGCGGACCGCGCACAAATGCTACGCGGTCGCGTAGGGCTAATTTAACTGAGCCGGGTGTTTGTTCAATTAAATCCAATTTTTGTTCACCTTTTTGGGTCCTAAGTGTCCCTGCTCAGTTACTTAACAAGATTCCATGCCCATGATTTAAACAAAAACACACAAAAATCTAATCTAACAGTTAAACTAAGAAGAAAAAGACGAAAGTAAGAAGTTACACTAGTAAAAAGCAATTAAAAAAAACAAAAATTAGACTATGATTGAAATGAATGAGAGTTGTTACCAAGGATTAATGAGATTTCAACTATGTGCCCAATTAATGTTGATGAACAGTGAAAATTAGAGCTCAGGTGTAAAATTGGCGAAAAGGTTAAAATGAGTCCCAAGGCCTCTATTTATAGAAAAGCCCTGGGACCCAGTACCCACCTACCAACGCGGCCGCACAGAAATGGACGGGGACCGCGCTGGATTTTGCATCTTTCACTTTAGCTGTTCAATCCACGCGGACTGCACTGTTTTGGTGCGCTGCCGCATGGGACTTTGTCAGAGAGCATGCAATTCTTGGTCCTCCAGCGCGGACCGCACAGAAATGTCACGCGGCCGCGCTGGGTCTTCTGGGTCTTAGCCTTTCAGCTGCTCACACCTACGCGGACCGCACTGTTTTGCTGCGCGGCCGCGGAGGCCATATTCAGAGACTGACCATTTTTTGCACATTTTGCCCTGCACTGGTTCAACATTATCCCTGCAACACTTCTCAAATTATCAGCTCAAAAATCCTACTCTACAACAAAAAAACAAAGAAAAAGAAAAAGACATAGGTTGCCTCCCAAGAAGCACCTGATTTAACGTCGCGGCACGACGCGTGTTACTATTACAGTCATTTCAAATGAATGAGTGCCACCACGTGGCGTCATCAATCTTTCCTAAATAGTGCTTGACACGATGCCCATTGACCCGGAAAACTTCACCATTCTTATTTTTGAGATCAATGGCACCAAAGGGAGTTACACCAACCACTTCAAATGGGCCACTCCACTTAGACTTCAGCTTGCCCAGAAATAACCTCAACCGGGAGTTGAAAAGAAGAACCATGTCACCAACTTTGAATTCCTTCCCTCGGGCATACTTGTCGTGAAGGTACTTCATCTTGTCCTTATACAAGGACGAGTTGGAGTAAGCATGAAACCTAAATTCATCAAGTTCATTCAATTGCTCAACCCGGAGATTTGCCGCGACATCCCATTCTAAGTTCAACTTTTTCAGGGCCCACATAGCCTTATGTTCCAATTCTACCGGAAGATGACAAGCCTTCCCAAACACCAACCGATACGGCGACATACCAATTGGAGTCTTGAAAGCTGTACGATAAGCCCAAAGAGCATCATCCAATTTCTTCGACCAGTTGGTCCTATTTGCATTGACAGTCTTGGACAAAATACTCTTGATCTCATGGTTAGACACCTCAACTTGACCACTTGCTTGAGGATGATAAGGAGTGATCACCTTGTGATTTACCCCATACTTTGCTAGCAAAGAGTCAAAAGCCCGGTTGCAAAAATGAGAACCCCCGTCACTGATGATAGCACGTGGAGTGCCAAACCTCGTGAAGATACTCTTTTTCAAGAACTCCACCACACTTCAAGCTTCATTATTTGGCAAAGCTATGGCCTCAACCCATTTTGACACATAATCAACCCCTACCAAGATGTAGGTGTTGCCACAAGAACTTACAAATGGTCCCATAAAGTCTATCCCCCAAACATCAAAAATGTCAACCTCTAGAATCGTGTTAAGGGGCATCTCATCTTTCTTCGAAATCCCTCCGGCACGTTGGCATTCATCACATCTTTTCACAAAGTCACCGGCATCCTTGAACAAAGAAGGCCAATAGAAACCACAACTCAACACTTTAGACGCCATCCTCGCCCCGCCATGATGGCCACCATAGGGCGAAGAGTGACAAGCTTCTACAATACTCAATTGCTCTTCTTCGGGAACACACCGGCGAATTACACCATCGGGGCAAATTTTGAAAAGATACGGCTCATCCCAATAGTAGTCCAAACAATCCCTCTTGAGCTTCTTCCTTTGGTTAGAAGAGAGCTCATACGGAATCACACCGGTAACAAGATAATTGGCAATGTCGGCAAACCATGGCATGTCTAGCATTGAAACCGAGAGGATTTGTTCATCCGGAAAAGCATCATTTATCTCAAGGCCGTCCAAAGGCCTCCCTTCCTCCTCCAATCGAGACAAGTGGTCCGCCACTTTATTTTCACTACCCTTTCTATCAACAATCTCCAAATCAAATTCTTGAAGAAGAAACACCCATCTCATTAACCCCGCTTTCGAGTCTTTCTTCGTCATCAAGTACCTAAGGGCGGCGTGATCGGTTTGAATAATCACTTTGGCCCCCATAAGGTATGGGCGAAACTTCTCCATGGCAAAAACAATGGCAAGCAATTCCTTCTCGGTGACCGTGTAATTCCTTTAAGCTTCATTCGTTGTCTTACTTGCGTAGTACACCGGATGGAACATTTTGTTGATTCTTTGGCCCAAGACTGCCCCCCCCCCTCCCGCAACATCACTAGCATCGCACATGAGCTCAAAGGGCAAGCTCCAATTTGGTGCGGTAATGATGGGGGTAGTCGTAAACTTGTGCTTTAGAAGCTCGAAAGCCTCCATACATCTCTCATCGAACACATATTTGGCATCTTTCTCTAGCAATTTACACAACGGGTTAACTACCTTAGAAAAGTCTTTGATGAATCTTCGGTAAAAAACCGCGTGTCCAAGAAAACTCCTCGCCCCTTTGACAAAAGTAGGGGGAGGGAGCCTTGAGATAACCTCAATTTTTGCCTTATCAACCTCAATCCCTCTTTTTGAAATTTTGTGACCCAACACAATTCCTTCTTCTACCATAAAATGGCATTTATCCCAATTGAGAACCAAGTTTGTGTCTTCGCATCGGGCCAACACACGATCCAAGTTTTGCAAGCAATCACCAAATGAGTCCCCAACCACACTAAAATCATCCATGAAGACCTCCAATATGTCCTCCACCATGTCGGTGAAGATTGCCATCATACATCGTTGGAAGGTCGCCGGTGCATTACATAATCCAAATGGCATTCGAGAGAAGGCGAATGTGCCATAAGGACATGTGAAGGTTGTCTTTTCTTGGTCTTCCGGGGCAATGAGAATTTGGTTATAGCCTGAATACCCATCCAGAAAACAATAGAAAGCCCGGCCCGCAAGATGATCAAGCATTTGGTCCAAGAACGACAATGGGAAATGATCCTTTCTAGTCACCTTGTTCAACTTACGGTAGTCCATGCATACCCTCCAACCCGTCACAGTACGAGTCAGAATAAGTTCATTGTTGTTATTGGTCACCACCGTCATTTCTCCCTTCTTTGGCACATATTGTACCGGAGAAGTCCACGAACTGTCAGAAATTGGATACACCACACCGGCGTCAAGCCACTTGATGACTTCCTTTTTGACCACCTCTTGCATGGCCTCATTGAGTCTCCTTTGATGTTCAAGAGACGGCCTAGCATCCTCCTCCAATATTATCTTGTGCATGCAAAACGCGGGGCTAATACCCCGAATATCCACCAAGGTCCATCCAATCGCCCGCTTGCGCTTTTGAAGAACCGCCAAAGTGGCGTCAACCTGCACGTTAGTCAAGCAAGAAGAAAGAATAACTGGCGAAGTGAAATTAGGACCAAGAAATTCATACCTGAGGTGAGGAGGAAGTGGTTTCAGCTCTAACACCGGTGGCTCCTCAATAGATGGCTTGGTGGGTGGAGTTTTGCGGTTTTCAAGATCAAGATATAACTTTCTCGGTTCATAAGAATACGAGCCCATGCCATGTAATGCGTTCACACACTCCACCCTTCTAGCATCATCATCAACATCCATGTTCAATAGCACGGCCTCAAGTGGGTCCTCAACATTTGCCATTGCGCTTGTGTCATCCACTATCACCGCCGTGACAATGTCAACAAACGAGCACACCTCGGTGCTATTTGGTTGCCTCATTGATTTGCATGCGTGGAACACCACCTTTTCATCACCAACACGGAAGGTCAATTCTCCCACTTTCACATCAACCAAGGCCTTCCCCGTAGCTAGGAAAGGGCCTTCCAAGAATGATAGGCACCTCGAAATCCACTTCGCAATCCAAGATCACGAAATTGGCCGGCAATATGAACTTATCAACACGAACAAGGACATCATCAATAATTCCCAAAGGCCGCTTCATTGACCGGTCCGCCATTTGAAGCCTCATAGAAGTTGGACGAGGTTGTCCGATTCCCAAGGTCTTGAAGACCGAATATGGCATTAAATTGATACTTGCCCCCAAGTCACAAAGGGCTTTTGCAAAGTCGGCACTTCCAATGGTACATGGGATAGTGAATGCACTGGGATCCTCAAGTTTCGGAGCCATAGAATGCACAATTGCGCTCACTTGATGGGTCATCTTGATTGTCTCACACTCCATTGATCTCTTTTTGTAACTAAATCTTTCATGAACTTTGTGTATCCCGGTATTTGCTCGAGTGCCTCCACCAAAGGCACGTTGATAGTCAAACTCTTCATCATTTCAATGAATTTCTTAAATTGGTTGTCACCCTTTTGCTTGGCCAACCGTTGAGGATAGGGCGAAGGAGGTCTAGGCAAGGGTGCCTTGGCTTTTGGCACCACCGGTTCGGGCATATCAATGACGTGTTACCTAGACGGGTTCACGGCCTCTTGAGTCTCCTCCTCCCCCTCATCAATTTCAATTCTCACATCATCACTTGCACTTTGTTCAACAACATCCTCAACTACCAACGGGATCTCATCATTTCGTAACTCATCTTCATCTACCGCAACTTGGTTTCCTCTTGAGGCATGCACATCACCGCCTCTTCCACTTCGCGTTGTCACTGCCATCACATGATTATTGTGCCCACCCTTGGGGTTTACTACCGTATCACTTGGTAGAGCACCCTTTGGGCGAGTATTTAAAGACTGAGAGATTTGGCCTAATTGCACTTCCAAGTTCCGAATAGATGTGTTATGCGAAGCTAATTGGGCCTCGGAATCTTGGTTCTTTTTCATCATTTGTTCGAACATGCTTTCAATTCTCCCCATCTCGCTTCCGGACGAACTCAGATCTTGAGAAGGAAAGGGAGGCGGGTTATTGGGTTGTTGATACATTGGGGGCCTTTGAAAGCCTTGCCCCCTATTACCTTGTCCACCATTGTTGTTCCAACCACCTTGACCACCATTGTTGTTGTTCCAATTGTTGTTCCCGTTCCAATTACCTTGATTCCCCGAATTATTGTTCCCCCAATTGCCTCCTTGATTGTTGTTGTAATTCCAATTGCCACCTTGTTGATTGCCCCAATTACCTTGGGGTCTCCATTGTTGATTCCCTTGATTACCTCTATTCCCTTGATAGTTGTTGACATATTGGACTTCCTCACTTTGGTCATCAAAACCTTCATTCGAATATCCACTACCATCATTGTTGTTGTCATATTGTTCACAATTACCTTGAGGTTGTTGTCCTCTTTGCCTCATTTTCAACATAGAAACACCTTCCATTGCGTTGACTTGGCGCGGGTTTTGGACTTGTTGCAATTGCGCCTTTGCCAATTGATTCATAGTTGTAGTAAGCTCGGCTATAGCTTGGCCATGATCGTGCAATTCCTTGTGCAAATGGATGACCGTGGGGTCACCTTGGGGCACATTTGCTCGGCTTTGCCATGCCGAAGAGGTGTCGGCCATTTCATCAAGTACATCACATGCCTCTTGGTAAGAAAGTTTCATAAAGTTCCCTCCGGCCAACTGGTTCAAAATGCATTGATTTGTGGTGTTGATGCCCCGATAAAAGGTTTGTTGAATCATAGCTTCGGTCATGTCGTTATTAGGGCACTCTTTCACCATTGTTCTATATTTTTCCCATATCTCATGCAAAGGTTCCGTTGGCTCTTGCTTGAAAGCTAGAATTTCATCCCGAAGAGCTGCCATATGACTTGGAGAGAAGAACTTGGCAATAAATTTGTCCGCCAATTCATCCCATGTTGTAATAGAATGATTGGGGAGCCTTTCTAACCAATCCAATGCTTTACCCCGAAGAGAAAACGGGAAAAGCCTCAATCTCAACGCATCCTCGGACACGTTTGTCTGCTTGCTACCCCAACATGTATCCACAAACCCCTTCAAGTGCTTGTAGGCATTTTGATCGGAGGCACCCGTGAAATAACCTCTTTGCTCGAGCAAGGTCAGCATAACATTTGTGATTTGAAAGTTCCCCGCCCGGATTCGGGGAGGAACAATAGCACTGGCGTATCCTTGATTTGGTAGAACTCTGGGAACCACTCTCGGCGGTGCCGGAGGAGGGTCTGGAATGTTGTTGTTCTCCTTTGCATTTATATTGACATGTCGGCCTCTCCGTGGGAGTTGAGGTAAGACCTCATCTTGTTCTAGATCCTCTACCTCCTCCCCCGCTATCACATTGCCGAGAGGGTCATTTGCATTAAGAGCCATTGTACCTGATTGATCGACACAAACAAAGTCAGTAAATAAGAAGGAAAGAGAAGCAAAACACAATACTAGCTACACAAATAGTCAACACCCTAAAGCTCCCCGGCAACGGCGCCAAAAAATGATCGCAGCGGACTCAACCTAAGGAAGAGTGGGCGCTAATACTTTTACCCAATAGCGGTATCGGGGTCAATTTTCCACAGGGAGATTCAATTTGGAGTTGAGTGTTTGTATGGTCTAGGACTATGTTTTAGCTCCTAATTGATCTTCTAACATTTTTGGTTTTCTTTTGATTATCAACTACAATATAGCAACTACAAATTTAAAGCTAAGTTAGGCTAAGATATTGATTCTAAGTTGTATGCAATATAGAGAAAGGCACTAGGGTCGTGGCATGCATCTAGGTGGTCAACTAACGGGTAGAGATTCCTAATGCAAGAATGATGAATATGGGACTTATGCTATAACCGTTGCACTTTTGCACCCACTCTCACACCTCTCGGTAGAGAGAGTGATTTTGCCCAATTGACTCTCTCGAGACCAATTGGGTAGGCCAATTTGCCCAAGCAACTTATGGTTCAAGTTGGGTAATTACTCTCTCGAGGTTTAACCCGTTAATTGGGACTACCATTCTCATGGGTCCATCCCAATTCCTTGTTGGAATTAATCTTGGGGTCATAGACTCTCTTTCTCAAGAAGAGTCAAGACTCACTAAGCTAGACTTAGTGTTTGCAACCACCAAATCTTAATGAAAACATAATATTAATCCAAATAACAAATACCCAACATCATTCATGCACTAAACAATCACACCCATTAATTACTCACACTATAGTTGAGCCACAACCCTAGATAATGGGTTTAGCTAGTCATAATAGAAACAGAAATTGAAGAAATAGTAGATGAAATTGACATAATAATTAAATACAATGTAAATCTACTCAATTCCACGTTAATACTAGAAGAAATTGCCCAAAATAGGCTAAAACCATGAAATCTCGAGTTCAGCTGCTATCTGATACGAAACCAAAACTCCCAAAAAAAAAACTGAACCTAAAAAGTAAAATGTTCTATTTATACTACATAGGAAAAACTGGACAAAAATACCCCTGAGGGTCTGGCGCGGACCGCGCACAAATGACGCACGGCCGCGTAGGGTTTTGGGTCTTCATATCTTGCTTCTGGCACTAGGGACGCGGACCACACAAATGTGACGCGCGGCCGCGTGAACTTCATCCACGCGGACCGCACTGATTAGGTGTGCGGCCGCGTGGGCTTTTGCCTTGAATGATTGGGTCTCTGACACTCTTAGGCGCGGACCGCGTAAAATGGGGCGCGGACCGCGCATCTTGACTTAAAAATGGCATGGCCTCTGAACTTTCCTACGCGGCCGCGTGGCAAAACAGTGTGGACCGCGCAGGTTGACCTTGAAAATGCCCAGCCTCTAAACTCTCCTGTGTGGCCGCGTGACAAAACAGTGCGGACCGCACAGGTCATTTTGTTCCCCCTTTCAGTTGTCTTTTGACACTTGGCAGATTTCACTCCTTTTTGAGCCGATCTTTGGTATTTGTCATCTTTTCGTTCAAACCTGCAATCAAGCGTAACTTGTAAGCATTTTGGGATAAATTTATAGCAGTTAATGCACAAAGCTTAGGTAAGAATGGGTATAAAACACGTAAAAATCACAGTTATCAGCTGATACGGCCCATCGCCACTCAATCCCACTACTATCGCAACATAAAGGATAACAATGAGGGAATAAGGTGTAGAAGCAAAAAACAAAAGTACAGAAGCAAAACATACATAGATAAGGAAGGTACACATAAAGCAAAAAACAAATAGTCTTTACAAAGGCGTTCAAAGACGCCAACAAAAACTATAATACATGAAGTTAAACAAAAAATGAGGTACAACATCTAGTGGTCGTCACCAGCCCAGTTCCCGCCGTCTTCTCCATCCTCGCCTCGATTGTATGTAGAGTCACACCAGGCACTATCCTTAAATTGGCCAAAGCCCCATTCATCATCGTCGTAGTCATTAGGCTAAGGCGTGGCGAGCTCATAGCCACAGGCCAACCAAGCTTCACGAACTTTGACTCGGGCCTCCTCAATGGCCATATCAAAGACAAGCTTGTCTAATTTAACTCACGAATCACATATATGCAGGCTTCGGCGAGGATCCACTTCTCATACTTCTCTCGAGGATTGACAGGAAACTCAGAGGCGTGAGACGTAGAGGGCCATTCGAGCAATCGGGCATTCTTTCCCTCCATAGCAAAAATTTGTTCGAGCAACTCAGAGTTCTCTTTCTCCAATTCACTAATTCTCTCCTTGAGCCTAGCCTCCTTAGCTTCAGCCATCAATTGAACATTGTCCCGTTCAGAGTGTAAGGTCATGTTCACTAACTCTAAAAGGGCGGCCCTCCTTCGAGTCTCCATTCGGGAGGACTCCTCCTCGAGCAGCTGTTTCCTCCCCCTTAAGAGCGTCCATCTCAAACTAACACTCATACAACTAACTTTGCAGTTGGTCAATCTAGCTCTGAAGTTCACTACACTGTGCTTTCATGCCCTTGCTCAGTTCGCGCTCCTCTTCTTTCCTCCTTAATGCACCCTTGATAATGCTGAATCACTCTACCGTTGCGAGCAATTCCTCATCCTTCTTCCTCAGCTCCTTCTGCAAAGCAAGCACGTCGCCCTCCTTACGAAGCCGTCTCTGAGCCTCCCTGTACTTTCTGCGAAACTACACGTACTTAGTTTGTAATTTTTGGTCGATCTCCTTTCGCTTCTTCTCTCTTTGCACACTCTCAATCTCTAAGATAATGGTCTACAAATCAAAGAAAAGTAAGATTAATACTTAGAAACAAACCGAAGCAAAGAAAAGACAATAAAAATAGAGGATACTTACCTTGAGAGCGAGACTGATGATGCTCTTTGATAGGGTGCTGAATCTCAACACCCGGAGAGTCTCACGTTCGGTTTCAGAACAGAGGGGATCGCGGGCTTAACCACGTCCTCAATATCCTTCAGCAAATTACAATTCATGGGAATCATAATAGTCTTTGAGCCCTCTCCCCCTACCCCACCCTAACCTCAACCTGAGTAGTCTCACTATCGATCATCTCGAGGTCCTCAAGGTCAAGGTCAGAGCCAAACTAATCACCATCATGCTCAACCCGCACATCTTCCTGTTCGGCGAGCATCTGGTTTTTCCATTTATCAACGTAGGAATCTTCTTGAAGTGGCCCAGAAGACAAGGCCTTCCCATGCCCGGGACGAGCAGGAGCATCATCAGTTGCATTCTCAACTACCTCATCAGGTTGGGGGAAGCAGCAAAGTAAAGTTCCACCAAGTTAGGCACCTCTGAGGCTACCTTTACATGCTCCTCGATTGGCATCAGTATGAGGTCGTGATCCATGGCCTTAGGAGAGGTTCCTGATAGATCGATCGCCACGATATGCCATCTCCCCCATCTACGACATTCCTCTTCTTGGGCCTTAGATCCACGTCATGTGGAGAAACCTCCTCGTCCTCAATACAGGGAGGAGCCAAGGGAAAAGCGGTCATGGAAGTTGAATTAGGGGAAGAAGTATAGGGAGCGGCACCCCTCCTCCTCCTCCTAAAATAAGGCTTTGACGCCAAGTTCCTTTTGGCATCATCCCTAGCAGGTCCTAGAAAGGAATGTAGACAGATAAGCATAATAAAATAGGCGAATGCAAGCATAACACCTTCAAAAGAACAACATTGCCTTTGGGAAGGGAGGTCGGCTTGTACTTTTACCAAAAGCTAGACTAATCACGAATCCTTGCAATACAGGGAAGGATTTGTCTAATCCAGTCAGCGAGATGCACCACCAACTAAAGAGGTCGAGCGGAAGCTGCAAAACGAGGAAAGTTAATTCACAAATTCAAAGTATAAGAATGTGTAGAAAGGTAAAAGTAAACACCAATACTCATGAGTGCGATTCCAGGCTTCTGGGCGTGAACAGGTGCACCAAATTCCATACAGTTGACCTCGACACCAGCTAACTCGGCAAACTTCGACAGTATCTTGATCACCTTATAGACCAAGAGAGCGAGCTGAGCGGGATGATTAAATGGCAAAACTCCTCCACCAGCGAAGGAAGAAGGAACGAAGAGCCAATGGTGAACGAGAAAGCGCAGAGAGGCAGTACCCAGGACGATAAATGTGCACTTCATCATTATTGGCAGGTACAAGCTCCACTTGGTCAGGGAGGCCATACTTGGCCTTGAACTCCACCAAGTGCTTAGCCATCATAGAAGACCGAAAAACCTCAACCACAGCCTTCGGCGGCCGATGAAAATCCAGTTTTACATCGGGATTGCGGGGAATAATCTTCTCCACTGATGGGAGAACCTCCTCTTTACCGGTGAAAATGGAGTCTCCTCCATGAATAGGGACTGCAACAGCCAGTGGAGCAGGCTGATTCTCCTCATCAACACCATAAGTTAAGTTTAACATGTTTATGAAGTTTGAAGAAAGTTAGAAGAGAAGAGCTGAGAATATGGGAAGAAAAGTTAGAAGACGATAAGTAAGATAAAGCAAAGGCGGTTTTAATAGCTGCAATGAAGGTAAAACTAAAATAATGTTGATCATCTTCCTATTTATAGAGAAGAAACACCGAATTCAAAATGACTCATTATGATTGCAAGAAAAATCAAAATGGCAGAACCAATGAAAGGACGTGCGTGTATCGATGCAACTTATTGGGAACATGCTCATCATGATGAGTGATGTCATGATGTCACATTATTTCCCTGGCAGGCTAGTTCCAAGAAGTTACTCGAGAAAATTAAGGGTTTGAAATATGTGACCCTCGAAGTGCCACGTCGTCCATCTTTTACGACGACTATGACCATTATTATCCACTCATCAAACCCGTCTGCGAAGATGTAATCGGTAAGCAGAGGGACTAACTGTATGGGAAAAAACTATATTTCACATATTTGACTTGGTCAACGGGTGTAAAGCCTTCGAAAGGCAACTATGCATTGGCATGACAACATATCATAAGGTTGTGGTCGTATAACGAAGACAGATCGTTGTCGAGGTAGAGGTGTCTTGGTAGAATACGAGAACGAGGACGAGCACCTTTGCTCGGATAATTTAAAGATTTAGATTCCCTAGAGAATATTCTAGCGAATATTCCTCTTTGTTGTACTATCTAGGGTTTTGTGGCCCATGTACCCCTATAAATAGAAAGAGATATAATCCTAGAAAGGGTATTGAACACTTTTGTAAAGAACAATATTGACATTCTCTGAATATTCTCTCTTTATCATATACATACAAAGTTTGCCTTTATACCTCTTTGTGTATCTTTTCTCTCCCGATCCAAGAAGAATCGCAATATTTAAAGACTTTTTATTATCCGTCATAGTCAGAAGAATCATTAGGAAATCTCACCCTTGTCGGATGAATGTTGCTCTACAATTTACTTAAATGTTATTTATTATTATTTATTACTTCCTTTCACATTCTTAAATCATTTATTGCCCCATTATTGCTCCAAAATATTGATATCTAACAGTGTATATGTCGTATTCTTCACGAATACAGTAGATCTGTCATTTGGATATTAATATAGATTAATCTTTTTCTCTATAAATCTAATTGTATAAAAATTCAGATCTAAAATTTGGGTCATACATATATAAGCCTCTAACGTTCTTCATTTTGACTTTAATTTATTTATGTTTTCGAATTTTGTTGGGGTGAAGATATATCTGGTGCATGGGACTGCATTAGACGACTGCAAAACTATCATTCTATCACCATAGTGATCTTAAAATTTGAACCCAACGTGGAAAATGAGATATCCTTGTTGTAATTTAATTAACGGAGCCTAATACTGGAGACCTATGAAGCTTTAGAACTCAAAATTGCAAACTAATCAAATAGAGAAGCCAAAAAAAGCATGAACCATTTGACAACAAGCTTTCTAGAAAAAGATATTGACGCCCATGTGAAAGGTCATAAATGGTTATATTTTTTTCCATCTGCCAATTCTATTTGAAGTATATGACTACCAATATATAAGGCAGCAAATCACAGATGAAGCTGAAAACAGGATACAACTTTCTTCATCAATCTCTAGTCTTCTGTCTTTCCTATCTTTTTCTTCACTTCCAAAAACCTAGTAACATGTCCAACTTGTGGGAAGATATCATTTGTTCTTCAATTTTTGCGTCCAACTTCTTTGTATCTTGTCTCATTTTCAATGTCGTTCTTAATTTTCCTTTATCATTGGTGGTAACTGTGCTATGGACCAACTCTTTACGTTGGATCATTTGTCCCAGGCCGAAAGTGCTGCATGTGGTTAGCTTATTAATGGATATTTTTGCTGCATGGAATTTTCGCACAATAATCAGTTGCTGGGGTGAAAATATGCCGTTCTTTATGTTGTTGGGGCTACTTTCTATGTTTGTGACTCCGATATATTATGCGTTTTACATTCAGAAGTTGCTATGGTTAAAGCAGATTGATGGCATTTACATTCTTTTTGTAATTCTTTTGCCTATGCTAATGGTAATGTGGTGGATTTTCTGCTGTGTTGCTGGTGCTGCAATTTTGGTTCATGTCTTTGCTATGGATTTTGGGTATGACAGCAGAAAGTCCACACAACAAAGGTATTTGCACAGTCAAAGGAATTATAATAGGAAATAAAGTATGTGAAATCTGCTTTATCAGTTTATTTAAAATGCAATTTGGAAGATAGCTGAATGCCAATTCTAATTAGGTTTTAGACCAAGCTGTACAGGAATCTTGTGTTTAGTGAGATTAGCAGCATTTTTACTAAGTTATTTATGTGTAATATTTGGGAAGGCCAATCTATGAGCACTTCATTTTGTGTTTGTATATTCAGTGTGTGACGTTAATCTTATGTAGCTTCTTTCGAGCTCGTAAAACTAACCTAAGGGAGTATATCATTAGTTTTGAAGTGTTGACAAGTCCAACTTCAAACCTGTCTGTCTAAAGTTTTGAAACTTCAACCCACACGTTTGAAGTTAATTTTTAAATTTTAAAAAAAAACAGATTATCCTTGGCTAATCTAAAAATAGTGGTCCTCAAAGCGGAAGTCGATTTTGAAACGGCTAAACTTTGGAAAAAAAAGTATTATCTTTGGCTAATCTTAAAATAGAGGTCCTCAAAGCGGCTATGCATGCATGCACTTCCCCCTGAAACGTTGAAATTTGTCTAGTTCTAATCATGCTACAAGTTCCTATACCAACTGGAAAAACTACCAAAAAATTGTTAACCTCTTAAATAAATATACAAAAAAGAGAGAAGGAAAACATGCATCATTTTATTTTGACAGTAGAATTGATTTGAGTATAAACTGATGCAACGTAGAAGACCATGAGATCAGTTGGTAAGACATCCTTTTACTGGTTACTACTATTAGGATTTATCCATTTAGGAAGAACATATTCTTTTTCTTTTTAGGAAGAAGAGATTTTATTCATCAATAATTTTCTACTTCTGTAGTCTATTATGTGTCATTGTTATGACGACTTTGCATGTATAGATAACATTATTTCTTTACTTGTGAGACAAGAAAGAGTCTGCATTCTGCATTACTCTCCTAATTTAATTTATGAATTTCTATTTCAAGAAAATATAATACACAGTTCTAAATGTATACACGGGAAGTCACTTATAATAATATAAAATAAATATAATGTAAACTAGCGTTGGAAGTCATTTTCTGTTCCTTTCCTTTTCCCCATTTTCTTTTCTTTCTGATTGTTTATTGCAGCAAAGCACCGTCACTATATTAATTCCTCTCAAAATTGAGAAGTGAAACAATTAGCATGAATATTTGCATGCTCAAAATAATTAGAGAAAGTCTCTGCAATCTGATACATCTCTCTAGAAGCTCTCAACAGCTAGTGATCCAATATATAATACCCTTTGGTCCCATTTTGTGCAGCACACTTTTAATTTGTCACAAAAATACATTTTCATATTAGAAATAATTTAACTTTATATTTCTCATTTTACCCTTAATAAAATTATTTACAACCATACAAATATTTATGCTTATTTTATACAACAAGTATCAAAAAGTCTTTTTTAAGTGGTCGGGCCAGCTTGCGCACATAATTTCACGTGATACATGTCACCTCCCATAAGCAATAGGTACCAGGTAACTCTATCCACTATGGCTTGGACAAATGGGAAGAAATAACCTAGTATTTTTTTTGTCTCCGTTGGAGTTTAAACCTAAGATTTCATTGTTCTCCACCCACTTCATTGACCAAAAGTCAGTCTTTCTTTCTTGAACTTAAGTCAAAACTATGCCTCCATATAAATTAGGAGGGAGAGAGTAATTGCAAACCCTGTATTATCATTGTTCTTTTGGCTTTTCCCAAAATGGTTACTTGAAGTCGGTAATTAGTAAGTTTCTATGTTCTTAGTAGAATCTTGTCAAAACATGGGCAGACAAATAATGTTCATTTGAACTAATCTTTAGAAAAAGGAACTGCTTTTTAAGCTTAACATATTACGTAATTTTTCAATTGGTAAGTAACAATATTACTTTAGTCTTCACCTATATAATGCACTTCTTCAGTTGAAGTTTTGATAATATTTTCATGTGAAAAGACATGTCTTGTTAGTTGGGCTCTATGGAATCTTATAGTAGCTTTTATTTCCAGTAATTAAGTTGCTTACTATTACATACCAGCGCTAACTATAGAATGAGCGAGACATTTAATTTGATTCATCTACTTTAACAGTTTTCTTTTGCAAATCCACTGTATATTCATCTGTTTGGTTTTAACTTTTAACAAAGAATTGAAAGGTATTTTCAGAAATAAGGGTGATTACTCTAGACAATGTGGAACAAATTCAGTCTGAATATTTACAAATTTGAGTAGGAGAGTTCTCACAACCCGTGTATCATTTCCCCTCTGTGTAGTGCACTATATAAGCTGTACTAACAAGAAAATAACTGTTAAGAGAACTGTCTTCAAACTATAACTACTGGTGCATTCTGGAATTGATGAGAAGTAGATGTTCGGTTTACAACAGACTGCTACAGCGTTATACTCAGCAACCAAATAAATGGATACCCGTACACCATGATGGAGACACAATAAGTTGGATACAAAGAATCTAAGTTTCTGCAATATTTCAAATGAAATAGTGCAAGGGTTACATATAACACTACTGCAAGTTAGAAAGCCACATGAGATTTTCACGTTGCTATTCCCTTAAAATATAAATTTATCACAAATAATGTGTTTGAACTGTTAACTTTTGTGGAGAAGCTATAGCTACAATGTGATGCCAAAAAGAACCACTTCCAAAGTCCAGAATGTCAACTATCAAAGGAGATGGCATTTGGAGTTCCATGGCTGCATAATAAAAACACAAATACGATCACCTAATCGGCACCAAATAAGTGTTCCAGCTCTTATAATCATGCAATCTAGCCTCCATCATGAAAGCAAAGGTGATAACTATAAGAAGCAAATATCATGCATGGAACAAATAGAAGATGAAGAACCAAGAGAAACCTAAATATCCAGGCCGTGCACTTGTGTCGTCTAGATAGCACACAATCGTACAAATTAGTCTACGCACCTTACCTTTCCTCTTTCCATGGAGGGTTGTTTGGGGGGGAGGGGGTGTAATTTTCTATTGGCCTAAATATCATACCATAAGCCACAGCCCACAGGCACAGAAGTGCTCCACCGACGACTCTGTACTCTCTAAGGATCAAGCTTCTAGACATAAATCAACAGTGTAATCATTCTTTTTACCTGCAATAGCGCCACTATCTAAAGAGTGCACAATGTCCAATATACTTAAACCCAACTAGTTTGAGATTGAGACAGAGTTAATTGATTATACAATGTCCAACAAAATCAAAATACCCCGCTTGCATCGCACTGAAAGGAGGAGAATGTTTAGTAGTTACATTGACAAACATCTATTTAATCTTTGGCACATCTCTTATCATAGAAAAACTTCATAATCCGGGATGCGCAATAATCAGAAGTTAAATGACTTGACAGGGCAGAGAGATTTTGTCCTGAAGTATTGGATAAAAAGTTACAATAGTTCCTTGATTCATTCTTTCCATTTCTTAATTTTATGAAACCAAGACGAGATTAACTTGTTGTTAACATATTGATTCTCCCTTTTCACTTTTCAATCAATCAATAATAATTTGATATTAAATCCAGAAACTTTAATTGCTGTAAGCTTCCATTTTATGATCCTTTCCTGGATCCATAATATGCAGAAATACATGCTATCAGTATATTCTAAAGCTGCAAATCTATATAAACTTCTGTAGGTTCAAATCCAATTGAACTTAGCAGTTACTAAGCAACAAACCCATCAAAGGGAGCATGTGTTATAGAGGAGCAGAAATAATATCCCGCAACAATACAAAGTTAGACAACTCTTCGTAAAATAAGATGGAAGATAAAATCTGAAGACAGTGGCGTAGAAACAGTAAATAAGCACATTTTGTTAAGATACAGGTCAAGTAACAGGAAGGAGCAAATTGCTCATCTATACAAGCATAACGAGTACCTCTAACTTCCATCTGACGAATCCCAAAAAAAGCTGTTCAGCCATCAAAATGATTAAGAAGTTGCATTCTGTTTCAAAACCTCAGCTTCAGCCATTGCCATCGGGTCATTTTTTGTGTCTGTTTCTTCATCCTTTTCACCTTCTCTCTCCTCAGCCATCTTTTTTCTATGCAAGTCTTCTGCTGCCTGCATTGCAGCCTTGTGCTCTTCTTGAAGGCGCTTCATTTCATCTTCTTGTTGTTGCCTCTCAAACCATGTGCCGGCGTCCGCCCAAACTGAAGTTAAAAATAAACATATTAGCCAGTTAAAACAACACAATCAACTCCAAATTACAACTATCAGATAAAGGACTCTTTTCTTATTTATATCACCCACAAAGATAGCTGAAAAAGACAAAAGAGAATTTTTTTTATTGTGACATCAAGAGAGTTATCATGTAGCTCTCTGAGAATTAACCTAATTGACGTAGCCGGAAAATATAAAATATGAAAGGAAAGAACACAAACCATAAGCATACTACTTTCAAGGACACGTGATTGACACACAGTAAGTCTTGACAAGTGCCCAACTAAAGAATATGCCTAACATGATAATACATTTATTCATTTATTTTATTTTATTTAGTTTTGTCGTACCCTTCTCCACTTAAAGACCAAACTTGGTATAACAGCCAAGGCTCGAGCTCATGACGTACGCCCTACCACACATCACATGTTGCACTATATTTGCCATTGAACAAAGGACCTGAGGCAACATGATAATATAGTTATCCCAGGAATAAATGCCTCATCTTATCATTTATCAGAGTGTTCAAACTAAGCTACTGAATTTAGGTTGCACAAACAGAAAATGGGAAGAATAACCAAATATATAGCAAATTACTCAAAGGCCTCCGTAAATGAGACACCAACCATGATACAGAAATCAAGTCTTAAACCAACTAGATAACTCATGTAGGAGGACATAAGATACGGCTACTAGGCAGATTGACAAATTTTGCCTAGTCTATGCGAAATCACAGGTAATAAAAAGCTTCCCTACTATTATCTCAACCCAGTAGCTCCTTTGAGATGCCAAAAGTTGACCCAGTGAGTACTAGTGCAAACAAGCTCTATTAAGAAGATAGAGCATTTTCATCAAAGTAACCACATTAAATTTCCTTAAGCATTTCTCTGCGGCTTTGATGGTGAATCAGACACCACGCATAAGGAGAATGACACAATTTAAACCCGTCATGCAGATGACCACTACAAAAAGGTTTGCGGCCCCTAGTTCAGATTTTAATCCTTATTCCAACAGTAAGTAACTTCAGCCATGATTTGAGAGGGCATACCACCTTATGGCTATGGAAGTAAAGGAAGTTCCCCCACCAGGAAAATCAGGAGCAAGATTTAGGTATTTTCGCTGATTTTTTATTTTTCCCCTTAGGAAGACACCTTTAAGGGAAATTGGAAGGAGGAATTTGAAGTGAGAAAGGAGATTCCCTCTAAGAAAATATCAAAATTAAGGATCTTTACCTCTTTGCCTTACTTCTTGCTCCCAATTTTCTTAAGGAGATCAAATCAGGAGAAGATAGAAGGGGGTGGCACCGCGGGGAGGGGAAGGGAGGAGGTAAGCTTTGTTCACTGACATAATTTTACATGCACTTAGTTCCAGCAGTGGTTACATAAAATGCACACATGGCATGCCATAAAAGATGGAATAAGAACACACATGGCTTACAGATAAATCAGGTTCGGGTAAAACTTACTTAAATAGTACTAATATGTTTTCCAGCGAATCGCGGTGCGCAAGCTGGCCTGGACACCATCATCATAAAAAAATGTTTTACAGAGTTTGACAAAAGAGAGACGTAACTCCTTCCTTCATATCACTTTGACAAACAACAGTATTAGTAGGGAATTTAGTGCATATACAAGCTTCGCTTTCTCGACAGAGAAAAACAAGGGTAGAAGGGCGAGCCCAATATCCCCAGTTTTGAAGGCTGCGATTGGTCCTAAGGGTTGGTCCCGGAAAAATCTCAGTCATCAAAAAAAGTATATATATTTAACATTTTGTTGTCTAGTTCTTTAGCTATGTGCTCTTTACTTTTCCATTTCTTTCTAAAGCTTTACTGGATAGACTTGAGTAGTAGCGTAGAAGTCACCAATTTTAGATTACAATTGCTAGAGCACCTTCTTTTCCGATTGACCATTACAACTAGGAATCAACATGGTTCAATGTCCAATAATAGCTCTTGAATAAGCAACACACAGTTTCAAACACTTTTAAGAAATTTTTGTTAAAAGTAGAAACAAAATATCTGTTGGTTTGGTTTGTATTTATCTGCTATCGCTTCATAAAGAAAACAGAAGCTCTTTTTAGATTGATTTGGCAATTAAACAAATTCAAAAAAACAAAAACAAACAAATGAGAAATGGTTTTTAATTTGCGCAAGTTAGTTATCACTCATTGTTTAAGCCCCATCTTGGGCCTACCCTTCTTAAACTCAGCAAACTTTGAGTGAATCATGCCATGATCCGATCATTCACTCAACCCGTTTTAACCCGTCCAAATTTTATCCAACCCACCTTTTTGACACCCATATATTATAGCAAGCTCTTCAGATAAGATAAGGACCAACTCTGGAGACTGGAACTGAGGGGAACGACAGAATATAGGAATTGATGATCCAGTATGGAGATCAAAAACTTTCTTTGGGTAGCTTTTCCCTTTGAAATAGGTTTTTTATCTATAGAAGCAATACCTTAATATATTGCACTTATTTTGTGGAACTGTGTAGGTGCTTATTGAACTGCATTGGCATATCACAAGGAAAGGGTAGTCTAGAAACTAAACAGAAGTTTTCAAACAAGTTGTTGTGCTATTGTATCAGTCAGTATAGTTCAATCATTCCTAAAACTCCAAACCCTCTAACCAGTAAAATCCTTTTAAAAAGCCAACTCTTTCTTCAATAAATCAATTAACTACACCCCAAACCCGAGTTAATTGGGCTCGGATGTATGAATACTCTGTATCCGACTCCGCTCCATTCAAATCCATTTCATTCCAGAAGTAAATAATTTGTTTTGAAAAGTTAAATTAGGTAAAGAGCAGAGAAAACTTACTTGGCTGAGCAGCCCAACCCTGTTCACCACCCTTAATTTTCTCAGGAAGAGCGTAATTAACAGTGAGGAACGCCCATAAAGCGCAGCACCGTCTATGTTGTCCATTGCGGCGGAAGCATCCTCTCTTCCAAGAAAGGTCACAAACCCGAATGAACGGTGCTTTTGGGTCGCATGATCTAATGGGGTCTTCACATCCTTAATATCTCCGAATGGTATGAAAGCAGCGTGCAGTATCGCCTCATTCACCTCAACCGCTAATCCTCCTAAGAATTAATGGTAAATAATTTCTACAGCATTGAACACATAAAAAATACATGATCACGCCAAACTATGACCGCTAAGAGCTCTGGCTTGTAAATATAATTTGGTTTATAAGTTCGGAGTGAATTTGTGCAGAATTAACCTATTAATCACAACCACTAGTTTCCTAAGAATCCAAATAATCAACTTTCAGAAAACAAGATTGGAAAGGCGTAGGGTTTTGATTTCTCCTATTGTCGGAATCTCCCGCTATGGTTCCTAGTTCCTATAAATTCACCCAAGTATTCTTTACCGATCGCAACTACTTTAAGTGTGTAGCTCTTTTTGGAGCAACTACCATAATTTACTAGACGTATTCTCTCGAACTATAGTATTTAGCTAGACGTATTGATCTCTCAAATCATTAGGAGTGGTATTGTTCAATAATAACTATCTAAATGTGTACTCTCTCTCGAGCAGTACACACTAAATAGGCACAGTCAATTGAGGGTCCTTCAATCAACAACAAAAATAATATGGTTGAACAAGTATAGAAAAGTAAAGGCGAATTTATTATATTAAACGCAATGGAAAAACCATCTTTTAATATGTTCCATCAAATCCTAGATTAGAAGTGTAGCTACTCATATTCGTAGTAATAATTTCCCAAGTATCTTGCATAAACAAATTACAAAGAATGTTGGATTTCAGCTTACTACGGCCCAGGATACAGGCCCACTACCAGTTTAGCTAGGGTGTATTTATTTTTATTTGAGCTTCTCGGCTAAAGCCCAATATAATGTAAAAATAATATAGAGATAAGAGATAGGTCGGTACATTCTAGAACTTAAGAGAAATGAGATTTTCTCTCTGTCTCGTTCCTCTTTCTCAAATGAACCCTAATCAATTCTTTTCATACTTAGATCAATTTAGTAGACTTACATGGTATCAGAGCGGACGAAGCACATTGAATTGGATTTTCATTTCTTTCGGAATAAACTTGGTGATGGACTAATCTCCTTGCATCATGTTCCTACCACTTCTCAGCTCGCCGACATTTTTACAAAGCTACTCACTCGAGCTATTCATCACTCTTTGTTGCTCAAGTTGGGGGTTGTAGCACCCTCCAACTTGAAGGGGGGTTGGACTTCAGCTTACCACGGCCCATGATATAGACCAACTGACAGTTTAGCTAGGGTGTATTTATTTGTATTTGAGCTTCTGAGCTAAAGCCCAATATAATGTAAAAACAATAGAGAGATAAGAGATAGGTCGGTACATTCTAGAACTTAACAGAAATGAGATTTTCTCTCTCTCTCTCTCTCTCTCTCTCTCTCTCTCTCTCTCTCTCTCTCTCGTTCCTCTTTCTCTAATGAACCCTAATCAATTCTTCTTCATACTTAGCTCAATTTAGTAGACTTACAAAGAAAATATGAAGGAATGCAGAACTCGATGATTCTTTCCCCCAAAAGTTGTTCCACGTGCTTTTCTTGCCTCCGGTTGCCAAACTTCCTTCAAAATGAAGGAAGTTTAGCTACTCATATTCGTAGTAACAATTTCCCAAATATTTTGCATAAACAAATCACACAGAAAAGATGAAGGAATGTAGAAACTCGATGATTCTCTCCCCCAAAAGTTGTTCCACGTGCTTTTCTTGCCTCCGGTCGCCAAACTTTCTTCAAAATGGTGTTTAATGACTATTTATATGTGTAGGGAAAAGGCCTAAACGAAATAGCCCAAGTCCAAACCCAACAAAGAAATGAAATAGGCTTTTAAAATCCGAAATACCCTCACTATAGACCGTGCGGCGCCAGCTCAAACGCGCACTTCAGCTCGCCTCAGGCCTCGCGGCGCTAGCTCTCTAGCGCTCCTCCTCTCACGATATCCCTCACGGCGCCCGCTCTTTAGAGAGTGTCGCGCCTCCTTTTTCTCTCGAAATCGGCTTTATGATATTTTTTGTTAGGACAACTCTTTCCTTTTGGGAAAGGGGGTTTGCATTTTGAAGAGTCGTCACCTAACGATTTAAGGTGCGGTAGGGCACCTATATGGTTCATTTCTAGCTACGTTTGATAACCAGAGACAGGGTAAATGCTTGAAATTATCCCAAAGGAGAGGTGTTAGGCACCCCTCAAGATCCACTAGTGTGGTTGCCGGCCAAATAATTTTTTGTGAATTTGTACAAGTAGCAAATAAACAAGTATGGCTCAAATAGTAGGGGATTTAAGTTTAAATACACAGGTGTTTGAAAAATAATTAATGAAAAGCAAAATTTTAAAAGACTTACAATCTAAACATATTTGTGAATGTAAAAGGGGGTGTCCTAGGTTTGTTTATAATATGGATCACATCAATGCAATACCCGATATGAAACTCCTCAAAGAGGGGCTACACGTGGTATTAACGCACTGGTCCTCATATCCATATCTACCCTTTTTCGCCCCGTGAAGGTAATTAAAGCGAGGTATCGACTCCTATTGCATTCTGTTACCCGTCTCTTCCTATCAGTCCTTGAGGAATTTATGACTCTTATCCTATAAAAGGGGGTTCTAGGCAGACCCTCAAGTTTAAAGGTAAAACACTAAGGCGACAAATAAGAACACATAGGACTGCATTTAGGGGGGAAACACAGAAAACAGATAGAAGGCTCAAATATACCTCCACAAGTAATGCACATGGACAGCATGACTCATACACAGATAAGGTCCACATTTGAACTCAGAATCCTAAAGCATAGTATCTAAGTGATAACAACAGAGTCAGATTTATGACATAACTCAAATAGGAAGTCCTAATCATGCTTGCCCAATGATTTTTAACATGCTGACAGTCAAACAATAATCACAAAGGCGGTTCTGATTTTATTTTAAAGTTGATTACCTAAGACTTGCCTAAGCGTAAAATAATGTGCATCAGTTACCAAAATTATAAAACAATTATTTTACCTAAAGCATGTTGTTCTAAATGTTGCAAAGACATGCAGGATTATGACCAGTTTCACTTAAACAGGATAATCAAACGTGAGACTGTTTTATGTCCTTTTTTCATGCATCAGTAGTTTAACTAGGTGTGACTGAGCGAGTGTGAACAAGATCCTAAAATAGGGTATCTAACGTGCACATATGAAAAAATACAGAATGATTGCAGAATTCCTAAAGCATGATTTCTAAATGCCCAAAGAGTTACAACACAACTTCAAGACGTGCAGAAGCAACAAGTTTATGTTAATGTTGTTATTTAGCCTAAAGCGGGATTTCTAAGTGGTAAAATGATGCCAAATGAGATGCTGAAACAGTAAACCTAAGAACATGATATCTAATGCATGGCATGCTTTGAATGGGTTGATTTTACACATGGATTCTAATGCACATATAGGAAATGTAAACCTAAGACATGGTTTCTACCCATTGATGTTGATATCATATATAACTACCCTCCCTTTTTCACTAGTCAGCCCCAATACTTGTTTACAACAGATTATTACAAACCAATACTGAAATGAATTATATAAGAAAAAATAAAGTTACACTATAGAGAACCTGAAAACAGGACCAGATTTCCAACACCTGATTAGGACTTCCTCTCTAAGTTATGTAATAACTCACCTCAAATGCCAAGATAGTTTCATAGTTTTTCCTCATATCTAGGTGTGTCAGAGTTCCCTAAGGACCTCAGGAGATCCCGGACAGTGCTCACACCCAGATTTCATAGCCAAGACAGAGTAAGTACAGTATGGAAAGGCCAACTTTTGTATGTCCAAGTTCAGAGGGAGCTCAAAGGTCCCAAGGCAAGGCTCGCACAAAAGGGGCAGAACTTAATGGTGTAAGAGTAGAGTGAGAGTGCGTGTCATAGGTTTAAAAGAGTCGAGTTGGAAATAGTTTTGACAATGATTAATTTGAAATAAGTTTTGGAAAGCAATAGAAGAGTTTGCCTTAGGGAAAACCAGTTTGAAGAAGAAAAGAAACAGGACAATCAGAAACTCAAAACCAAATCAACATACATAGTTCAAACACAAACAGGGAAAGGAGGAATTGGGGACAGGTAGTTCATATGTGAAAGCATATTTGCACACAGGTTAACACCAGAGAAGTAATATAGAACTTAAATAGTCACAGCAATAGTCTATCACAAAGTGTTCATGCTAGGACCTTAACAGTATTAGATTAAGGGGCACTAAACAAAGTTACACATTAGGTTTGGGGGAAAGGATTCAGGATCACATAGTAACTAGGTGTCACGAACACATACTTATAATGTATTGGGGTTTAGGGGGTAGGGCAGAATAGTAGTAGAAAATGTAAGAAAGCAGTAGACATGCTGAATTAGAGGGAAGGGGTAATCACATGGCAAAATAGGCATGTTAATTGCAAGGGAGACATCAGAAGCATAAGAGAAACAAAAGGAAGTGCAATACAAATAGAGACATATTGTTTTTGATGATGTAAGTTAAACTGAAAACATACCAGTAAAAATAAGAGAATAAGTGTGAGTGAGGAGTGAAGAGCTGTACAATGAAGGGAAGTAGAGCAATAGTGTGTAGAGAAGTAGAGCAGTAGAACAATAGAGCAGTAGAGCAATGTAATCACTTAGTTTTGGCTTGCAGCCGACTGAGTATCAAGTAAACAGCAAGAGAAGCAAGAGAGTATGTATGTGTGTAAGAGAGAGTTCAGAACAGTGGAATTGTTCGTCTCTGTCTGCTAGAAGTGAGAATAGAGGAGAGTATATATAGTAGTTAAGAGTAGAGTATAATAAGGTAAAGGAAATCAGTCTTCAACAATTAAGGAAGCCACAAAATCAATTAGGCACCAAATCATCACGTCTTCCCTTAATTAAGTGGTAATTAACCAACGGTAAAGAGCAAGGACATATTTGAGGAAAGAAAATCAAGTAAGACTTAGGTACAGAGTAAATAATTAGGAGTAAATACACAAGGGTTCAATTAAGGAAATAATTAGTGAAGAATCAGTAAATAACACGGTTAATTAAATAAGGTAAGAAAACTAAATAAGGTTGCAAAATATGGAAATAATCGAGAATCAGCATATAGGTATTACCATAGCAAATCAGTAAATCAAGGATTCGAAACAACACTGATTTAAGGAAAATAGCATAGGTTTCCATGAATAAGCAAATAAGTCAAGTATAAATAGAAAGAATCGAATCCAAAACCCTAATAGAGGCATACTAGGGTAAAATCACAAGATATTCTAATTAGACGAAGAAGTAATCATGTAAATCAAAACACAGAAAATAGGCATGTATCAAATAATGCGGACAAGTGCAGAATCCAAACAAAGTGTCAAAAATTGGGGGTTTTGGCATAGGCTAGTTAGGGTCAAGGAAGAACTCAACAAAATCAGTCAAAACATATAGACACAGGGGTTTAAGCACTTAAAACTAGAAAGCGTTTTGAACAAAAGGATTTTCAGAAACCCTAGTTTAGGAAGATGACAAGCCACTCGAAAAATCAGGAGATTTTCCATAAAAACAAGTAAAAAATAAGTTCGATCTTTCTCAGATCTGTACAGATCTAAGAAGTTTAAGAGACGAAATTAGGGTTTTCAACATAATAACTCGAATAGAGGAGAAAGCTTAAACAAACATTTTAAACATAGAGACTCGTAGATTAATAAAAAATCAGAAGAAAGAAGCATTTTTGAAAAGGTGTTTAAGAACCCTAGTTCGAAGATGAAGAGTTATTTTAGAAAAATCGGAAAAACCTTTGAGGAAAACAACAAAGCTCATAATATACACAAATCTAAGACAGATCTAAAAGAAATCGGAAAATCTTAAGAGTTAGGTTTTCAGAGAACCCAGAGAAGATGAGAAAACCTTAAAATGTTACCGATTTTAGCCGGAAAGGTCATAGATCTTACTCGAATGGTCATGTATGGCCGAAAAATGGCATGAGAAACCATGGGTAGGAGTTGAACCGCTCCAGGTTCACCTGAAGACCTTAGGGTAATGTCAAATCGGCATGGGGTGAAGCAGAGGCCAGGATATGATGAGAGGTTATGGTTTCCGGCGAGGGAGATGGCCGGAGAAGGTGGACAGGGTCCATCGAAGAGGAGGGGAGAAGAGAAAGTTCTAGAGAGAACCAGAGATAGAGAAAGGGAGATCGAGAGACCGGTTTAGAGAGAATAAGAGGGGGGAAATGAGAGATAGGGGTAGTCATTAGGGTTTAACTATAGAAGAGGCTGATCTGGACCGTTGATTCAAATAATCAACGGGTCAGATGGAATGGAGATTGGGCCGGGTAGGATAGGGTATTGGGCTTGGGGTCTAGTAGGTTATTTAATTGGGTTTGGGGCTGGTTTGACTTAGGTTATAATTTAAATAAGAATGACTAATTGTTAAATACCCATCAAATTAGATAAATAATTAATAAAAATAGCTAATAATTAGTTAAAATGAAATTAAAGCTAAATAGGTAAAATTAAGGTAATTAATTAACTAATATTTAAAATATAAAACGACCGATTATTGAATTAAAATAGCATAAAGTATACAATTAGGCTATAATTGCAAAATTATTGTAATTATAGCCAAACAATGCCAAATTGGCTAATTTGTGAAATAATTAAATCCTAATAGGATTAAAAATGATATATTGATCTAAGAAATACTTTGAAATTACTTATAATGTAATTTATGAATAATTATTGGATATAAAGTGCTGAATAAATTAGAAGAAAAAAATAATAATATGGAAAATTATGGAAAAATACAAATTATTATAAAAAGTGATTTTGAAGGTATATATGCATATTTAAAAATAGTTTGAGGAAAAATTGGGTATCAACAGAGAGCAAACTGCCTCACCTCGCATGCTCTAACGCGAGCTACAAAGCTTGCCTCGCTTGCTCACTGCTTCGTTTACACTTTTCTTCCAAAATATTTATTTTACTCACAATTTCATCTCTAATGTACCTACATATAAAATAACTCAATTAAACATAAATATAGTGTAGTTTAGCATTAAAGCACCTAAATGTAAAGTAAGTAATGCACTAAAAATATATTATTATAGCCACACATCACTATCCCACATTTAAACGTTGCTCATCCTCGAGCAATCAAACTACATTTTATGTAGACACGGTCTTTTTAAACAATTCTCCTAACTCATCACACCAAGAATATTTAAAATAGACTAAGCACAAAAGTGTAACATCCTCACCTCAAGATTTGACTCACAAGTACCATGCATTATTCACAACTCACTCACTTGCTCTAACATAGAGGTCAATGACATTACCTTCCCTTCATGAATCAAGTGCCCACACACAACAAAAGAGATTAGTTCCACACACAATAAAATTTAAGAACAATTAGGAGCTCAAGATAGAAAGAATTTACTCACTCTCAAAAATAATATCCATATGCCACAAAAGATGCACCATAGGCTTGCCCGTAGTGTATTACTCTACTAATTGAGCTCATTCAGTCTAGGACTTTAATTGGTTGTAATGTAAGCTGCGGGTCGGGTAAGATACCTTTGGATATAAGAGTGACTACACCTCCCTAAGCACTTTAATACATATACTTTAACATTCAAGCCATACTTATGTCAAACCAAAACTCCACATTCACATCAATGTATATTACCACATACTTATTTAAGCACAATTACATCAAAAGGCACTACCATCAAGGAATATTCTTCATAACAATACAACTATTTTTGTTTTCAATTCAAGTGACTTTTCTTTCTTTCAAAACAGTGCATCTTTCTCCTTATGTCATTTGTTCCACTCAAAAGTCGAACAATCACCTCACACTTTAACTTTTACATAATTCATAATAATTCAAGTGCTCATGAGAGGCAACAAGGTTCAAATAGATTGTTAATTCAAATAAAGGGGTAAGGCTTGTAATGTGGTTGCCAAAGAAATAGGATTACAGGCTCAACGGGGTTTAACTACGTTACATAACATTTAGGCGGGTAAATTATATATATCTGGCTCAACAAAGAAACGCATATATCACTTCCCAGAATGAACAAGACTACTATTTCGCTTTGCAAACACATAAGGTTCTAGACATCAACTGCAATGTACGGAGTACACACACACATGACACATAGCTCACTCAGGATTGGTTTTATCAAAACACTCTAGTCAAAGCAGTTAAGCAAAGGTAAGATTATACGATTTAAGTTACTTATACTAGAGTTAAAAATTGAGCCTAAGCGTCATAACTAGAGTACTCACTATTCTCAAGGCATAACAAAGTCAAGAGATAGTACTTCAATTCAATTTATAGCGCAATGGTTCCTACTCCCAAATTAAAACTAACTACACTCAGTTCAAACAAAACCCTTGGAAAAGAACCGTGGCACAAAGAAAAACCAAGGGGAAATTACTACACTACCTACAAAGAAAATCCTTTTTTTTTCTTTAGACTTAATTCCCTCAAGAAAACTGTCTAGGAGATCCATCGTCGGGAAGAGTCCAATTTTTTCTACTTTTTTTTCAATAAAAAAATGATACTAACTAAAAAAAATAAAACAAGAAGTAATTAGTGTATTTAATATCTACAAGTTACCACCCCCACCCTTAATTCATGCAATGTCCTCAGTACATACACAAACTGATAACAAAACAAAAAATGAGTAGGATGGTATGAAAACTCCCTGATCAAGCCTCGTCATTGCTTTCATCTTCGAAGGCTCCCTCTGCAACTGTCCACTCCTCATCTTCTGCGTCCTCCTCCTCAGACTGCTCCGGCTCGACCTCAGACTTCTCTGTTGCGTTGACATCCTCATCCTGTGGGAGTCGGTAGCCATCGCCAAGCCCAACCAGCTGTTGGGCATGAGCATTGAGCGGGAAATGCTCATCCAAGATAGCCCTCTCTTTTATAGTGGTTGGTCGTCCCCCAATCCAAAACTGTAGGTCCATCATCCCATATAAATGGGCGAAAAAGCTATCACCTCAAACATTGCGCTCGGCACCTATCATAGCATTCTCTTCCTTAACTAGGATGCTTGTGATGTCTATTAGTCGTAAGGGCGGAGGAATGACTCTATCAAAGCTTGCTCCTCCTCCACCTCTTCTTATCTCAATACTGAGTCAACATATTCGTAAAGGGCATTCGATCAGTTCTCTTGCTAGTTCTCACTTGGGTCATCTGGTAACGGATCAAGTAGCCCACATTCACCCTCTGGCCAATCATTAGGAAATATAACACGCAAGTCCTTTCACGGCTAATAAGAGTATCATGGTTGCACGGTAGGAGCCGTTTATTAATCAATTTCAACCACACTTTGAGCTTCTACCTTCATTTTTTTCTTAGGGAATTTCCTATGACGATTGGTTTTCTTGTCACAAACCCAAGCCGCCACAGAATTGACACCACAAAGAGTGTGGCTCAGTGCTTGATATGTTGGATGGATGATGAAGTTGTCCAATGGTTCCTGGGGAACATCCGGCGCAACTAAAAAATTGCATATAGCGGATGTTGAAAGATCGATCAACCTCCCCGAATAGGCACCAGATGCTCAGGATTATTTGGATTAAAATCGGCATAAAACTCCCGAAAAAGGTTGACATTAATATCCCTGGTGTTTCTAAACACATAGCTCAACCCAAGATCATGAATACCTTTTCATATTGCTTGATACTTAGTTTGTAGGCGACGCTCATGAACAACTGCCTCATGATGTATATGTGTCAGCGGACAAAGTTTGTACCAGTCCTTGACAAGTTGGGGTATGCTCTTGATTCCAAATTCCTGCTGGCCCTGAGGTTGTGGACCAGTGGCTGCTATAGCGGCAACTGCTTGCAGTCGTTCAACCTAACTTGATGTGGCTTCCTCCCCCCCCCCATTCGCTTTTTCGGTGGAGGTGCGGAAGTAGCCTTAGCCTTGGACTGAACAGTGGCTTTGCCCTTGCCTTTACCAGTATCCTTATTTGGAGGCATATTCGTACCTACACAAGTGAACCTTAGTGATTTTTAGATGCATTGCAATATTTCAAAACATGGTCTACATGAAATTCTAGCACTGACTCAATGATGCTTTCTACAATTTCGAAGCATTCGACTACTGGTGAGCCATCCCACACTTAAAATTCCAAGTGGTGCAGGGCGACATAGCACTAGTATTACAATCCCGGAGACTCGGGCTCCAATAGGGACAAAGAATACCTTTGAGGCATTTTGACAAACCCTTAACATGCACTAGTGCCATAGAAGTGCTTGTAGGAATGAGGGATTGTCTCACCCTCCCAAATTGGCTTGGGAATTCAGTGCTACCACTTTTGCACACAACAACAATACCATTCCTATGAGTTTTATGGGTGTAGGACAAACAAACATATTGTTACTATAAAGAACAAACCTAAAAGTTATCCGATTTTATGCCTTTACACAATTTGAAATTTGGCAAAAAAAGAGTCAGAAACCATACCTTAGATGTTTAGGAAGAGGGAATGCTCTTGAATTGATGTATCAAGTGAGTGAAGGAATGGATGAATACTTATCTTCAATGGGGTTTGTGTGGGAGGGGGAGAGGGAAATTGGGGTGGGCAGTAGAGAGGGAAATTTGGGGTGGGCATTATGTTTTGAGGCGTGGGAGTTTTTAGGCCTTTGTCTTCAGTGATTTTTTAGTTAGGTTTTTAAGGGAAAAAGTTAGAAGAAACAAAACAAAGGGAAAATAAAAGAAGAAAACCTATCTGGCGACGTGAAGACAGACGCGAGCCACCTATCTTGCAAGGCGAGCTCAAACGCGAGCTGGGAGGCAGGCGGCGTGAGGGTTTTCGTGAGATCTGCCTCGCTATAACCCTCGTTAAGTGAGCTTCAATGCGTGAAAAATACCTGGCGATGCGAGCTTCAATGCGTGAAAAATACTTGGCGATGCAGCCTGGCTAAGCTCGCTAGGAACCTGGAACTGCGAGGTCTACTACCCGGTCCACTAGTACTGCCTACAAACATGTTATTGCCTAAAACCAAGAGAAAAATTCTAGTTACAGACTTTCTGGATTATACTTCACTCACATATTGAGGTTCATTCAATTGTATCACATCTTTCTCTCTTTCTTTGTCATTCATTCCTAGGTAATGTTTCAAATTTTGCCCATTGACTCTAAACCTATTCGTCTCATCCTAGGACTCAATTTCTGCAGCTCCATTTGATAGCACATGCACTACTCTGAATGGTCCCGACCATCTAGACTTCAACTTGCCCGGAAACAACTTCAATCTTGAATTGTATAGCAATACCACGTCTCCAAGTTTAAAATTTCGTTCAAGAATATTTTTGTCATGCATCATCTTCATTCTTTCCTTATATAGCCTTGTACTCTCAAAAGCACGGTAATGGAACTCGTCAAGCTCATGCAACTCTGTGACTCTACTTGTACCCGCTATTTCCACATTGATATTTAGTTGCCTCAATGCCCATAAAGCTCTATGCTCTAACTCTATGGTTAAGTGACATGCTTTACCAAATGCCAGTTTATATGGAGACATGCCAATTGAAGTTTTAAAAGCGGTACGATAGGCCCAGAGTTCATCGTCTAAGTTTTTCGCCCAATCCGTTCTTGTATCTTTCACGATCTTTGTCAACACACTCTTGATTTATCTATTCGACACTTCCACTTGCCCGCTTTTTTGTGTATGATATGGGGTGGAAACCTTGTAGCGAACACCATATTTTTCTAACAACTTTGCGAAAGCTCAGTTGTAGAAGTGACTGCCTCCGTTACTGATTATTGCCCTTGGAGTGCCAAACCGGGTGAACATATTCTTTCTCAGAAAACCAGTGACTCCCTTTGCATCATTTGTGGGGAGTGCCATAGCTTCCACCCATTTCGACACATAGTCCACAACTACAAGTATATACTTGTTGCCATATGAGCTGACGAAATTCCTCATGAAATTGATTCCCCATACGTCAAACACTTCCACTTCCTGAATTGGGTTCATGGGCATCTCATGTCGGCGAGAAATATTCTCGGTCCGTTGACATTCATTACACCCATTCACCTAAAGGTGTGCATATTTGAACAATGTCGGCTAGTAGAAGCCCGACTCCAATACTTTTGCAATTGTCCTTACTCCCCCGAAATGGCCTCCAAATGGGGATATGTGACAAGCCTACAAAATAGAAGATTGGTCTATCTCAGGGATATATCTCTAGATCATGTTATCAACACAAATCCTGAACAGATAAGGCTCATCCCAATAATACATGCGACAGTCATGAAAGAACTTTTTCTCCTGGACAATAGAAAGGTCATAGGGGACAATACCGCTCGCCAGGTAGTTTGCAATGTGCATACCACGGCGCTACCTCAAGGCTCGTGGCCAACAGTTGTTCATCCGGGAAGTTTCCCCAATCTTTTCCACCTCTACCTTCTTCTCTTCTCCTTCCAGCCTAGACAGGTGATCAACCACTTGGTTCTCCGTTCCTTTTCGGTCACAAATTTTCAAGTCAAATTCTTACAGTAGTAGCACCCATCGAATCAGGCCCGGCTTTGACTCCTTCTTCTCAATTAGGTACCTAAGAGCAGCATGGTCAGTATAAACAATTACCTTCGAGCCTATCAGGTATGACTTGAATTTGTCAAATACGAACACCACTGCTAGAGTCTCCTTTTAGTCACTGTGTAATTTAGTTGGGCAACACTCAAGGTTCTACTTGCATAGTAGATTGAATGCATGACTTTATCTTTCTCTGCCCAAGAACTACTCACACATCATAGTCGTTTGCATCATACATCAACTCAAATGGTTGCTCCCATTCGGGTGCAACTATGATAGGTGCAAATACCAGCCTCTTCTTCAATTCCTCAAAAACTACCATGCAATCATTAGAAAATACAAAAGGGTGATCTTTTGCAAGCAATTTACACAAAGGGTTAGCAATTTTGGAAAAATCTTTTATAAACCGCCTATAGAAACTGGCATGGCCAAGGAAACTTCTTATTGCCTTGACGGAAGTGGGTGGTGGCAAATTTTCTATTACAACAACATTTGCACGATCCACCTCAATGCCCTTACTTGACACTAGGTGCCCCAAGACTATACTTTCCTGTACCATGAAATGGTATTTTTCCCAGTTTAATACCTGATTAGTCTCCATAAACCTCTTCAATACTCTTTTCAAGTTCATAAGGCAATAATCGAATGAGTTCCCTACCACTGAGAAGTCATCCATGAAAACCTTCCATTATTTCCTCTACCATATCTGTAAAGATGGCCATCATGCACCTTTAGAATGTGGCGGGTACGTTGCATAGGCTGAACGACATTCTCCGAAAGGAATAGATGCCATACGGGCAGGTGACCGACGTTTTCTCTCTATCTTTCGGGGCAATAGAGATCTGATTATACCCCGAGTATCCATCCAAAAAGCAAAAGTGGGACCTCCCCGCCAATCTATCTAGCATTTGATCAATGAATGGTAGCAAAAAATGGTCTTGTCGGGTGGCCTTGTTCAATTTTCTGTAGTCCATACAAATTCTCCATGTAGTGATTGTTCTTGTTGAGATTAGATCGTTGTTCTAATTTTGCACTACAGTCATTCCACCCTTCTTTGGCACACACTGAACTAGGGTGACCCAATTACTATTAGAGACAAATGAGTCCTGCATCTAACCACTTGATCACTTCTTTCTTCACCACTTCTTTCATGTTGGGGTTCAGCCTTCTTTGATGTTCTCTGGAAGGTTTGTGTCCATCTTCCAGTAGAATCTTATGCATACAAAATGCCGAGCTGATACCCTTAATATTTGTAATGGTCTAACCAGTTGCAATCTTGCACTTCATTAACACCTGCAAAAGCTGTTCTACCTGCACATCTAACAAACCAGATGATATAATAACAGGTAAAGTTGAGTTAGGTCCCAAAAAAGCATACTTGAGGTGAGACGGTAACGATTTTAGCTTCAACTGTGGTGGCTCTTCAATTGATGGCTTAGCTGGAGGGTCTTTCTTTCTTCTAAGTGTAAGGGCTCGAATTCGAGCTCTCTTTTCCAGTACTCTTGGCCTTCAAGGGCCAAAACCCACTCTGCCAAGTCCTCACCATCTACCTCTTCTAAGTTCGTGAGGCAGGCTGCTAGAGGGTCTTTTGCATTCAGAGCCTCATCTTCCTCCTCCAAAATCACATCCACAGCTTCTATCAGAGAGAAGTTTGCAAATTCACTAGGTCACCGCATAGACTTCTGCACATTGTACGTTATTTCTTTATCGTTCAGTCTCATCTTTAGCTCCCCAATTTCATAATCAATTAGATCTCTCCCAGTGGCCAAGAATGGCCGTCCCAAAATTATGGGAATATCCTCATCAACCTGGCAATCCAGAATGATAAAATCTACCGGAAACACAAACTTTCCAACGTGCACCAGCACATCATCAAGTATACCTGATGGCCTCTTTACCATTCGGTCAGCTAGCTGTAGTAACATGGATGTGGGTCTTGCTTTTCCAATGCCTAACCTTTTATAGATAGTCAAGGGCATCAAGTTTATGTTCACCCCCAAATCACACAATGTTTTAGTAAAAGCATAGCTGCCTATTGTGTATGGGATTGTGAAACTCCCTGGGTTGGACAACTTCTCAGCTATGGGTCTCTTCACGACAGCACTACATGTCTGAGTTTGTGTAACTGTGGCAAAGTCTTGAAAGTCAAACTTGCGAGACATCAAGTCCTTCATTATTTTTGCATACCTAGGCATCTCCCTCAAGGCGTCAATCAATGGAATGTTCACCTGGATTTGCTTCAACATCTCCATAGATTTCTTATATTGCTCATCCTTATGATATTTGGCCAATATCTGTAAGAAGGGAGTTGGAGGTCACTTCTTTCCTATGACTTGAGTTTGATCTTGCTCGGGCACTTTTTCTAATGCCTTCTCTTGCACTTCCTCAGCCCTCTTTTCAAACTCTTTTTCCTAGTTTATTTCCTCCTGGGTTGGTTGGATTCTTACTTCTGTTAGCTCTGTTGACTTATCTACCTCAATCGGTATTGGCACGAGTATCTCGGTTGGTTGGATTCTGCTAGCAATTTCTTGCTCTAGATTAAGGTCTCTATCATTTCTCATACTAACAGCCATCAACTACTTCGGGCCCTGCTCTTTCGGGTTTACATGTGTTTCCACAGGTAAAGTCCCTTGAGGGCGATTGTTAAGGGCCATGGATATTTGCCCTAGTTGAATCTCAATGCTCTTGATAGTTGAGTCGTGTGATACTACCTTTTCTTGCATCTAGTAGACCTTTTATTCCATTTTCTCGCTAGACCCAATGAGTTGTTGCATCATTCCTTTAATTTCAAACAAACCATCCTCTTGTTGTACCATCTGTTGTTGTTGAGATTGTTGATAAGGTAGTTGTTGATTCTACTAATTGTACCCTTGTTGCCTTTAATAAGGCACAGCCTGACCCTATGGGAATGCAGCTTCAAGATTATTATTGTTGTTGTTGTACTGGTACTGTGGTGGCCTATATTGTTGATTCTGTTGTCCCCAAGTCTGACCGCCTTGTCTCTGGCCTCCATAGTTGCCCATATAGTTCACATTCTCTTGATAGTTCTGATTGTCACTTTCACCACTCCACGAGTACACATATGGCTGATTAATGCATGGTGTGCATAATCCTCCATTTGTCGTGTCAAATATGTGCACCTGCTTCGGGCCTGATTCATCAATCTTTTTGGTTAGGATACTCAATTGCATCATCATCGTAGCCATATTCTCAGCCATGGAGTTGTTTGGGTCTAAAGCTACTGACTGAACTACAGGAGTGATTGTAGAGTCTCTTGTTATCCATCCTGAGTTTTGAGCCATTTTATCAAGTAAGACCTTGCATTCCTTGAATGATTTGCTCAAAAATGCTCCACATGCTAAAGCATCAACATTGGCCTTCAAGCTGCTGCCAATCCAATATAGATCCTTTGCCTCAACATCTGATCTGGAATGCTATGATGTGGACACTTAACCAACATACCTTTGAACCTATCCCACGTTTCTTGCAATGTTTCAGCTAGTTTCTGCCTGAAGCTCAATATCTCATCAACTTGCTTTGCAGTCTTATTGGATGGGTAGAACTTGTTCAAAAACTGCTTGACTATTTCCTCCCAAGTGGTAATGGAGTTTATGGGGAGCGAATTGAGCCAAGTCTGAGCCTCTCCCGTCACCGAGAATGGAAACAACAACAACCTTATTGCTTCCGGTGTCACATTTGGTTGCCTTTGCATGACACATATCTACAGGAAATTTTTCAAATGCTGCTGAGGATCTTCAATGTAAGACCCCGAGAACAGTCTCTTGCTCTGCAACAAATATAGCATGTTATTTGTGATTTGAAATGATTCTGTTTGTATCTGAGGGATTACAATTGTGGTTGCCATATTTTCAGGTGTAGGTTATGCCCAATCATACAAGGCTGCTTCTGGTGCCACACCCTGGTTGTTCGGGTCATTCTCATTATTTCTGTTGTTTGGATTGTCTATTATGTCACCATGCATGTCTAGTTTGATTTGTTCTATTGAGTTTTGTTGTTGTTTATCTTACTTGTTTGCTTGATTTAGTCCTTGAAAGCTTTCTCAGGGTTCGGTAATGCTTCGTACAATTCACCAGTTCTTGAGGAGTTTCTAGGCATGCATCTGTAATATACAAGACTACGAACGTTAGAGTTTCAATATAATGAATTTTAAGTCGAGAAAGCTGAATTAACTACAAATTCTAAGAATTCTTTCAGCCTTAATTAATAACACCATAAATTCCCCGACAACGGCACCAAAATTTGATCACGCGCAACTATGCCTCCTAAGAGGTCAAGCGGTCGATGCAAATATAATCCGATTTACCAGTCCGGAGTCGAATCCCACATGGAATTAACCTATTAATCACAACCACTAGTTTCGTAAGAATCCAAATAATCAACATTCAAAAATATTGAATAATGAGTTGATTGTTTACTAACTAAAAGCAAGGTAATTAAAAAGCTGTAATTTTACTACTAACAAAGCAAATGTCGTAGACAAGATTGGAACGGTCTAGGGTTTTGATTTCCCCTATTGTCACAATCTCCCCCGCCACGGTTCCTATAAATTCACCCAAGTATACTCTGCCGATTGAGAGTACTTTGAGTGTGTATCTCTATCTAAAGCAACTATCATAATTTACTAGATATATTCTCTCGAACTACGCTAGCTGGCACTAATTTACCACTCACTACGATCGCACCAAGGTTTCGTTATCTCTAATCTCGCCTTTAAACCCTCTGTATTGATCACTCAAATACGTTAAGAGTGGTATTGTTCAACAACTACCTAAATAGGTACTCTCTCTCAAGCAGTACACATTAAATAGGCACAATCAATTGAGGGCTCTTCAACCAACAACAATAATAATATAGTTGAACAAGTAGAGAAAAGTAAATGGCGAATTTATATTAAACGCATTAGAAAAATCATCCTTCAATAGGTTCCATCAAACCCCTAGATTAGAAGTTTAGATACTCATATTCATAGTAACGATTTTCCATGTATTTTGCATTAACAAATTACAAAGAAAAGATGAAGGAATGCAGAACTCTATGATTCTTTCCCCCAAAAGTTGTTCCACGTGCTTTTCTTGCCTCTGGTCGCCAAACTTCCTTCAGAATGGTATTTAATGACTATTTATATGTGTAGGAAAAAGACCTAAACGAAATAGCCCAAGTCCAAACCCAACAAGGAAATGAAATAGGCTTTTAAAATTCGGAACACCCTTGCTATAGACCGTGCGGTGCTAGCTCAAACGCGCATTCCAGCTCACCTCAGGCCTCGCGGTGCCAGCTCTCTAGCGTGCCTCCTCTCACGATATCCCTCGCGGCGCCCACTCTATAGCGAGAAAATTGCCTCACCTCGCATGCTCTAACACGAGCTACAAAGCTTGCCTCGCTTGCTCACTGGTTCTTTTACACTTTTTCTTCCAAAATATTCGTTTTGCTCACAATTTCATCTCCAATATACCTACACATAAAATAACTCAATTAAACACAAATATAGTGTAGTTTAGCATTAAAGCACCTAAATGTAAAGTAAGTAATACACTAAAACATATATACTTATAGACACACATCAATACACAGATAAAGTTAGAGGTTAATTGGGGGGCTTTGGGTTTTGGGATTACATACGTACAAAGTGTTTTTCTGTACAGCCTGGTTCATCGCTGCTTAATTCTCGATTCTTCTGCTTTCGTTTTGCTTCTCTCTCCCTCATTTTGGACTCACTTGGAAGCCGTTGGATTGGATATTAACGTAAATATAGCAATCTTTGAACTCGTAATTGAAAATTTGGAATACAAGTGTAATAAAAAAAGGCAGAATACATGACAACCTCGAGTGATTTTATAGTATGCCTCACACAACTAATATTAATTGTGTGAGGCATCTTTTCATCTCACATATTTTTAGACCCATATCTACATCTAGGTCCACAAAATTCTAGGACCACAAAGTTGTGGGACAAAAAATAGAGGCATCACACAACTAGTATCAGTTGTGTGAGGCACAAAATAAAAATTTTCTGACAGCCCCTTAAAGTTGTCCTCATTTTTTACTTAGACACTCCATCTTAAGTCTGTACACTTTAACTGGACATTAACTGTGTCATTTAGACACAAAATTGAAAAGAAACTAATCACAAAAATACGTGTAATTCACAAGCCAGGATAACGAATAAGATGGAGACACGTGGATTTAACTTAAATAAATAAATAGAAGTTTTGAAAAAAGAAAGAACTTAAAAAAAAAAAAACAAGAACCCCAACCCCCTTTCGTCATCTTCCTCGTGACTCCCCCCTCCCCCCTTCCACCTTCTTATGCCAAAAAGGAAAAGAACGAGGGCAACCCATATTGTCTTCTTCGCAAACTCACTCCTGCCATCATTGTTCTTCTTCTTAATCTCCATCCCCAACCCTTTACAACACTAAGTATAAAACATAGTAATCAACTAGTAATAATTTTTTTGTCATGGAATATTAACCCCTAATTGCTGAAAAACAAATCCACCAACAACGAACATTAGTGGTTTAATTTTTTTTCAATGGCCAAATCTGGATCTTCCAGAGATACCCATGTCGCTCGGATTGGAACTGCAATGAAGATTTTAGTGATGCTCCAAAGTAAAAGCACTAATCCAGCAAGCTCACTGGTGACGGAACCTACGTGTTTCAGATCCGAAGAAACTGTTCAAAAATAATTATGGTATCTGAAAGGAGAAGGGCCAAAATTGTGTGGAAATCACGAAAGACATGCAAATTGAATTTGAGTTGAGAAAAGAGGAGAGAAACGAAGAAGAACAAATGTGTGAAAATTTTCCGGCAAACTTATTCCGGGAATGAAAAATAAAGTATATCATGGTGTGTGAAGAAAAAGAGGAAAAAGAAAGAGATTTTTTTAAAAAAAAAAAAAATAGATCTCTCACGCTTTGAAAAATGGTGTAATACACATACTATGCTATATCATCAAATTGTGTTTAAATGACACAGTTAATATTCAGTTAAAGTGTTGAAATGGAACAGACTTAAGATGGAATGTCTAAGTGAAAAGTGGGAACATCTTTAAGGGGATGTCGATGTATTCTGCAATTAAAAAATAGCTACTTTTTAAGGTGAGAAATTAGTAAATAGTCACTTTTTAGGTCGGCTATCAGAACTTAATCATATTTTAATTGTCATAGCAAAATAGTCACTTATTAATGTAAAAATATAATTTTGGACAAAAATACACCTATTTAAAACACGAAATAACTCCAGTAATTTTTGTCATAACAAAAATTATTGGACTTTTGTATATTTATAAATTCGAAAGCCAGTAATTGTTCCTGGAGTTTGAATGACATGAAGCAATAGTTTTCAATTGTTGAAGCATAATATGAATTCAAAAATTATGGAATCATTCCTGGGTTTTACACTAGTAAAGGTTCAAAATTAGTAATTTTTCTGAATTTTGTATTTAAAGGTTAAAATTATTTAAGTATAATGTAAATTAAAAAATCATGAATCGTTCATAGATTTTGCACTAATAAAAGTTCAAAAATCAGTAATTTTTCTGGATTTTATATTTAAAGGTTAAAAATTATTGAAGTATAATGTGAATTCAATAAACATGAATCATTCCTGGATTTTTCTGGATTTGCGCTAATAAAGATTAAAAAACCTATAATTTTTCTTGGATTTTATATTTTAAATATTAAAAATTGCTGAAGTATAATGTGAATTCAAAAACATGAATTATTCGTGAATTTTCCTAGATTTTTCACTAGTAAAGGTTAGTAAAGGTTTAAAAATAAAGAATCGTTCATAGAGTATGGATTTTGTAGTAGTAAAGTTTCAAAATTACTTAATCTTGGAAATTCCAGCATAGTTTATTGGGGTTTCACGTATCAAGTTTTGAACTCCAGTATTGGCTACTGGAGTTCTGTTTCATATTTTAGTTGGGGGCAAACACGTTAATTTAATCGGATCAGTGACTACTTTGCTATTGCAATATAAAAGGTGGTCAAGCCCTAATAGTAGAGCCGAAATTGACTACGCCGATTATGTCTGTTTTTAAGGCAAATATAAAATTTACACAAAAACACCCTACGAACTCCAACACATATTGATGTGTTGAAGTTCAAGCTTACCATATGCTGGAGTTTAAGCTTACAGTATGATGGAGTTCAAACTTTTCTAAGGACTTGTTGGTAAAGCCATTTTATAATTGGGTTTGGGTGTAATTGGATGTAATTATATATTTTTGGCATGTTTGTCTAACCAAGTAACTTGTCCAGCATGGAGAGGAGAAGACACTCCTTCGAATCTGAAAGGGTGGCGCTTCGCCTCCCTTGGGGATCTTGAGAAGGAATAACATAGGTTCTCCCCAAGTTCCCGTGGTCAGGACAGCAAGGAGAAGAGGCATCCATTTATTGATCAACTGGTGATGGAGGAGGGGATGCAGTTGGTGCTGGTGGCGAAGGAGCAGCTGGCATCGGTGGGCATGAACCCATCGGTGTGAAGGAGAAGAAGTAGCTATGGAAGAATGAGTTTTGGTTGTTATTTGCTCAATGGTTGGGGGCAGAAAAGGCTCGGGGTCCGAATTCCTGGGACCAGAGACCGCAATTGGGGCTGGGAAGTGAAAATTAGCATTCTCGACTAAGTCCATCTCACCCCAAAGCGCTTGAGTTTCCTATAATGTTGGGTTTTGAAGCTCCCTCGGATGAGCATACGGTTGAGCTGATGAAGATCTCCTTTGAAGCGGAGCCTCTTAATCACTAGCTTCCCCTTCATCAACAAGAACCATTGTGGTCGGCTCAGATGACATTTTCTTTTCCCTCTTCTCTTGAGTCCCAATCGAGGAAGAGTGTCTTCTCTTCGATTTCTTGTTCTCAAGTTGGAGACTCCGAAAGGAGGCACCCTCACCGGAGGTTCGGGTAGATCCACGAGCTCTGTTCCGGACAAGGGAATTTTGCAACACCCTCCTGGATTCTTCGGGGTCATCCAAGGTGTCCATTTTGGGGCAAATGACAAAGCCCCTTGGAAGCCCTATATTAGGCAAAATTAAAGCTAGCAATTTATTCATGAGATTTCTTGTGTTCGAACGAGGATAAAAGAAAGAAGGACTTGGCTTACCATGGTGCTTGGCCTTCCACCCGTATTTGGGGGCCATTTTCTTTCACTGTTAGGGTTCTAGAGTTGTAATTTTTAGAATTTTCTGAACCCATTTGTCCAGGCTTGGACCCGTGGCGATTCCTATCGGGTAGCTGAAACAAAAGAAAACAAAAATCAGCAAAAGCAAAAAATGATCTTTTCACGGAGAAAGGAAGCAAATAACTGAAAACTTATGAAAAATGTTCCACGACTCGGGAAAGGTTGGAGTTGTGGTGGGGATGATATCCCTGGTAGCAATAACAATGAACCATTCTATCCATCCACGATCATTGTCGTTGTCTACATTGGTGAGGAGAGCATGGTGGTCATGCTTGCTAAAGTTTATTACTTCCCTACGGAAAATCTTGGGAAAGTAAAGGATCATTATATATGTAAGAGTAGGCGTTTTCCGGTCTCAGTGCACAATTAACGAAGGCAGGTCACCGTCCGCCATATAAATGGACCTACTTGTGCTAAGCAGACCTAATATCGGTGACAAAACTCTAAAATTATTAGGTCGAGCTCTTCACTCGACCCCAAAGAAAATGGACCCAAGGTAAATAGGTACGTATAAACATACATGAACCCCTCCTTGGAGCAGGTAACTCGCTCTACCATATCTGGGGTGAGGATTTCAATATTGGAACAGTTGCAGTTCTCTTTCACAGTTGGGATACTAGGAGGAATAGAGGAGGGATACCTATGAACTGGCCAAAACCGGTGGCCTTGAGAAGTTGCAGAAGGGGCTTTTTCTTGAAGATAATTTGTGGTGCTGAGATGATGTGGTATGATGGTGCTAACAGTTGGAGGATCAGACTCGATGTCAACCTCCTTGTCTTTATTTTTCTTTGGACCTCCACCAAAGAGAAGACCGGTATTTTCGAAGAAAGCAGTGTAAGAACTCATCGTGGTAAAAGGTTAGTAAAAGTAGTGAAGTTGATGAGGTAATTTTTTGTTGATGAAGTTGAAGGGTGTGAAAGAGTTCTTAGCAAATGCGGAGAAGAAGGAAGATTTATGAAAGTAGTGAAAGTGAAAAAGTAAAAATGATGAGTAGTGTAGAAGATATAGATGGCAAAAATCATAGTCATGATTACCTCAAAACCAGGCGAAAATATTTGCTGAATTACGGGGCAACACGTGTTTGGGGTATTAAATGCAAAGAGATGTGTGTCCCCTCAAGTGTTAAAGACCGTTCAGGAACTTTCCCTCCAAGAAAGGAATATTCATCTACTTCCGGTAACGCTGAGTTTCATCACCGAAAAGTAGGGGGACTAACAATATGGGGTAAAATTGGTTGATAACAGGTGGTTGAATGGTAAGATGACACGTAGGATAGGAGATAAGTAAAGGACGAGTCGGGAAACAACTAATACCAAATGTGACACGTGTGACCGGTACCGGATGGATTCTGAAGGGAACGTAGTCGGCAGTAAGAGTTCAAAGGTTTGCACGGACATTATTCAATGAAGGAACATTTACTAGCGTTAAATGAACGGCCGTTACAGAGAATATTTGCATTCAAGGCCTGTCGTTATATATTCATCAATGATACTTTTATTCTCATTTAAGGAGGAGTTTGATCCTAGGATCTTGTTTCCTTAGGTAAAGCTATAAATACTGAGGTTAACAGCCATTGTCAAGAGAGAAAAACATATTCGATACGAAAAGGCTATACTTTACTATCTTGGTTCTCACACTTTACTATTTAGCTCTAATTTTAATAGCTTTATCATCGCTTTATTATTATTATTTTCGTCTCTGCTCTCGGAAAAGTTGAATTCTGAACCAGGCTAGTTATCCTCTTTAATTTTAGTTGTTAAATCTTAGTTTAATCTTATTTCTTTATTACTATTTGGATCAAATGGATTTGTTTGACTACAAATCATGTTACAAATTCAATTGTACCATTTTACGAGTAAACGAATATGTTTAAGTTGCTGATATCTCCTTGTGATTTGTATTGAAAACTAGATATTCAAAAAGACTGCTAAAACACTTCATGGCATGTGTGGGCATGTTAAGGCCAGGCACAAGATGCGCAATAAGCTGCGGAACAGTGAACATTGGTAGCATTCCTCTATTTTTCTATATTTATTAACCAATCCACGTACAAACCTATTTCTACATTTGCTGTCAAACCACGCTGATACCTTGGATTGTATATATTTGCCCTTACCACTCCCCAATAAACTGATGCATTATAAATTGTATATACTTACTTATGAACTGTACCACGAAGTCGTTACAGTTACTAGCATTATTATTGTTTACTAATGAAGAGTGTGATGGGGACTATGATTACTGCTTTAATTCAAATCTGAGAGTCCCACATGTCACTAAATAAATGCATGACAGTAGTGTACCTACTGTCTAGACTCGGTCTCTTTCGAATATGCCATATTCAAATCTTGGAATCTTTCTCATTTTCTCTTTCCCCTTTTGTTCCCCTGTCTCTTTCTCTTCTTTGTAGCTACTGCCATTGCCAACTTACTTCTTACTGTGTCTTTGTTTGATTTATTACTGGCCACTAATCTCCGAAATTGCAACATAGTACCATCTTCTCTTCTTTTTTAAGCGAATAGTTCTGTATGAGATATGCATAAATTGCCTCTTTATTTCCCTTTCATATAATTTATTTATTATTTTTAAAATTTAAATGAAAAGTATTTTTTTTAGAAGCTTGGTTGTTAAATTCGTTTATTTCTCAAATTTTCTACGACATTAGGTTTTAGGGAAGAGTAATTATTTTTGGAAAAAAGTAATAACTAATTTGTGATAAAATATTAATTAGCGTAATCTAATTTACGAAAATACCTAAAGTACCTCAATAAAAATTCGTGTTAAAAAAGAAACTAATATTATTATTAAGAAATTTTATTGCATAATTTAACTTTAAAAATAGGAATTAGTTACGAAATTCTTCTTGTAGCTGATCACTTTTTTTTATTGATCTGTCACTAGCGATAATTTTTTATTATTTAACTACATAATTTTTTCATCGCTAATTTATTTCTTTATGTAGTTGACTTGTCTAGAATACATGGTATCTAGACGATTATTTTGATACGAAACTAATATAAAAGAACACTAAACTTTCAAAATCATCTTGGTTACGTTGTTTCATGCTTAGCCTCTACTTTTGTTTTTTTACTAAATAGGCTCAATATTTGTCATTTTCAAGAGCTTATATTAAAAAAATATTTTTAAGGGCTTATATTTTTATAATTTTATATGCATCGTACAAGGTACACGCGCATCGCGCGAATCTATCTATATCTATACTATATTAAAAGCACGAAGGCCCTTAGCGAAATATCGTTCGCCTTTTTTACCCTTTAAAAATAGGTTTCACGTTAGATAAAATTGTAATTTAATTAAATTTCCTAATATCTAGCACTTTAAAATCAACTAAAATTTTGACTATTAAATATTTTCTTATTGAACTACGTAAAAAGTCCTAATATTTAGGACCTAACATTTAAGAATTTAAAACCAAATAAGATTTTACTTAAGTAAATTCTTTCCTTATTTACTTCATAATTAATTTGTCTTCGTTAGATTTCTTACGTCTATATTTGTTCTATATAAAGTTTAGGTTTGGTTTATATAAAGGTTGATTCCCATTTAAATTCTACCATTAAATCTATCTTTTCCTTATATAATTTTTTTAATTTAAATTAATATCTTACGTCTTATTTTTACTTTGGGGGAAATTATTCTTGCATATAATATATTTTTCATCAACTCCTTTTAAAAGTATAACGTTAAATATGAAATTATTTTCATAATATATTTAAATTCTAGAAAAAAGGTCTATAGTTTCTATTCTATTTACTATTTAGTTAAAAATAAAATAAAGAATATAGTATTATTCTATTGTATTCTTTTATTTATGTTATTCCTTATACAGATATGAATATATACAATAAGTTTTATTATCTTCTACTTCAATAAGCCGATTTTGTATATTTTATATTTATTTTGTTTAATGTGTAAGAAGCTATAAGAGATTATTAGAATACATAGAATTTTTTTTTTATATTATGCTAGCTGGCATAAAGGACCAATGCACAGATATGGACGAAAGGGTAGCCTCATTTCGCCTTACCAACCCCATGGAAACTTCGAATACATGCCTAGATTGTTTGTACAGACAGACTTTTTGGGTGCTAAAAATTCAAAGTCGAAAGGAAAACAGCTCAAAATCAAACAATAAAGAGGTATAAGATTATCATTTTCAGTATTAGGTAAACTATGGTATATTATTTTAATATAATTATAAAACTGGGAGAAATATTAAGTTGAATATAGTAATTGAGATGCATGATTGAGAATATCTATGAGGTAGATTTTTTTTTCTTGAGTAATTGGCTAAATTAGATCAACTATTATTATTCTCAAGAATTATTTTTTTGTAAAATTTTATTTTTGTAACTCAATAACAAGCATATAATTCATTGAGACAGGTTACACGCGCAAAGCGCATACTCAAAGACTAATATATATATATCACCTCCTTTTTACACACCCGAGGGTATATGGGAGTTTTTTCAGTTAAAGTAACATTATTCGAAATGAGATTATTTTATTTATTTTTATCAGAGTCGCCACTTGGAATAGATTATTTGGTGTCCCAAGTCACTGGTTTATTTTAAAATCCCAAGTCGAGGAAATTTCGAATTTATTTTAAAAGCCTGCGAACCAAAAATTCTAAGTAAGGAATTCTGTTAACCCGGAAGAAGGTGTTAGGCATTCCCGAGTTCCGTGGTTCTAGCACGGTGGCTTAAACTATTAATATTGGCCTATTATCTGATTTACTACATGTTTTAAACCTATTGTGCATTTTTAACTTTATAACCGCTTTTATTTATTTAAAACTGCTTTTTTACAATTTATGGAATTTATCTCTTGAACAAGTTACGATTGTCGTACACTTGCCGTTTTGGAACACATCACAAACCATGCTACATGAAATGCACCCGCGATTCGCAATATTTTTATTTTATTAATATTCGAAGTTGTTATGATCCGGTTACATGAAATGCACCCCCGAATTTGGGAATTAGGTACTATGACTATACCACGGAAACCGTACCCATAGTCACGATAGTTAATTAATCGCGCCTAAAGCAAACTACGATGTATTTATAAATTAATATTCTAGGCTAAATTTGAGATTATTTGTGAAGCAGAATTATGGAAATGGAATTGATGTAGAATTTATGAAATATTTTAGCTAAACAATTCTAACATAAAACTTATGAATTACTACCAAATTCAAGGCATAATGAGTAAATAAAGCTAGGTTCTTTCAGTGTGGCTGAAGACAACGCTTCTTATTCCCTATTCACATGAATATTATGTTAGTTCATTCATTCTAAAAGAACACATGTCTCTGCTAGAATTCAACCGAAAAATAATCTTTCAAATGCATATAACTTGGAAATGACAAAGAAATTTTTTTAAAAAAAAAACTAACAAAATCTTCTTTGATCAATCACAGTGAAAAGAACATTCAATAACTAACGTGAAGTAAAACACATGATGGGAATTAAAATCAAAGAATCAACATACTAAAGAGTGGAAGAAATACTACATGAATTTATCTCTAACAATTAAAAAGACCAATGCAAAATTAATCATCATAGAAAACAACCAAAGTAGGATTTGAAACTAGAGTAAGAATAAAAATGGACCTTTATTAATGAATTTGAGGTTGAGAATTTGCAACTCAACAGAACATAGACAACGACCAAAAATGAGCAGCAAATGAACTCAACCAACCGGAACCATCGACCGGAGAACTTCCACGCCGACCTCGACGGACTCGACCCTTTTGCAGACCCATAGCACGAACATTGTGAGGATGATTCGCTGGGTTTTTATGGATTTTTGGACTGGTTTTCGAAGCTGTTGTGCTGAAGTTTTGGGGCTGGATTTTGGTGTGAACTCCAGCTCGTTTCATGGCTGTTTGGTGGCAGAATTTCATCTGGGTTTGGGCCAGTTTTTCAGGTCGTTTTTTAAGCTATTTTGAGGAGTGTTTTCAGCTCGTTTTGGAGCTATTTTGAGCAGATTTAGTGGCTATTTTGGGTCAGTTTAGAGCTGGATTTTGGGGCATTTACGGGGCTGATTTGGTTGTAGTTTAATGCTAGTTTTTGGACAGTTTTTCAGCTCATTTTTGGAGTTGTTTTGAGGTCATTTTTAGGGTAGATTCGAACTCATTTTTGGTGCAAAATAGGGGGTACCTTGGGGCTGCTTTCAGCTATGTTTTTAATGGAGAGAATAGAGCTGGTGTTTTTGCTTGGTTGAAGGAGAGAGAGCTGATGGGTGTCTTAAGGTTGTGAAGGGTGTGAGTGGAGGAAATATTTTGGGGAGAGTGGGAAACATGAGCGGAGAAAGTGGGGAAGTGGGTAGTGAGGGGAGAAAATGGGGAAAGTGGGTAGTGAGTGGAGAAAGTGGGGAAGTGGAAAGTGAGTGGGAAAAGCAAGAATAAATTCAAACATGATCAAAAATTAGCTGCTCACTATATATATAAAATCTGAACCCATCTAAAAATATATATTTTTTAGGCGAAAGTAGAGACAGAGCTATGTAGCTCCGACATAGATGTCAAATGTGAAACTTATTAAAATATGCAAAATCCATCCTAATATTAGAATTTATTTGCGAATAACTGGAGTATGACAACGTTTCTTCAGTCGATTAAATGGTAAAACTTGCCGATCAACCATTTAAAAGGACCAAATGATAAAATAAGGAGGAGAAGAATAAGAAGTCCATAATAGAAGTCAAAACTTTTACCCATTTGTACGTCGTTGGAAGGAAGAAACTTCAATAGAAAATGAAGAAACGAGTTGTGCAAAATGTCTGACCTAGTCGAAGCCTATTTTTCTTTGGTGACTAATCAGTCCTCTTTGTGAAAATATCTGCTGAGAGTACTTCCTCGGTTACAATAATTACTGTTTTCTTCTGTTACAATAAATACTACTCCAACATTATTAAATCAAAATCTTAATTTGATTTAATGTGCTATTAGTGATAAAATCTTTGATAGAACACTTCTCTCTTAGGAGTAATACTTAATATGAACCAGCAAGTTGTAGAAACCAAATTAGTAGTAGCTAATTAGATTAACACAAGAGTGAGACACGTACGCTTCAATATTATTCATCCCATAATCACCCATAGATCTGCACTCTTATATTTAAAATTCATACACAACTTTTCTATGTAACGAGAATGCTATACAAATTCATACGCATGTAACGTTTTTACCGTATACGTAACTAATTTTGAAGTAAACCAGTTGTATTTATAACTAGTCATGTTAACAGGTTGTTTGGATGATTATTACCCATTGTATCGTAATATATTATTTTGTTATCTCAAAATAATATTATTTAAAATTAATTGTATTGTATCGTTAAATTCATTGTTCCACAACAACTAAAAGCCCTATTTTATGAAACAATAATTTGGTATAGTGTGATTGTTTCCTATTTTCTTACAATTATACCCTTACTTTATTGAGGTTATTGAATATTGTCAAGTGTAGTAGTATAGTTGAAGTTATTTATGTTACATTGTAGTTAGTTAGTTGTTAGATTTAGGATTAGTTACAGGGGTACTTTAGTAATTAGCAGTTTACTCTTTCTTTCTCACGTGTATAAGACTCATTTCTGTTGAATAGAATAACACAATATTTTTTCCCAATTTCTTATTTTGTCCAGAAGCTTCTCTCATGATGAGAGCTCAAGCTCAACCTCTTTCGATGGAGGTTGATTCATTCTGTTAATTTCAATCTCGACATGGTATCAGAGCACAACTTGATTCTCTCATCCTTTGTTTTAAAAGACAGAATTGGGACTCGTTCGGGGCTCACCACGGGGCGGAGCACTCGTAAAACGCCCCTGGGCTTATGTATGGGGCTTAGTTCTGTGAGACTTACGCCTCGGGCACGCCCAACGCCTAGTGTACTGGGCTCACATAATAGAACTTTATGCAATTGTGTGCAACTAACCTTGTAAATCCTCAAATTTTCTTAATAAATCGTTGACTATTCAAAATTACTTTTTTTGTTAATCATATATCATTGAGTTGAGAGTATTTTATGTCATAATTGAAATAAAAATTATTGCACGTTATCCACTAAGACTGCTATGATAGTTAATTTTAAATAAATCTTTCATTTAAAAAGTATTTATTTATTAACTTTTGTTATGTCTTTACTATATAATAGTCCATAATTTTTTTATAATTATTTTTCTAAATATTATTTTTTTCCACGTTTACGAGATACAAAACTTATTAATTTAATAGCTTAGTATTAGTTAGTAACTATTTACAAGTAATTAGTTATCATGGTATTGTATGGTGACTTATGTGTCACTTTATTAACTTGTTGAAACTTAAAAATAAACGATGCTAGAGAATCATATTTAAATTAAATTGTGAATTATGTTTTTATATAAATTCTCTTTCAAATTAAAGCATATTAAATAAAAGGAGTATTTTAAGAAAAATATCAAATTATATGATCGAAATTCTTTCAAGATTCATTACTCCTTAAGAGATGCATATAAGATTTCGTATCGAATACATTACTTTTGATGTTTGAGTTGTAATGACGTTGTAACTAATTTGCATATTATGATATATGTCATACTTTTCGTATTATTCATAGTTCAATTATAATTTATAAATATTTTAAAGAGATTATTTGTTATAATTTTGTGATTTTAATGTAATTTTTATAATTATTTTTTATTTTATACTATCTTAAAATTAGTAAAATTTAATGATCCGTGGGACTTACGCCCCATGTCTCAGGGCTTACGCCTCGCCTCATCAGAGGTAAAATGCCTCGCCTCACGCCCCTACCTTTTAAAACATTGCTCTCATCAATGTCTCTTCCTTCTCGTCAAATTTCATCATTCAATTTCATTTTTTCAGCTTTACAAAATCAAAATCTGCATTTACAGTTCGTCTCTAGGGTTTGAGATTTCTCGATTCTTCTCCCCAATTTCAGAGGTTATTTCTCCTAATTTTCTAAGTTCGTCTTCAATCGATGGCCGGAGATAAGGAAAATCAGAATACAACCAATAATTTGGACTCGACAACCCGTTGTACATGCACCAGTCAGAGAGTGCCAGAACAACATTAGTACTTGTTACCTTTGATGGAACTAGGTACAGATCTTGGAAAAGGGGAGTTCTCAGAGCGTTATCCGTGAAGAACAAGGTTGGATTCATTACCGAAAAATGTAAGAAACCTAATCCTGATGATGCGACTTATGACTAGTGGGCTCGATGCGATGACATGGTCACGTCGTAGATTCTAAACTCACTTTCAAAGGACTTAGCTGATAGTCTACAATATGTCAGTGATGCTAAGGAACTATGGCAAGAGCTGAAAGATAGATATAATCAAACAAATAGAGCAAAATTGTATCAATTGCAGAAGGGAATTAACGACCTTAGCCAGAGAGCTTTGGATATCACAGGTTACTACACAAAAATGAAAAGGCTTTGGGGGAATTAAATAAACTGAATGTACATGCACAGTGCGATTGTCAGTGTACTTGTGATGCAAAGTCCAATATACACAAGGCTGAGCAAGATCGAAGATTAATTCAGTTCCTGATAGGCTTAAACGAAGCCTACACAGTGGTAAGAGGCAACATACTTATGATGAATCCACTGCCCAGTATAGCACAGACTTTCTCCATTCTCATTCAGGAAGAGAAGCAGATAGATGGCAAGCCAAGCAACAAATTGGTTATGGAGTCCACTTCACTGAATGTAAATGGACCTGGGAATAATAAATTTAGGAAATGATGTCACCCATAACTCGTACAATTTAAACGAACAAGGCTATCTACCTACCAAGTCTCGATTGTTTTGTGATTATTGCAAAAATCCAGGACACACCAGAGATAATTGCTATAGGATACAAGGCTTTCCACAGGATTTCAAGTCCCCTAAGGGGAGAAATGCAACATCTTATGCAAATGTTCACGCAGAATGTGAAGAAGCTGAGGGTGAAACTCACAATCAGGAATTTCAGCACTTGACAAAGGATCAATACAATTAGCTACTCAGCCTATTGGAGAAATTTCCAAGAAGGAACACAAGGGAAATCTCAAACAACATAGCATGTGGAGTTGCAAACATTGCAGGTATTCTAGCTTGTTTTACTTATAAAAAGATTGCTGAAACTACTGTATGTAGATGATCTAAATCAGTTGCTGACTTGTGGATATTAGATAGTGAAGTTTTAAATCACATGACATATAGAAAATCTTTTCTGAAAAATATTAGAACCTTATCTTATCCTTTTTTAGTTACACTATCTAATGAATATAGGGTGAAAGTGACAGAAATTAAAGATGCATTTCTAGGTCCAATGATAACTCAAGTCAAAGTGTTATACGTACCTAGTTTCAAATACAGCCTCATCTCTATTTATTCTTTAACAGACTATCTCGATTGAATAGTTAATTTCAGCAAATATCTTTGCATGATGCAGACCTCTTCAATGAATAGGCCTCTGGAGATTGGTAAAACAACTAGTAGTTTGTACTTCTTATGCTCAAAATGTCATAGTGGTCCATCTTCTATCCCTTCTGCCTTTTGTTCCCATTCCTGCTTTCCTGCATCAGTTGATGTTGTAAATAGAGAAAAGAGTCATAGTCTGCCTTTACATTCATTATCAATTGTAAATAGATCATCACATTCACTCAACAATGTAAATAACCTTCATTCAAGAAATAAAACTGACTCTTCCTTTGGTGTACATTCTTTTCTGTCATCTATTGCATCTCATAGGGACAGTGTTGAACATCTCTGGTATAATAGACTAGGTCATGTACTTTTTGTGAAAATGAGAAGGATATCTACCATACCCGTTAATTTTTCTCCCAAACAACCTTTTTCTATTCTATCTGCCCTATGGCAAGGAAAACAAGACTACCATTTTCCTAGAAAACCTCATCCACTACCAAAATATTTGAACTTCTGCACATTGATTTATGGGGTCCCTATCACATAGACACACATGACAACTGCAAATATTTCCTTACCATGGTTGATGATTTTAGCATATTAACCTGGACACATCTTTTGAGCAGCAAAAGCAACACCCTTCAAGCCATTAAAGCCCTCATTTCTATGATTGAGAACCAGTTCAATTCTTTAGTCAAAGTTGTTAAAATTGATAATGGGCTAGAATTTGTAAATAGTGAAGCCATTCTATTCTTTCAAGACAAAGTCATAATTCACCAGAAAACTTGTCCATACACACCACAACAGAATGATGTGGTGAAAAGAAAGCACACATATCTACTAGAAATTGCAAGGGCCCTGCTTTATCAATCCAAATTACCAATGAGATATGGGTAAAGTGTATCCTTACTGCTACTTACTTGATAAACAGATTACCCTCTACAGTCCTTAATGATAAATGCCCTCTTGAGCTTCTCTACAAAAGAAAATCAATCTACTCACACCTTAAAAGCTTTGGCTGCCTATGTTACACTACCACACTCAAGACACACAAAGATAAATTTGAGCTAAAGGCTACTCCCATGTCTTTATCCCTTTGGGGTAAAAGGATATACGGTCTTGGATCTAGTCACAAAGAGGGTTAATATATCTAGAGATATTTTGTTCCATGAAGATGTATTCCCTTTTAATATTTCACCCGAGCACTCTTCTTTTCCTTCTGTCTTGCATATGATAAATTCTAATTCTTCATGTCCAAACACCATTGTGAATTATCACATCCCCTTTTTACCTACACCCGCAAGGGCATAAGGGAGTTTTTTCAATTAAAGGACAATCGAAACGGGATTTATTATCAAAGATTTAGAATCGCCACTTGGGATATTTATGGTGTCCCGAGTCACCGGTTGAATCCCGAATCGAGGAAAAGATTGACTCTGTATTATAGTCCGCGAACCAGAAATCTGGGTAAGGAATTCTGTTAACCCGGGAGAAGGTGTTAGGCATTCCCAAGTTCCGTGGTTCTAGCACGGTCGCTCAACTGTTATATTTGGCTTAAATTATCTGATTTTAACAATTATGAACCTATGTGCAAATTTTAACCTTAACCGCTTTTATTTATTTTTTGAGAAAATTGCAACGTCATTAAAACAAGTCTTGAACCACGTCACATAAATGCACCCGTGGTTTCTGGACATACTTTAATATCGTTGGGATTTGGATTTGGGTCACAAAAATGCGCACCCGAGTTTAGGGAGGTAATGTTAAAATACGCGCCTAAAGAGACTAACGCGTTATAATTTTGGGGAAGGCCGTGAAATTCGCTAAACGGCCCATACCGAAATCTAAGTATTTTAATATATACAATTATCGAGGCCCCGATAATCTAGGTGCTTTATTTAGCGAGTCTCATCTCGTTCATTATTTAAAGGGCAAACCTAAGAGCAACTATGATTCTCTACTTTATTTGTCTCTAAAATAAAAGAAAGAGTCTTAGTTAATTATGTATTGAATTATAATACGTTGAACTATGAATTGAATTCTTCTAGCCAAGTCTAAATAATGAATTTGCTTGTGCACGATTGCAGTAACCCGGCATTTCAGCCGCCAGCGTTTGGGCTCAAAGTCGTAGATCAGTTCTAGAGCCCAACGTTCTTTTAATCTCCCCTAGGAGACCTTTCTGTGGGTTGGAAATCTTTGGGCTCGTTTTCCACGCATTCAAGCCCAATCTCCATGGTCCAAAAATTTCAGACTTTAACCAAACAAACTTACACTAATGCCTCAATCCTTTCCTTCAATATGCAATTAGTGGGCGAATCATAATAACTCACTATCGAAGCTAGAAAAGATGCAACTTCTGAACTACGACTACATGATATCCAGGCTATGGTTATTGACACTGGACAATGAAGTATAAACCATTTCTACTATCTATTATACATGGAATTACTGGTACGAACATAGACATTCTTCCTAACCTTTTAGGCTCCATCATATTCCAGTTTTAACACTTATAGAACAGGGTGCCATACTTGGACTATACTAAAATAGAACCACACTAAAGTCGATTCTATTGAAGGAAATAGGCATAGGTTAATAGTCCATATACATAATATCTCAAGTATTCAATTAACTTTACATACCAAAAATATTCAGATAAGAAAGAAAGAGCAACATGGTTCCTAGAATACACTACTTGGACTAGGATGAAACAGGCTAAACTAACTACTTTCACATTATGCTACTGGATTCCAAACAAGTTGTTATTGAAGACTGAAGGCCAAAGATCATTCATTCATCAAGCTTCATGTAATTACAACTTTACATATTTCTGTATCTCATCTTCTATGGATTCAAGGGATACCTGGAAATGGCAATACAATGAGAAGAGAAGGAGGTCAGCAACAGGCTAGTAGCAGTCAATACAACAGCAATGCACCAGCAGCAGCGACTCAATCAATACTCCAGAAAAACCCAGAAAGATTGTAAACCAACAGCAACAACAAATACCAAAACAAACAGACTCAACCAAGCTTGTATTGAACCAGTAGACCACTGAACCACTTAAGCAATCAAAAGGAATGAGAATCACTGTCCAGAAGTCGAATTACACCTACGGATGCAATGAAACAGTATCTTTCTTTTGGTTTTCTTTTCTTAAACTCTCCAACACTCTCTAAAAGAAACTGATTGTTTAAAACTCTCAAAAAACTGGCCTCAACTTTCCTCAAAGATTCTTTTAAATTTAACCTCTGAAAAATGATCCTCAAAACTGCTTTCTAAGACTGATTAGAGAGGAACCAAAAGCAGAACCTCTCTCAAACTCTTAAGGTCTCAAAATTCAGAACCTTTTGAACTCTTTTCACTCTCTAAAAAACTGATCAAAGACTGATCTCCCTTCTCTTAGGTTGGTATCTCTCTTAGAAAGTTTTCTTCCTTTCAATCTCCTAAGCTCTCCAACTCCTTCTCTCATCCCTTTTTTTTCCTCTCTATGTGTTCTATTTAAAGATCAAACTTACTCCCTTTTTTTATTCAGACTTTTCTTTACAGCTTGTATCCTCCCTTACTATGTGTACCCCTTTCTTTTATCATTACCCCCATGTTATCTACTTTCCAACTCCTAAAAGCATTTAACTATTAAGAAAATATTTCCTCCCATCACCCCCTCTGATTTTCCCACTCAAAAAAACCAAGACAGAAGTGTCAGTTACCCCATTATATCCCAATTTCATTATTTTATTCCCCTAGTTATGGGCAGCATGGTTTTCTAAATTAAAAAGTGCCCTGACAACCCATGCTATCATGTTACCCTCAGTTCAACTTTTCAAATTAAAGCCTCCTTGAATCTCTACCTTAAGTTTCGATTGATTGTAACTCAATTCAAAAACGAATATGAATTTAAAAACCTACTGATTCAGGTAGCAAAACTCAAAACTAACAATGAACTCCTGAAGCTGAGAATATACGGATCAGGAATTAAAACAACCAACGTCAAATAACTTGAAGAGAACAACTAACTACAAACATGAATTAGCTACAAGAAAACGGACTAATGGACGAAACTATTTAATCGATTCGATAGTTTACAACATATGCTAATCAACAAAGCAAACTGGACCAAGAAAAGGGTCCGAAAGAGGAGGAAGAAAATAATTGACAAAAGACGAATTACAACGAAAATTAATCAGAGACAACAAACGAAAAAGAATAAATGAAAAGAAATACCTTGGAATTTCAGACCATTCGAACTCGTCCTACTCGAAGCTTTAACTTGATTTTAATGCCGAAATGGACCTTAATCGAGTGTTCTCGACTGAGAACACACAACTAAGGTCGATTACGACCTTAGTTTTTTACTGCGTATCGATCCCCTGGCTTGGTTCTTTTAGGGTTCATCCAATCAATTTCAAATTCGAAGGAATCTAACTTGATTCGAAGGAAAATGGTGTTGGATTAGGGACGAAAGAGGTCTAGTGTTGGTATGGTGTTAATTTGGGACTGATTGGGTAGGTTTAAGGTTTGAGGTCTTGTCTTCGATCTAAGATTCGAAGCAGTCGGCCATGATTCGAGGGTGATGGTTAGAGGGGTTAGGTTGGGGAGGTCGAGGGGAAGCTGGGGTGTGAATTTGGTGGCCATTGGAGTACCGACCGCTGGGTTTTGGGCGGTGGAGCAGGCCGGCGGCGTCTAGGGTTTTGGGGGAGGGATATCCGGTCTCTGAAGAGACGATTGGAATGGGGGGGGGGATTTGGGAATGGAGACGGGTTTAAGGGTATGGGGGTGACATATTAAAATCAAAGACTTAATCTGGACCGTTGGATAGATGGAAACCAACGGTCCCGATTGAGTCGCTTAACAAAACGGGGCCGTTTGGTTTAGCGTTGGGGACTGGGTCGGGTTGGACCGGGTATAGGGGTGTTTGAATTGGGTTGTAAGGATTTGGGCCTTGGGGATATAAATTAATTTTGTCCCAATTCCGATTTCCTTTTCTTTTATTAATTATTTTCTTCCTAAATTGTCTAAAAAAAATTAAAACCAAAATCCTAACTCAAATTATAAAACCAAAATTGACTTAAAATACTAATTCACTTCAAATAATATTTATCACAAGTAATTAAATACTAAAAATAAAACAATCACACAATTTGACATTAAGCACTTTAAAAATGTAAAGTACGTTATTTTTTGTCCATTTTTCATTTTTTGTAAAAATAACATTTTACTAAATTAACCAAAAATGCAAAATCAAATCCTAAGTGCAGATGCTATATTTTGGTATTTTTAATTTAAAATTAAATATGCAAACAATCAAAAAAAATTGCACAGTAATTCCTGGAATAACACATAATTAAAGAAAAGGCCTAATATGAGAATTCTTTTGGAGTAATTCATATGAGGCAAAAATCACGTGCTCACAGTTGCCCCTCTTTGTCCGGAAACATGAAGAGTTTTCGTGCAAAGATAAAGTGAGCGGATACGAGCGATTTTTACTTGTTTTGAATACTCCGTGGAGAAGCATTTAGAAAGATTTGACCGAACCTCTACTTCAAAGGTTTCCTACATATCCTTGGCTATAAAGGAATCAGGTCAATGTAGTTCGGGAAGTCTTGGTAGCTGGGATTACCATGAAGCTGCGGTTTTGCTGTTACTGCTGCTGCTGCTGCTGATACTGCCTACTGACCTCCTTATTACACCATGACAAAAATGAAGAAGCTAGACTAAGCTATAATCTATGCTTTACAAAGATTTATTTCCAAACTTGATCTTGTGACTGATGTTGCCTTGTTGATTTGTGTTTCCTCCGCTCTTTCTTTACTTCTGGCTCGACTTGTGGTCTTCCTTCTGATTTCAGCTGAGGATTTTTGTTGTAACCCTCCGCTTTACTGACTTCAAACTGATTGCTAGACTTGAAATGTATTCCCTGCTCTCCAGGCGGGCTCCTGACTGCTAACTTGAAATATATTCCCTGCTCTTCAAACGGGCTCCTGACTTCAACCAAAATTGACGAAAACAAAGGAAATTTTTTTGCCCCAATTTGGGTATCTGGGAACATATGTAAGTGTAAAACGAATCACATTACCAAATATCAATAAGAACTTGAAAACTAAAACTTGAATTGTACTCCCTTGTTCTCCAAGCGGGCTTCTGACTGCTGAACTTGAATGTATTCCCTGCTCTCCAGGCGGGCTCCTAACTGCTGACTTAAAATGTATTCCCTGCTCTCCAGGCGGGCTCCTGACTGCTGAACTTGAATGTATTACCTGCTCTCCATGCGGGCTCCTGACTGCTGCGCTTGAAAGTATTCCCTGCTCTCCAGGCGGGCTCCTGACTTCAATGAAACAGATAAAACAAAGAAAACTTTCTGCCCCAGTTTGGAGGTTGGGCACATATGTGAGTGTTAAACTGAATCATATTACCAAATATTACTAAAAATTCGAAAGCTAGGTCCCATTATCCAGGGGGGTCCTGACAATTCTTACCTAAACGATAATTTTAAATCTAAGTTATATCTTCTAAAGGTGTGACTTCCGCTAAATCTTGTTATCTAAGAGGGTCTTAAAGCTACATCCCATTATCCAGGAGGGTCCTGAAAACTCCTAATTACATCCTATCTTAAACATGCAAACTTTGAAATCAACTTATATTCCTTGGGGTATATTTATGCTACTTATGATTGTTTTGATTTTTAAACTAGGTCCCATTTTACAGGAGGGTCCTGAAAATTTCTGACTAAATTTGGAAAAGGCGGAAAAAGATGGCGTTTCTGCTTGGGAAAAATGTTGAGGAAACAGAAAATCATAATCATTAATCTAGGAAAGAAGAGAAGTCAGAATCTTTGTTCTCATGGGGTAATATCCAAAGTGTATCTCAAACATACAAACTTCAAAGTTCCACTTATAATCTTCTAGGGTGCACTCATGCCAAATTTCGCTACTCATGATTATTTTGAATTTTAAACTAAGTCCTATTTTCCAGGAGGGTCCTGAGAATTTCCGCGATCAATTCTGCCTAGTACTTACTCTTCCTACGGATGATTTCCCGAAACAAATGCCATTTTTGCCCCTGTTTCAAATCAAAGAAAATTTCGTCAGTTTAAAACGTGGTGGTTCATCGTGGCATTCCTGCTGGAGGTGGTTTTCTCTTTGCCATTCTTTGCTTCATCCAATTGTTTTGGACTGATCGAAAAGATCATTTTGACCTCCTGACTAATCCTTAACTGCAAGATCCCCAACTTCTATTCTCCCCTCCTGACCTTTCTGCCTGAAACTGTATATCTCCCGCGACATTACTGAACCATTCCACAGTTTTAACTTTTGCTTACACCATAGGTCCCATTTTTCATCATATTATTTTTTGCATGTTCCAACTGCATTTTGCTTTGTGCAATTCCGAAACTGGTAGTAAGCTTTGAAATTCCTTCTTACAAGGCTAAACTTGGTAGAGCTTTAGAGAAGTAAAATTAACAGCAATGAAATGCAAGGATTTTAAGAATAAAGAAAAGAATCCAAATTTGGATGACTGTTGGAGATAGGAAAAGGGACTTATCTAAGCGGAATCACCGGCACCAATGATCATGGTATGCATTTGGATCAATCAGCCCAGTCTATTTAACCAATCTCCTCCCCAATTGTTTTACTTTATTCTCCAAGATTTCCACAACCCAATTTTACTTTCCGCCAACTTACGGACCTCGTTAGACTTGCCGTGCCCTGAAGAGTTTTCACCGACAAACCTCTCTCATTTGTTGATTCCTCAATTACTTGTCGCCTGATGGTGCCCGTGAAGGTTTTCACCAATAAGACTCTCTCATTTTTATTTTCTCTCAGCTTTCGTCGCCTCATGGTGCCCATGAGGGTTTTCACCAATAAGACTCTCTCATTTTTTGATTTTTCTTACTTAAACTGGAGTGTTGCCCCTGATATGAATTCTTTGTATATTGCTCGACTTGGCATCTCTCAAAGACTGATCGGAAGGTCTTTCTTTGGACCGTAATGTGTGCTTTTGTATGGGGTTAGAAAGAAAGGGTATCAAAGGCTCAAAGCAATTTTGACACGGGTTTTAAAATTACAACTCTTGGAATCACATTTCTTATTACAAGTACAACTTCTGCCCCAGTTTCTTGCTTGGGGATTTTTTGATATTTTATTTTACTATGACCAAGCCGGGAAGCTGTCTACGTATCCTTAACTGGAATCAGGTCAAACGTAGTTCAGACGTGAATTTCCTTGTTGTTATACTTTTCACTTCTTTTCTCTTCTCTTTTTCTTTTCTTTCTTTTTCTCTCTTTTTCGTTATTGATTCCAAAAGAGGGGTATGAAAGAAATAAATAAGGCTCAAAAGGGGGAACAAAGGGTGAAGTGTTTAGATAGCAGAACAAATTGCCATCGTCATTCCAATCTTCGAAATAATGCCAAATACAAACAATCAACAGTTATAATAAAGAAATCATACATAATACCTTTTTACTGCATCAGAATTGATTGCCATGTCTATGCATTTTCCTTCGATATTCGTTAAACATAAAGCACCATTGGACAATACTCTGGTTAAAATGAATGACCCTTGCCAATTTGGGGCGAACTTGCCTTTCGCTTCAGCCTGGTGTGGAAGGAAACGTTTCAGCACCTGTTGGCCCACTTCAAACTTCCTGGGACGTACCTTTTTGTTGTATGCTCTTGCCATTCTCTTTTGATACAACTGGCCATGACACATTGTTGATAATCTTTTTTCATCAATCAAATTCAACTGCTCCAAACGGGTCTTGACCCACTCATTATCATCAATTTCAGCTTCAGCGACAATCCGAAGGGACGAGATTTCAACTTCCGCAGGTATCACTGCTTCAGTTCCATATACCAACAAATAAGGAGTTGCACCTACTAAAGTACGGACAGTAGTGCGATAACCCATCAATGCAAACGGTAATTTTTCATGCCATTGCCTGGAACTTTCTACCATTTTCCGAAGCATCTTCTTTATGTTTTTGTTAGCTGCCTCAACTGCTCCATTCGCCTTGGGACGATATGGGGTAGAATTGCGATGCGTAATCTTAAACTGTTGGCATACCTCTTCCATCAATTTACTATTAAGATTAGCACCATTATCCGTGATGATCACCTTTGGGATTCCGAATCGACAGATGATATTTGAGTGAACGAAATCGACCACTGCTTTCTTGGTCACCGATTTGAAAGTTTTGGCCTCAACCCACTTGGTGAAATAATCAATGGCTACCAGAATGAATCTATGCCCGTTGGATGTTGCTGGCTCAATTGGTCCAATGATATCCATGCCCCAAGCAACGAAGGGCCATGGTGCCGACATCGTGTGCAATTCCGATGGTGGAGAATGAATCAAATCTCCGTGTATCTGGCATTGATGACATTTGCGCACAAAACTGATACAATCTCGCTCCATGGTGAGCCAATAATAACCTGGTCGGAGAATTTTCTTTGCCAGCACATACCCGCTCATATGTGGTCTGCAAACTCCTGAATGTACTTCGGACATGACAGTCGTAGCTTGTCTAAAATCTATGGATCTTAACAATCCAAGGACTAGTGTTCTTTTATACAAAACTCCTCCACTTAAGAAGAATCCACTTGCCAACCGTCGAATTGTTCTCTTCTGATCCCCCGTGGCTTGCACTGGATATATCCCCATTCTGATGTACTCCTGGATATCATGAAACCACGGTTCGCCATCAAGTTCTTCTTCAATCATGTTGCAGTAAGCATGCTGATCTCGTACTTGAATGTGCAAAGGATCGACATAGGCTTTGTCCGGATGGTGCAACATTGATGCCAGGGTAGCCAAAGCATCGACGACCTCATTATGGACCCTCGGAATATGCCTGAACTCCACTGATCGAAACCGTTGACAAAGATCATGCAAACATTGTCGGTATGGTATGAGCTTCAAATCTCGTGTTTCTCATTCTCCTTGAATTTGGTGTACTAGAAGATCTAAGTCTCCCAAGACTAAGACTTCCTGGACATCCATGTCTGCAGCTAGCCTTAAACCCAAAATGAATGCTTCATACTCAGCCATATTGTTGGTGCAATGGAATAGAAGCCGAGCCATAACAGGATAGTGATACCGTGTTTCAGAAATAAGCACGGCTCCTATCCCCACTCCTTTCATGTTAGCAGCCCCATCGAAGAAAAGTTTCCAACCTGGTTTTTCGGCTTGTTCTAGCTCGTCAATATGCATCACCTCTTCATCAGGAAAATAAGTCCTCAGTGGCTCATACTCTTCAACGACTGGGTTTTCGGCTAAATGATCGGCCAATGCTTGAGCTTTCATTGCAGTCCAAGTCACATAGATTATGTCAAACTCTGTGAGCAAAATCTGCCACTTCGCCAGTCTTCCTGTCGGTATAGGCTTTTGAAAGATATACTTCAATGGATCCAAGCGTGAAATGAGGTAAGTAGTGTAGGATGACAAATAATGTTTCAATTTCTGTGCCACCCAAGTTAGGGCGCAACATGTCCTTTCCATGTGAGTGTACTTAACCTCATAAGCTGTGAACTTCTTGCTAAGATAGTAGATGGCTTGTTCTTTCCTGCCGGTGACGTCATGCTGCCCCAGTACACAGCCAAATGAATTTTCCAGGACAGTCAAGTAAAGAATCAAAGGTCTCCCTGGTTCTGGTGGTACCAGCATAGGCGGGTTAGACAAATATCCCTTTATTTCGTTGAATGCTTCTTGACACTCATCAGTCCACTTGATCGTAGGGTCCTTCTTCAGCAACTTGAAAATAAGCTCACAAGTTGTCGTGAGCTGAGCAATAAATCTGTTGATATAGTTCAACCTTCCTAACAGACTCATCACTTCAGTCTTGTTCCTCGGAGGGGCAATTCTTGTATGGCTTTGATCTTCGATGGGTCCAACTCGATGCCTCGCCGACTGACTATGAATCCCAACAGTTTTCCGGATGGAACACCAAATGCACACTTGGCGGGGTTAAGCTTGAGGTTGTACCTGCGAAGCCTCTGGAAGAATTTCCTCAAATCCTCGATGTGGTCGGCCTGATGTTTTGATTTTATGATCACATCATCTACATATACCTCAATCTCCTTGTGTATCATATCATGAAACACAGTAGTCATTGCTCTCATATAAGTTGCCCCAGCATTCTTCAACCCAAATGGCATTACCCGGTAGCAATAAGTTCCCCATGGCGTGATGAAGGCTGTCTTTTCCGCATCTTCTTCGTCCATTAGAATCTGATGATACCCGGCATAGCAATCCACAAAAGATCCAATCTCGCGCTTGGCACAATTGTCAATCAGAATGTGGATATTGAGTAGTGGGAAGTTATCCTTCGGACTTGCTTTGTTGAGATTGCGATAATCGACGCACACTCTGATCTTGCCGTCCTTCTTCGGTACAGGCACAACATTAGCCAACCAAATAGGATATCGAGTGACCCGAATAACCTTTGCATCCAACTGCTTTGTAACTTCTTCTTTAATCTTCACACTCATATCAGTTTTGAATTTCCTCAACTTTTGAATGACGGGAGGGAATGCTGGATCAGTGGGCAATCTGTGGACCACTAAATCAGTGCTTAAACCCGACATGTCGTCATATGACCACGCAAAAATATATTTGTAGTCGATGAGTGTTTTGATTAACTCCTACCGGATTTTCGGCTCGAGGTGGACACTTATTTTATTCTCTCGGACATTGTCTATGTCCCCTAAATTGACGGCTTCTGTGTCATTCAGGTTGGGTTTGGGTTTTTCTTCGAAGTGAATTAACTCCTTACTAATTTCTTCGAAGGCTTCATCCTCATCATCGTATTCTGATTCGTAATCACAATCTACTTCTTGAACTAACATTTCAGAATCAGATTGATTTTTAAGACTGGGCTGAGGATTCCTTATGCATACCACGTCATTAGAACCAGCGTAAAAAGAACTGTATAGAAAAGAAAACAAAAGGAAAACCATCAGGAATAATGAAGAAAGGAATATTATATTTTATTGAATGATAAAAGATAACAAGGTTTGCACACTCAAACAGACTGAAAAATGAAATTCGGATTACAACCCTGGAATAATCCATACAAACTTAAAGAAAAATCAAAGCAAACTACCAAGACTCCTTCCGAGTAGGGAGAGGAGTAGCCTTCCAATTATTAAGCTTTGTTGTTGGCCCAACAAATTGCACTTCCGCGTTGCTAGAACCTTCTCCAATTTCCACCATGTTCACACTGTCGAACAACTTCTCAAATCTTTCTATTAACTCATTGTCCGGATCAATCACAGAACTGGGAATTGTTGTCACTGGGCGACTCCTTGTACCGGACTTGACAAATGATCTGGAAAGACGTGGGACTGGCTTTGGAAGGACCCATGTCCTCTGTTTCAATTTCCTGGCTCTTTTTATGTCTGCGGCTGTGGGCTTGAATCCCAGACCAAATGTTCCCAAGTTTTCAGGAAGAGACACAGGTTGTATGATGCCTTGCAGATCTGACCCCAAACCCTTTCCTAGTACAAAAACCATTCTTCAGCATTTCATACGCTACCATGACTGATGCGGCGGTTATCTTCGGATTTGGGATACACTTCCCTTCTGGAACTTTCTCGACTGACATTGCGTCAAAAACTTGGTAGACCCATGGTCCCTTGTCATCTTCCACTTCAATGAATGGCACAATGGTGCTGCTGTGAGCACACAAATTATCTTCGCCGTGCATAACTATTTCCTGTCTATCCCATTCAAACTTGACCATCTGATGGAGTGTTGATGGTACTGCTTTAGCGGCATAGATCCATGGTCGTCCTACTAGCAAATTGTAGGAAACAGCTATATCCAGCACTTGGAATTCCATTGTGAATTCTACTGGACCTATAGTCAGCTCCAACATTATGTCGCCGACTAAGTCTTTGCCTCCGCCGTCAAATCCTCGCACACAGATACTGTTCTTATGGATCCTCTCATCTTCTACTTTCAGCTTGCTTAGAGTGGAGAGTGGACAGATGTTCTCACTTGAACCATTGTCAACCAGTACCCGGGTAACCATAGAATCCTCGCATTTTACTGTCAGGTAAAGGGCTTTGTTGTTCTCAGTACCCTCTATGGGCAATTCATCATCGGAAAAAGTGACTATGTTTACTTCAAAAATTTTGCTGGCTATCTTTTCCAGATGGTTCATCGAGATCTTGTCGGAAATATGGGCCTCATTCAGGGTTTTCATCAATGATCGGCGGTGCTCATCTGAATGGATTAGTAATGAGAGCAATGAGATCCGAGCGAGCGTTTTCCTCAACTGCTCTACAACATAATAGTCATGCACTTTCATTTTCCTAAAAAATTCCTCTGCCTCTTCTTTAGTTATAGCTTTCTTCACCGGTGTTGGATCATCTTTAGTTCTTCTTAACTCCTCGGGAGTAAAACACCTTCCTGAGCGAGTCAAACCTTGTGCTTCACAAACTTCTTCTTTGATTTCTTTTCCTTTGTAAATCGCGGTCACCCATTCATAATTCCAAGGAACAGCTTTGTTGTTGATCACTGGAAGCTGAGTTACTGGTTTTATAATAACAGGCTCTGTGCGAGCCCCCTTCACGACCACAATAGGTTTACTTGCAACCCCTGGTACTACCACTTTAGCTTTTTCGGGTTTCACTGCAATAATGCTTGACGACCCTTTCTCGGCTACCACAACTAGCTTATTGTCTACCCCTTTCAACTGGACCATTGATTTCCCATTAGTTACCTTTTCCTTTGAGCTGGTTTCACTGGAACGGACCATCATTACCGTCTGCGAGGGCTTCTTGGGATCCCCTCCTTTGTGTATCAACTCAATCATATAGGTCTCATGGTGAGCTGACAGTGGATTCTGATTGATATTTGGTGATTCTGGGGCCTAAACCTCGATCCGATGAGTATCAATAAGCTCTTGCACAGCTGTTTTCAGTTTCCAACATTTCTTTGTATCATGCCCCGGGGCTCCTGAACAGTACTCACAACTCACCGAGTGGTCAAGATTTCTAGGAGGAGGATTTGGCATTTTAGGCTCAATTGGATTCAGCATGCCCAACTGCCTCAACTTGTGGAAAAGACTGGTATATGATTCCCCTAGTAGAGTGAAAGTCTTTTGCTTCTGTAACCTCTCATTCTTGAAGACTTGGTTTGGTCGGAAACCCATTCCGGGGGGATTTCTGTAGGCTCTTGGGGGTGGATATGTGTTTTGTGGAGCTGGGTATGGATTTTGTGGAGCCGGCGCACGCCATTGTGCCTGTGCCGGAGTTTGGGTATAGGTTTGTGCATGATGGACGGAAAAATGGGGATCTGGCGGTGGGTAGTAATGTTGTGGAGGGCTATATGGAGTGTGGGGGTAATTTTGGTGGTAGGGTCGTGGTTGGATATAGTAGGGTGACGGGCCTCTAGATCTGAACCAGGCACCGGACTCAACAGTCGTGACATCTTCTTTCTTCTTCTTCCCAAGTACACCCACAGTGCCGCTTTGAATGGCCTGAGTGGTTGCCTTGATCGCTGAATAACTCATGATTTTATTGGACTTAAGCCCCTCCTCGACCATGCCTCCCATTTTTACAACCTCATTAAAAGACTTGCCAATTGCAGACACCAAATGACCAAAGTAAGTTGGCTCCAAAGCCTGCAAAAAGTAATCAACCATCTCGCTCTCTTTCATTGGGGGATCTACCCTTGTTGCTTGCTCCCTCCACCGGAAACCATATTCTCTAAAGCTTTCACTGTGCTTCTTCTCTAGTTTAGTCAAAGATAGTCGGTCTGGAATGATCTCAAGATTATACTGAAAGTGACAAGCGAATGCTTGTGCCAGATCATCCCATGTGTACCATCTTCCGTGATCTTGGCGGGTGTACCACTCCAATACTGCTCCGCTCAAACTCTGACTGAAGTAAGCCATTAGCAATTCATCCTTTCCTCTGGCTCCCCTCATCTTACTGCAAAAACCTCTCAAATGAGCCATCCGATCACCGTGTCCGTTGTACAAGTCGAATTTGGGCATTTTGAACCCTGCCGGTAGTTGTACATTTGGGAACAAACACAGGTCTTTGTAAGCCACGCTTATTTGACCTCCTAGCCCTCTCATCTCCCTTAAGGATTGTTCTATGCTTTTCATTTTTCTGAACATTTCCTCATGTTCAGGATTTTTGGCTGGTCTCTCAGCTTCTCTTGAGAGATCAGAACGTAGATCGTAGGGGTAGGTTTCGGGAGCTTTGAAGGTGGGTTCCGGGGGATAATACTGGTTGTCCTGAGCTTGGAACACGGGTTCACTCAGGTTTCTATGGAGTGCAGCTGGTGGAGATGCCACAAAGATAGGGGTGGCTGGCGGAGGAGGGTATGGAATTGATTTTGGTGGTGGATCTTGCGGCATATGAGACGTAGTGCCATGGTAGTGTTGATAAATGGGAAAACCTGGATCGGGGGCGGGATGATCCTGAGACTGAGCTAATGGTGGGGTAAAAGCCGGGTTGGCTGGGTAAGACGGCGGTGATTGCCCTTTGGACCAGGCCTGGTACATTTCGGCCATCTGTTGCTTAAGCTTGAGTATTTCCTCTTTCATTTTATTGACGTCCAACTCCTCTACCTCAACACTAGTGTCGACATCCGGGATAGACATGATTTTTGGTATTGGTCCTTTTGATCTGGTTTGGTAATGATAATGTGCCAGTATCCTCTAAATAAATAAACTGCTTGAATTCTCTGGTAAACAACAAACTTGTTAGTTCTTAGAGTTTAACACATATGCAATTACACGTTGGGATGCAATGCACCTAGATAATTAATCATTTTCTATCATGCATTTGCTTCGGTTGCGTGCGTCATTCCGACCTCTCATAATTTTTCCCCTTCTTTTAAGCTTATTTTATTCTATCCTTCTTTATTTCCCCTTTTTCTTTTTAGTGGTGGCCGAATCCTATAGATATTGCCTACGTATCATGTCCCCACATGAATCAGACTGTGCGTAGTTCTGTCAGATAAGTGTTAAAGTAAATAAAATATTTTTAGGATTTTCAGCTTTTATAAAACAGATGCTTCGATCACAAAGACTCAATACTAACAAATTTCAAAAGACTAACAGACTCTGATGCAAAGACAAAATACAGACTCTGAAATTAAACTATCATACTTTAAAGAAATACAGACTCAAACAGAGAGAAAATATAAACCCAACATGCCTTACAGACTCTGACAGAAAAGGAAATACAGACTCAAACTGAAAATCATGAGTACATTAATGCTCCTGGTGTCCGTGGGACATCATTCGGTCTCGCCACGGGCCTATGTGCAAGATCACTTTGAAGTCGGTCCAAGTTGTACATTATTTGTTTAACAAAGGTCATCACCGCTGCAAAGAATGTAGTGCGAGTCATATCCTCACAAATGTGGCACTTCATAACGATGTAGTCAGCGATGTTTCTAATTTCTCTCTCTTATGACGCCCTTTTCTTGTAACAAACGCCCAATCTGCTGGGACCTGGCCTCCAAAGTTTGCTTGGCTGCATAGTTTTGTTCCTGAAGTTGTTGCAAGTCTATTTCTAACTGTGCCAATGTCGTGTAACAGTGTTCCCTTTCAACCTTGAAGTCTTTTGCCTGCTTGATCATTTTGTTTCTCGTGGCGATGACCCTTTTCTTCAACCCCGCGACCTCATCGTCGTACCTTTCTCTCAACTGCTTAACCAGGCATACCCATTCATCTACATTTTGAGCCAATTGTTTTTGAGCCCCGGCTAGTTCACTTTCTGCTTTGTTCAAATAGAAACTATAGTTACTCACTTTCTGCCTTAGGTTAGCTACGAGCTTTTCATCTCTGTTACTTCGGACTGGATTTTCTGCTGCTACTTTCAGTTTCTGAATTTGAGCTCGAAGGACCTCATTTTCTTTGGCTAGCCTTTTCTTTTCACCCTCATCTGTCGCTGCTTGTAAGCCATTCTCGAATTGAAGGTCTTTGACTTGCTTCTCCAGATTTCCTATCGTGGCCATATACTCGTTTTCTTTGGCCAACCAAGCCCATGGTTTTTGCGATGCCTCGACGAATTCCTGAATGTGCGGTTTTTTAGACAGTCTTTCTGATTCGGCCTTTGCAGTGTTCTTCTTTCTATACCAGGCAAGGTAGGCGGGTGAGACCTCTCCTTTAGATAGGTTCCGCACTCGGGTGCTTGCCGTCAAATATTGGCACTCATTCCAAATAGAACGAACTGTTTCTTCGTGAAATTGGCTGTCGGAGCTAATCTCAACCGCGTGGATACTGAGATCTTCATCTAGATGCATCACCTGACACCTTCCTAATTGTCTCATCACTCGATAGGGAGCGTAAGGCTGAATACCTCGAAGACCCATTAGGAGGAAGTAAGTACCTGTGGCGGGTATATACATAATTTCTTCAACAGGAAGCCATCCTAGTGTCCATTCTATTTGTCCCGTAGTGATGGCGCGAAGGCGGGCTGTCCATTCTCCAAACCCCTCCAGTAACTTGAACCCTGAAACCCTTGTATTGAATTCTTCAATGCAGCTTTTCTCTGCGGATCCATAACTCATATACTGAGGGTGGTGGCACAAGTGCTCGACCATCCACATTTGTAGTAGCAAATTGCATCCCTCGAAGAAGTCTGCCCCAGCTTTACAAGCTGTGAGAGCTCGGTATATCTCAGACACTATCATTGGGGCAAGAGTGCTCTTGGCGTTGGTAACCAGGACTTGACGACTCCGGCCACCCGCAAATTGATATTCCCGTCTTTTCGGGGAAATACCACAAGGCCTAAGAATGCTACCATAAAGGCGAAACGCCTATGCTCGTCCCATTTTGTTCGGTTCCCTTTACTGCAAACCCCGCTTTCCGGATCATTGAACCCTCCTACATGCCTGTACTTCTGGTATATAAAATGTAGAGTGGAAAACCCCCCATTCCAACTCGGAGTATGGGATTCCCTTGTTTATCTTTAGCAAATCCATGAATTTGTGAGAGTTAACGGCCCTTGGAGCGATCAGATACTTATGCCTCAAACCTGCAGTACTTTTCATATAACCTGTTATCTTTTCCAAGGTCGGGGTGAGTTCAAAATCCGAGAAGTGAAATACGTTATGGGTCGGGTCCCAGAACGTAACCAAAGCCTTTATGATGTCTCCTCTAGGTCTGGTCTTTAATAACCCGGTAAGACCCCCCAAATGTAGATTGACCTTATCTTGCTCTGACTTGCCCAGATCTTCCCACCACATACGCAACTCTAAAGGGATCTTGTTCATAACTGCTATCGGCAAACTTGGACTCGTGCTCATTCTGCACATTTATTAGGGTGATTAGGCAAAAATCAAGACTCATTTGACGCGAAGACAAAATTGACACACTTTTTCTTTTCCCTTTTTTTTCAAAAAATAAAATCCGGTTTTGCAAATACGGCCTTTCAGCACCTCGAAGACGAAGATTTTAAGGCTGTGTTGGCTAATCAGTGAAAACATTGAAAAATGACCACAGGCGGCTGTTTTTGCAAAAACAACCTTCCGGCACCCTTTTAGGGCCATTCGGCTATTTCTGACAAGAATGGAATCACCCTAACTATTTTCAAATAAAAAGTAAATTTTTTTGTTCTTTCTAATTATTTTTGCAAAAAGGAAGTTGGACCCGATGGGAGTTGCCTATGTATCTCACCCTGTGAGAATCAAACTGGCGTAGTTCGGGCAAATAAAATAGACTATTTTCGAAAACAAAACTCCTTTCTCATTTTTAATTCGTTTTCTCTTTTTTTTCAAAAATTTGGCAGAGTTTCAGCGCTATTTGGACACTGGTTTTTCTTTAAACATGTGATTCACTCTCTTAACCCTCTACACTGATATTTCTTTCCCAAATTCTCTCCTTTCATTCCAAAACCGGTCAACATGCAAATCCGAAGCAATTAAATGCGCAAGTAGCAAGTAAGATGTATCAGGATGGTCTTTTATTTCGAGTGCACCTGTCCTAGACTGACCCAACCCCTGTGTTGAGTCTCCAAAGTCAAAATGCACATGATGCAAACAAACGTTCCTACTAGGGATCCGACATGAGGTACTGTTATACTAGGTTTAAAAACCTAGGTTTATTTGTTCTAAACATGGCTTACCCGAGCGGACAACTCGAGCCGAGAGGGGCTGTGTACTGGTAACCAAAAGATCATCCGGCTTTGCAACTTGTCCGAACCTCGTTCTATTTGGGATTTGACACTAACAGAAAGAAGTCACGACCAGCGTGCACTCCTCAGGAGGGAGAAGAGAGGGGTTTCGTAGCAGTTTATATATACAGTTCAGATAATATCAAAGCGGTAAGAAGCAACATTTAACACATTAGGCCCAAACATGTAAATAAGACCAGATAATAAATAAAGCCAAAATATAACAATTATCCTAAGCTCGAATTCTGAACCCTGAACCAGAGATTCTGGGTTCTGTCCCCAGCAGAGTCGCCAGAGCTGTCACACCTCCTTTTTACCTACACCCGCAAGGGCATAAAAGAGTTTTTCCAATTAAAGGACAATCGAAACGGGATTTATTATTAAAGATTTAGAGTCACCACTTGGGAGATTTATGGTGTCCTGAGTCACCGGTTGAATCCCGAATCGAGGAAAAGATTGACTCTGTATTACAGTCCGCGAACCAGAAATCTGGGTAAGGAATTCTGTTAACCCGTGAGAAGGTGTTAGGCATTCCCAAGTTCCGTGGTTCTAGCACGGTCGCTCAACTATTATATTTGGCTTAAATTATCTGATTTTAACAATTATAAACCTATGTGCAAATTTTAACCTTAACCGCTTTTATTCATTTTTTTATAAAATTGCAACGTCATTAAAACAAGTCTTGAACCACGTCACATAAATGCACCTGTGGTTTTTGGACATACTTTAACATCGTTGGAATTTGGATTTGGGTCACATAAATGCGCACCTGAGTATAGGGAGGTAATGTTAAAATATGCGCCTAAAGAGACTAACGCGTTATTATTTTGGGGAAGACCGTGAAATTCGCTAAACGGCCCGTCCCGAAATCTAAGTATTTTAATATATACAATTATCGAGGGCCCCGCAATCTAGGTGGTTTATTTGGCGAGGCTCATCTCCTTCATTATTTAAAGGGAAAACCTAAGAGCAACTATGATTCTCTACTTTATTTGTCTCTAAAATAAAAGAAAGAGTCCTAGTTAATTATGTATTGAATTATAATACGTTGAACTATGAATTGAATTCTTCCAGCCAAGTCCAAATAATGAATTTGCTTGTGCACGATTGCAGTAACCCGGCATTTCAGCCGCCAGCATTTGGGCTCAAAGTCGTGGATCAGTTCTAGAGCCCAACGTTCTTTTAATCTCCCCTAGGAGACCTTTCTGTGGGTTGGAAATCTTTGGGCTCGTTTTCCACGCATTCAAGCCCAATCTCCATGGTCCAAAAATTGCAGACTTTAACCAAACGAACTTACACTAATACCTCAATCCTTTCCTTCAATATGCAATTAGTGGGCGAATCATAATAACTCACTATCGAAGCTAGAAAAGATGCAACTTCTGAACTACGACTACATGATATCCAGGCTATGGTTATTGACACTGGACAATGAAGTATAAAATATTTCTACTATCTATTATACATGGAATTACTGGTACGAACATAGACATTCTTCCTAACCTTTTAGGCTCCATCATATTCCAGTTTTAACACTTATAGAACAGGGTTCCATACTTGGACTATACTAAAATTGAACCATACTAAAGTCGATTCTATTGAAAGGAATAGGCATAGGTTAATAGTCCATATACACAGTATCTCAAGTATTCCATTAACTTTACATACCACAAATATTCAGATAAGAAAGAAAGAGCAACATGGTTCCTAGAATACACTACTTGGACTAGGAAGAAACAGGCTAAACTAACTACTTTCACATTATGCTACTGGATTCCAAACAAGTTGTTATTGAAGACTGAAGGCCAAAGATCATTCATTCATCAAGCTTCATGTAATTACAACTTTACATATTTTTGTATCTCATCTTCTATGGATTCAAGGGATACCTGGAAATGGCAATACAATGAGAAGAGAAGGAGGTCAGCAACAGGCTAGTAGCAGTCAATACAACAGCAATGCACCAGCAGCAGCGACTCAATCAATACTCCAGAAAAACCCAGAAAGATTGTAAACCAACAACAACAACAAATACAAACAAACAGACTCAACCAACCTTGTATTAAACCCAAAACTGAACCAGTAGACCACTGAACCACTTAAGCAATCAAAAGGAATGAGAATCACTGTCCAGAAGTCGAATTACACCTACGGATGCAATGAAACAGTATCTTTCTTTTGTTTTTCTGTTCTTAAACTCTCCAGCACTCTCTAAAAGAAACTGATTGTTTAAAACTCTCAAAAAACTGGCCTCAACTCTCCTCAAAGATTGTTTTAAATTTAACCTCTGAAAAATGATCCTCAAAACTGCTCTCTAAGACTGATTAGAGAGGAACCAAAAGCACAACCTCTCTCAAACTCCTAAGGTCTCAAAATTCAGAACCTTTTGAACTCTTTTCACTCTTTAAAAAACTGATCAAAGACTGATCTCCCTTCTCTTAGGTTGGTATCTCTCTTAGAAAGTTTTCTTCCTTTCAATCTCCTAAGCTCTCCAACTTCTTCTCTCATCCCTTTTTTTTCCTCTCTATGTGTTCTATTTAAAGATCAAACTTACTCCCTTTTTTTATTCAGACTTTTCTTTACAGATTGTATCCTCCCTTACTATGTGTACCCCTTTCTTTTATCATTACCCCCATGTTATCTATTTTCCAACTCCTAAAAGCATTTAACTATTAAGAAAATATTTCCTCCCATCACCCCCTATGATTTTCCCACTCAAAAAAACCAAGACAGAAGTGTCAGTTACCCCATTACATCCCAATTTCATTATTTTATTCCCCTAGTTATGGGCAGCATGGTTTTCTAAATTAAAAAGTGCCCTGACAACCCATGCTATCATGTTACCCTCAGTTCAACTTTTCAAATTAAAGCCCCCTTGAATCTCTACCTTAAGTTTTGATTGATTGTAACTCAATTCAACAACGAATATGAATTAAAAAACCTACTGATTCAGGTAGCAAAACTCAAAACTAACAATAAACCCCTGAAGCTGAGAATATACGGATCAGAAAATAAAGCAACCAACGTCAAATAACTTGAAGAGAACAACTAACTACAAACATGAATTAGCTACAAGAAAACGGAGTAATGGACGAAACTATTTAATCGATTCGATAGTTTATAACATATGCTAATCAACAAAGCAAACTGGACCAAGAAAAGGGTCCGAAAGAGGAGGAAGAAAATACTTGACAAAAGACGAATTACAACAAAAATTAATCGGAAGACAACAAGCGAAAAAGAATAAATGAAAAGAATACCTTGGAATTTCAGACCATTCGAATCCGTCCTACTCGAAGCTTCAACTTGATTTTGAAGCCGAAATGGACCTTAATCGAGTGTTCTCGACTGAGAACACACGACTAAGGTCGATTACGACCTTAGTTTTTTTACTGCGTATCGATCCCCTGGCTTGGTTCTTTTAGGGTTCGTCCAATCGATTTCAAATTCGAAGGAATCCAACTTGATTCGAAGGAAAATGGTATTGGATTAGGGACGAAGGAGGTCTAGTGGTGGTATGGTGTTAATTTGGGACGGATTGGGTAAGTTTAAGGTTTGAGGTCTTGTCTTCGATCTAAGATTCGAAGCAGTCGGCCATGATTCGAGGGTGATGGTTAGAGGGGTTAGGTTGGGGAGGTCGAGGGGAAGCTGGGGTGTGAATTTGGTGGCCATTGGAGTACCGGCCGCCGGGTTTTGGGCGGTGGAGTAGGCCGGCGGCAGCTAGGGTTTTGGGGGAGGGATTTCCGGTCTCTGAAGAGACGATTGGAACGGGGGGGGGGTTTGGGAATGGAGTCGGGTTTAAAGGTATGGGGGGTGTGACATATTAAAATCAAAGACTTAATCTGGACCGTTGGATGGATGGAAACCAATAGTCCCGATTGAGTCGCTTAACAAAACGGGGCCGTTTGGTTTAGGGCTGGGGACTGGGTCAGGTTGGATTGGGTACAGGGGTGTTTGAATTGGGCTGTAAGGATTTGGGCCTTGGGGATTTAAATTAGTTTTGGCCCAATTCTGATTTTCTTTTCTTTTATTAATTATTTTCTTCCTAAATTGTCTAAAAAAAAATTAAAACCAAAATCCCAACTCAAATTATAAAACCAAAATTGACTTAAAATACTAATCCACTTCAAATAATATTTATCACAAGTAATTAAATACTAAAAATAAAACAATCACACAATTTGACATTAAACACTTTAAAAATGTAAAGTACGTTATTTTTTGTGCATTTTTCATTTTTTGTAAAAATAACATTTTACTAAATTAACCAAAAATGCAAAATCAAATCCTAAGTGCAGATGCTATATTTTGGTATTTTTAATTTAAAATTAAATATGCAGACAATCAAGAAAATTGCACAGTAATTCCTAGAATAACACATAATTAAAGAAAAGGCCTAATTTGAGAATTCTTTTGGAGTAATTCATAAGAGGCAAAAATCACGTGCTCACATGAATAATCATGTTGATCATTTTACCGTTGATAGAAATGCATCCACTTCTGCCATAAGTAGTCCTATACCTGAAGATACACAATCCTCAATTACAAGTACATCACCAAATTCTCCAAATTCTTCAAGCCTACATAACCATGACTCACAACAGAACCCAGAATCAGACAACATAGCTCATACTCATAGTCCTATAGCTGGAAATCATTCAGAAACACAGGTATCACCCTTTGAGCAAATACATCATATGAGACATGATAATAACCACCCTAATCCTACACAACATAGGAGATCATGCAGAACACTTATCACTCTTTATCATCTTAAAGACTATGTGTGTACACTACCAAACCTACAACTACATCACCATTCAAATAATGGTATAAGCCCTAAACATCAACCAGTCCATTCCCCATCCACATCACTCACTGTCCCTTTTACCAACAATTAGTTTGTGTCTTTCAATGCTTTAAGCCATGATAGTCAGCAGTTGGTAAAGACTATTTCACGTGAGTGTGAACCAAACTCTTATGAGGAGGTAGCTATGAATCCTGCCTAGCAGGCAACAATGACACAAGAGTTTGACGCTTTATATACTAATCATACTTGGGATTTAGTCAATTTGCCTGCAGGAAAGAGAGCTATAGGGTGCAGATGGGTATACAAAATCAAACACAAAGTAAATGAAAGTATGAAAAGATACAAGGCAAGGCTTGTGGTAAAAGGTTACACTCAGGAAGCTGAAGTTGATTACACAAAAACTTTTTCTCCAGTGGTGAAGATGACTACTATTAGGACCTTAATCAGCATTGCAGTAAAGAGAGGGCGGGATTTCTATCAACTGGATATGAACAATGCTTTCCTCCATGGAGATCTATATGAGGAAGTGTATATGGATGTCCTACAACGTTTGGTGATGGAGGATACATCACTTGTGTGCAAACTAAGGAAGTCCTTAGATGGCCTTAAACAAGCTAGTAGGCAATGGTATGACAAGCTGGCAGATTCTTTGCATTCTAGGGGGTCCAGGCACTAAGCAAATGACTATTCTTTATTCTATAAAAAACAAGGTGATCAATCAGTTTCTATGACAATATATGTTGATGATGTGATCCTTACTAGGACTGACCTTGAAGAAATCACAGCACTAAAGGCATTTTTGCACAATCAGTTTAGAATAAAAGACTTAGGCAAGCTGCACTATTTCTTGGGCCTGGAGATGCTTTACAAAAATGATGGAGTACTGATTTCTCCGAGAAAATTCACCATTGATCTATTAAAAGAATATGACAGATTGGGTTATTTTCCTGTTTCGTCTCCACTTGATTCATCAACCAAACTCAAAATTGAAGAAGGTACTTTAGTGGCTAATCCATCATATTATAGGAAGCTAATTGGGAAGCTCAACTTCCTCACAAACACAAGACTAGACATTGCCTACAGTGTGCAACACTTAAGTCAGTTCATGCAAACACCAAGAGAACCTCATCTCAAGGCTGCTATGCATGTCCTTAGATACCTGAAGGCTGATCCTACCTTAAAGATTTTTATATCTAATGATCCTTCCTATGAAGTCATAGCTTACTGTGATTCAGATTGGGTATCTTGTACTCCTTGGAGGCAGTTTAATTAGTTAGAAATCAAAAAAGCAAACCACTGTCTCATTGTCCTCTACAGAAGTAGAATATAGGTCCTTAAGGAAGGTGGTTGATGAGTTGGTGTGGGTCAAATGATTATTAGAAGAACTAACAGTCTCATGTAATGCCCCCATCCCAATTTTCTATAATAGTAAAGCTGATGTGCACATTTCTAGGAATCCTATGTTCCACGAAAGAACAAAACATATAGAAGTAGATTGTCACTTTGTGAGAGACAATCTGCATGATGGCTTGATTACACTTCATCACATTTCTACTCACAACCAACTGGCAGACATCTTAACAAAAGCACTTACAAGGGTCAAGCATTATGATCTTCTTGGCAAGTTTTCTGTGAATTTATCACCTCCGACTTGAGGGGAGGTATTGAGCTTATTGAATATTGTCAAGTGTAGTAGTATAGTTGGTGTTATTTATGTTATATTGATGTTAGCTAGTTGTTAAACTTAGAAAGTTAGTAGTTAAGTTAGTTACAGGGGTATTTTAGTCATTAGCAATTTACTCTTTCTTTCTCACGTGTATAAGACTCATTTATGCTGAATAGAATAACACAATATTTTTTCCCAATTTCTTTTTCTGTCGAGAAGCTTTTCTCACGATGAGAGCTCAAGCTCAACCTCTTTCAATGGAGGTTGATTCATTCTGTAAACTTCAATCTCGACATACTTATTACTCCATAAAATTTTGCCCTTTTACTTTTAAAAAAAAATTAACTTCAAATCTCCAGCCTATTAACCTACTTTGTCTTGGTCTATTTTTTTAAGAATCAGTTTGTGTTGTTCTTTTGATCCAAATCTCCAAATCTTGTTCGCTTTTGTGTCTCTCCATCATTTTGTATTTTTGCTAATGATTGTTAACCTTTTTCTTCAAATTTTGCTTTGGTTTCTAAGCTACATACTTGAAATACATTAGTAGAAACAAGTTTTCTTAAATTATTTTTATGCAAAATTCTTGATAAATTTAATTTTTAGTGAGGGCATTTAGTAAATTTATCCGTCACAATACAGTACGATATAGTCAAATTAAATAACCAAAATATTATTTAACCACAATAAATGATATAATCTATCTACATAGTATATCCATCAAACGATACAATACAATACATTACTTGATAAAACAATAGGTAATAATGATCTAAACAGAGTGAAGTGCTTTCTATATATATATATATATAAATTTTGGATAAACTAAACTCTAGTATTTTGTGAACTAAAAATGACTTTAGTTTGAATTTTTGAAAAGATGTTTGAAAAAAGAAAAACAACAATACTTCGTATTCTTTTGTCGGTAAAAGATTGTAATATTCTCTTACCGGTTACACGTTTCTAAGGTAAGACGCTAAAATCTCGCCGAAGTATTAGCATACATACATCGAAGTCAAACTATAGTACAACTTGCTTCTTTGCTTCTTTCTATATAACCACAACACATCTCCCCAATTTCTTTGTTAGAACCGTTTCTTTTCTCTCATTCTTTCTTCAGATCCAAAGGTACAATGGCAGGAGGATCAATGGCCCCAACACCATTGTTGAAAGATGAGCTAGATATAGTCATACCAACAATTAGAAATCTTGATTTCTTGGAGATGTGGAGACCCTTTTTTCAGCCATACCATTTAATTATTGTACAAGATGGTGACCCTTCTAAGATCATTAAAGTACCTGAAGGATTTGATTATGAGCTTTATAATAGGAATGATATTAACAGGATTCTTGGTCCTAAAGCCTCTTGTATCTCTTTTAAGGATTCTGCTTGTAGGTGTTTTGGTTATATGGTTTCTAAGAAGAAGTATATCTACACCATCGATGATGATTGCTTTGTGAGTATTTTCTGATTTTTTTTACCTCTTTTTTGTGATTATATTCAGTTTTATTTTGTGGGTGTCTAGAAAAATTGGATCTTGGTGAATTTTTAGGGGTTTAAGTGTCAATTTTGTGTTTTGTTTGGTACTCACTTGGGGTTTTGTCTAGGGTTTTGAAAGGGTAAAGGTGATAAATTTCTCTTAGCAGCTTTATAATTTATATGGATCTCTTTAATTAAGTTAGATTTGGGTATTCTTTATATGGACCTTTGAGTTTCAATTAATAATCTGGTGATCTGCAGCTATACGAGGTATACAGATCCTTTGATGGCATAAATCTCTTAAGTTGGTCAACTTTCCTGTGGTTATAGTTTTAAGCTAATCTAAGTTTATGGATTTATTTTTATGAAGTTAATTGGGCTGACATTGTTAATTTAAGTGGTGTATATTACAATTTTGCACCATTAGGTCTCAGTTTTTCTTTTTCTTGTATTGTTTTATAAATAAGCCGAGTTGTCTTTTGGAAACAACCTCTCTACCCGGGTACCCTTCCTAGACTCACACGTAGGATTATACTTTGTTTTTGTTGTTGTTGTATTATTGTAGTTGTATATATTTATAAATAAAGTACCAACTGAAGCTTGATGCATTTGAGCCAGATCTTGTAGTAGCTTCCCTCCCTGTTTTGGTACATGACCTATTGGCTGGCATGAGGTTTTATTTGTTTTCTATTGTCTGTAGCAACCTTTAGTATCATTATGCTACACCACTTCATGTTACTTTCTTTTAGAGTTGAATGCTTTCATGTGCTATCTTTGTTTGTTGATTGACTTGGTCCCATGGCAATGATGAAATCCATTTTTAAATAATGACTTCATATCTGAGGGCTGCTTTACTAGTAATGAAGACGCCTTTCATCTTAGCCCATATATTTGGAAATTTTGTCACACTTTTGACAAATTTATCCAATCATTGCATGCTTCTTTAAGGGGAAAATCCTACTACATGTCCATATTATCTGTCTTTTCAGGTTTTTGCATACCCCTTAAGAAACACTTCGTCAAAATTACCCTTTAACTCTCTTAGACCTTCGTCAAATATTTCGAAACAAATTGTGATTTTGATTGTTTTACTCCAATGCCTTGGTCTATAGTTGATCTTGATAGTTGTTTGATTACACGCTGAACTCTTGTTGCACTGATGATGCACAGGTTGCCAAAGACCCATCTGGCAAAGACATCAATGCACTTGAGCAACACATTAAGAACCTCCTATGTCCTTCCACTCCACATTTCTTCAACACTCTCTATGATCCATACAGAGAAGGTGCAGATTTTGTTCGAGGCTACCCTTTCAGTATGCGCGAGGGTGCTCCCACGGCTGTATCTCATGGTCTTTGGCTCAACATCCCTGACTATGATGCACCTACTCAACTTGTTAAGCCACGTGAGAGGAACACGAGGCATGAATATTTTCCATACGCCAAATTATAGAACTTATTGAATTGGTCGTTGTTGTAACTTAGAAAGCTTTCTTTATCTAATTAGCATTCTTATTATTACCTTTTGCAGATATGTTGATGCGGTCATGACAATTCCAAAAGGCACTCTGTTCCCCATGTGTGGAATGAATTTGGCATTCGACCGTGAGCTTATTGGACCTGCAATGTACTTTGGGCTCATGGGTGATGGTCAGCCCATTGGTCGTTATGACGATATGTGGGCCGGTTGGTGTACCAAGGTAATTATCTTTTCTTTCTGCAATTATGTTAACTTGCTAAGATGGAAAACTGGTTAGTCAGTAAATCCCAAGATTACCTTATGATGGCTTTTTTTTTTGGTTGAAGCAATTTGGTTGAATGAAAGAATCCTAACATAGAATATGTGTTTTGTAGGTGATATGTGACCATTTGGGACTGGGTATCAAGACTGGTCTACCCTACATATGGCACAGCAAAGCGAGCAATCCTTTTGTTAACCTTAAAAAGGAGTACAAAGGCATCTACTGGCAAGAAGAGATCATTCCATTTTTCCAGTCTGCAACTCTTCCTAAAGATTGCACAAGTGTTCAGCAGTGCTATATCGAACTGTCAAAACAGGTCAAGGACAAACTTTCCAAGGTAGATCCTTATTTCACCAAGCTAGCGGATGCCATGGTTACGTGGATTGAAGCCTGGGATGAGCTCAACCCCACTGGCGAAGGCTTGACTAAGCTATCCATCTCAAATGGCCCGGCAAAGTAGAGGTTCCATTTAGCTTATGGTCCTCTTTGTTTTATTGCGTTGAGTTGAGCTGGTTACAGTTTTTATCTATCTATTTTACTTGTTTAATTTTGATCTAGGATTCACTTTTATGTAGACTCTAGGCTCTAGCTTTTTGCTACCCTTGCAGAGGTTGTATTATTATTTATTTGTTGAATTTAATTCCAGACTTGAGAGTTCAGAATATTCATATTTATTCCTTTGAGTGAAAAAGTTTTTATGCCCTCTAGCTTTTTGGTATCTCCATTGTGCTACCTACTTTGTTCACTGGACGAGTTCAGTTATTGAAATATGCGTGTTTTTATGCTAAGTGCTGGGCTTGTACGATGCTGATAAATTGCAGCCTATAAACTGAAGCAGCTGCAGGATGCAACATATCGGTAACTAGCCATCCTATTATCTATTGCGGTGGCTATCAACCTACTGTGTTGTTCCTGTATTATTCAGACTTGGGACTGGTTTCTTGAGGTTGGTTATGTTTCTATGAAATTCACATAGAAGCGCTGAGTGAAACACACACACACACACACAGGTCTCAATATTACGAATTAGAGGGGTGGAGATTTTATGCGTGTTCTCATTATGAGTGAATGAGATTGGATGATTCTGAATAATTGTAATTTAGCAGGGCTCCAACCTCAACTCTTTTTATGATAATTGGATTGAAATTTGACCAGTACAACGCCTCAATTTCCTTATTTTGATGAATTCCTACCTTCCTTTGCGAACTTAACCCCAAAAATAGGGGTTCAATTTAAGCCCAAACCCATCCAACCCGCCCAGAGATTAATGGATTGAGTTACAAACATTTTAGCTCATGAGTCAATTTAGGCTGAGCCCAAGTAAACTCATTAGTTTTTATAACCCATTAAGCAGCTCAAATACAACCCATGAAACTCGCTCAAAACAAAGGGATCTCAACCCAACTTATCTAGAAATTTATTTAGTTGCCCTAAATTTACTTTTTTTTTAAAAAAAAAAATTGTATTTTCAATTTTCTGTTATTTTGTTTTTCTGCAACCCCCAACCCCGCAAACCCCCTCAAAAAAAAATTCCTCAATTTTTTTTTTACTTTTTTTTTGTATTTTCAGGTTTCAGTTTTTTAATTTTTCTGCACCACCCACCACCCTAACCCCCTCCCCCCGCGCAAACCCCCTCAATTTTTTTTTACTTTTTGTTTTCGTATTTTCAGTTTTTAGTTTTCTGTTTTTTTTTTTTTTGTTTTTCTGCACCACTCACCCACTCCAACCCCCACCCCTACCCGCAAAATATTTTTCAACTTACACATTTTAAGGTACAAGGCTTTTTTATGTAAGATGAGCATGGTTCTAAAATATGGGTCAAGTTGGCTGGGTTGGGTTATGACCCTATTGTTTAGCCCATCTTGACCCAACCCATCTTTGCCCAAGTACACTTTGGGCTGGATTGGGCAATGACTCATTTATTGACCTAACCCATCTTGACTCGCCCAAATTCAGCCCAACCCATCCATTTGCCACCCCTACCCAAAAATCAAAATCATAGTGTTATATTCAACTGAATGCCTAGTTTGATATCAGATGGACCAAGACTTCTGGTAACAATTCTAGCCTTTTTGACATCATTCTAGATAGAAAACTCAAAAATAATGATTAAGACAACTAAAGATTTGAGGTACAGAATTAGCTAAAATCTAAGTACTGGTTAAATTGTTGAAGGCATAAGGCTCACTTCCACATCTATACAACCCAAAAGATGGTTCAAATGGCACGGGCTAGCCAGTTTTTGGGTCGTTGATTCAAAAATAGCCAGCATTTGCAAAGTTATTAAAAAATAGCCACTATTTTGCTGTAACAGAGACCAGTCTAGCATAATATACCAGAGATCGGTGCACCTGTGAATGAACTTCCAGCATATTATGCTGGAACTCCAACACGCCGAAAGTTCCAGCATAATATACTGGAGATTGGAGCACATGTATATGAATTTCAAACATATTATACTGGACCGGTATATTATACTAGAACTCCAGTATATTATATTGGAGTATTTTTTGGATTTTGAACAGTGTTTTCATTTTTATATGAAAAGTGGCTAAATTTCGATTATATTTGAAACTGTGGCTATTTTTGAATGACCACTTGTAAATCTGGCTATTTTTGAATTTCTCCCAAAGAGATCGTGATAGGCAAACACTCTATTTCCGGGGGATTTGCATCTATACCCGCTTTTTGGGTCACGTTTTAACTTGTGTCCGCTTTGCAAAAAAAATTGCAAGCGTATTCACTTTTTCGCGTAACTTCAACATACGGAGCTGAAGTAGCAAAGACAATCACGCAAAACTTCAGCATTCTAGTAGACGAGCCTGAAGTAGCAAGTGTGCTGAAGTTTTTGTTTGTAATTGCATTAAATAAGCTGAAGTTTTTTTTTTGTCCTGGATTCATTAGTTTTGTCATTAAACTTTTTCAAAAATTTCAGCAGAAGATGTTGAAGTTATTTAGTTCATTTATAAAAACTTCAGCACTAAATAAGCTGAAGTTTTTTTTGTCCTGGATAAACTTTTTCAAAAATTTCAGCAGAAGATGCTGAAGTTCTTTAGTTCATTTGTAAAAACTTCAGCACTAAAAGCTGAAGTTTTTTTTTGTCCTGGATTCATTAGTTTTGTCATTAAGCTTTTTCAAAAACTTCAGCAAAAGATGCTGAAGTTATTTAGTTCATTTGTAAAAACTTCAGCACTATATAAGCTGAAGTTTTTGAAAAAGCTTTCTAACATACTAGATAAATAATCAGATTGCCAACAGTATCTAAATCATAAATTTTGGAAACAATAAACGTGAAAAGAACAGAATTATCATTGTCTACTAACTTACGTACGTGGAAATATTCACAAATTATTATCTATTAACTTACGTAATTATTTATAATTTATTTTTAAATAATCTGATAAACATATTTATGGCAATCCTTCCATGAACTGAAGTTTCATAGCAGTACCAACAACAACAGAAGAAAGAAGAAGAAGAAGAAGAAGAAGAAGAAGAAGAAGAAGAAGAAGAAGAAGAAAAAAACGAAGGAGGAGGAGAAAGGGAGCTGAAATTGTTTAAAAAGTGGATACAAGTTAAAACTTTTAAAAAATGGGTATAGGTTAAATGTGGGCGACCAAATAAGGCGCCCTGTGCAATTTTTACTCTATTTTCCAAGCGAACTCTGAACATACTTACATATCCAGTGTGGATCGGGGCCTAGTCATGTTTGGTCCACAACGAGCATCTAACACAAGAAATACCACTAAAATTGCGATGCAACTCAAAATTGCAAGCAAAATAAGATAAAAACTGTTACTCCCCAGGAGAGAAGTGGAAGAAGGCTCACCACGCTATGATAATCTTATACAAGGTGGAATCAATTTAATATATGACCCTTATTCAAGATTCTATTGTAAACGGCCTATTCTATCTTCAGATTATACTGAATATGTTGTTGTTGTTGACCCCTAGTCAAGATTCAGTAGACTTGGCCTAAGAAAAGAGCAATCGTATATACTTAAGGGCTAAAAATAGAGGTGTACATAAGTCGGGTTGGTTCAGATTTTATAATTACCAAATCAAACCAATTGTGTCGGGTTATTAAATCTAAAGACCAACCAAACCAATAAAACTCGGGTTTTTCTATCTCGTTTTTTCTCGGGTTTTCGGGATATTTGGATTTTTTCGGATTCTTTTTCGATAAAATCTTCGTAGAACAAAACATATAACTTGTGCTCAAAATATTTCTTTAATCCTAGTAAGATGTATCCATATAAAATATTTTTCAAGAAAATAATATAAAATATGAGATGTGTCATAGCATTATCCTAAAATATTCAACAATGAAGACAATAAAATTATGTAATATAAATATTGGTAATTAAAAAGCCATAATAAAAATAAACATAATCTAAAAGTACTAAGTCATGTTAAAATAAGTATAGTAATAAGAGATTATTAATTACATGATTAAACGCTAAAGAAAAAATAAAAATAGGTTATGCATTTTTATCCAAAATTATTGCAAAACAAAAAATAGATATTCGATACATTCCCGTTCGTAGTATTGAATTGAATATCTTTTGTTAGCATAAATATTGATTTGATTTTGGTTTGTGCTTTTGTTAGCATTATTTAATTTATTAATATTAATGGCTATAAAATTTATTGGAACATTCAAAAGTTCTAAGTCCAATCTTGAAATAATACCTTAAAAGATAAAATTATGAAATTTTTTAAGAAATATTTATAAATTACATCACAATAAATATATTTATATATTAAATATATCTAAAATTTCTATATATATAATGTCGGGTTGGTTTGATTTCGGTTTGACTTTCTTTGGTTAAAACCAAACCAAACCAATTATGGTCGGGTTTTTTTTCCAACACCAAACCAAACCATAATTGGGTTTTTTTTCTCGGTTTGACTTGAATTATCGGGCTGGTGCGGTTTCCTTTGTACACCCCTAGCTAAAAAATAACATGTTGTCTCTTACAAAGAGCAGAAGCGTTGCATTTAGAGAAAGAAGAGAGCTTGTCAATGAGGTCCGAGTTTCTTCCTTTTATGTCAATTTAAAAAAAAAAAAGACGATCTTGCGAGTTAAACCAAATACTAGCTTTCGTATTGTAGTTTGTAGCGATTCCAATATTTTGGGCTTTTTATTACTCCCAACCCCAGAGACCCTAGAGAAAAAGGGTCGCTGTTGGACTAATTGTTGAAAAGCAACTAAAAGTCACTAGGAAACCAAAAATGGCCCATGCAGGTCTTGAACCTGCGACCTTCGCGGTATTAGCAGGACGCTCTAACCAACTGAGCTAATCGGCCACTTGCTCTATATCTTGCATATGATATAATAAGATGCAGAGCATCTTATGATTTATTTAGCTTCGAATTGGATAATCTAAAATTGATTTAATCTTTTGATTATTCATTAGTTATATGCTCGTCCACTAACAATACAAAAGAAAATTGCACCATTAAGTCACTTAAAAATAATTTTATTAATAATCTTATATAAAAATAGAAAACAATCTTTCATATATTTGTCAAATTTTACTGATTATGTGAGAATATCTTTAAATGTCAATGCATATAACATAAATTCTTATTTTACTGTTGCTCCACTTTTTCCCACTCTTTTCTATCTGCTGGATCCTACGCCATCGCAAAAAGAGTAATGTATTTATGTTGTATTATAGACTCAAATGTGTGTTGTATGAATAGAAGGCATGTTGGGAGAAAGTTATTAGTATTAATTCGGTAATACCGTACATCTAAAAGGTAATATTAGTACTTAATTCTAGCATTAATTAGTCAAATCAATTAATTGCACCTTTATTTAAAATTAGTTGAGGTTGGCTATACTCACACAGGATTTATCAGCAATTAATCTATTGTCAATAAGAGGAAAGAGGGATTTATACTCCTATTGTCAAGATGATACTGCATTGCAATAACTTAAAAATTTATACAAACCTATCTTGCACCAAGATCCGACCCCTACATGCATTATACTATATGCACTAATATATAAATGATCATGAATTGCATTTATAGAGTCTTCCATTTAATATTATACAAAGGTGTTGGTGACTTAATTAACTTCACGGGAAAAGGTTGCGAGTAAATTTTATCGGTGGTCATTTAACTTTGTGTTTGTAATACAAAAATTATTTTCCTATTTTTATCACATAAATATCATTCAACTTTGAGTTTGTAACAAGAAATTACTTTTTTATTTTTTGTCACATAAAAGTCATCCACTTTGGCCAAGTTAATTAAAAATTAGACATCATCTGAATTTTTATATTTTATACCGAAAATATGACATGATACTTCAAAATATAGTTGTTTAGCTTAATAAAAAATATTAAAGGTAATAGATTAATTTTAAATACCTCTCACATATTTCTCTTCGTAATATTACTCTCCCTTGTGGTTTATGAAATGGCGTTTATCTGCATACTTTGATTTCTTTATAATAATTCGAAGCCATGGGGAACATACCGAGCCCGTAGATTTTGTGTTTCTCATTAAATTATTTGATGCTCTAACAATCACTCTTCTACTAATTCCAAAAGGTATTTTTGATCAGATGACGAGAAAATAACTGCAACAATATGATGGTAAAAAAAAAGAAAAGAAGAAAGTATTTTTGTAATTTTTTTTAAACAAACGAGTATAAATTAAAAAGGGTGAATTGGTCAAATCGTATTTTTTACATTAATGATGATGAGTTAACAAAATTATTATAAAATAATCAAGTAAGAAAAGTAAACATAATATTCATAAACCACAATTGAGATTAGCGAAATTTGAAAGGAGGTTTCTCAAATTATCCCAAATATAACTAACTTATTTTGGAATATATGTTATATTTTCGGTATAAAATAGAAATTTCGGGTGATGTTTACTTTTTGGTTACCTTGTCCAAAGTTGAATAACTTTTATATGATAAAAAATAACAAAACAAATTAAAATTAAATAATTTTTATATGACAAAAAAGAAATAAAAAAAATTGACTTTTGTATTACAAAGTCAAAGTTGAATGACTACCGCCGAAAGTTACTCAAAGGGCAGCTCTCTGTTTTACTTTGCCAATAATTTTTTCAGACGTTTTTTCCCGTCAGACGTAAAACGTTGGCATTCATTAATATTTATACAAGCTGTTTTCCCTTAGATGTAAAACATTGATATTCATTAAAAATTTCAGACTCTTTCCTCAAATGTAAAGCATTGATAATCATTAAAATTTTCAGAGACTGTTTTCTCTCAGATGCAAATTGTTGGCATCCTTATAATGGACTTGTCCCAAGCTATTATTGTTTACCTCAAAAAATGTAAGTAACAATTAAATGTGATTTGTGGTTTTAAAGATATGTAATTTATTCCAATACTAGTGAATATACAAGTAATACTAAACTTGAGTAAGAAGAATTGATGAACCAAACCAGTATCGTTAGAGCAATAGGAGTCTCGAGCTCAATTATCTCAGGGGTCTCGAGGTGAGTTAAGAACAATAAAGTATGAACTATAAAGTAAAAATAATAAAGCTGAAGAACAATTGTGAAGCAGTGTAAACGAGAAAAGCAGAGTAGAATGTTCTATTGCAGTGAATGAGATGATCTTTACAAATGATTGGAGTCCCCTTTATATAGGAGGGGAAAACCCTAATATGGTACATTTCTAATTATGGTAAAGAATTCTATTGGTACAGATGTATAACAACCTAGTACGGACTTGTACTATTCCGTATAAATCTTACACCATAATTTATGCCCTGACCCACGTGTCCTTGAGAAATTTCCGTTCTTTCTTGAGTGTCATCGAAATTGTACTGCCCCGGAGGCAGATCATGATGGGTCTCCGATTTGCTTCTCGAGGTGCGCACATCAAGGCCAAGACTGATTCTTACTTCGAGCTTCCCGAACTCGAACTCGGGGTATGATCAAGTCTTCGAAATCGAGCTCTCCGATTTTCAATCGCATACATATAGTCCCCACATTTCTTAGAATAAGATGATATGAAACGATTTGAACTTCAATTTTCCCGGGCCTCTCGTGATGACGTCATGCCCGTGATGTAGGCGCTTGAAGTGATCGAAAATGTCATGTCAGCATGCTTCGCCAAAACATCAAATACGTTTCAGCATTTGTTGTCCACTTGCGCCGCTGGTCCCGTCGTCGGCTTTCTATAAATAAGAGGCTACTTGGCTGAACAAAAACTGTACCTCTTCTCTCTTCACCTACTATTAGTCCCTTCTTTACTTCCTCCTCTAATCACCTATTTCTATGGTTCAAATCTGCGACCGCAAGGTCACATAGCAACAACTTTTCCAGTTACGCCAAGGCTCCCTTCTCCAAAGCTTCGGCTCAAGACAACGAGAGAAGGGCATCGAATCCTTCCCGTATCAGAAGATATGCGAACTTTACACTGCTGCCCATCTCTCTTAAATTCAACCTGGTGTGGCGCTTCATTCCTTTTGAGTTCCATGGGATGAGGTAGCACTATCATCTACTAACTTTTGCATCCCACACCGGAACAATGTTCTGAGGACGAACACTCTTGGATTGTTGCTCGTGCATCTTGCAACCCCTTTTGGTTTTTCTTGTGACAAAAAGTGAAGCTACATCTTCTAGTCTTCCCTTCCGATCTTTTCTTTTAGCTTGTTCTTTTTCAATGTACTATGGCCCAAAACTTCAACGGAATGCTCAATCTCGGTTGTTGGAGATATAATTATATTTAACGAGGGCCTTCTGCCCTAAATCTCTTTTTCCAAAGATCAGTAATGGTGCCCCCGGGAAGGAGGTTTCCGAAGACGATGCTCTCGAGGGCGTGGCCTTAAAAGTGGATTAGGTTCTTTGGCTTTTGTTTTTTGCTTCTTTGTTCCTGTGTAAGTATCCTTCGTGGGTGTCGTAGTTATACTTTGTAATCATTTCTTGGAAATATAAAAGGATCCTTTTGTATCTCTTTCGGCCCGTGCTGAATATTATTCTATCTTTACTTGTAAAAAAACTCGATTGTATTTTAATGACTAGCCCAAATACTGAGTCTTAGGATATAGTAAACCCTTAGGCTTTTAATCGATCAATATAATACCCCTCAAGGTTCTCATTAATCCTCGAATTGAGTTTAAATGCGAATTCGGAACATCGTGATTCCCGAGTGGGAGCAAAATCTCAAAATAAAGTTAATCCTTAGATCTTTTTGTAGTCCCCAAGTGAGAAATTTCTCCAACTCGGGCAGCCCTTGGGCTTAGCAATCGAGCGGGCATTTGCTCAAACTTGTAATGAAGTTGGTCCTTAGGCCTTTTCATCCTCGAGTGAGAAATTCCTCAAACTCGGGTAGCCATTAGGCTTAGTAATCGAGTGGATACTCTGCTCGAACTCAACTTATAGGCTGCCCTTTATGATTTTTGACGAATTAATCCTTGCTACCTTGATCCTGATGCCAATATCGTGACACCAACGGCTGAAGTGACTAAAAAGTTTCTTTTTGTGCGATTCCCAAGGTCATTTATTAGAGGCAGCTGATGGTTGACCTTTTGGCTTCCTCAACATGCTTAAATGACCTCTATAAATTGATAAATTTCACAACCTTCCAAACTTTATTCTCATATTGTTCTCAAAGTCTCATTAGCCTTTTTCAATTTCCTTGAATTCTCCCTTCTCTTCACTATCAATATTCTTCATTTTCTTGGATTTTCCGTATTGCGATGGCTAAAACCTCTAAACCGGTTTCTCAAAAAGAAAAATCTTCTTCATCTTCTCGACCGACCAAGAGTAAACCGGTAGTGCCCCCTCGTATTGAGGAGTTCATCCCCCCGCCATGTGAAATAACATCCGATTTTAAAATCGAGAAACCTGCATCGACACCAGGCCGATGCGAGCCCATGTCTCAATATGTTTGTTTGGTGACCAAGGCCGAGCTCAGGAAAGTAAAGGAGGATTGCAAGTGGGATAATAAAGAAATAGTGATTCCTTCCTCCGAGGAGGACATCACTACATATAAAGCGGGGTACTTGAGCGTATATACCTACCCATTTACGATGGGTCTTGCAATTCCGGATCAGGGTCCTATAGATCCAGTTATTCTTGACTTTTTCCAAAGATACCGAGTGACGCTTAGCCAGATCTACCCCTCCTTCTGGTGAATTGTTTACTTAATCAGGTTTTTTTCGAGCCAAGTTGAGGGGATGTCTTTTACCCTCGACCATCTGATCAGACTGTACAGTCCCCGACTTTATCATGGGGGTTTGATAAAATTGCAACGCCGATCCTTGAAATCTCTCTTCTCTAGTATCGATAATGATAAAGACCGTGGGTGGATGAGTCGGTTCATCCGAGTCAGAACCTATGATCTGATTCCTGCTGATTGGATGCCGTTCCCCGAAAAGTGGAACATGAAACGTGAGTACGTAGCAGGCTGATAGCCTATTTTCTTTTCTTTTCCCTGGCTTTAAATTTTTCCTTGTGATTGACATCTTGGTGCATTTGAATATAGGTCGTCGAGGGATATCCACTATGCCAACGATCATATGGATTACATGTTGTTGTTCTTCTTGTTCATTTTTCCTTGCATCTCTTTCTCTGAGGTGATTCTTGGCCCGATCGCTTAGGAATTCTCGGAGGTGGCCCTTGTTGAATAAATAAGCCACTTCTTCCCTTAGCTATCTGCAATCTTCTGTTTGATGACCATGTGTGCCATGATATTTACATATCAAATTTGGGTTCCTTTGAGAAGGATCGGTCTGTATTGGCTTGGGCCACTTGGTATTTTTGATTCTCCCAATAGCTAAGACGATCCCCGACGCGTCTATGCTGAAATTGTATTCAAATAGTCGGGGAACTTCTGCGGTGTCAGTCTATTTATCGAACCCGCTCTTACTTATGAATCCCCGAGAACTTCGACCTCAATCATTTCTCCGATCGTTTCGAGGGGGGTTACGGTTCGGGCCATTGTTTCTTCGTTCGGCATATGGTTGGTACCGTTTTTTGTTGAACTTGGATTCCCGATATGCGTCCCTTGGGGGCTTGGATGCGAATTTGTTAGGATGAACTGAGCCTGAGGGGGTTCCCAACTGGTAATCCTCGACCCTGATCTTTGACTGGTAATGATTATATACATCTAACTACGTCACGGCTGGATATTCGATCAAGTTATGTTTCAATTGTCGAGAGGCGATCGAGATCCTTTTATTTAGACCCTACATAAAGGCATGTACTGCCCAATCATCGGAGATCAGAGGTGTCACACCTCCTTTTTCCTACACCCGAAGGTATATAAGGGAGTTTTTCCAATTAAAGGACAATCGAAACAGGATTATTTTTATTTAAAAATTCAGAGTCGCCACTTAGGAATATTTTATGGTGTCCCAAATCACCGGTTCAAATCCCGAATCGAGGAAAAGATTGACTCTGTTTTACAGTCCGCGAACACAGAAATCCGGGTAAGGAATTCTGTTAACCCGGGAGAAGGTATTAGGCATTCCCGAGTTCCGTGGTTCTAGCACGGTCGCTCAACTATTATTATTAGCTTAATTATCTAATCTAATCACATGTTTTAAAACCTATGTGCACTTTTTAATACTTTAAAACCGCATTTATTCAAATTTTAAAGAAGATTGAACGTCGTTTTAAAACACGTCTTTGGATCGCGCCACATGAAATGCACCCGCAGTCCTAAACATATTTTATTCAACATTGTTGAGAATTGAAATTGGTCACATGAAATGCACACCCGAGTTTAGGAAGGTAACATTATTAAAGTAACGCGCCTAAAACAACTATACATTTGCAGCTTTGCGAGGACTGTGATAATTTTGCTAAACGGCGCGCCTCGAATTCTAAGGATAAAACAGAACTTAATTAAAACGAGGGCTATGCAATTGTCATTTTCGTTTGGCATGATGCATCTTGATTATAATTTAAAAGGGTTCTCAAATTACATTTGGAGGGCCATGGACTATTTATTATCTACTACGGTTCACCCCTAATCTACTTTTAAAAGAAAACCAATTAATTAGATAAAGAAAGAAAATTAGAGAACCTCTATTCGTTCGAAATAAAATTTCAATCTACTGGCTAATTAGAAAAACATTGAATTAAGGGAATATTTAATTCAAGAATATAATTCACAACTGCTTTCAAACTTGACCCAATGAGCCTACTTAGCCTTCCAATTTTAATCATCTTATCCGACGTGAATAACACAACTCAGCATTATACAATCAGGTAAGCATGCTTGATTCAGCTTTTACTAATTTTAACATGACTCTGAACCTTAGCTTCACTAATGGGCATGTTTACAAGGCAGAATATGAGTGAATCGATACAAGCCAATATTTAGCAATTCACTGGAATCAAATGGTTACCCAAGCTAAGGCAACTGGTCTACAGTATAAGCTAAGTAAGAATCTACAACCCAAAGCATTACACTAAACCTTTATACAAAACCTTAATAAATCTTTTAACTAGCACCCACTTAGATTCGTTAAAAGAAAAATAAGTAAATGGAATCCATAGTTCATACATCAATACAAATGCGAACTTACTACTGCAGACTACTCTTCACGCACGAATTCAGAAAAACCTAACTGACATTTGTAATTCAAAGCCTAACTACGTAATATTGAAACAACAAGAGAAACATGGGAGGTCAAATTCAAATGCAGCTTCTATTCAACCAGAATTTCGTTAGAATTACATGTCCAGCAGTCGTACTGTACTCATAAGCTAAAGAAAAGTACCTGAAATTCGAAAACAACACGGAAAATGAGGAAGCAGCAGCCGGACAGTAGCAATAACAGTGATCAGCAAAAGAAACCACTAGGTAAACCAGGAAACGAAGTGCAACACTCACGAGAACGCGACCAGAACTTTAAAAAACCAAACTTTTTAAAATACCAAACTCAAATCATTTCAGCCTAGATAGCCCGGAAACTATTTCAAAAATTGAAAACTTTAGAAATCAAATCAAAGCTCAATGGAACAGTAGCCAATTTTTTAGCAGTTTCAGTTTTTCTTTTTTGAGTCCTTCCCTCTTCCCTTAGGTCTGTCCCTTCTCTTAAGTTGGTATCTCTCTCAGAAAGTTTTTCTTCCTAATCTCCTCTGCCCTCCCTTGTCTCTGTGTGTGTCTATCCTTGTGTGTCTATTTAAAGACTAGATCCAACTCCCTTTTTATTCAATTTTTTTTCTTTTCCAGCTTGTATATTCCCTTACCATGTGTATCCCTTAGCCTTTTAATTACCTCCCCATGTTCTTTTGATTTCCAGCTCTTAAAAGGGTCCTTAAACGAGTGTAGTTTCCACTATCAATGCCCTTTTCTATTTTTTAATTCATTCCACTAACCTAGTGCTTTTAATTAATTCATTAATGTAATTTCTACCCTACCACTACTTCCTATGTTAGGTAAACAATCTCCTTTTATTGAATAATTCCCAGACTAACCCTTTAAGTTCATAATTATTCAATTAAAATCTCTGAAAGTTATAAACATTTACAGAACTGCTAGGCAACAAAACCAAAGGGCATCAGTTTCTGAAACCTAAATAGGTTTAGCATTGAAACAGAGTCAAAAATAACCTTTCATATGAACAATCTGAACTGACATTAACAAGAAACGAAAATTGAAGAGCCTATTTGAGATTCGACCTTTGACACATTTAACATAATCATCTTAACAAGGAATCAAAACATCACGAGGATACTAATATGCTGCCTATTAGAATAATATAAACCTAAATTGAAAATTGACAACCTATCGATTCAAACGCAAATCCATGAACTTTAAACAACTATTCACAGAATCTGTAAAATAAACCTACAATCAAAAATCAAAACAAACAGGACCAAATAAATTTAAAAGGAAAATTGAAATTAACAGAAATAAATATGAATAAATAAACTAACCTAAAGCAAAGAAATCGGGTTTGAAGCTAGTCGTAACTTTACTCAAAAAAATTGACCGATCAAAAACATATGTAGAAGAGAAGGAGAAGAGGCAGAGGTGAAATGGATTTAAAGAGGAACAGAAAACAATAAAGGGAACTCACCGGCTAGACTTGAAATTACCCTTGATACTTCGATTCACCCGAAACTGATGTTACTCATTTGTTCTTTGTCAAGAACAAATGAGTAACATCAGTTTTGTAGTGAATCGACCTTCTAATCATAGAAAACTAGAGGCTTGACTCGATGCATGTCATCAGGTTCAATGGAAATTGATTTTGAACTTTTAGGGTTAAAACTTGGATTTAAAATTCGATGAGTCTTGGTTAGATTCGAAGGAAACTAATGATGGATTTGGTAAGAGGGGCTCAGGGTGGTTCTATGGTGTAAAGATGAGAGTGATTGGATAGGCTAGGGTTTTTGACTAAACTTCGATTGAAGATTCGAGGCGCTTGGCTATGATTCGAAGAGAGGTGTTTGGATATTTGGAATGGGGAGGTCGAGGGGGTTCTGGGGTGTATTTCTGGGGTTGTTTGGCCACCGTCCGCCGCCGTGGGCGATTTCCGGCGGGCGGAAGGCGGTGGTGTGTGGTGGTATGTGTTTTGGTCTCTGAAGAGACGAATTGGGGGGGGGGGTGTTTGGCATACTAAAATGAAGAATTAACCGGGGCCGTTGGATTAGAGGAGATCGACGGCCCAGATCAGTTAGGAAAGAAAAAACGGGGTCGTTTGGAGTTCTATCGGGAGGTCCGGGTATGGGAATGGGTCGGGTTGTGGGAAGGCTTGAGACCGTTTGATCAAAGGAGATCAACGGTCCTGATCAAAGCGTGTCCAAACGACGTCGTTTGGTTCTCGTAGGGGCTGGACCGGTGGGCTTTGATTTTGGGTAATCGTTTGGGCTTCTTGAATTAAACTGAATTTGGCCCATTTCCGTCTTCCTTTTCTTTTACTTAATTCTTTTCCTTTTCTTTTCTTCCCTTTTTAAAATTAAAACTAAAATCCTAAATTAAATTATAAAAACCCAAATTAATTTTAAAATACTAATTAACTCTAAATGATAATTATCACGAATAATTACATACTAAATTAAAAGAAAATCACACAATTTGATTAAAAATACAAAAATATGTTATTATTTTTGAACTTTCATTTTTTGTAAAACACCTAATCATTTAATTAATCCGAAAAATGTAAAAATCAATTCCTAAATGCAGATACTATATTTTTTGTATTTTCAATGCGTTAATAAAATTAAACAAGTACACAAATATATGCAAACAATCAGGAAAATTGCACAGTAATTCCTAGAATAATGCATAATTAAAGAAAACGACCTAATTTTGAGAATTCTTTTGGAATAATTCATGTGAGGCAAAAATCACGTGCTCACAACTGCCCCTATTTGCCCGGAAACATGAAGAGTTTTCGTGCAAAGATAAAGTGAGCGGATACGAGCGATTTTTGCCCATTTGGAAGCTCCGTGGGAAGCATTTTTGAAAGAATTTGACCGAACCTCTGCTTCAAAGGTTTCCTATATATCCTTGGCTATAAAGGAATTAGGTCACTGTAGTTCGGGAAGTTTCGGTAGCTGGGACTACCATGAGTTGTGGTTTCACTGTTACTACTGTTGTTGCTGATACTGCTTACTAACATCCTTATTACACCATGACAAAAATGAAGAAGCTAGACTAAGCCATAATCTATGCTTTACAGTGATTTATTTTCAAACTTGGTCTTGTGACTGTTGTTGCCTTGTTGATTTGTATTTCCCTCAGTTGTTCCTTTGTTGCTGACTCGAATTGTATTCTTGAGATGCTTTCCCTCTCCTCCAGGCGGGTGCCTGATTGTTGAACCTCAAAACGTCTTCCTTCGACCATTGTTGCCTATCCTCTGTTATATAGGCGAGCTCCTGATTACTCGAACCTGAATTGCTTTTCTCTTCGTTCTCCATTTGGACACCTGATTACTGAAACTTGAATTGTATTCCCTTGTTCTCCAGGTGGACGCCTGATTGCTAAATGTTCAACTGCTTTTCTTTGTTCTCCAGGTGGATGCCTAATTTGCCTGAACTTGAATCGTTGTTCCTTGTTCTCCAGGTGGACGCCTGACCACTGAAACTTGAATTGTTGTTCCTCGTTCTCCAGGTGGACGCCTGATTACTAAATCTTCAACTGCTTTTCCTCGTTCTCCAGGTGGATGCCTAATTTGCCTGAACTTGAATCGTTGTTCCTTGTTCTCCAGGCGGACGCTTGATTACTAAATCTTCAAGTGATTTTCATCGTTCTCCAGGTGGAGGCCTAATTTGCCTGAACTTGAATCGCTTCTTCCCTTCGTTTTCCAGGCGGGTTCCTGATTATTTGAAATTTGAATTGTATTCCCTTGTTCTCCAGGGGTTTCCTGACTGCCGAGTGTATTCCCTGCCCTCCAGGCGGGCTTCTGACTTCAAAATGAACAAAGCGAAGAATTTGAAAGCTAAAATTTAAATTGTACTCCCTTGTTCTCCAGGCGGGCTCCTGATTGCTGAAACTCGAACCGTTGTTCCTTGTTCTCCAGGTGGACGCCTGATTGCTGATACTCCAACAAAAATAGACAAAACAAAGAAATTTTTTTGCCCCAATTTGGTGGCTGGGCACAAATGTAAGTGTAAAATGGATCACATAACCAAATATCAATAAGAACTTGAAAGCTAGGTCCCATTTTCCAGGAGGGTCCTGAGAACTCTTAATTAAATGACAATTTTAAATCTAAGTTGTGTCTTCTAAAGGTGTGACTTATACTAAATCTTGTTATCTAAGAGGGTCTTAAACTACTCCCCATTATCCAGGAGGGTCCTAAAAACTCCTCATTGAATCCTATCTTAAGCATGCAAAATTTGAAATCGACTTATATTCCTTTGGGGTACACTTATGCTGGATCTTGCTTTTTACGATTGTTTCGATTTTTAAACTAGGTCCCATTTTCCAGGAGGGTCCTGAGAATTTCCGATTAAATTGGGGAAAAGGTGGGAAAAGATGGTGTTTTCTGCTGGGGAAAAAATTTGAGGAAGCAGAAAATCATAATCATTAATCTGGGAAAGAAGAGAAATCAGAATCTTTGTTCTCATGGGGTAATGTCCAAAGTGTCTCTCAAACATACAAACTTAAAGCTCCACTTATGATCATCTATGGTGCATTTATGCCAAATTCCGCATGGTTATGTTGAATTTTAAACTAGGTCCCATTTTCCAGGAGGGTCCTGCGAATTTCCGCGATCAAATCTGCCTAGTACTTACTCTCCCTACGGATGATTTCCCGAAACAAATGCCATTTTTGCCCCTGTTTCAAATCAAAGAAAATTTCGTCAGTTTAAAACGTGGTGGTTCGTTGTGGCATTCTTGCTGGAGGTGGTTTTCTCTTTGCCATTCTTTGCTTCGTCCAACTGCCTTGAACTGATCAAAAAGATTGTTTTGACCTTTTGACTGATCCTTAACTGCAAGATCCTCAACTGCTATTCTCCCCTCCTGACCTTTCTGCCTGAAACCGTACATCTCCCACCACATTACTGAACCATTCCACCATTTTGACTTTTGCTTACACCATAGGTCCCATTTTTTATCATATCATCTTTGGCACGTTCTAGCTGCATTTTGCTTTGTGCAATTCCGAAACTGGTAGTAAGCTTTGAAATTCCTTCTTACAAGGCTAAACTTGGAAGAGCTTTAGAGAAGTAAAATTAACAGCACTGAAATGCAAGGATTTTAAGAATAAAGAAAAGAATCCAAATTTGGATGACTGTTGGAGATAGGAAAATGAACTTATCTGAGTGGAGTCACTGACACCAATGATCATGGTATGCATTTTGGATTAATCAGCCCAGTCTATTTAACTAACCTTTTTTTCCAATTGTTTTGCTTTGTGCTCCAAGATCTTCCATAACCCAAATTTACTTCCCGCTAACTTACGGACCTCGTTCGACTTGCAGTGCCCTGAAGGGTTTTCACCGACAAACCTCTCTCATTTGTTGATTCCTCAATTACTTGTCGCCTGATGGTGCCCGTGAAGGTTTTCACCAATAAGACTCTCTCATTTTTATTTTCTCTCAGCTTTCGTCGCCTCATGGTGCCCATGAGGGTTTTCACCAATAAGACTCTCTCATGTTCATTACTTTCCCTGCTTGGACCAGAGTATTACTCTGATATGAATCACCTCTATTTGCTCAACTTGGCATCTCTCGAAAACTGATCGGAAGGACTTTCTTTGGACCGTAATATGGGCTTTTGGATGGGCTTAGAAAGAAAGGGTATCAAAGGCTCAAAATAATTTTGACATGGGTTTAAAATTACAACTTTTGGAATCACGTTTCTTATTACAAATATAACCTCTACCCCAGTTCCTTGCTTGGGGATCTTTGGATATTTTATTTCACTTTGACCGATCCTTAACAGGAATCAGGTCAAACGTAGTTCACACATGAATTTTCTTGTTGTTATACTTTTTACTTCTTTTCTTTTCTCTTTTCTTTTTCTTTCTTTTTCTCTCTTTTTCGTTATTGATTCCAAACGAGGGGTATGAAAGAAAGAAATAAGGCTCAAAAGAGGGAATAAAAGGGTAAAGTATTTAGATAGTAGAACAAATTGCCTTCGTCATTTCAATCTTCAAAATAATGCCAAATACAAACAATCAACAATTATACGAAAGAAATCATACATAATATCTTTTTACTGCATCAGCATTGATAGCCATGTCTATGCATTTTCCTTCGATATCTGTTAAACATAAAGCATCATTGGACAATACTCTAGTCACAATGAATGGCCCTTGCCAATTTGGGGCGAACTTGCCTTTTGCTTCAGCCTGGTGTGGAAGGATACGTTTCAGCACCTGCTGGCCCACTTCAAACTTCCGGGGACGTACCTTTTTGTTGTATGCTCTTTCCATTCTCTTTTGATATAACTGGCCATGACACACTGCTGCCAATCTTTTTTCATCAATCAAATTCAACTGTTCCAAACGGGTTTTGACCCACTCATTATCATCAATTTTAGCCTCAGCGACAATCCTAAGGGACGGGATTTCAACTTCCGCAGGTATCACTTCTTCAGTTCCATATACCAACACATAAGGAGTTGCACCTACTGAAGTACAGACAGTAGTGCGATAACCCAACAACGCAAACGATAATTTTTCATGCCATTGCCTGGAACTTTCTACCATTTTCTGAAGTATCTTCTTTATGTTTTTGTTGGCTACCTCAACTGCTCCATTTGCCTTGGGACGATATGGGGTAGAATTGCGATGTGTAATCTTAAACTGTTGGCATACCTCTTCCATCAATTTACTGTTAAGATTAGCACCATTATCCGTGATGATCACCTTTGGGATTCCGAATCGACAGATGATATTTAAGTGAACAAAATCAACCACTGCTTTCTTGGTCACTGATTTGAAAGTTTTGGCCTCAACCCACTTGGTGAAATAATCAATGGCTACCAAAATGAATCTATGCCCGTTGGATGCTGCTGGCTAAATTGGTCCAATGATATCCATGCCCCAAGCAACGAAGGGCCATGGTGCCGACATCGTGTGCAATTCCGATGGTGGAGAATGAATGAAATCTCCGTGTATCTGGCATTGATGACATTTGCGCAAAAAACTGATACAATCTCACTCCATGGTGAGCCAATAATAACCTGCTCGGAGAATTTTCTTTGCCAGCACATACCCGCTCATATGTGGTCCACAAACTCCTAAATGTACTTCGTACATGACAGCCGTAGCTTGTCTAGCATCTATGCATCTTAACAATCCAAGGTCTGATGTCCTTTTATACAAAACTCCTCCACTTAAGAAGAATCCACTCGCCAACCGTCGAATTGTTCTCTTCTGATCCCCTGTGGCTTGCACTGGATATATCCCCATTCTGATGTACTCCTTGATATCATGAAACCACAGTTCGCTATCAAGTTCTTCTTCAATCATGTTGCAGTAAGCATGCTGATCTCGTACTTGAATGTGCAAAGGATCGACATAAGCTTTGTCCAGATGGTTCAACATTGACGCTAGGATAGCTAAAGCATCGGCGACCTCATTATGGACCCTAGGAATATGCCTAAACTCCACTGATCGAAATCGTTGACAAAGATCATGCAAACAATGTCAGTATGGTATGAGCTTCAAATCTCGTGTTTCCCATTCTCCTTGAATTTGATGTACCAGAAGATCCGAGTCTCCCAAGACCAAAACTTCCTGGACATCCATGTCTGCAGCTAGCCTCAAACCCAAAATGCATGCCTCGTACTCAGCCATATTGTTGGTACAATAAAAATGAAGTTGAGCCGTGACAGGATAGTGATGCCCTGTTTCAGAAATAAGCACAGCTCCTATTCCGACTTCTTTCATGTTAGCTGCCCCATCAAAAAAACGTTTCCAGCCTGATTTTCAATTTGCTCCAGCTCATCGATATGCATCACCTCTTCATTGGGAAAGTAAGTTTTCAATGGCTCGTACTCATCATCAACCGGATTCTCGGCCAAATGATCGGCCAATGCTTAGGCTTTCATCGCAGTCCGAGTCACATAGATTATGTCAAACTCTATGAGCAAAATCTGCCACTTCGCAAGTCTTCCTATCGGCATTGGCTTTTGAAAGATATACTTCAATGGATCCAAGCGTGAAATGAGGTAAGTAGTGTAGGATGACAAATAATGTTTCAATTTATGTGCCACCCAAGTTAGGGTGCAACATGTCTTTTCCAGGTGAGTGTACTTAACCTCATAAGTCGTGAACTTCTTGCTAAGATAGTAGATGGCCTGTTCTTTCCTGCTGGTGATGTCATGCTGCCCCAGTACACAGCCAAATGAATTTTCTAGGACAGTTAAGTAAAGAATTAAAGGTCTCCCTGGTTCTGGTACCAGCACAGGCGGGTTAGACAAGTATCCCTTTATCTCATTGAATGCTTCTTGACACTCATCAGTCCACTTGATCGTAGCGTCCTTCTTCAGCAACTTAAAATAGGCTCACAAGTTGTCGTGAGCTGAGCAATAAATCTGCTGATATAGTTCAACCTTCCTAACAAACTCATCACTTCAGTTTTGTTCCTCGGAGAGGACAATTCTTGTATGGCTTTGATCTTTGATGGGTCCAACTCGATGCCTCGCCAGTTGACTATGAATCCCAACAGTTTTCCGGATGGAACACCAAATGTACACTTGGCGGGGTTCAGCTTGAGGTTGTACCTGCGAAGCCTTTGGAAGAATTTCCTCAAATCCCCGACTTGGTCGGCTTGATGCTTTGATTTTATGATCACATTATCTACATATACCTCAATCTCCTTGTGTATCATATCATGAAACACAGTAGTCATTGCCCTCATATAAGTTGCCCCAGCATTCTTCAAACCAAATGGCATTACCCGGTAGCAATAAGTTCCCCATGGCGTGATGAATGCCATCTTTTCTACATCTTCTTCATCCATCAGAATCTGATGATACTCGGCAAATCAATCCACAAAAATCCAATCTCACGCTTGGCACAATTATCGATCAAAATATGGATATTGGGTAGTGGGAAGTTATCCTTTGGACTTGCTTTGTTGAGATTGCGGTAATCGACGCATACTCTGATCTTGCCGTCCTTCTTCGGTACAGGCACGACATTAGCCAACCAAACAGGATATCGAGTGACCCGAATAACCTTTGCATCCAACTGCTTGGTAACTTCTTCTTTAATCTTCACACTCATATCAGTTTTGAATTTCCTCAACTCTTGCTTGATGGGAGGGAATGCTGGATCAGTGGGCAATCTGTGGACCACTAAATCAGTGCTTAAACCCGGCATGTCGTCATATGACCATGCAAAAACATCTTTGTACTCGATGAGTGTTTTGATTAACTCCTTCCAGATTTTTGGCTCGAGGTGGACACTTATTTTAGTCTCTCGGACATTGTCCGTGTCCCCTAAATTGATGGCTTCTGTGTCATTCAGGTTAGGTTTGGGTTTTTCTTCGAAGTGAATTAACTCCTTACTAATCTCTTCGAACGCTTCATCCTCATCATCATATTCTGATTCGTAATCACAATCTACTTCTTGAACTAATATTTCGGAATCAGATTGATTTTTTAGACTGGGCTGAGGATTCCTTATGCATGCCATGTCATTAGAACCAGCGTAAAAAGACCTGTATAGAAAAGAAAACAAAACAAAAGGAAAACCATCAAGAATGATGAAGAAAGGGAAATTGTATTTTATTGAATGATAAAAGATAACAAGGTTTGCACACTCAAACAGACTGAAAAAATGAAATCTGGATTACAACCCTAGAATAATCCGTACAAACTTAAAGGAAAATCAAAGCAAACTACCAAGACTCCTTCCGAGTAGGGAGAGGAGTAGCCTTCCAATTATTAATCTTTGTTGTTGGCCCGACAAATTGCACTTCTGCGTTGCTAGAACCTTCTCCAATTTCCACCATGTTCACACTGTCGAACAACTTCTCAAATCTTTCAATTAACTCCTTGTCCGGATCAATCATAGAACTAGGAATTGCTGTCACTGGGCGACTCCTCGTACCGGACTTGACAAATGATCTGGAAAGACATGGGACCGGCTTTGGAAGGACCCATGCCCTCTGTTTCAATTTCCTGGCTCTTTTTATGTCTGCGGCTGTGGGCTTGAATCCTAGACCAAATGTTCCCAATTTTTCAGGAAGAGACACGAGCTGTATGATACCTTGCAGAGCTGATCCCAAACCCTTTCCTGGTACAAAACCATTCTTCAGCATTTCATACGCTACCATGACTGATGCGGCGGTTATCTTCGGATTTGGGATACACTTCCCTTCTGGAACTTTCTCGATTGACATTGCGTCAGAAACTTGGTAGACCCATGGTCCCTTGTCATCTTCCACTTCAATGAATGGCACAATGGTGTTGTTGTGAGCGCACAAATTATCTTCGCCGTGCACAACTATTTCCTTTCTGTTCCAATCAAACTTGACCATCTGATGGAGTGTTGATGGTACCGCTTTAGCGGCGTGGATCCATGGTCTCCCTAATAGCAAATTGTAGGAAACAGCTATATCCAGCACTTGGAATTCCATTGTGAATTCTACTGGACCTATAGTCAGCTCCAACATTATGTCCCCGACTGAGTCTTTGCCTCCGCCGTCAAATCCTTGCACACAGATACTGTTCTCATGGATCCTCTCATCTTCTACTTTCAGCTTGCTTAGAGTGGAGAGAGGACAGATGTTCGCACTTGAACCATTATCAACCAATACCCGGGTAACCACGGAATCCTCACATTTTACTGTCAAGTAAAGGGCTTTGTTGTGCTCAGTACCCTCTACGGGCAATTCATCATCGGAAAAAGTGACTCTATTTACTTCAAAAATCATGTTGGCTATCTTTTCCAGATGGTTTACCGAGATCTTGTCGGGGACATGGGCCTCATTCAAGATTTTCATCAGCGACTGACGGTGCTCATCTCAATGGATTAGCAATGAGCGCAATGAGATCTGAGCGGGCGTTTTCCTCAATTGCTCTACAACATAATAGTCATGCACTTTCATTTTCCTAAAAATTCCTTTGCTTCTTCTTTAGTTACAGCTTTCTTCACCGGTGTTGGATCATCTTTAGTTCTTCTTAACTCCTCGGGACTAAAACACCTTCTTGAGCGAGTCAAACCTTGTGCTTCACAAACTTCTTCTTTGATTTCTTTTCCTTTGTAAATCACGGTCACCCGTTCATAATTCCAAGGAACAGCTTTGTTGTTGATCACTGAAAGCTGAGTTACTGGTTTTATATAACAGGCTCTGTGCGAGCCCCCTTCACGACCACAATAGGTTTACTTGCAACCCCTGGTACTACCACTTTAGATTTTTCGGGTTTCACTACAATAATGCTTGACGACCCTTTCTCGGCTACCACAACTAGCTTATTGTCTACCCCTTTCAACTGGTCCATTGATTTCCCATTAGTTACCTTTTCCTTTGAGCTGGTTTCACTGGAACGGACCATCATTACCATCTGCGAGGGCTTCTTGGGATCCCCTCCTTTGTGTATTAACTCAATCATATAGGTCTCATGGTGAGCTGACAGTGGATTTTGATTGATATTTGGTGCTTCTGGGGCCTGAACCTCGATCCGATGAGTATCAATAAGCTCTTTCACAGCTGTTTTCAGTTTCCAACATTTCTCTGTATCATGCCCCGGGGCTCCTGAACAGTATTCACAACTCACCGAGTGGTCAAGATTTCTAGGAGGGGGATTTGGCATTTTAGGCTCAATTGGATGCAGCATGCCCAACTGCCTCAACCTGTGGAAAAGACTGATATATGATTCCCCCAGTGGAGTGAAAGTCTTTTGCTTATGTAACCTCTCATTCTTGAAGGCTTGGTTTGGTCGGAAACCCATTCCGGGGGGATTTCTGTAGGCTCTTGGGGGTGGATATGTGTTTTGTGGAGCTGGGTATGGATTTTGTGGAGCCGGCGCATGCCATTGTGCGTGTGTCGGGGTTTAGGTATAGGTTTGTGCATGATGGACAGAAAAATGGGGATCTAGCGATGGGTAGTAATTCTGTGGAGGGCTATATGGAGCGTGGGGGTAATTTTGGTGGTAGGGTCGGGGTTGGTTATAGTAGGTTGATGGGCCTTTAGATCCGAACCAGGCTCTGGACTCAACTGTCGCGACATCTTCTTTCTTCTTTTTCCCAAGCACACCCCAGTGCCATTTTAAATGGCCTGGGTGGTTGCCTTGATTGCTGAATAACTCATGATTTTATTGGACTTAAGCCCCTCCTCGACCATGCCTCCCATTTTTACAACCTCACTAAAATACTTGCCAATTGCGGACACCAAATGACCAAAGTTAGTCGGCTCCAAAGCTTGCAAAAAGTAATCAACCATCTCGCTTTCTTTCATTGGGGGATCTACCCTTGTTACTTGCTCCCTCCACTGGAAACCATACTCTCTAAAGCTTTCACTATGCTTCTTCTCCAGTTTAGTCACAGATAGTCGGTCTGGAATGATCTCAAGATTATACTGAAAGTGACAAGCGAATTGTCACGACCCAAACTGAAGGGCCATGACTAGCACCCGACCACACTTGCCGAGCACCAACGTACATTTCATCTAACCTTCATTATTATCTTTTAAGGCTGACGAGATCAATATAAATGGTAGACCTAGATCATGGACAACCAGCAATAAAATATGACGGCATGAACATACATAGCAGGGGATGACCAGACAATCAAGAAACTACATATAAGGTATGAGCTACCACGCTACTATGAAAGACTATACAACAAAAACTAGCCGACAAGGCATACCAAACTATACATGAGCCGACACCTGTCTATGAGCCTCTAAAAGAACATAAGTGTTGCAACATAGCTGGAACAGGGCCCCGATATACCCATAATGTCTATAACAAAAATTGCATACCAAGACCAAGGCAAGTCCGGAGAAGGGATCTCGCCAATCACCGCTGAACTGGACAGTCTACTGTGGTGGGGGAGCTGCACCTGTTCTGTCTATCAGGACCTGCAGCACGACATGCAGCATCCACAAATAAAAGGACGTCAGTACGAATAAAGTACTGAGTATGTAAGGCAAGGAACCATAAATACGATCAGTAATGTAAGCAAGGATAAAGAATATACCACCTGTAACATCTTAGTACCTCTGAGGGCTACTTACATGAAATGCATGATACATATGTATAAATACATAAACCTTTAAAGCATTCGCCTCTGTGGGCATCATCATCATCATATCGTACCCGGCCATAATAGGCTCGGTAGAATCGTACCCGGCCACGTGGAGCTCGGTAAAACCCAACTGATCAGTGGTTGCACAATAGGTGCCGTACCCGGCCAACTATAGCGTGGCTCGGTAGAGTAAAATAGATACATATATATAATGCATGCTCGACTCATGGAATCACATTCTAAACCTTTCGGAGTGACGTAAGGTCGGTATCCTCTGTACGCGTTATTAGGACTAACTCTTCACTATGAACCTTATAAGAATCAGGAAGTACCAACAACATTGATAACATAAGACTAAGAGAAGCAACATTAACATCAATCGTTCCATAAGAGGGAAAACAATGTAAGTACTGCTAGCTTCTAAGAGTAGAGTATCTTGGAAGATCGTTCATTACATTATGTGCAATCGGAGTCGTGCAAAAGAAGGAAAGGGATAGCCTCACATACCTTGTATATACTGCCCCAATCTCAAGCTATGCAATTGTCAAAACTCCTTAGTCTACAATAAGAGAAACGATACTATCGTTATCATTTAAGCGTCATAACTATTATGTATCGACCACAACCTATTTTACGATGAAACAGACAGCACCTCCCCTATATATATGACCTCACACCATTCAAAATAGTCACCAAACAGCCCAAACAACATCAATAATAAACATATTGAGCCTCCCAATATAGTCCACACACAGCCTAATCACTCCATACATACGACGACCACCATAGTCGTGTCAAACAATCTGGAAATGTTACGAATAACTATCAGCCCATAACCCTACATATATATGGTGTTTCCCCACACCCTTCCTCCTCCAAAACTCCACAAGATAGTAGTAAAATACGCAGCCCAACAACAACGCAAAACAGTCCACAAAACAATAACATTACTACCAAACCTTTCGATATATATCTCACAAGTTCTAGCTTCAATGGCTTAGCCGCAACTTGGATAATCTTAAATACATATAGAGTAAGAGGTTCCTTACCTTTATACAGAAAGAACAACTCCAATTTGACCTTAAATTTCCATGAAATATCCCTCCAATGCTGCCACAACAACAAAAAAACGAAACTAGCGATCAATTAGTGTTTTTCGGCACTAGAATCACTTTAGAAGGCTTGAAATCACCTAGGATTGATATTAAGAACATGAGGGAGTATTTACAGAACATAAACCCTTTAAAAAAACCTCCCACACGAGCTGGAACGACACAAAAATGAGCAACAACAAGAAGAACAAGAGACTTACTAGCGCCACGGAATTCCCGACACTTGATTTGTGTTGTTTGCCCTTTTTTGGGTCTTGAATCTTGAGAGAACCTTGAGAGGATGTTCCTAGGGTTCTAAGGTCTGAAAATAGTGAAAAGAAATGACTAAAAACGGGTTGTAGTCATCCTATATAGGTCCAAATATCTTAAACCGACTTAGTGGGCCCCATAGAGAGGTGCTTGGCGCAGTCTCGCGAAAACGCGAATATCTCTCTACTCCGAGATCGTATCGATGAACGGTTTAATGCGTTGGAAACTAGACTCATAGATATTTAATTTTGTGGGTAGATCACCCCGTAATTCCTTGTAAATTATGAGAAAAGATTAGAAACATTTGACCTAATGTTTAAGTAAAATTATGAACCTAAGTTGCGACAACTTTTGTCGACTTTTGTTTCATAACTCGTTTGACTTCAAGACTTATGATACGGATATTATATGATTAAAATACCTTAATAAATGACCTCTTGAGTGTATTAAGCACTGCTAGATTACCTGAAAATACGAGTTACAACATCCTTGATTCGTTTAACTTCTAATACTGGTTAATCACCCTTATACACTCTTGTATCACTTAAGACCAATAGGATTGACTTCTTATCATCTCAAAGATAATTCCTTCTTGGATTTATGTTAACTAATATATGGCATGAACTAACACATGTGGATATGGGTTGTAACACCCTCCCCCCTTAGGAACATTCGTCCTCGAATGTAAGGGTTTATGGGGAGTTTAAATCATCGTGGATTCCAATGGAAATTTCCGATCAATTTTCCCCTATAAAATGGTCACTAGCAAAACTTGCATGTAATTAAGCCCAACATATGGCTTCACAAGGCTACACAAAGCATTATGCGTATTTACATTATCTACATATCACCATTTTGTATTAAGGAGGAGTATTCTCAAATTATTGCTTACCTCATAGAGCCGTTTCACCTTCCAATGTATCCTGTCTTCCACCAGCATCCTTGTTATCTTCATTCTGGAATAAGTAAGGGTATTTAGACTTCATCTCCTCTTCTGCTTCCCATGTCATTTCTTCCATATTTTTGTTCCTCCATAATACTTTGACGGAAGCTACATCTTTTGTTCTCAGCTTGCGGACTTGCCGATCTAATATCGCCACTGGCACTTCTTCATATGATAGGTCCTCTGTAACTTGTACATCTTTGATAGGGACGACTCGAGAAGGGTCTCCAATACATTTTCTCAACATAGATACATGGAATACCGGGTGGACAAATTCCAATTCGGATGGCAATTCTAACTCATAAGCAACCTGTCCAATCCGTCGAAGAATTTTATACGGCCCGATATACCTTGGACTCAGCTTACCTTTCTTCCCAAAACGCATAATACCCTTCATTGGTGAGATCCTCAGGAAAACCCAATCACCAACCTCAAACTCTAGATCACGATGTCGGACATCAGAATAAGATTTTTGCCTGCTTTGTGCCGTCCTCAATCGCTCCTGTATCACTTTCACCTTCTCAATAGCTTGGTGAATCAAATCTGGCCCATATAATTCTGTTTCACCGACTTCGAACCATCCAACTGGTGATCTACATCTCCTCCCGTATAGTGCCTCGTATGGGGCCATTTTAATACTGGAATGGTAGCTATTGTTATAGGCGAATTCTATGAGTGGAAGATGATCATCCCAATTCCCCTTAAAATCTAGAACACATGCTCGTAGCATATCTTCCAGTGTCTGAATGGTACGTTCAGCCTGTCCGTCAGTCTGCGGATGAAATGCAGTGCTGAGATTTACTTGTGTGCCTAAACCCTTCTGGAAAGACCTCCAAAAGTTAGCCGTAAATTGAGCTCCTCGGTCTGATATAATAGATATGGGCACACCATGAAGCCTAACAATCTCCTTGATATACAACTTTGCATAATCTTCAGCCGTGTAAGTTGTCTTCACTGGCAGAAAATGGGCACATTTTGTAAGTCGATCAATTATCACCCAGATGGAGTCAAACTTATGATAAGAGCGAGGTAATCCAATAATGAAGTCCATATTAATCACCTCCCACTTCCAGGTCGGAATCTCTATATTTTGAAGCAATCCACCGGGTTTCTGATGTTCTATCTTTACTTGTTGACAATTGGGACACTGGGCTACAAATTCAGCAATAGACTTCTTCATATTATCCCACCAATACTGCTCCTTGACATCATGATACATCTTTGTCGAGCCGGGATGGATGGAATATCGGGATTGATGAATCTCATTCATAATCTTCTCTCGCAACCCTGCCACATTAGGCACACACAATCGGCTCTGGTATCTCAGTGCCCCATCTTTTCCGATCCCAAAAGCCATACTTTTACACTGTTGAATGCTTTCTCTTAATCGTACTAAGATAGGATCTTCATATTGTCGTGCTTTTACCTCTGCTACCAAAGATGATTCTGATGTATTCTGTACAGTAACACCTCCGTCATCAGAGTCTAACAATCTGATTCTCATATTGGCTAGCTGATGAAGCTCTTTAATCAACCCCCATCTACCTACCTCAATATGTACTAAGCTTCCCATTGATTTACGGCTGAGAGCATCTGCCACAACATTGGCTTTACCGGGATGATACAATATCTCGACGTCGTAGTCTTTCAATAATTCAAGCCACCTACGCTGCCTCAAATTCAACTCTTTCTGCTTGAAGATGTATTGTAAACTCTTGTGATCTGTGTAGATGTCAACATGGACGCCGTATAAGTAGTGCCGCCATATCTTCAAAGCATATATTACTGCAGCCAATTCCAAATCATGGGTTGGATAATTCTTTTCATGCTTCTTCAATTGTCTTGATGCATAAGCAATCACATTCCCACGCTGCATCAATACGCACCCTAAACCTATACCTGAGGCATCACAATATACCACATAACCTTCTGTTCCTTCAGGAAGAGTGAGCACTGGTGCAGATGTCAATCGATTCTTCAGCTCCTGAAAACTACGTTCACAAGTGTCAGACCACTGGAATTTGGTAGCTTTTTGTGTTAACTTAGTCAATGGTGATGATATAGAGGAAAATCCTTCTACAAACCGCCTATAATATCCTGCTAGCCCTAGGAAGCTGCGGACTTCTGATGGTGTTGTAGGTCTCGGCCAATTCTTTACTGCATCGATCTTCTGAGTGTCGACACTAATACCCTCATCAGATATCACATGGCCAAGGAATGCTACTGAGTTCAGCCAGAATTCACATTTGGAGAGCTTAGCATATAACTTACGATCCTGAAGCGTCTGTAATACTATCCGCAAGTGGCCCGCGTGTTCCGCCTCCGAACGAGAATACACTAGAATGTCATCAATGAATACAATCACGAACACATCAAGATAGGGCCTGAATATAGTATTCATGAGATCCATAAAAGCTGCTGGGGCATTTGTTAGCCCGAACGACATCACCAAGAACTCAAAGTGCCCATATCTTGTCCGGAAGGCCGTCTTTGGAATATCTTTCTCCCTAACCCTCACCTGATGATACCCTGAACGTAAATCAATCTTAGAGAAATACTTGGCACCCTGGAGTTGGTCAAACAGGTCATCAATTCTTGGAAGTGGATACTTGTTCTTTATAGTAGACTTATTCAACTGTCGATAGTCGATACACATCCGTAACGACCCGTCTTTCTTCCGCACGAATAGGACTGGTGCACCCCAAGGTGAAGTGCTAGGCCTAATAAAGCCCTTATCCAGCAAGTCCTTCAACTGCACCTTCAACTCTCGCAACTCTGCCGGGGCCATTCTGTATGGAGGAATAGAGATCGGTTGAGTGTCAGGCAACACATCAATGCTAAACTCAATCTCCCTTTCAGGAGGAAGGCCTGGGAGTTCATCTGGGAAAACATCTGGGAATTCGTTGACCACAGGGATTGATTGTAAAGTAGGCGGTTTCGCCTCCGTATCCCTAACGCGAACGAGATGATAAATGTAACCTTTTGAGATCATTTTCCTTGCCTTAAGATAGTAAATAAACCTACCTTTCGGTGTAGCAATGTTCCCTTTCCATTCAATGATGGGTTCACCTAGAAATTGGAACCTAACCATCTTCGTACGATAGTCAACATTTGCATAGCATGAGGCCAACCAGTCCATTCCCATTATCACATCAAAATCAACCATTTCTAACTCAAATAAATTTGCCGAGGTTTGACGACTACAAATCATCACAGTGCAACCTCTATATACCCTTCTAGCAATCACAGAATCTCCTATCGGAGTAGATACCGCGAGGGGTTTACTTATCAATTCAGGTTCAATGCCAAACTTATTAGCCACAAAGGGTGTAACATATGATAATGTAGATCCCGGATCAATCAGCGCATATACATCATAAGAAAATACAGATATAATACCTGTAACAACATCTGGAGACGACTCGAGATCCTGTCGACCTACTAGAGCATAGGTTCGATTTTGAGCACCACTCGAACTCGGCACTGCACCTCTACCCCTACCACGACCTGTCGACTGCTGAAAACCCCGTGCTGGAGGTCGAACTGATGAGGAAGAACCAGACACAGATCCAGTCGGCTGAGCCATACCATCACCTCCTCTATTAGGACAATCCCGCATCATATGGCCAGGCTGCCCGCACGAATAGCATGCATCAGAACCTCGACGACACAGTCCAAAGTGGGCCTTGCCGCACTGATCACAATGTGGTGTTGGGGGTCTCATCTGACTAGTATCCCTGTGATGTTGCGAGCCAGATGCCCGCGAACTCTGACCTGGACCAGAATAGGATCGATCATATCGAGGCCTCTGAAACTGTGGAGGAGCACTAGCTACAGGTGGCGCCGAACTCCTCGAAAACTGTGGCCTGATGCGGCCTCTGAAGTCATCAGAATACCCTGCAAATCTCGCCCTCTTATGCTGGCCTCTATCCTGCTCCCTAACTGCCCTCTGCTGGCGCTTACGATCCTCTAGGGTCTGGGCATAAGCTTGAATACGGGAAATATCCATGCCCTCCACCAAGGAGGCTGTCGTACACTCATTTATTAGATGTGGTCCCAACCCATTCACGAACATATGCACCCTATCACTCATCTCGGCCACCATATGGGGAGCATACCTTGCCAAAGAATCAAACTGCATACTGTACTCTCGCACACTCATATTACCTTGTCTAAGGTTCAAGAACTTATCAGCTCTAGCTCGTCGTATCTCAACTGGCAAGTAGTGACGAAGAAAGGCCTCAGAAAATTCCTTCCACACAGCTGGAGGAGGGTTCGGACCCCTGGATCTCTCCCAACTATCATACCAGAGAACCGCTAAATCCCGTAGCCGATAAGAAGCCAACTCTACTGCCTCTGTATCACTAACATGCATAACCCGAAGTGTACGATGAACCTGGTCAATAAAAGTCTGTGGGTCCTCCTTGGGGTCTGATCCGGTAAACACTGGAGGGTCTAAATTAATAAAATCACGAACTCTTGTACTAACTGGTTTCTCAGCAGCACCTGTATTCTGCCTCTGAGCCTGAGCAGCTACCAAGCTAGTCAATAACTGCAAAGCACTCTGCATATCCTGGTCTGGAGTGCCAGACGGAGGAACTGGAGGCGCTGGGTGCCTTCTAATATCCTCTGGAGGAGATGGAGTAGATGAGGTATGAGAGGGCATCTCACTTTGAGCCTCACTTTGTCCTGCTCTGACTTGGGGCACCTGACTGGTACCCTCTCCCGCTGCTGTATCAAGCCGTCTACTAATCGTTTGCTTCCTAGTCGAAGGCATCACTGAAAAAAAACAAGGTGAATATTAGAGACAAACACTTACGACTCAACTCTACGCACGATCTAGATTCAGGAAGAAGGTAACAACCCTAGATGTCATGTAGCCTCCTGATTATAAATGTGGCGCGCTACACATCCATAATCAAGACTCTACTAGACACGGCTCATAGACAACCCCTAGGACAAACTTGCTCTGATACCAAGTTTGTCACGACCCAAACTGAAGGGCCATGACTAGCACCCGACCACACTTGCCGAGCACCAACGTACATTTCATCTAACCTTCATTATTATCTTTTAAGGCTGACGAGATCAATATAAATGGTAGACCTAGATCATGGACAACCAGCAATAAAATATGACGGCATGAACATACATAGCAGGGGATGACCAGACAATCAAGAAACTACATATAAGGTATGAGCTACCACGCTACTATGAAAGACTATACAACAAAAACTAGCCGACAAGGCATACCAAACTATACATGAGCCGACACCTGTCTATGAGCCTCTAAAAGAACATAAGTGTTGCAACATAGCCGGAACAGGGCCCCGACATACCCATAATGTCTATAACAAAAATTGCATACCAAGACCAAGGCAAGTCCGGAGAAGGGATCTCGCCAATCACCGCTGAACTGGACAGTCTACTGTGGTGGGGGAGCTGCACCTGTCTGTCTATCAGGACCTGCAGCACGACATGCAGCGTCCACAAATAAAAGGACGTCAGTACGAATAAAGTACTGAGTATGTAAGGCAAGGAACCATAAATACGATCAGTAATGTAAGCAAGGATAAAGAATATACCACATGTAACATCTTAGTACCTCTGAGGGCTACTTACATGAAATGCATGATACATATGTATAAATACATAAACCTTTAAAGCATTCGCCTCTATGGGCATCATCATCATCATATCGTACCCGACCATAATAGGCTCGGTAGAATCGTACCCGGCCACGTGGAGCTCGGTAAAACCCAACTGATCAGTGGTTGCACAATAGGTGCCGTACCCGGCCAACTATAGCGTGGCTCGGTAGAGTAAAATAGATACATATATATAATGCATGCTCGACTCATGGAATCACATTCTAAACCTTTCGGAGTGACGTAAGGTCGGTATCCTCTGTACACGTTATTAGGACTAACTCTTCACTATGAACCTTATAAGAATCAGGAAGTACCAACAACATTGATAACATAAGACTAAGAGAAGCAACATTAACATCAATCGTTCCATAAGAGGGAAAACAATGTAAGTACTGCTAGCTTCTAAGAGTAGAGTATCTTGGAAGATCGTTCATTACATTATGTGCAATCGGAGTCGTGCAAAAGAAGGAAAGGGATAGCCTCACATACCTTGTATATACTGCCCCAATCTCAAGCTATGCAATTGTCAAAACTCCTTAGTCTACAATAAGAGAAACGATACTATCGTTATCATTTAAGCGTCATAACTATTATGTATCGACCACAACCTATTTTACGATGAAACGGACAGCACCTCCCCTATATATATGACCTCACACCATTCAAAATAGTCACCAAACAGCCCAAACAACATCAATAATAAACATATTGAGCCTCCCAATATAGTCCACACACAGCCTAATCACTCCATACATACGACGACCACCATAGTCGTGTCAAACAATCTGGAAATGTTACGAATAACTATCAGCCCATAACCCTACATATATATGGTGTTTCCCCACACCCTTCCTCCTCCAAAACTCCACAAGATAGTAGTAAAATACGCAGCCCAACAACAACGCAAAACAGTCCACAAAACAATAACATTACTACCAAACCTTTCGATATATATCTCACAAGTTCTAGCTTCAATGGCTTAGCCGCAACTTGGATAATCTTAAATACATATAGAGTAAGAGGTTCCTTACCTTTATACAGAAAGAACAACTCCAATTTGACCTTAAATTTCCATGAAATATCCCTCCAATGCTGCCACAACAACAAAAAAGCGAAACTAGCGATCAATTAGTGTTTTTCGGCACTAGAATCACTTTAGAAGGCTTGAAATCACCTAGGATTGATATTAAGAACATGAGGGAGTATTTACAGAACATAAACCCTTTAAAAAAACCTCCCACACGGGCTGGAACGACACAAAAATGAGCAACAACAAGAAGAACAAGAGACTTACTAGCGCCACGGAATTCCCGACACTTGATTTGTGTTGTTTGCCCTTTTTTTGGGTCTTGAATCTTGAGAGAACCTTGAGAGGATGTTCCTAGGGTTCTAAGGTCTGAAAATAGTGAAAAGAAATGACTAAAAACGGGTTGTAGTCATCCTATATAGGTCCAAATATCTTAAACCGACTTAGTGGGCCCCATAGAGAGGTGCTTGGCGCAGTCTCGCGAAAACGCGAATATCTCTCTACTCCGAGATCGTATCGATGAACGGTTTAATGCGTTGGAAACTAGACTCATAGATCTTTAATTTTGTGGGTAGATCACCCCGTAATTCCTTGTAAATTATGAGAAAAGATTAGAAACATTTGACCTAATGTTTAAGTAAAATTATGAACCTAAGTTGCGACAACTTTTGTCGACTTTTGTTTCATAACTCGTTTGACTTCAAGACTTATGATACGGATATTATATGATTAAAATACCTTAATAAATGACCTCTTGAGTGTATTAAGCACTGCTAGATTACCTGAAAATACGAGTTACAACATCCTTGATTCGTTTAACTTCTAATACTGGTTAATCACCCTTATACACTCTTGTATCACTTAAGACCAATAGGATTGACTTCTTATCATCTCAAAGATAATTCATTCTTGGATTTATGTTAACTAATATATGGCATGAACTAACACATGTGGATATGGGTTGTAACATGAATGCTTCTGCCAGATCATCCCATGTGTACCATCTTCCGTGATCTTGGCGGGTGTACCACTCCAATGCTGATCCGCTCAAGCTCTGACTGAAGTAAGCCATTAACAATTCATCCTTTCCTCTGGCTCCCCTCACTTACTGCAAAAACCTCTCAAATGAGCCACCGGATCACCGTGTCCGTTGTACAAGTCAAATTTGGGCATTTTGAACCCTGCCGGTAGTTGTACATTTGGGAATAAACACAGGTCTTTGTAAGCCACACTTACCTGACCTCCTAGCCCTCTCATATCCCTGAAGGATTGTTCTATGCTTTTCATTTTTCTGAACATCTCTTCATGTTCAGGATTTTTGGCTGGTCTCTCAGCTTCTCTCGGGAGATCAGAGCGTGGATCATAGGGGTAGGTTTTGGGAACTTTGAGGGTGGGCTCCAGGGGATAATACTGATTGTCCTGAGCTTGGAACATAGGTTCGCTTGAGGATATATGGAGTGCAGCTGGTGGAGATGCCACAAAGACAGGGGTGACTAGCGGAGGGGGTATGGAATTGATTTTGGTGGTGGAGCTTGTGGTATATGAGAAGTAGTGCCATGGTAATGTTGGTAAATGGGAAAACCTGGATCGGTGGCAGGATGATCCTGAGACTGAGCTAATGGTGGGGTAAAAGTCGGGTTAGCCGGGTAAGACGGGGGTGATTGCCCTTTGGACCAGAACTGGTACATTTCAGCCATCTGTTGCTTAAGTTTGAGCATCTCCTCCTTTATTTTATTGACATCCAACTCCTCCACCTCAACACTAGTGTCGGCATCCGGGATAGACATGATTTCTGGTATTGGTCCTTTCGATCTGGTTTGGTAATGATAATGTGCCAGTATCCTCTAGATAAACTAACTGCTTGAATTCTATGGAATTCGACAAACTTGTTAGTTCTTAGAGTTTAACACATATGCAATTACACGTTGGGATGCAAAGCACCTAGGCAATTAACCATTTTCTATCATGCATTTGCTTCGGTTGCGTGCATTATTCCGGCCTCTCATAATTGTGCCCCTTCTTTTAAGCTTCTTTTATTCTATCCTTCTTTATTTACCCTTTTCCTTTTTAGTGGTGGTCAAATCCTATAGAGATTGCCTACATATCATGTCCCCGCATGAATCAGACCGTGCGTAGTTCTGTCAGATAAGTGTGAAAGTAAATAAAACATTTTTGGGATTTTCAGCTTTTATAAAAACAGATGCTTCGATCACAAAGACTCAATACTAACAAATTTCAAAAGACTAACAGACTCTGATGCAAAAGACAAAATACAGACTCCGAAATTAAGCTATCATACTTTAAAGAAATACAGACTAACAGAAAGAAAATATAAACCCAACATGACTTACGGACTCTGACAGAAAAGGAAATACCGACTCAAACGGAAAATCATGAGTATATCAATGCTCCTGGTGCCCGCGGTACATCATTCGGTCTCATCGCGGGCCTATGTGCAAGATCCCTTTGAAGTTGGTCCAAGTTGTTCATTATTTGTTTAACAAAGGTCATCACCGCTGCAAAGAACGTAGTGCGAGTCATATCCTCACAAATGTGGCACTTCATAACGATGTAGTCTGCGATGTTTCTAATTCTCTCTCTTATGACGCCCTTTTCTTGTAACAAATGCCCAATCTGCTGGGCCCTGGCCTCCAAAGTTTGCTTGGCTGCATAATTTTGTTCCTGAAGTTGTTGCAAGTCTATTTCTAACTGCTCCAATGTCGTATAACAGCGTTCCCTTTCAACCTTGAAGTCTTTTGCCTGCTTGATCATTTTGTTTTCCGTGGCGATGACCCTTTTCTTCAACCCCGCGACCTCATCGTCGTACATTTTCTTAACTGCTTAACCAGGCATACCCATTCATCTGCATTTTTAGCCAATTGTTTTTGAGCCCTGGCCAGTTCACTTTCTGCTTTGTTCAAATAGAAACTATAGTTACTCACTTTCTGCCTTAGGTTAGCTACGAGCTTTTCATCTCTGTTACTTCGGACTGGATTTTCTGCCGCTACTTTCAGTTTCTGAATTTGAGCTCGAAGGGCCTTATTTTCTTTGGCTAGCCTTTTTTTTTCACCCTTATCCGCCGCTGCTTGTAAGCCATTCTCGAATTGAAGATCTTTGACTTGCTTTTCTAGCTTTCCTATTGTGGCCGTGTACTCGTTTTCTTTGGCCAACCAAGCCCACGGTTCTTGCGATGCCTCGACGAATTCCTGAATGTGCGGTTTTTTGGCCGGTTTTTCTGATTCGGCCCTTGCAGTGTTCTTCTTTCTATACCAGGCAAGGTAGGCAGGTGAGACCTCGCCTTTAGATAGGTTCCGCACTCGGGTTCTTGCCGTCAAATACTGGCACTCGTTCCAAATAGAACGAACTGTTTCTTCGTGAAATTGGTCGTCAGAGCTAATCTCAACCGCGTGGATACTGAGATCTTCATCTGGATGCATCACCTGACACCTTCCTAATTGTCTCATCACTCGGTAGGGAGCGTAAGGCTGAATACCTCGAAGACCCATTAGGAGGAAGTAAGGACCTGCGGCGGGTATATACCCAATTTCTTCAACAGGAAGCCAACCTAGTGTCCATTCTATTTGTCCCGTAGTGATGGCGCGAAGGCGGGCTATCCATTCTCCAAACCCCTCTAGTAACTTGAACCCTGAAACCCTTGTGTTGAATTCTTCAACGCAGCTTTTCTCTGCGGATCCATAACTCATATACTGAGGGTGGTGGCACAAGTGCTCGATCATCCACATTTGTAATAGCAAATTGCATCCCTCGAAGAAGTCTGCCCTAGCTTTAAAAGCTGTGAGAGCTCGGTATATCTCAGACACTATCATAGGGGCGAGAGTGCTCTTGGCATTGGGTCTCCAACCCCTGTGTTGAGTCTCCAAAGTTAAAATACACGTGATGCAGACAAATGTTCCTACTAGGGATCCGACATGAGGTTTTGTTATACTAGGTTAAAAACCTGAGTTTATTTGTTCTAGACCTGGCTTACCCGAGTGGACAACTCGAGCCGAGGGGGGGCTGTGTACCGGTAACCAAAAGATCATCCGGCTTTGCAACTTGTCCAAACCTCATTCTATTTGGAATAGGATTCTAACAAAAAGAAGTCACGACCAGCGTGTACTCCTCGGGAGAGAGAAGAGAGGGGTTTCATAGCAATTTATATACAGTTCAGATAATATCAAAGTGGTAAAAAGCAACATTTAACACATTAGGCCCAAACATGTAAATAAGACCAGATAATAAATAAAGCCAAATATAACAATTATCCTAAGCTCGAATTCTTGAACCCTGAATCAGAGATTCTGGGTTCGTTCCCCAGCAGAGTCGCCAGAGCTGTCACACCTCCTTTTTCCTACACCCGAAGGTATATAAGGGAGTTTTTCCAATTAAAGGACAATCGAAACGGGATTATTTTTATTTAAAAATTCAGAGTCGCCACTTAGGAATATTTTATGGTGTCCCAAGTCACCGGTTCAAATCCCGAATCAAGGAAAAGATTGACTCTGTTTTACAGTCTACGAACACAGAAATCCAGGTAAGGAATTCTGTTAACCCGGAAGAAGGTATTAGGCATTCCCGAGTTCTGTGGTTCTAGCACGGTCGCTCAACTATTATTATTGGCTTAATTATCTAATCTAATCACATGTTTTAAAACCTATGTGCACTTTTTAATACTTTAAAACCGCATTTATTCAAATTTTAAAGAAGATTGAACGTCGTTTTAAAACACGTCTTTGGATCGCGCCACATGAAATGCACCCGCAGTCCTAAACATATTTTATTCAACGTTGTTGAGAATTGAAATTGGTCACATGAAATGCACACCCGAGTTTAGGAAGGTAATATTATTAAATTAACGCGCCTAAAGCAACTATACATTTGCAGCTTTGCGAGGACCGTGGTAATTTTGCTAAACAGCACGCCTCGAATTCTAAGGATAAAACAGAACTTAATTAAAACGAGGGCTATGCAATTGTCATTTTCGTTTGGCATGATGCATCTTGATTATAATTTAAAAGGGTTCTCAAATTACATTTGGAGGGCCATGGACTATTTATTATCTACTACGGTTCACCCCTAATCTACTTTTAAAAGAAAACCAATTAATTAGATAAAGAAAGAAAATTAGAGAACCTCTATTCGTTCGAAATAAAATTTCAATATACTGGCTAATTAGAAAAACATTGAATTAAGGGAATATTTAATTCAAGAATATAATTCACAACTGCTTTCAAACTTGACCCAATGAGCCTACTTAGCCTTCCAATTTTAATCATCTTATCCGACGTGAATAACACAACTCAGCATTATACAATCAGGTAAGCATGCTTGATTCAGCTTTTACTAATTTTAACATGACTCTGAACCTTAGCTTCACTAATGGGCATGTTTACAAGGCAGAATATGAGTGAATCGATACAAGCCAATATTTAGCAATTCACTGGAATCAAATGGTTACCCAAGCTAAGGCAACTGGTCTATAGTATAAGCAAAGCAAGAATCTACAACCCAAAGCATTACACTAAACCTTTATACAAAACCTTAATAAATCTTTTAAGTAGCACCCACTTAGATTCGTCAAAAGAAAAATAAGTAAATGGAATCCATAGTTCATACATCAATACAAATGCGAACTTACTACTGCAGACTACTCTTCACGTACGAATTCAGAAAAACCTAACTGACATTTGTAATTCAAAGTCTAACTATGTAATATTGAAACAACAAGAGAAACATGGGAGGTCAAATTCAAATGCAGCTTCTATTCAACCAGAATTTCGTTAGAATTACATGTCCAGCAGTCGTACTGTACTCATAAGCTAAAGAAAAGTACCTGAAATTCGAAAACAACACGGAAAATGAGGAAGCAGCAGCATGACAGTAGCAATAACAGTGATCAACAAAAGAAACCACCAGGTAAACCAGTTTTATACCAGGAAACGAAGTGCAACACTCACGAGAACGCGGCCAGAACTTTAAAAAACCAAACTTTCTAAAATACCAAACTGAAATCATTTCAGCCTAGATAGCCCAGAAACTATTTCAGAAATTGAAAACTTTAGAAATCAAATCAAAGCTCAATGGAACAATAGCCAATTTTTTAGCAGTTTCAGTTTTTCTTTTTTTGAGTCCTTCCCTTTTTATTCAATTTTTTTTCTTTTCCAGCTTGTATATTCCCTTACCATGTGTATCCCTTAGGCTTTAAATCACCCCCCATATTCTTTTGATTTCCAGCTCTTAAAAGGGTCCTTAAACGAGTGTAGTTTCCACTATCAATGCCCTTTTCTATTTTTTAATTCATTCCACTAACCTAGTGCTTTTAGTTAATTCATTAATGCAATTTCTACCCTACCACTACTTCCTAAGTTAGGTAAACAATCTCCTTTTATTGAATAATTCCCAGACTAACCCTTTAAGTTCATAATTATTCAATTAGAATCTCTGAAAGTTATAAACATTTACAGAACTGCTAGGCAACAAAACCAAAGGGCATCAGTTTCTGAAACCTAAATAGGTTTAACATTGAAACAGAGTAAAAAATAACCCTTCATATGAAAAATCTGAACTAACATTAACAAGAAACGAAAATTGAAGAGCTTATTTGAGATTAGACCTTTGACATATTTAACATAATCATCTTAACAAGGAATCAAAACATCACGAGGATACTAATATGCTGCCTATTAGAATAATATAAACCTAAATTGAAAATTGACAACCTATCGATTCAAAGGCAAATCCATGAACTTTAAACAACTATTCACAGAATCTGTAAAACAAACCTACAATCAGAAATCAAAACAAACAGGACCAAATAAATTTAAAAGGAAAATTGAAATTAACAGAAATAAATATGAATAAATAAACTAACCTAAAGCAAAGAAATCGGGTTCGAAGCTAGTCGTAACTTTACTCAGAAAAATTGACCAATCAAAAACATATGTAGAAGAAAAGGAGAAGAGGCAGAGGTGAAATGGATTTAAAGAGGAACAGAAAACAATAAAGGGAACTCACCGGCTAGACTTGAAATTACCTTTGATACTTCGATTCACCCGAAACTGATGTTACTCATTTGTTCTTTGTCAAAGAACAAATGAGTAACATCGGTTTTGTAGTGAATCGACCTTCTAATCATTGAAAACTAGAGGCTTGACTCGATGCATGTCATCAGGTTCAATGGAAATTGATTTTGAACCTTTAGGGTTAAAACTCGGTTTTAAAATTCGACGAGTCTTTGTTAGATTCGAAGGAAACTAATGATGGATTTGGTAAGAGGGGCTCGGGGTGGTTCTATGGTGTAAAGATGAGAGTGATTGGATAGGCTAGGGTTTTTGACTGAACTTCGATTGAAGATTCGAGGCGCTTGGCTATGATTCGAAGAGAGGTGTTTAGATATTTGGAATAGGGAGGTCGAGGGGGTTCTGGGGTGTATTTCTGGGGTTGTTTGGCCACCGTCCGCCGCAGTGGGCGATTTCTGGTGGGCGGAAGGCGGTGGTGTGTGGTGGTATATGTTTTGGTCTCTAAAGAGACGAATTGGGGGGGGGGTGTTTGGCATATTAAAATGAAGAATTAACCGGGGCTATTGGATTAGAGGAGATCGACGGCCCAGATCAATTAGGAAAGGAAAAACGGGGTCGTTTGGAGTTCTATCGGGCGGTCCGGGTATGAGAATGGGTCGGGTTGTGGGAAGGCTTGGGACCGTTTGATCAAAAGAGATCAACGGTCCTGATCAAAGCGTGTCCAAACGACGTCGTTTGGTTCTAGTAAGGGGCTGGACCGGTTGGGCTTTGGTTTTGGGTAATCGTTTGGGCTTCTTGAATTAAACTGAATTTGGCCCATTTCCGTCTTCCTTTTATTTTACTTAATTCTTTTCCTTTTCTTTTCTTCCCTTTTTTCAAAAATTAAAACAAAAATCCTAAATTAAATTATAAAAACCCAAATTATTTTTAAAATACTAATTAACTCTAAATAATAATTATCACGAATAATTACATACTAAATTAAAAGAAAATCACACAATTTGATTAAAAATACAAAAATATGTTATTATTTTTGAACTTTCATTTTTTGTAAAACACCTAATCATTTAATTAATCCGAAAAAATGTAAAAATCAATTCCTAAATGCAGATACTATATTTTTTGTATTTTCAATGCGTTAATAAAATTAAACATGTACACAAATATATGCAAACAATCAGGAAAATTGCACAATAATTCCTAGAATAATGCATAATCAAGAAAAAAAGGCATAATTTTGAGAATTCTTTTGGAATAATTCATGTGAGGCAAAAATCACGTGCTCACAAGAGGTAATTCCATTCTTTTCAACTGAACCCGAGACAGGAACTCTCTTAACATTTCGTCGTTCCTTTGCTTTATTTTGAAGACGTCCGATTTTCTTGTGGCCACCTTTGTGACCCGGTTTGTGCTTTCACGAAGGCGCCAACCAACATAGCAAATGAATCAATAGAGTTAGGATACCAATCATAACTCCTTTTGACAGTGTTTCCCCAAACCTTTTCAATGATACTGACTCGATTTCATCATCATTCAAGTTTCTTCCTTTGATTCCACAAGTGTATGAAGTAACATGTTCGTTAGGGTTAGTTGTTCCATTATATTTCGATATATCGGGCATGCAAAACTTCTTGGGAGTGGGCGTTGGAGCAGCACTTGGGGGGAAAGGTTTTTGTAAGAACTTTTTGGCATTTAGAGCTTTCAAAACTGGAGGTGCTCCCGGTATCTGGTCTACCTGGGAGTTACAAGTTTCCACCTTCTTATCATTGTCTTCTATATTCTTTTCTCCTCACTAAATCCTTTAGTCAGTTCCTCGAGCATTTTCATGATTGTGGGGTCAGTCCCCAAGCCGCTTTCATCGGGCCTTTCAAGTACTGGTTTAGTGTGTCGGGCGTTCACTGGTTCGACGGTGTTTGGAGTTCTATTCTGACTCTGAAGTTGAGCGATGACAACTTGCTGAGCTTGCAATATCTCGAATATCACTTGGAGGCTGACTCCTCATTATTCCATTCCTCGTGTTTCTTGACCTCCGGCTCGGGCTTTCCTGCATACACCTCCTTCGGGGTCTACGCCTGAGTTCGCGTTTAGAGCATTATGTGAACTGATATAAACTGGCTCCATATTTGGCACTTCCTCAGGGTTTATTGGTGGTGTATTGACCCCAATACTATTGTTTTCTCCGAGACCTTCATTGTCACAGATAGGTGCATTTTGTGTGCTAGACATGTTTTAGCCTGAAACAAAGAATCTTTGTCAAGAAAAAGTGTGAAGAATAACGTGTGTTATCAGAAAACTAGCCCTAAAATAATCACTATTATCTTTAGCCCCACGGTGGGCGCCAGACGTTTTACCTAAAAAATGTGAGTAATAATTAAATGTAATTTGTGGTTTTAAAGATATGTGATTTATTCCAATACTAGTGAATATACAAGTAATACTAAGCTTGAGTAAGAAGAATTGATGAACCGAACCAGTATCGTTAGAGCAATAGGGTCCTCGAGCTTGATTATCTCAGGGTTCTCGAGGTGAGTTAAGAACAATAAAGTATGAACTATAAAGTAAAAACAATAAAGCTGAAGAACAATTGTGGAGCACAGTAAACGAGAAAACAGAGTAGAATATTCTATTGCAGTGAATGAGATGATATTTACAAATGATTGGGGTCCCTTTTATATAGGAGGGGAAATCTCTAGTATGGTACATTTCTAATTATGGTAAAGAATTCTATTGGTACAGCTGTATAACAACCTGGTACAGACTTGTACTATTCTGTACAAATCTTATCCCATAATTTATGCCCTGACCCACATATCCTTGAGAAATTTCCACTCTTTCTTGAGTGTCATCGAAATTGTACTGCCCCCGAGGCAGATCATGACGGGTCTCCGATTTGCTTCTCGAGGTACGCACATCCAGGCCAAGCTTGATTCTTACTTCGAGTTTCCCGAACTCGAACTCGGGGTATGATCAAGTCTTCGAAATCGAACTCTCTGATTTTTGACAGCATATAATTATATTTAACAACTTTAGTACTTGGAGATTAATTTGAATTGGTGATATTGCTTTGGTTTCCTGATAGGGACCGCAATTTTTTGATCAATTGAATTTCCTTTTCTTCTTTTCTTAAAAAATTTGAAACTTATAGACAACAAAAATAACACTTCAACATGAACAAGTGAGAGTATTAGTTGTAGATCTTTAATTTTTTCTCACATATCTTTTGTGTTCTCTAGTAAAATTGAAAGTCACACATAGTGGCGAAGTCAGGAAATTCAATAAGGGTGTTCAAATTTTTGAACATCCTTTGCTAGTGGGTTATACAAGAGTGTTCAAAGTCTATTTTTAATCCATAACAAGTAATATTTTACCTTATACGTATTATAATTTTTCGGTGAATGGTGGTCAGTTGACCACCCTTGGACCAACATAGCTTCGCCACTAGTCACACACCATACACCAAATCTTGTTAATTTATCAAGATTAAGTGATAAATTTAGGTAAAAATGCACGTTAGTTGTCTATGGCTAAGTGCTGTTAAAACACATGTTATGTACTTATAATAGGTTTTGTGTTTGCATCTGTATGGGTCCAAATTTGACCGACCACGACCGATGATGAGTACGACGATTGACGGAGCCTCCTTGAATTGACGTCCTGAGGGAGACGACCTTGAGACAAACCAGAGACCGGACGACCTTTGTAATAATGTATGGACATTATGGGACATTGGGAATATTCCTTGTATTTTATCTTTTACAGTTTAGAAGAGTTTCTCTCTTAGTATAAAAAGAGGACAATAATCTTGTAACGGGCATTCTGAACTCTGGAGACATTACTATTTACGAATAAAAAGAAACCATGTGACCTATCCCCTCTTTATCTATCACCCTTTCTAGAGATTATTATTCTCAGCTAAGATTTACCCTTTCTTATTTGATTGATTTATTCAAAAATATTTTAATATCTTTTGAGTCAAACAATTTGGCATCGTCTGTGGGGATTCTATAGCTGAAATTGTAGTTTTCATCAAGATTCTTGAAAGTAATAATCACTTTTCTTCAGCTTCATAAAAGTCAACGATGGCGGGAAAGGGAGAAACGAGGTTAAAGGCAATAGTGGGTGCACAAACAACCTCCTAAATTCCCTCAACGAAGCCAGTGGAGAAAACAATGAGAATGCAACGCCAAGTGTTACACCCGAGGGGGAGATCTCACCTCCTCCACACGGGGATCTAACGATCTTGCGTGAGAGGGAAACCTAAACATTCGCAGTAGGAGAAGCGCCACCGGCTATCAAGAGGCTACTAGGAGAATGGTTAACGAGTACCTTGAACAACATGCTCGAGAAACCCATTTAGGGAGGTATCGAAGACGTGCCACCCTCAGAAACTGCAACTGCTGCCGATGAACCAAACGCTACATAAACAGGTAACACCCGTACTATTGCTAATACAAGCAACGATGCACTCACGGCCATCTTAAAGAAAATGGAAGAGATGGAAAATGAAAATAAAACACTCCATGACCAGATGAAGGAACATCAAGAGAGGGTTGATAAAATACCAGGCACTCCGAAGTTGTTACCAAAACATGATGTAGGCCGATTCGTCGAACAACCATACAGTGAAGGGGAAGCTCCCCATTATATTCCAAAGACCTTCAAAATGCCACCATATTTGAAAATATACGATGGGACCACGGACCCAGAGGATCACTTAATCCATTACGTTACCGCGGTAAAAGGAAATGACCTATCAAAAGAACAGGTACCGTCTGTGCTGCTGAAATATTTCGGTGAAATTATGACGGGGGGAGCATTGAAATGGTATTCCCAACTACCAGCACGATCAATATCTATGTTCGAAGAGATGGAAGATAAATTCGCCACCGCTCATGCGGGAGCGAAAAAGGTCGAGGCTAGGGTCAATGATATTTTCGCCGTCAGGTAAATGACGGGCGAGAGACTTCGAGATTTCCTAGCCCGATCAAAATAGTAAGGATGAGCCCACCGAATGTGTTAGAAGGGATAGCGGTAGCAGCCTTTCAAAATGGGTTAAACAGAAACGGGTCAAAAGCAACCAAAAAACTACTCAGTAGACTCATGAAGTACCCCCTACCAACGTGGGAAGAAATCCACAATGCCTATTGAGCCGAAGTGAGGGCAGACGAGGATGACCTAAACGGCCCGCTTCAGCAATTAATATCGGTCCATACCGAGATGAGGAGAGATCGACGAAACGATGGGCGAAGGGATCAACTACCACGTTTCAATCGAGAAAGGCATCAGCCTTATATCCGAACACCCAATCCACCTCCTCCATGACATGCGGATGTCGCGCCTCCACACATCGCATCCCTGTGCAATGAAAGAGGTATGCCTCCATTGCTATCTGCTCATAACTGTTGCGTTTCCCCTTCAGAGATAGTGTACGCACTGGAAAAGCTTGGTACGAAGGTGCAGTGGCCGCAAAAGGTGAAATCGGATCCGAGCACTAGGAGGTCGAACGTCCTATGTGAATTCCACCAGGAGAGAGGACACAAGACCGAAGACTGCATAGGTCTGCGGCAAGAAGTCGTAAGGATGTTAAACCAGGGATACCTAAAAGAACTGCTGAGTGATAAAGGACGGGCCAGCTTCGCTCGTGGGCGCGACCAAACTCAAGGACCTCCAAAGCCGCCATCACTAGCTCATACCATACAAATGATCATTGGAGGCGGCGACGATACGGTAATCAACCATGTGAAATTCACCACCACACATAAACTCAATCGGGCAGTTGCTTACGAATGGTATGATGACCTCGAAGATAGTATCATCTTCGATAAGTTGGATACTGATAGTTATCTTTCCCTCACTATGATGCTTTGGTTATAACTTTACGCATCGCGGATACTGATGCGAAAAGAATAATGATTGATGACGGAAGCAGCGCATGTATTGTTCACCCACGAGTTCTCGTGCAGATGAGACTTGAGGATAAAATAATACCGCATTGCATAACACTAACGGGTTTTAATAATGCAGTGGAGCGAACATCTGGAGAAATAGTGCTACCCGTCCTGGCAGGAGGGGTCATCCTGGAAACAACATTCCACGTCATGAATCAGGAAACAGCCAACAACGCCATCATAGGACGTCCATGGATACACGCCATGCGAGCCATCCCGTCAAGTTTCTATCAAGTAATCAAATTTCCCACCCCATGGGGGATATTCAGCATCCGAGGCTTACTGGGATGTTCTGAATGTTTTTCGAACAACTCATGATTTTGCCCGACTTGATTCCCTTTTTTACTAGCTCCCCCATTTTTAACACATTATTGAAAGGCTTCCCCAGGGCCGGGATCAAATGACTGAAGTAGGTGGGCCCCTAAGCTTGTAGGAAAAGCTCAACCATTTTTTCTTCACCAATCGGGGTATTGACTCGAGCAGCCTGCTCCCTCTATCTAAGCCCAAACTCTCTAAAGCTTTCCTCCAGCTTCTTTTCCATTTTAGATAGGGAGGAGCGGTCTGGGGTAACACCCGATCTGTATTGAAAGTATCAAACAAAATCTTGAACCATGTCACCCAATGTAGACCACTTACCAACATCTTGGCAATTATGCCATTCCAACGCTGCCCCAGTCAGGCTCTCACTGAAGTACGCCATCAACAAATCATCTTTCTCGCCAACACTTCTCATTTTACCGCAATAATCCCTCAAATGGGCTACCAGATCCCCACACCCATCATACAAGTTAAACTTTGGCACTTTAAACCCCGTAGGCAGACGAACATCGGGGGACATAGACAATTCTTTGTAAGACATGCTACCCTGGTCTCCCGTTCCTTGCTTGTTCTTTAAGGACTGTTCTATGCCTTTCAGCCTCCTGGGTATCCCATCTCGCCCCTTTCTTCCTGTGAACTTTTCATTTTCAACATGAGGCTCATCCCTCGGGCCCTGCTTGTATGAGTTGGGAACCTTGTGGGCAACCTTTGAGGGGTAATATTAGGCATCGTGAGCTTTGAGTGGGTGTTCATTGTTGGGGATGGTGGATAAGATAGGAGGGCAATTTTTGGGAAAGGTAATTGGAAGATGAGTGATGGAGCTACTAGGGTGGTTGGGAAAACCATGATAAGCGGGTGGATCTGGAAAGTATGGGGGATCATCTGCACTGTGACCAGTGTTTGGGTAAGGGTAGTATTTAGGAAGCTAGGTGGTGGCGGGGGTGGTGCCTTCCCAGTCATCCAAGCCTGATACATGTCCTCCATGTGTTGTCTTAACATCTTTACCTCTTCAACCAACCCATTGTCCTGTTTAAACAACTGCTTTCGGGCACCGGTATCAACCAACTCAGTTCTGTTGTTATCTGCCATTGCCTTTTGACCTTATGTGTTAGAGAAGAGTTACCACTTTAAAAAATCACAAACCAACCACCCTTCTGCTATGATTATAACAAAATGAAGCCATCACGTTAGCGTTAGGACATTTAACATAAGATAATCTCACTTTATGTGCAATGCACCTAGTCACAGTTATCGGTTCTAAAATGACTTCGAGGGTACAACGGTCAGTTGGCATCATACCAATTTGTTCATTTCAATCCGTTCTTTTCTTTGATTTTCTAGCACCTCTTGGCTTGCCCATTTTCCCTCATTTTTTTTATCATCACTCTTTTCTTTCTCTCATACCTCACATCCCACAATTTCACCTCTTTTTTTTGTTTCCTTCTTTTTTTCTTTTCTTTTAAAAAAATAAAAAAAAATAATTCGATCGAACCCTATGTAGGTTGCCAACGTATCATGATGCCACATGAATTAGATCTTTGCGTAGTTTTGGAAGATCGGGAATAAAGTAAACAAACTAACATTTTCATTTTCTTTTTTTTTTTTTTAAAAAAAAACAGATACTCTATGAGAAATTATCAAGGAAAAACCCTAAAAGAGAAAAATATTTTTTTGATTCTTTTTTTATGAAAGAAATCTAAGGAATAAACCACAGAAAAACATTTTGAATCTTCATTTGATATCCTGACGCAAGATTTCGAAGCAAGCAATGAAAAAGATAAAACATAATGTTTTTGGATTTCAATTTTTATTGCCTAAAGGAAAAATTCTAATGATAAACAAAAGATAAAGTATGCTTTTTTTTCTATGTACAATATCCTAAAGTGCTAATACTAATTTCCCAAAGAAACGCCTCAAAAGAAAATCTTTTTGGATTTTAAAATTAATACCTTAAAAGAAAACTTTTAAAGAGGTACTAAAAGAAAATTCTCTTTTTCTTTTTTTGAATTTTGGTCCCAATATAGTAAAGGAAATATAAAAATAATTTTTATCTTGATATTAATTGCCTAAAGGAAAAACAATCTCAAAGGAATTTGTTTTTATTTTTAGAATTAGTATTCTAAAGAAAACTTATAACGAAAATATAAAAACGCAAAATTCTCTTCTTTTTTTTTAATTTTTTTTTTGGATTTTTGACTTGTAACACATTTCCAAGTGGAAAATAAGAAATACAATAACAAAAGACTATACAAGCTTAAATAGACAATACAAACTCTAACATCACCTAAAAGACTAAATACTACCATACAGGTCTAGAAAATAAAACAAAAACAATTGACTCAAAAACATAATGGCTCCTCGAGCATCTCCTGAATGCAGTGATCCTGGGGTATCTGTCATGCTAAAACTTCGGCAAGTAGATCCACACCTGTATGAAAAAACTTAAACCAACACTATATGAGACAATAACATTCCCTAAGACATATCCAAGACATGATTGAGGCTATTTTTGCAAAATGGCTTATTTGACCAAAAGGTGGCTAGAAGTGCAAAATTTGGCTAAGACCCCGCAAAGCCAAGAACCTAAGATTTACTAGGAAGACCAGACCTTATGTGGGTTGCCTATGTATCCCGCCCCGAGAGACCAGAATCAGGTTTCGCGTAGTTCGGGCAGATTGGATACGACCGAGAATAATAAAAAAAATCACTAATTTATAGAAATCACACATTTGTTTTTGCTTTTTCTTGAAAAATAACGAAACATGCAAAATCTTTTTGGATTTTCTTTTTCTTTTTTTTTTTGAATTTTCAAGTTTTTTTTAACAACATAATTGGGCCCAACTCACTTTATCTTCACACTTCACCCTTTCTTTTGGGGTGTACCTGTCCTAGACGGACCCAACCCCTGTGTTGAGTCCCCTAAGTCAAGTGCACATGATGCAAACAAGCGTTCCTACTAGGGATCCGACATGAAGCTGAGTTATTCTAGATTCAAAACCTGGGTATTTGTTCTAGATTTATATACTCGAACGGACAACTCGAGCCGAGGAGGGGGCTACGTACCGGGAACCAAAAGGCCATCCGGCTTAGTAACTTGTCCGAGCCTCTTTCTTATTTCAAGATATGACACTAACAGAATAAGGAGTCTCGACCAGCGAGCACATCCTCGAAGATGAGAAAAGAAGGGTTTCGTAGCAGTTTATATACAGTTCAGATAATATCAAAACGGTAAAAAGCAGCACTTAGTATATTAGGCCCAAACATGTGAATAAAATTAGATAATAAATAAAGCCAAATACAACAATTATTCTAAGCTCGAATTCTGAACCCTGAACCAGAGATTCTGGGTTCTTTTCCCCAGCAGAGTCGCCAGAGCTGTCACACCTCCTTTTTACCTGCACCCCCCGGAAGAATGTGTAAATGCGTTTTTTCCAACTTAAAGTGACAATCAAAACGGGATTATTTTATTAAAATTCAGAGTCGTCACTTGGGATAATTTATGGTGTCCCAAGTCACCGGTTCAAATTCCGAATCGAGGAAAGAATGACTCTGTATCACTGTCCACGAACCAGAAATCCGGGTAAGGAATTCTGTTAACCCGGGAGAAGGTGTTAGGTACTCCCGAGTTCCGTGGTTCTAGCACGGTCGCTCAACTGTTATATTCAGCTTAATTATCTGATTTTAGTACATGTTCAAACCTATGTGCATTTTCAACCTTAACCGCTTTTATTCATTTTTAGGAAGATTGCAACGTTATTAAAACACATCTTGAACCACATCACATAAATGCACCCGCGGTCCTCGACACATTTTATCCAACGTTGTTGAGATTTGGATTTGGGTCACATAAATGCGCACCCGAGTTTAGGAAGGTAAATTATTAAAATAACGCGCCTAAAGCGACTACGCCTTTCAACTTTGCGAGGGCCATGGAAAATTCAACTAAATGGCATGCCTCGATTTCTAAGAAGTTAAAATAATTAATGGAGGGCCATGGGTTTTGAGATTTTGTTTGGCATGACACGCCTCAACTTAAAGAACTACGGTGTTCATGATTAAGCCTACGCTACTTTGAGGTTCAATGCAAAGATCTTTGTGGAAAACAATGTGGAAAGACATATGATTTATGCAACTTATTCAAATGAAATTGATAAAGTTGGGCCATGACTACCTTAACTCAACCTCAACAAATTAATTGCTCAAAACAATACCAATCGAACTTCAAATCCACATTGATTGTCGACAACATTAAAATATGCTTCAATATTACAAAATAATAGCCACAACATGAAAGCAAATCAAGTAAACGAAAGCAACGATTATAGGTTTTAATCTTTTTCCGACAAATGAGTGAATAGCAATCACATGTCATCAGACACATAATTAGCTCATTCAATCTGACTCAAATGCTCAACTTTGCACACAATTTGACATAGATTAAACAGGGATCAACACAAATTCAAAGCTCGACCTCAATTACAGTACCTTAACAGTGAGAGATCAACAAGAATTAAGCTTCAAAACACCACATATTACGCAAAAATCAAACTCAAAGAATCCATGTTGATTGAGTTCGGTCAATCATTTCCACAAGCACCTTATGTGCATAACTGAAACTTCGTTTCTCTAAGCCCCCATAAAGCTATACCTTAGCCAAAACTTAACTATCGAATTGGGATTCAATAATCACCCAACAATAGCCATTAGCAGTTACACTCTCAAAAACAACAAAAATCTCGACAAGAGATTAACCCAACAAGAATAAAAATGTTGCAGAAGTCCAGGAAGCGGGGAGAAAGGAAGAAGTACCAGCGAGTATATTGAAATACGAGAGAGAAAAGAAAGACCTGAGATGCTTGGAGCTCGAGCTTGCTAGAATTTCGATCGGCGAAGAAGAAGCAGTGGCAGAAAAGATGCTAACTATTCAGTCATCAGTTCAAACGATGCTAATCGAGATTAATGGAGACGAAGCATATACGAACCAAAATTAACAATCGACTGGCCGAGAAAATGAATTGGCAATTCAGAGCATCTGAAATTAAAGCTTCATTTAACTGAAATTTCAGCAATTACACAGTCATAATGAAGTGCCAAACGACGAAAATCGGACCGGATTTGCAACCTCGAACGGACGGAACTTCAGTCGGCGCCGGGGTCATCTTAGGCGTTAAGTCTGGTTTTGATGGGTGTGCTGGGAGACGACAGAGGTGGTGAGGCAGAAAAATTGGAGGGGTCGTTTGTACAGAAACCAACTGGGAGTTCCAGGGAGGGGGTCGTTTCCTGGTGTCCAGCGATTGAGGAAGATCAGCCCATGGTGGGGAGGGGGGTTCGGAGAAGACGACGCAGGGAGGGGGTGTCTGTATGTTCTGCGGCTGAACCTTTAGGTCTTGGTCATAGGTTTTTCATTGTTCTCCATCTTCAGGGTCTGTGATTTTCATTCCAACAGAAGAAGGAGTTTCGTGTGGGGGTCGTTTTGAGAAGACGACCGGTGGGGTGAGGTCTTTTTGAAAAGATGCGCTGATTCCCTAAGTGTAGTCTAGGGTTATTTTAAGACTAGTTTTTGTTATATAGAGGGGTTTTTAGGTTAAGGGGTATGGGCCCAGAACTTATGGGCTTGAAAATTATGGGTTAGGTCAAAAAATTAGGCTTAAAAATGGGTCGCTCGAGCCCAAGTTTCATTCTTTCCTTGCGAACGAGATTAAAAATACGCTCCCATATATTAACTAATCCTACTATTGAAATAATTATTAAAATAAAACTAACCGTTAAAACAAACCTATTTTTGGTATTTTCAAATATCATATTAAGATAAAAATACGATACTATTTTTTTGTATTTTTTAGGATTAAAAATGACTACAAAAAAATTAATGAACCTATTTTTATAATTTTCGTTTTCTTGTAATAAAATAAAGTAAAAGAGTAAAAATGAGTTGGAATAGCTATATTAGGCCTAAATTAAATATTTACGTGCTAAAATATGAAAAATCTTGGGGAGGGTCAAAAATCACATGTCTACATCCAGTATAATATACCGAACTTCCAGTATAATATACTAGAATTCTAGTATAATATACCGGTCACAGCATAATATGCTGAAAGTTCATACACAGGTGGTCCAATCTCCAGTATATTATGCTGGAACTTTCCGCGTGTTGGAGTTCCATCATAATATGCTGGAAGTTCATACACAGGTGCATCGATCTCCAGTATATTATGCTGGAACTTTTCGTGTTGCAGCAAAATAGGGGCTACTTTTCAATGGCTTTGAAACGCTGGCTATTTTTGAATGATCAATCCGAAAGTTGACTAACCCATGTTATTTTTACGTATTTATCGCGCTAGTGGATCCCGAATACCATATGGCAAAGATCACTTTTAGCATGCGATCGAAACTATTTAAATTCGGTAGCCGCAAAAGTGTATAAATTTATATTTTTTTTGTATATAATGTATATATGCACAAAAGAAAATACATATTTTTTTGCTATTATTTCAAGAACAACTATACAATGTCATTTTCCCAATATCATATGTTAATTAACACTAGTCAAATCTTAATGCCTTTTTGTTAGAAATTCGGAGAGAAGAAATACCCTTAATCAACCATTTCCGTTTAAAAACCATGGAGGAAAGCATAATTTCTTCTTTCTTCCAACTTAGCTTACATAAATAAATATAGTGCCCAAGTACCCATAGGAATTATTCTAGTATGTACCTAGTCTAGAATATGTATAATAATTTATTTTAGACTTCTATTTTTCCTTAGTTCATGAATTAAACCATCCATGTATCCTTAAATTAATTTTTTTAATACAAGAGCTAGGTAAAGTCGTGTACTTAGAGATAAATCTAGTTTATTTTCTCACTGTAAACAAGAATTTCACGAATCTAGTTTATTTTATCATTGTAAACAAGAATTTCACTGTACTGTTTGTTGGAGTAAAAATAACACAGCCGTTGATTTTGGATTAAGTTTTGATAGAAGTGGACAAGTTCTATGGTCATCACTTGTTTTAGAAATGAATTCTACGTTTTGAGGCCTTAAAAACTTCTTTTAGCATTACCTCGATTTGCGTGCGCAGTCCGGGCGCATAGCCGGAAAGCCAATATGTGAAAATCTGTGATAAATGATGAATTTTGACTTTCAAATGAATTAATATGACTTCGATCAATATTTTAGGTAAACGGACTCGGACCCGTGATTTGACGGTCCCAGAGGGCCCGGAATCGAATTTCGAGGTCCCAAGCACGAGAAATGAATTTTTAAAGAAAATTATTTTATGGAATATGATTGAGTTTTTGGAAATGATACGTGTTTAGAACTTGATGGTATCGGGCCCGTATTTTGGTTCCGGTGCCCGGTACAAGTCTTATATGTGATTTAAGATAAGTTTGTGAAATTTGATGATAAACGGACTTGAAACGACGTGAATCGGATCGTATTTGAGAAAATTGAAAAATTTGAAGTTCTTGAGAAATTTCATGATTTTGATGTTAAATTTATAGTTGTTGATGTTATTTTAGTGATTTGAAAGCACGAGCGAGTCTGTATGATATTTTTAGGTTGGTCTGCATGTTTAGGTTGGACCCCCGATGACTCGTGTGAGTTTTGGATAAGCCACGAGGTGGATTTTGGACTTGAGGAATTGCAGACTTTCAGCTGTTGCATTGCAGGTTTACAGGCTTCGCATCTCGCAAATGCGAAGGCCTTGTCGCAAATGCAAACAATGGCCCAGGCCAGCTACCTCGCAATTGCGAGGAAATCTATTGCAAATGCAATGCCTCTCCTCTTAGCCAGTCGTCGCAAATGCGACGCATTCTTTGCAATTCCCAACTCGCAAATGCGAGAAGTTGTTCGCAATTCCCAACTTAGCGGAAGTGTGGGTTCGCAATTGGGACCCTTGGTCGCAATTCCCATATCTGCAACCTGCAATTTTATAACTTAGCCGAAAATCTCCCATTTTTCACAATCTTTCAAAAGCAAAACACTTTTGGGCGATTTTTCAAAGACAACTTCTCTTCCTAATCGATTGTAAGTCAATTCTAACTCTTTTTCTTCAATCATTAACATCTTTTCACATGATTTCAACTCAAAATCAATGATTTTCATGGGGAAATTGGGTATTTTGGTTAGAACCTAGGTTTTTAAAAAATTGGGGATTTGGACCTCGATTTGAGGTCTTATTTCAAAACAAATTATATATTTGGGTTCGTGGGGGAATGGGTAATCGGGTTTTGGTTTGAACCTCGGGTTTTGACCATGTGGGCCCGGGGGCAATTTTTGACTTTTTGGGAAAAACTTTAGAAAACTCATTTTCATGCATTAGGATTGATTCATTTAGCATTTATTGATGTAACTAAGTAACTTGTGGCTACATACTAGCGAATTAGTGGTGGTATCACGAGGTAAAGCGATAGTAGAGACTTGAATTGTGTTCGTGGCATCGAGATAAGTGTTTGGTCTAACCTTAGCTTGAGGGATTAAGAGTCGTGTCTTATTTGCTACGTGTTAATTGTGGATTATGGCGTATAGGTATAGTGACGAGTATCTATACGTCGGTATCAAGCATGCCCGTGAGTCTTGTATTGTAATTGTTATGACTCTGTTGTGGTTTATTGCGCTTCACATGTTATTATCATTACTGTTCCCTTGCCGGGATGTTATTATCATTATTGTTCCCTTGCTGGGATGTTGTTTTGATATTATTGTTCCCTTTCCGGGATGTTGTTGAAATATAATTATTTTCTTGCCGGGGTTCTTTTGTGATTGATGTTGATTTGTATATAGGATGGGGTGACACGCCGCCACGAAAATTTATGAAATGGGAGCGGATTGCACACCTGCAATGAGATATGTGAAATGGGAGCGGGTTGCACGCCTGCAACAAGATATGTGAAATGGGAGCGGGTTGCACGCTTGCAACGAGATATGTGAAATGGGATAGGGTTGCACGTCTGCAATGAGATATTTGAAATGGGATCGGGTTGTACGCCTACAACGAGATATGTGAAATGGGTTCGGGTTGCACACCTGCAACGAGATATATGAAATGAGATCGGGTTGCACACCTGCGACGAGATACATGAAATGGGATCGGATTGCACGCTTGCAACGAGATGTGAAATGAAAGTGAACTCTGCATTTGTTTTCCCTTTCCGTGTTAGTAATTGGATTTTGGTTTCTTTATATTCTCCTGATATTTTGTTGTTATATGTTATTCTCCGATGCATGTTTCCCCTTCCAATTTTAATTGCAATTATCTGCTTCTATTTCCGTTGTTTATGATATAACTGCACATGTTTATTTGATAGTCTGGTCCTAGCCTCGTCACTACTTCGTCGAGGTTAGGCTAGACATTTACCAGCACACGGGGTCGGTTGTGCTGATACTACACTATGCACTCTTTTGTGCAGATCCCAGTGTTGTAGACTTCGGACCGCAGTAAGGTTGTTGTCTTCAGTCCAACAGGCGACCCGAGGTAGTCCTGCAGGCGTCCCCGGGCCTTGGTGTCACCTCCTATCTTTCCTTTATCCTATTTCCTTTACTCATTTCAAAAACAATGTGTATTTTATCTTTCAGACTTTGTATGTAGTATTCTTAGACCGTCTGTGAAGCTGTGACACCAAATTATGGGTAGAGTTGTATTTAGACTTCTGCAGTTTATATTAAGGTTAATTATCAGATTTTGTCATCCGATTAATTATTTTCGCTATTTGCATGATATCTACTCATCACTGATAATGGTTTAAAAGTGGGAAAAGTTAAGTAATTAGAATAATTTGGCTGGCCTAACTTTCACCAGTATGCGCTATCACGGTTTTCGAGGGTGAGAATCCGGATCGTGACAATTTCTGAAGCCGAACAACATAAATTGAAGTTGATTTTGATAAAGTTTATGATACCAAACAGTACCCCAAAACTAACGCAATTTTAAAAATATCGTAAAGTATCAAAGCACAAATATCGTTAAACGAACAACATTGGCGAGAAGTTTTATTTTGTGTCTTATACAACTGACACTAGTTGTATGAAGCTCCTTTTTATCTTACAAATTTGTGTACCTCAATCTTACACTTCTGGATCCATATAAATTTGGGTCCACGGGAATGTAAGATAAAAAAATTGCATCATATGAACACAAAATAAAATTTTCCAACATTGGCAGACTACCCTATAAACCTACTGGAAAATGTTGAATAGTTTAACTGCTGGACATCCAAAAAGGTGGGAAGTTTGAAGGATATGACAGTGTCGAAATTACTGTACCAAAAGACAGGTACGCTAATCGCTGCCAATGGTCAAGACATATCCATGCTTCAAGTACGTACGTGTCGATATTTCCTTTGCTACTTTAGGTTTTCAGAAAGGATTTTCTATTATTATACTCCTATAATCTATACTTCAGGTTTTCAAATCATGTTTTCAAATCATGTTTGTTGTAGTTAATTACTACTCCTACTATCTATTACTATTGCAAGTAACTTAATCCAATGATATTATAAAAATATTATATACTATTAATGTCAAACATTAATTGTGCAGTGACATATATAGGCGTACATTTTTTTACACCTATCTCTTTTTTTTTTTTTTGGTAAAAGAGATAGATATTCTATTAAACAAACATATGCGTATAGAGATTTTCGTGCTCAGGTTACACTACATAAGGTAAACCATTACTACTACTAGCTATATTGTTTATAGTTTTAGCAAGCAAGTTACTAATACAACATCTCAAAATATTGTGACTACTGACATAACTTCTAGTTTCACACACTGCAGGTTGTACTTGCAAGTCATATGTACAATGTGGTAGCAAGCGAGTAGTAGATACACCAAGCTTGTCCTCATCCCATATCTTACTAACAAAAAGTGGTGGTTCAGCAAAAGTCTGCATAGTAGAGTCTCCATTCAAAAAGCTTCCTGTATTTGCTAGTCGATCTGCTAATCTATTCTGCTCTCTGTACGCATGGCTTACTGATAGATCATGTAGCTGTCTCAGTAGGTGTCTGCAATCATTTAGTAGATTAGCATGTAGTATATTATTATTCTGGAGTAGGCTAAGTACCTCTTTAACGTCAATTTCCACTTGAATTGGTGTTAAATTGTGTTGTACCGCCAACGTAAGTCCCTGTAATAAAGCAAGTATTTCTGTGGTAATAGGCGCTTGAGAGAGTACTGTACCTGAGAAGCCCAGTATCCAATTTCCCTCATGATCTCTAAATATTCCGCCAATACCATTTTTATTAGTGTGTTGTGAATGTGCTGCATCAATATTTAATTTATATATGTTAGGTTCTGGAGGAATCCATTTTAGTGGTACTCTAATCCTTTTTTTAATTTTATGTGACGAGGTGACTAGATAACAAAATTCAGTCGCTTGTTGCGTGGTGAAATTTTTATTAATGAGATCTTGCTTGGCCTCATACATATTTTTATTTCTAGTTATCCAAATATTCCAAAGACGTAATGGAAAATAAGTGCGCCTATTTAAGTTATAAGGAAATTTTTTTTGACTATAATTTACTAGAGGAATTAACCATTCCTGGGGTGTGTTATAAGTTAACAAAGTATTTATATAACTCCCCATGCCCAACGTATTCCAGAAATTTTTTGCATTCGTACATGTAAGAAACAAATGATTTAAGGATTCTTCTTCTTTGTGACAGTAAGTGCATTCTGCGTCATTAGTGATGTTAAGATGGTGTAGGTATTGCAAGGTTGGTAGTCTATTATGGTTAAGTAACCAAATGAAATATTTAATTTTAGGATATATTGGCAGGTCCCAAATCCATTTGAAATGGACAGTGGTACTATTTTCATTTTTAACTTGATTATGTAGAGCTTTATAGATAGAATTTACCGTAAATTTCCAATCCCTAGTTAATGCCCAGAAAATATGGTCAGCTTCGCAATTGTACTTGGAGATATAAGTGCTCCCAATTACATTTCTTAATTCCTCCGGGAACTAGAAAGGGAGGTTGTTCCAGTTCCAACTATTGCACTTGTAAATTGAACTAATATTATTATTAAGATGTGAACTTGGTAATGGGCCACTTATTAAAGAGTGAACTGTTAGGTCAGGCTTTATCCACGTATCATCCCAGAATTTTATATGCTCACATGTACCAATTTTCCACTGTAATCCTATTTGGCAAGATTTTCATCCTTTTATTATGTTACGCCAAATAGTGGAGTGATTTGTGGCGGAACATAAAGAAACATATTTATTAATCAAAACTTGAGCCCATACACCATCTCTCTTAAATTGAAGTTCTTCGTTTTAACCCAAAAAAAAACTGTTCGTTGTTATCATAATTTGGCAACCTATATATGCAAACCTTTTACGACTAATTAAAATATAATGATGGAATACAAATTATTTACATCGTCGAAATATAAATTAAATCCATTTAGTATTCCTTTGGTTCTCGACATGACATTCCTATATACGTCGTCCTCAAATCTAGGCAGTTCAGTAGGGTTTCCGTCAGAGGCGGACCCAGAATTTCGAAAATATGAGTGTACCATTAATATTTCAGGAAAACTAAAATAAAATGATGCGTTGCTGTCAAAAAAAAAAAGGGAAACAAAGGCTAAAAAATAAGAAATTAAAGTAGTGATTTTCACTATAAATCTTCCTGATTTGGAAGGGAATAGTAGTATTTTGAAGGGAATCGATCCATGACTTTAAGTTAGTAAGAAATAAGGGGCCAAAATTAGTGAACCACTTATCCTTTTTTGACCACGGGTGCCATCAAATAATAATAAGTCAATTTTCGCAAATTATGTATATAAATTGATATAGTCGGAGGACCACGACTTCACGTGAACCACGATTTACACCGTGGATCCACCCTTTGTTTCCGTCATGAACACTCTCTTAGTCTTTATTTGTACCTTGTAGGATAAGCAAGGGTGTTCGTGGGTCAATATATATAATATTAGGGGGTATACATGGACCAGGTTTGTTCGGGTTTTATCAAAACTAAACCAAACCAGTTATATTGGTTTGGATTGTTTTGGTTTTGTCAGATTTTTGGGTTTTTTTTATTACGTAAATATTATTTCAATCTTGCTTTATTAAAGTTATAGATAAAGAAAATGGAAGAGTTGAAAAATGAGAACAAAACACTCCGCGACCAGATGAAGGAACATCAAAAGAGGGTTGATAAAATACCAGGCACTCCGAAGTTGTTACCAAAACGTGATGTAGGCCGATTCGTCGACAACCATACAGTGAAGGGGCAGCTCCCATTCTATTCCAAAGACCTTCAAAATGCCGCCATATTTGAAAATATATGATGGGACCATGGACCCGAAGGATCACTTAATCCATTACGTTACCGCGGTAAAAGGTAATGACCTATCAAAAGAACAGGTACCGTCTGTGCTGCTGAAAAGTTTGGTGAAACTCTAAGGGGAGAACGTTGATATGGTATTCCCAACTACCAGCACGATCGATATCAACGTTCGAAGAGATGGCAGATAAGTTCGCCACCGCTCACACGGGAGCGAAAAAGGCCGAGGCTAGGGTCAATGATATTTTCGTCGTCAGGTAAATTACGGGCGAGGGACTTTGGGATTTTCTAGCCCGATTCAACAGAGTAAGGATGAGCCTACCGAACGTGTTAGAAGGGATGGCGGTAGAAGCCTTTCAAAATGGGTTAAACAGAAACGGGTCAAAAGCGACCAAAAAACTACTCAGTAGACTCATGAAGTACCCCCTACCACGTAGGAAGAAATCCACAACACCTATTGCGCCGAAGTGAGGGAAAACGAGGATGACCTAAACGGCCCACTTCAGCGATTAACATCAGTCCATACCGAGACGAGAAGAGATCGACGAAACGATGGGCGAAGGGATCAACTACCACGTTTCAATCGAGAAAGGCATCATCCTTATATCCGAACACCCAATCTGCCTCCTCCACGACATGCGAATGTCGCGCCTCGACACACACCACCCCTCCGCAACGAAAGAGGTATGCCACCATTGTTATCTACTCATAACTTTTGTGTTTCCCCTTCAGAGATAGTGTACGCACTGGAAAAGCTTGTCATGAAGGTGCAGTGGCCGGAAAAGATGAAATCGGATCCGAGCACTAGGAGGTCGAACGTCCTATGTGAATTCCACCAGGAGAGAGGACACAAGACCAAAGACTGCATAGGTCTGCGGCAAGAAGTAGTAAGGATGTTAAACCAGGGATACCTGAAAGAATTGTTGAGCGATAAAGGACGGGCCAGCTTCGCTCGTGGGCGCGACCAATCTCAAGGACCTCCAAAGCCTCCATCACTAGCTCATACCATACAAATGATCATTGGTGGCGGCGACGATACGGTAATCAACCATGTGAAATTCACCACCACACATAAACTCAAACGGACAGTTGCCTACGAACTGTATGACGACCTCGAAGATAGTATCATCTTCATAAGTCGGATACTGATAGTTATCTTTCCCTCACTATGATGCTTTGGTTATAACTTTACGCATCGCGGATGCTGATGTGAAAAGAATAATGGTGGATGACGGAAGCGGTGCATGTATTGTTCACCCACGAGTTCTCGTGCAGATGAAACTTGAGGATAAAATAATACCGCATTGCATAACACTAACGGGTTTTAATAATGCAGTGGAGAGAACATCTGGAGAAATTGTGCTACCCGTCCTGGCAGGAGGGGTCATCCTGGAAACGACATTCCATGTCATGAATCAGGAAACAACCAACAATGCCATCATAGGACGTCCATGGATACACGCCATGCGAGCCATCCCGTCAAGTTTCTATCAAGTAATCAAATTTCCCACCCCATGGGGGATATTCAGCATCCGAGGCAAACCACGCACCGCCCAAGAATGCAACCGGATTGCCCAAGATTGCACACACACCAAACAACTAAAAGGGGCAAGTGTGGAGGCATAACAATCAGCCATGTCGGGAACCAAACCCGACGTACAAGTAGAAGCCATCAAAGACCCAGACATCGTAGATACTTGGTAGGCAACCATAGAAGATATCGATCCCGTCCAATTGGACGATATCGACAATACAAAAAAGGCTTATGTTGGACACAACCGCTCTGAACCATGTAAATATCATGAGTTTTTAACTAACAATGCAGATTTGTTTGCTTTTTCCCACTTAGATATGCCAGGAATTCCAAGGGAGATTGCCACACACAGGAGGAATGTCGATCCACTTCATCCGTCGATACAACAAATGAGGAGAAAGTTCAATGCCACCATCAAAGAGGCGGTCGGCGAGGAGGTTGATAAATTACTCGCTAACGGTTCCATCAAAGAGTCAAAATACCCCCAATGGGTCGCCAATGTGGTCATGGTCAAAAAGAAGAATGGGAAATGGCGGATGTGTGTCAACTTCACTGATCTGAACAAAGCATGCCCGAAGGACTCCTTTCCGTTGCCCCACATCGACCAGCTCATCGATGCGACAGTGGGGCACGAGATGCTGAGCTTTTTGGATGCCTACTCTGGTTATAACCAATTCTAATGGCCGAAAAAGACCAAGAAAAGACAACTTTCATCACTCACCAAGGGACATACTGCTATAAGGTAATGCTATTCAGACTCAAGAACACAGGGGCCACATATCAAAGACTAGTCACCAAGATGTCCAAAGAATAGCTCGGCAAGACCATGGAGGTTTATATAGACAACATGCTAGTAAAGTCGACAAAGAAAGAGGACCACATCGGCCATCCGAAGGAGGCCTTTGAGATATTAAGGCAATACAAAATGAAACCAAATCCCGAAAATTGTGCCTTCATCGTAACTTTGGGAAAGTTCCTTGGTTTCCTAGTGTCGCAAAGGGGTATCGAGGTCAATCCGGATCTGATCAGGGCCATCGACGCAATACTAGAGATACTGACTAACAAAATGCAAGCACAGAAATTGACAGGACGAGTAGCCACCCTGTCGAGGTTCATTTCATGGTCCTCGGATAGATGTCACAAATTCTTCATTGTGCTAAGGAAACACCACAGACTGCAATGGAATGAAGAATGCGTCGATGCCCTAAGAAAACTGAAAGTGTATCTGTCTTCACCACCGCTACTCGTCAAAGTAGACCCGGGAGAATGTCTACTTGTGTATCTAGCAGTGTCTGAAGTTGCGGTAAGCACAGTCTTGGTCCGTGAAAACCAAGGTACACAATCTACGATTTACTATATTAGCAAAACCTTAATCGATGCCGAAACAAGGTACCCTCACCTTGAAAAGCTAGCTTTGGCATTAGTCGTAGCTTCATGAAAGATTAGACCATATTTTCAATGTCACCCCATAAAGGTGGTGACAACCTTCCCCCTAAGAGGGATCCTACACAAACTCGAACTATCGGGTAGACTGGCCAAATGAGTCATAGAATTAAACGAGCACGACATAACATACCAACCATGAACTGCCATTAAGTCGCAGGTGATCGCCGATTTTGTCGCTGATTTTAGCACAGAAATACTGCCTGAAGTAGAACAGGAAGCGCTCTGCGCTTCCACGCATACTGTCTTCTGGGTCCTCTACACCGATGGTGCCTCTAATGCCTCGGGATCGGGACTAGGACTCGCCCTCGAAGTCCCTACAGGCGAAGTAATTCGCCAGTCCATACGATGCCCCGAGATGACTAACAACGGGGCTGAGTATGAAGTTGTGATTGCAGGTTTGAAAGTAGCCCTCAAATATGGCGCCCGACGGCTCGTCCTCCATTGCGACTCCCAACTCGTGGTGAACCAAGTCACTAGGACTTTCCAAGTCAAAGAATAGAGATTACAGAAGTACCAGTAAGAAATTCACAAACTACTGCCAGAATTCGATGAATGCCACCTTGACCAGATACCTAGGGCGCGGAATATCGAAGCAGACGATCTCGCCAAACTAGCTACAGCCACAAAAACATCAACAGGGAAAATGTGGCCACCCTCCTCTACTCCGCAATAGACCACGTTGAGGTACATTCTGTAAACCTAACTTGGGACTGGCGTAGCCGCTTCGTAGCATATTTGTAGGATGGAACGCTCCCACAAGATTAAAAAGAAGCCAAAAAAATCTGGGTGCAGGCAGCCAGATACAGCCTCGTAGACGGTGATCTCTATAAACGAACGTTCGGCGCTTCCCTAGCCAAATGTCTTGGGCCAAATCAAACAAGGTGAGTATTGGAAGAAGTACACGAAGGGCACTGCGGTGCCCACACGTGAAATCGCACCCTCGTCCGATGCCTCACTCACGTCGGATACTATTGGCCCACCATGAAAAAAGAAGTCGCGGACTATGTCAGGAGATATGAATAGTGTCAGAAGTACGCCCCTATAATACATCAAGAAGGGGAACTCCTTCATTCCCTCACTTCACCATGACCATTCATAAAGTGAGGAATGGACATAGTTGGCCCCCTCTCAGCATGACGAGGTAAGGTACCTTTCCTTTTGGTTCTAACTGATTACTTTTCTAAATGGGTGGAAGCAGGGGCATACACTCAGTTACGTGAGCAAGAGGTCATCGCGTTCATATGGAAAAACATAACATGTCGCTTTGGCATCCCAAAAGAAATCAACTACGACAACGGACTTCAGTTCGTCGGAAAAAGAACAACTGAGTTTTTCGAAAAATGGCACATCAAACGAATACTCTCCACGCCATATCACCATGCCGGCAATGGTCAATCCGAATCCTCCAATAAAGTAATACTGAATATATTGAAAAAGAAGCTTGAGGATGCTAAAGGGCTATGGCCTAAACTACTACCAGAAGTATTATAGGCATACCGCACTATGCCAAAAACCAGCAGAGGTGAGACGCCATATTCACTAGTCTACGGGACTGGCGCAGTGATACTCGTCGAGGTTGGAGAGACCAGTTTGAGATACTCTAACGAGTGCGGATCAAGCAACGACGAAAGTAGGCTACAAGATCTGGATGAAGTTGAAGAATGGAGAGACATGTCCCACATAAGAATGGTAGCCCAGAAGCAACAAGTGGAAAGGTACTACAACAAGAGGGCCAAGGTGTGACCACTCAAAGTCAGAGATTACGTCCTCAAGGCAAAAACACAAGCAGCCAAAGACCCTAATACGGGAAAACTGGGAACAAATTGGGATAGACCATACAAAATCACAGCCGCAGCAAACAAAGGAGCATTCCAGTTAGAAACAATGGAGGGAAAACTACTCCAAAACAACTGGAATCTCGCCCATCTTAAATACTTCCACTTTTAAAAGAAGGCTTCACCTAAGTCGTATTGTTTTTCCCTCACCCGAGTTTTGTCCCAATCGGGTTTGCCTGAGGAGGTTTTTAATGAGGCGTCAAGAGAGACGCCTCGAGGTTCGACATGCTATTCATTACCCCGACCCGTCGACATGGTCTCCTGAGCGAAGTAATGAAGGGACTGGATATAGATAATCATCACCATTGTATGTACAGAGTCATGTGATTCTCACAAGAATATAATCAAATCTCCATTGTATGTAAAGAGTCATGTGGTCCTTACAAGTATATAATCAAACCTCCATTGCATGCGTAAAGTCGACATGTCTTCCTACGGGAATACGATCAAATCTCCAACAAGAAATGGCCAAGGCCATCGACAAAACTATGAGTTCGACCTCGTTCAAACTACGACGGGATCCTACTTCGACGATAGTTCGAAGCAAAATCCCAATGGCCAAGGCCATCGACAAAAATATTAGTTCGACCTCATTCGAACTACGACGAGATCCTACTTCGATGACAGTTCCAAGCAACATCCCAATGGCCAAGTCCATCAACAAAAATATGAGTTCGACCTCGTTCGAACTACGACGGGATCCTACTTCGATGACAGTTCGAAGCAACATCCCAATGGCCAAGGCCATCGACAAAAATATGAGTTCGACCTCGTTCAAACTACGATGGTATCCTACTTCGACGAAAGTTCGAAGCAACATCCCAATGGCAAGGACATCAACAAAAATATGAGTTCGACCTTGGTCGAACTACAATGAGATCCTACATTGACGACAGTTCGAAGTAACTTCCCAATGGCCAAGGCCATTGACAAAACATGAACGACCTCGTTCGAACTACGACGGGATACTACTTCGAAAACAGCCCGAAGCAACATCCCAATGGCCAAGGCCATCGACCAAAAAAAAGGGATCTTCACCCAAAATCTAAGTCGACATAATAAGCTCGACAGGTATCCCGGATATCATAAACATTGCAAAGAAGAGCGAATCAGCACAATATATTTTACATTGCATCAAAATGTTTACATTTGTCTTTACAAACGGGCTCAAGTACGCCCCCATGCAAAACCCCAAAACAAAGCAAGTACAAACAAAGACTACATATCACCCCCGGTGGGGTAAGCATCTTCGTACCACGAGTTCGAAGCAAGACGGTTCGCATCATCAGAGTTGATGTCATCCCCGTCAGGTGTAAGGGGGTCGTACTAGCATGCCTCACAAGCTACACGAGCTTCGGTGTGCACGACCTGAAGCTCCACCTCAGTTGCCCTCCCCTTGGCATGAAAATCCTTGTACACATCAAGCCGAGCCTCAGCATGGATCCACAACTCATATAAACGAGGAGGCACGACCGGATCGGCTGAGGCACGAGACGTAGAAGGCTGAGAACGTCGATTTACATCCTCCGCGCTCAGCAAGTCCACTTGTCCGTTAACGCAGATAGCTCTGCCTCCAGTTCTTTGATATGCCCTTCGAGCCCTGTAACCTTAAAACTAGAGGCCTCCTTCTCTTCAGCCAGCTACGACCTGCAAACTCGGAGGGCATTCTCCAAAGATGCAGTTCCAGAAGTAGCCGCCACCAACTTATCAGTACTGATGCTCAGCTCGCCCTTAAGCCCCTCTACCTCCACCGCCTTCGCACTCAACTCAGCGGTCAAACTGGCCACCTTTGCCTGCAAGTCGGCATTTTTGGCCATCACCCCCTGCTCAACTCAAGCTCATCATCCTTCATCTTAAGGGAAGCCTCGAGTTCACTATTACGAGCGACAGTCTTCATGAGCTCCTCATCCCGCTCCCTCAACTCTTCGATCTTATGCTCTAGTTGGTCATCCCGCTATTTGATCCCCTAGTGAAACAACTGAAACTCGGGGTCCTGGTGATAATTGTCGGCCATCGAGCGATTTTTAGCACGATACTGATGATATTTGGACGACATCTTCTCATAAAATGCCGTCCTTCTCCTCTCGCTCAATCTCCATGACGAGGGTCTGGCCAGAAAAAAGGAAAAGTTAGAAACAAAATGCAGAACGACGATCACCACCCAAACCCAACGACGACAAGGGAAGGAAAGTCACATACTCGAAAGGCCATACCGGCGACCTTCTGAGACAACTCCACATCGCTCATTGCCCTAAGCACCTCGTTTTTAGGGGCAACATATAGAGGAGTTAGAGCAGATGCCACTTACTTGCAGTTCAGCAACAAATTATAGTCCCCCGGGATGACTATGTGATGATCAGACCCTTCCGTTCTGACCTCCACATGAGTATGGCTGCCTATGAACTCATTGACATCCTCTAGGTCGACATCTGAACTTGAGCCGTCACCCTCAACACGACGGCCTCCGATGTTGGATGATGTACCAACCTCAGCAGAACGTACTGAGCCGGCTCTTGGGTAAACTCCTTCCACTTGGGGAGATCTCCCCGATAAAATGTCGTCAGCTATAAATACGAGCACGGGCCCCGTCTGCGATGCCCTACCTCTATCAGCGTCCATGGCCATGCCCTTCCCAAGCTCCATCCTTCTCCTTTTTCTCAATAATGGCTCGTCCCTATTAGAGGATTCGTCCAAAGGGTGTGAGGCCGGTACCTAAGAAACCTCCTCCCTCACGACCGCGACTCGAGAGGGACCTTCTAATTGAATAGGTTGAGGATGATCCCTCAAACAGACTCACTCAAAATAAACTACGTATCCGCGGCAGCAACAGCCTGTCGAAATACAGGGACCGGCGCCATACGCTTGGAAGGTCCTCGACCTGTCATCATGAAGGGTCGCATTAATAAACAAGGTCATACGGCCAATAAAATGGTAAGGAAAACATTTACCAGAGGGGACTTTAGGGCCGTAACGCTTCACGAAGGCAGGCCAATCTTGGGTTTCTGCTATATGAGGCAACAGACGGGCTACCCAATCCTTGATATCCACAATCGGGCAAGGTGGACGTCCCATAGCTGCAAACGGGAAGTGAATGAACTTTATAACGAATATAGATGAAGGAACAGTAAAATGAGTGATGACACTTACGAATCTCATTCCATCGCTCCGGGAACTTGGCGAACTCAGAAATGACATGTTCGGTTTTGACAAAGAAGTACTTATGCCAAACTTGCAACATGCCCGGTCATCTATCCCGACCACCAGCCCTTTTCGTACCACGAAGCCTCAAATACACTATGGTACCCCTGTGGAAGCCAGGCGTGAACAGGTGCAAAAGGTGGTGGATAGAAACATTACAGTCCGCCAACTCTGCATACTTGGTCAGCAACAGAAGTATCTTGAGCGTATACGGCGAGAGTTGTGCCAGACGAACTTGGTAGAACCTGCAGAACTCTTCTGCTAAGGGGAAGAAAGGAAGATTATAGCCAATCATGAAAGGGTACTCATAGAAAGCGCAATACCCAGGTCTGTGGACATCTACGAAATCTCTCCCCGCCGGAACCATATCTACATGAGCGGGAATGCCATACTTTACACGAAGAGCATCAATATAAACTTGCTCCGTCTCAAAAAATATGGGGTCCAGAGTAGTAGGGGGATCTTTGAGGAAGTCACTACGAGATAAGGGATTCCTCGGTAGTAGCTCATCGACCGTAAGAACGCTGTCACCCTCTTCCACCACCGTATCTTCACCGCCAGAAGGGGGTGCCGTGGACAATGGGGTGGCCTCAGGAACCTCTTCACGAGAACGACAGGACCTTGGCATAATATCGTTCAAAATGGTATCAATACAAACAAAAGAAGGAGGAAGAAGCTTCGAATGAAGAACGTAAGAAGAAGTAGAAAGGTATAGGGGCAAGCTCGGAAGAATGAAGGAGGTTATCAAGAGTGGAATGGCCGAAAACCCCCAGAAAACCAAACCCTTCACCTATTTATAGGGTTGGGTGGCACCAAAATCGAAGCGGAGAGTCACAAAGTAGCGCTAAAATCGAAGCATCAAGCCACCAACTCCTGCCTCGAAAACATGCGTGATGATGACGCACGTGAATATGACATCATTTCCCGGTAAAACATATTACCTGGTGCCTTGCTAAGCACGCTGACCTTCCCTCATTGGCCACTCCGTAATGTCTCAATGGCTCAAATTTCTCCATAGGAATGCGTGATGTCCGCTCATCAAGGACGCACACAATTGCGACCCCGACAAGCGGAGGGACTAACTGTATGGGTCCAAATTTGACCGACCACGACCAATGACGAGTACGACGATTGACGGAGCCTCCTTGAATTGACGTCCTAAGGGAGACGACCCTGAGACAAACCAGAGATCGGACGACCTTTGTAATAATGTATGGCTATTAGGGGACATTAGGAATGTTCCTTCGAATATTCCTTGTATTTTATCTTTTACAACTTAGAAGAGTTTCTCTCTTAGTATTAAAAGAGGACAATAATCTTGTAACGGGCATTCCGAATTCTGGACATATTACTATTTACGAATAAAAAGAAACCTCGTGACCTATCCCCTCTTTATCTATCACCCTTTTTTAGAGATTATTATTCTCAGCTAAGATTTACCCTTTTTTCTTTGATTGATTTGTTCAAAAATATTTTAATATCTTTTGAGTCAAAAACATCAGGTGTGAGTAAGTATTTTCCGATATAAAGTGTAATGTTGGAAACTATAAGGTAGCTTTCAAAACGAACGCATAATCAAGGTATGTTTGAAAAAATTCTAAATGAAATGAGTGTAAAGAGGATAAAATTCATATTCATGATGAGCACAAGAAAAACTGAATAGTTTATTTGTTATCTGAAAATATTCAAAAGGAAATATAAAAGAACAAAAAAAAATAATAGCATGAAACTGTCGTGCTTTATTATCAACTCTGCAATATTTAATCAAAGTGGTTCAATTTAATTGAATAAATACATTGATATATTGCAACATAAATAGCAATATACAACATTAACGGGTACCTAGATTAAAATAACTGGCTTCACTGACATTTTGAAATAATGATAGTATTAATTATTAGGCGGCAAATAGAAGTGAAACTGCATATATCTATTACTACCGGTAGCCGACCCGAATAAATTGATCAACAATTGCATTTGCGAATGACAGAATGGCGTTGCTTAGACTTAACCAAATAGCCGTTGAGTAATTATTTGATTTGTCTATCCATTGGTTGACTTAATAAAATGTCTTTGGGTTCGACACCAAAGAATAAAAATATTTCTTGTAAAAGCCCTTTTTCTTTTTATCAGATGGGTTATACGCGATGAGAACTTATATTAGCCGGGAGAAATTTAAAATAGCCATATGGCAAAGATCACTTTTAGCATGCGACCGAAACTATTTAAATTCGGTAGCCGCAAAAGTGTATAAAATTTATATATATTTTTGTATATAATGTATACATACACAAAAGAAAATACATATTTTTTTTTTGCTATTATTTCAAGAACAACTATACAATGTCATTTTCCCAATATCATATGTTAATTAACACTAGTCAAATCTTAATGCCTTTTTGTTAGAAATTCGGAGAGAAGAAATACCCTTAATCAACCATTTCCGTTTGAAGATCATGGAGGAAAGCATAATTTCTTCTTTCTTCCAACTTAGCTTACATAAATAAATATAGTGCCTAAGTTCTCATAGGAATTATTCTAGTATGTAGCTAGTCTAGAATATGTATAATAATTTATTTTTAGACTTCTATTTTTCCTTAGTTCATGAATTAAACCATCCATGTATCCTTAAATTAATTTTCTTAATACACGAGCTAGGTAAAGTCGTGTACTTAGAGATGAATTTAGTTTATTTTCTCACTGTAAACAAGAATTTCACGAATCTAGTTTATTTTATCATTGTAAACAAGAATTTCACTGTACTGTTAGTTGGAGTAAAAATAACAGCCGTTGATTTTGGATTTAGTTTTGATAGAGGTGGACAAGTTCTGTGATGACCATCGTCACTTATTTTAGAAATGAATTCTGCGTTCCGAGGCCTTAAAAATCTCTTTCAGCACCACCTCAATTTGCATGCGCAGTCCGGGCGTGTAGGCGGAAAGCTAATACGTGAAAATCTGTGAAAAATGATGAATTTTGATTTTAAAATGAATTAATTTGACTTCGGTCAATATTTTAGGTAAACGGACCCGGACCCTTAATTTGACGGTTTCAGAGGGTTCGTAGAAAAATATGGGACTTGGGCGTATGCCCGGAATCGAATTCCGAGCTCCCAAGCCCGAGAAATAAACTTTTAAAGAAAATTATTTTATGGAATATTATTGAGTTTTGGGAAATGATACATGTTTAGAACTTGATGGTATCGGGCCCGTATTTTGATTCCGGCACCCGGTACAAGTCTTATATGTGATTTAAGATAAGTTTGTAAAATTTGATAATAAACGGACTTGAAACGATGTGAATCGGATCGTATTTGAAAAAATTGAAAAATTTGAAGTTCTTGAGAAATTTCATGATTTTGATGTTAAATTCATAGTTGTTGATGTTATTTTAGTGATTTGAATGCACGAGCGAGTCTGTATGATGTTTTTAGGTTGGTGTGCATGTTTGGATTGGATCCCAGAGGACTCGGGTGAATTTTGGATAGGCCACGGGGTGGATTTTGGACTTGAGGAATTGTAGACTTTCAGCTGTTGCATTGCAGGCCTGCAGGCTTCGCATTTGCGAAGCCTGGCTCGCAAATGCGAAGGCCTTATCGCAAATGCGAACAATGGCCCAGGCCAGCTACCTCGCAATTGCGAGGAAATCTATCGCAAATGCAATGCCTCCCATCTTAGCCAGTCGTCGCAAATGCGACGCATTCTTTGCAATTCCCAACTCGCAAATGCGAGAAGTTGTTCGCAATTCCCAACTTAGCAGAAGTCTAGGTTCGCATTTCCCATATCTGCAATCTGCAATTTTATAACTTAGCCGAAAATCTCCCATTTTTCACACTCTTTCAAAACCAAAATACTCTTGGGAGATTTTTTAAAGACAACTTCACTTCGTAATCGATTGTAAGTCAATTCTAACTCGTTTTCTTCAATCATTAATATCTTTTCACATGATTTCAACTCAAAATCAATGATTTTCATGGGGGAAATTGGGTGTTTTAGGTAGAACCTAGGGTTTTCAAAAATTGGAGATTTGGACCTCGATTTGAGATCCGATTTCAAAACAAATTATATATTTGGGTTCGTGGGGGAATGGGTAATCGGGTTTTGGTTCGAACCCCGGATTTTGACCATGTGGGCCTGTGGGCGATTTTTGACTTTTTGGGAAAAACTTTAGAAAACTCATTTTCATGCATTATGATTGATTCATTTAGCATTTATTGATGTAATTAAGTAACTTGTGGCTAGATACTAGCGAATTGGTGGTGGATCACGAGGTAAAGCGATAGTAGAGGCTTGAATTGTCTTCGTGACATCGAGGTAACTGTTTGGTCTAACCTTAGCTTGAGGGATTAAGAGTCGTGTCTTATTTGCTACGTGTTAATTGTGGAGTATGGCGTATAGGCATGGTGACGAGTATCTATACGTCGGTGTCAAGCATGCCCGTGAGTCTTGTATTGTAATTGTTATGACTCCGTTGTGGTTTATTGCGCTTCACATGTTATTATCATTATTGTTCCCTTGTCGGGATGTTATTATCATTATTGTTCCCTTGCCGAAATGTTATTATCATTATTGTTCCTTTGCCGGGATGTTATTATCATTATTGTTCCTTTGCCGAGATGTTGTCTTGATATTATTGTTCCCTTGCCAAGATGTTGTCTTGATATTATTGTTCCCTTGCCGGGATGTTGTTGAAATATAATTGTTTCCTTGCCGGGATTCTTTTGTGATTGTTGTTGATTTGTAAATGGGATGGGGTGGCATGCCGCCACGGAAATATATGAAATGAGAGCGGATTGCACACCTGCAACGAGATATGTGAAATGAGAGCGGGTTGCACGCCCAACGAGATATGTGAAATGGGAGCGGGTTGCACGCTTGCAACGAGATATGTGAAATGGGATAGGGTTGCACGCCTGCAACGAGATATTTGAAATGGGATCGGGTTGCACGCTTGCAACGAGATGTGAAATGAAAGTGAACTTTGCATTTGTTTTCCATATTCGTGCTAGTAATTGGATTTTGGTTTCTTTATACTCTCCTGATATTCTGTTGTTATATGTTATTCCCCGAAGCATGTTTCCCCTTCCCAATTTTAATTGCAATTATCTGCTTCTATTTCTGTTGTTTATGATATAACTGCACATGTTTATTTGGTAGTCTGGTCCTAGCCTCGTCACTACTTCGCCGAGGTTAGGCTAGACACTTACCAACACATGGGGTCGGTTGTGCTGATACTACACTCTGTATTCTTTTGTGCAGATCCCAGTGTTGTAGACTTCGGACCACAGTGAGGTTGCTGCCTTCAGTCCAACAGGCGACCCGAGGTAGTCCTGCAAGCGTCCCCGGGCCTTGGTGTCACCTCCTATCTTTCCTTTATCCTGTTTCCTTTACTCATTTCAGAAACAGTGTGTATTTTATCTTTCAGACTTTGTATGTAGTATTCTTAGACCGTCTGTGAAGTTGTGACACCAAATTCTGGGTAGAGTTGTATTTAGACTTCCGCAGTTTGTATTAAGGTTAATTATCAAATTTTGTCTTCCGCTTAATTATTTTCGCTATTTGCATGATATCTACTCTTCACTGATAATGTTTTAAAACTATGAAATGTTAAGTAATTAGAATAATTTGACTTGCCTAACTTTCACCAGTAGGCGCCATCACGGTTCTCGAGGGTGGAAAATCCGGATCGTGACAAGTTCTGAAGTCGAACAACATAAATTGAAGTTGATTTTGATAAAGTTTATGAAACCAAACAGTACCCCAAAACTAATCCAGTTTTAAAAATATCGTAAATTATCAAAGTACAAATATCGTTAAACGAACAACATTGGCGAGAAGTTTTATTTTGTGTCTCATACAACTGATACTAGTTGTATGAGACTCCTTTTTGCCTTATAAATTTTTGGACCCCAATCTTACACTTCTTGGTCCATTTAAATCTGGTCCACAAGACTGTAGGATAAAAACGTTGCATCATATGACACACAAAATAAAATTTTCCAACATTGGCATACTACCCTATAAACCTACTGGAAAATGTTGAATAGTTTAACTGCTGGACATCCAAAAAGGTGGGAAGTTTGAAGGATATGACAGTGTCGAAATTACTGTACCAAAAGACAGGTACGCTAATCGCTGCCAATGGTCAAGACATATCCATGCTTCAAGTACGTACGTGTCGATATTTCCTTTGCTACTTTAGGTTTTCAGAAAGGATTTTCTATTATTACACTCCTATAATCTATACTTCAGGTTTTCAAATCATGTTTGTTGTAGTTAATTACTACTCCTACTATCTATTACTATTGCAAATAACTTAATCCAATGATATTAAAAAATATTATATACTATTAATGTCAAACATTAATTGTGCAGTGACATATATAGGAGTACATTTTTTTACACCATCTCTCTTAAATGGAAGTTTTTCGTTTTAACCAAAAAAAAAAAAAAAAAACTGTTCGTTGTTATCATAATTTGGCAACCTATATATGCAAACATTTTTACGGCTCATTAAAATATAATGATGGAATACAAATTATTTATATCGTCGAAATATAATTTAAATCCATTTATAATATGATTATTCCTTTGGTTCTCCACATGACTTTCCTATATACGTCGTCCTCAAATCTAGGCAGTTCAGTAGGGTTTTCGTCAGAGGCGGACCCAAAATTTCGAGAATATGGGTGCACTATTAATATTTCAGGAAAACTAAAATAAAATGATGCGTTGCTGTCAAAAAAAAGGGAAACAAAGGCTAAAAAATAAGAAATTAAAATAGTGATTTTTACTATAAATCTTCCTGATTTGGAAGGGAATAGTAGTGATTTTGAAGGGAATCGATCCATGGCCTTAAGTTAGTAAGAAATAAGGGGCCAAAACTAGTGAACCACTTATCCTCTTTTGACCATGGGTGCCTTCAAGTAATAATAAGTCAATTTTCGCAAATTATGTACATAAATTGATATAGTCGGAGGACCACGACTTCACGTGAACCACGATTTACACTGTAGATCCACCCTTGGTTTCCGTCATGAACACTCTCTTAGTCTTTATTTGTACCTTGTAGCGTAAGCAAGGGTGTTCGTGGGTCAATATATATAATATTAGGGGGTATACATGGACTAGGTTTGTTCGGGTTTTATCAAAACTAAACCAAACCAATTATATTGGTTTGGATTGTTTTGGTTTTCTCAGATTTTTGGGTTTTTTTATTACATAAATATTATTTCAATCTTGCTTTATTAAAGTTATAGATAAAGATTTGATAAGTGAATATATGTTTACTAAAAATTAAAAAAGAATAACAAACATATGATCTATTAAAGTTTTCTTATGGGAGAATTTTTTTTAGTAACACATTAATAGTTTTTTTCTTAGTCGTCTACCAACAATTTTTGGTTGATGTACGCTTTCAATGTTAACGGAATTTAATAATTAAAATAAAAATCAATATGATGCCTAAATAATGATATGTTCTATGTAATTTTATATTATCGAAATACCACTTCAAATTCCAAAAAGATATAAGAAATCTTGACATATGAATATGAGAGAATAAAGAGATGATTGACGCATTTCAATAACACATGATAAGAAAGTACATGATTCAATTTATTATTTAAAGCAAATAAAAATAAATGCACTTTATAGTTCTATTAAATATTACTTCTCATGAGAGAATCTCAAATATTTCTAGACATCTTTTAAAAAAAATTCTATATAAAGTCTTAAAAGTATATATATATATATATATATATATATATATATATATATATATATATATATATATATATATATAAAATTATATATTTATATGTCGGTTTGGTTCTGTCACGATCCTAAACCCGGACCCAGTCATGATGGTGCCTCTCGTGAAGACAAGGCCAGCCGATACTTTCCATATTCAATTATTAACAGTTAAACGAAAAGAAATAAATCTAAAGCATGATAAGATAATCCAAAGTTAACAGATAATAGCATAATTCGCGAAAAATAATCCAACACAGCCCGATACCGGGGTTCACTAGTCATGAGCATCTAGCAAAACCGAATACTCCAAATATAACTATAGAGTTTAATACAGAAAACTAAGAACATGAAGGACTAAGATTGAGAATAGCTCCGGGCTGCGAACCCCAACAGCTACCTAGAGACTCCTCGGATCCGCCTGAGCCGGAAATGATCAACACTCGGGAGCGGGACCGGATACACCTAAATATGCACACAAGGTGCAGGGAGTAAAGTGAATACTCCAACTCAGTGAGTAATAATCATAAATAAAGACTGAAAGTAGGAAATCACGTAAGGCACCAAGCTTGCTATAATGAAGCAGTAAAACCATTTAAAACAGTAAACCAGTGAAAGATAGGTAAAATCCTTTAACTCAAAATTTAACTTCATGAAAAGCCTTTTTCAACAATTAAGCATGGTAATTGACAGTCAATTTTGAAAGTAAATACATAAAGGTTCGCCCCTTGGGCACAGTATCAACAAATCCGCCCCTCGGGCAACATCTTAGAACAATACCAGCCCCTCGGGCTCAATCTCACATCACAATAGGTACCCGCGCTCACTGGGGGTGTACAGACTCCTAGAGGGGCCCCTTACGGCCCAAGCACAATATCAACCACCTCGTGGAATCATCACTAGGCCTTTGGCCTCATATCAATCAAGCCACCTCGTGGCGTACATATCTCAGGTCCTCGGCCTCATAATCAGTATCAAATGTTTTCTCACAACATAGGCCCGCGGCCTTACTCAGTCGAAATCCTCACAAGCCACTCGGGCAATAGTAAAACATGATTCTCAGCCTAAAAATATCATTTAAAAGATCATGTAAGTATTAAAACAAAGTAAACATGGATGAGTACGAAAACAATAAAATATAACATGACTAAGTTCAAGTATAAAGTCAAAACAGTGAGGAAATACCAGTAAAAATCCCCGAAGGGTTCAAATAGTTGGAACAAGGCCCAAATATGGCATTCAACCGAAATCATGATGATAGCAAATAGATTTTAGTCAAATATGCGGTAAAATAGTCATTCGGGACGGACTAAGTCACAATCCTTAACAGTGCACGACCACACGCTCGTCATCAAGCATGTGCGTCACCTCAATATAGCACAACGCTGTGCAAGTCCGGGGTTTCATACCCTCAGAACATCATTACTCACCTCGAACCGGTCATATCTCTAGCTCGCGATGCCTTTTCCCCTAGAATCGGCCTCCACTCGCGTCGAATCTATCCAAAATCAGAACAAAGACATCAAAATATGCTAGGGGAATGAAGCCCAAGCGAAAATAATCGAAATATGACACAAATCCCGAAATTACCAAAAACCTGATCCCGAGCCCATGTCTCAAAACTCGATAAAAATCACATCAACGGAATCGTTATCCTCCCACGAGTCCATCAACTCAATAAAGTCTCTTAATCTCAAGCCCTAATTCCTCGATTTTAGGCTTAATTTCCATGATTATTTAGGTGGAATTCACATTAGAATCGAGTTTTAAGTCCAAGAATCTTACCTCCAAGTGATTCCCCTTGAATCCATCTTCAATCCCCTTCAAAAAGCTCCAAAAATGACCAACAATGGAAGAAATAAACCCCTCATTCGCGGACAAGATGACATTTTAAACCTTCTGCCCAGACCTAAATTCCTTTTTCGCGATCACGGGACATCCTTCGCGATCACGAAGCACAAATTCTCAGCACCCAAAATTAAACCTATGCGAACACGTAGACACTTACACGAACGCGATGCTCAAGCTTCCCATACTATGCGATCGCGGACAGGGGACCACGTTCGCAAAGAATAAACTCCCAGTCAAACCCGTAGTCCACTTAACCCTATGCGAACGCGACCTTCACTATGCGTTCACGATCAACAACTTCTCCAACTTATGCGATCGCAACTCAACCTTTGTGAATGCGAAGAGCAAACTGGACTGCCCCTTAAAAGCTTCTACGCGATCGCAAGACCCCCTATGTGATTGTGAAGAGGAAATCTCTGCAACAGCTGAACCTCAAAATCTACAACTCCAAACAACATGGAAATGGTCCGATTGACCACCCGAAACTCACCTGAAGCCCCCGGGACCTCAACCAAACATGCCAACATATCCCATAACCTCATTCAAACTTGTTCCAACCTTCGGAATGCTCAAAACAACATCGAAACACCAAATTCGCATCGGATTCAAGCTTAAGAATTCCAAAATCTTCTAATTTACGCTTTTGATAAAAAAAACCCATCCAAACCACCTCCGAATGACCTGAAATTTTGCACATACATCCCAAATGACACAATGGAACTACTGCAACTCTCGGAATTCCATTCCGACCCCTATATCAAAATCTCGCCTACCAACCGGAAATTGCCAAAATATTAACTTCGCCAATTCAAGCCTAAATCTACTCCGAACCTCTAAAACTCATTCCGATCACCCTCTTAATTCCCAAATTACCTCTCGAAGCTATCTGAACCATCAGAATTCACATCCGATCCCTCTAACACATAAGTTAGCATCTGGTTGACCTTTCCAACTTAAGCTTCCTCAAAAAAGACTAAGTGTCTCAAACTTTACCAAAATCATTTCGGATTCGATCCGACCAACCCAATACCACATAACACGGATAAATAAAGCATAATGAAGAAGAAATGGGGAAAATGGAGCGGTAACTCATGAGACGACTGGCCGGGTCGTCACATCCTTCCCAGCTTAAACAAACGTTCATCCTCGAATGGGTCAAGAAACATACCTGAAGCCTCAAACAAGTGAGGATATCTACTCCGCATCTCCTAGGTAGCCTCCTCCACGGGCCGACCTCTCCCCTGTACTTTCATCGAAGCTATATCCTTTGACCTCCACTTTCGAACCTGATGATCCAAAATAGCTACTAGCTCCACATCATAAGTTAAATCATCATCCAACTGAACCATGCTGAAATCCAAAACATGAGACGGATCCCCAATATACTTCCGGAGCATAGAAACATGAAATACCGAATGCACACTCGACAAGCTGGGTGGCAAAACAAGCTCATAAGCCACCTCCCCAATCCTCCGAAGTACCTCAAAAGGCCCAACGAACCTCAAACTTAATTTCCCTTTCTTTCCAAATTTCATAACAGCCTTCATGGGAGAAACCTTCAACAGAACCTTCTCGCCAACCATGTAGGACACATCTCGAACCTTCCTGTCAGCATAACTCCTTTGCCTCGACTGCGCTTACGAAGCCTCTCCTGAATCACCTTCACCTTTTCCAAGGCATCCTGCACCAAGTCTGTCCCCAATACCCTAGCCTCACTGGGCTTGAACCAAACAACTAGAGATCTACACCACCTCTCATATAAAGCCTCATACGGAGCCATCTGAATACTCGACTGGTAGCTGTTGTTATAAGCAAACTCTGTAAGCGGTAGAAACCGATCCCATGACCCTACGAAATCAATAACACAATCATGCAACATGTCCTCCAATATCTGAATAGTACGCTCAGACTGCTCGTCCATCTGAGGGCAGAGTACCCAACTCTCGCTACACAAACCTCCAAAACTGCGATGTAAACTGAGTGCCCCAATCTGAAATGATGGAAACTGGGACACCATGAAACAAACAATCTCCCGGATATAGATCTCTGCCAACCGCTCTAAAGAATAGGTGGTACACACAGGAATGAAGTGCGCAGACTTAGTCAGCCGATCCACAATCACCCAAATAACATCAAACTTTCTCAAAGTTCGTGGGAGTCCAACTACAAAGTCCTTTGTGATCCTCTCCCACTTCCACTCTGGAATATCTATCCGCTGAAGCAAGCCACCCGGTCTCTAATGCTCATATTTAGCCTGTTGACAATTGAGACACCGAGCTACAAATCCCACAATGTGTTTCTTCATTCTCCTCCACCAATAGTGCTACCTCAAATCCTGATACATCTTCGCGGCACCCAGATGAATAGAATACCGTGAGCTATGTGCCTCCTCCAGAATCAACTCCCGAAGCCCATCCACATTGGGCATACAAATCCGGCACTGCATCCTCAACACCCCATCATCACTAATGGTCACATCTCTGGCATCATCGTGCTGAACTCTGTCCTTAAGAACAAGCAAATGTGGATCATCATACTAGCGCTCTCTGATGCAATCATATAAGGAAGACCGAGAAACCACACAAGCCAATACCCGACTGGACTCCGAAATATCTAACCTCACGAACCGATTAGCCAAGGGCTGAACATCAATTGCAAGAGGTCTCTCCCCAACAGGAATATACACCAAACTCCCCATACTCATCGCCTTCCTACTCAAGGCAGCGGCTACCACATTGGCCTTTCCCGGATGGTACAATATAGTGATATCATAATCCTTAAGCAACTCCAACCACCTTCCTACCTCAAATTGAGATCCTTCTATTTGAACAAGTGTTGGAGGCTACGATGATCAGTAAACACCTCACAAGATACACCATATAAGTAATGCCTCCAAATCTTCAACGCGTGAACTATGGCAGCCAACTCCAAATCATGAATGGGGTAGTTATTCTGATAGGGATTCAATTGACGAGAAGCATAAGAAATAACTCTACCTTCCTGCATCAATACACAACCAATACCAACTCTCGAAGCATCACAATACACAGTATATAAACCTGAAGTTGATGGCAAAACTAACATTGGAGTTGTGGTCAAAGTTATCTTGAGCTTCTGAAAGCTCTCCTCACACTCGTCCGACCATACAAATGAAGCACCCTTCTGAGTCAACTTGGTCAAGGGCGATGCGATAGATGAGAATACCTGAACAAAACGGCGGCAATAACCCGCCAAACCAAGAAAGCTGCGAATCTCTGTGGCTGAGGATGGTCTGGGCCAACTATGAACCGCCTCTATCTTCTTCGGATCAACCTGAATACCCTCACTGGACACCACGTGCCCCAAGAAAGCCACTAAACTTATCCAAAACTCACACTTGGAGAATTTTGCATAAAACTTCTCCTCTCTCAATCTCTACAACACAACTCTCAAATGCTCCGTGTGCTCCTCCTGACTATGCGAATATACTAGAATATCATCAATGAAAACTATGACAAACGAGTCAAGATAAGGCCGGAACACACTGTTCATAAAATGCATGAATGCTACTAGGCATTGGTCAGCCCAATAGACATCATAAAGAACTCATAATGACCATATCGGGTCCTGAAAGCTGTATTAAGAATATCTGAGTCTCTAATCTTCAACTGATGATAACCTGAACAAAGATCAATCTTAGAGAACACTCTTGCTTCCTGAAGATGGTCGAATAAATCATCAGTGTGAGGCAAATGATACTTGTTCTTAACTGTTACTTTGTTCAATTACCTATAATCAATGCACATCCTTATAGTGCCATCCTTCTTCTTCACAAATAGAACTGGCGCGCCCCAAGGTGACACACTAGGCCGAATGAACCCTTTATCAAGGAGTTCCTGAAGCTGCTCCTTTAATTCCTTCAACTTCGCTGGTGCCATACGATATGACAGAATAGAAATGGGCTGAGTGCCCGACACTAGCTCAATACCAAAATCAATATCCCTGTCCGGTGGCATGCCCGACAGGTCTACAGGAAACACATCGGGAAAATCCCTCACAATTGGAACAGAATCAATACTGGGAGTCTCAGCACCGACATCCCTCACAAAGGTAAGATACAAAAGACAACCCTTCCCAACCATACACTGGGCTTTCAAGAATGAGATCACTCTACTAGGAACATAATCAGTCACACCTCGCCACTCGATCCGTGGCACACCCGGTATAGCCAATGTTACTATCTTAGCGTGACAGTCCAGAATAGCTCGACACGGATATAGCCAATCCATGCCCAAAATGACATCAAAATCCACCATACACAATAATAAAAGATCCACACGAGTCTCCAGAGGCCCAATAGTGACCACACATGATTGGTACACACGGTTTACAATAACAGTATCACCCACTGGGGTAGATACATGAACATGTGAATCAAGAAACTCATGAGGCGTACCCAAATAACGAGCAAAGTATGATGACACATAAGAAAAAGGTGGAACCAGGATCAAATAATACAGAGGCATCTCTATGGCAGAGTGAAACAATACCTGTAATAACAGCATCTGAAGTAATACCATCGGGTCTGCCCGAAAGTGCATAAAAATGGGTCTGACCGCCACCTGATCGACCTCCCCCTCTAGGGCGACCCCTAGCTGAATGACCTCCACCCCTAGCTGGCTGGGCGGGTGGTGGTGAAGTAAATGGCGCTGAAATTGATGACTGACCCCTCTGCTGAGATGAGATCGCAAGACAACGAGGGAACTGCCTCCACATATGACCCATCTCACCACACTCATAACAACTCTCAGGTGCTAGAGAAGGGGACTGAAGGGAACCACTCGCACCGGAGTGACTAGCAGATGCACTCGGCATAGAAGAGCCCTAAACTGATGGAGCACAGGACGAACTCTGAGCTGGAAGGGCACTAAGTGATGACTGACCCTGATGAGAACTGTGAGAACCATGACCCGATGACGCCCCATGATAACCTGGGCGAGCTGGTTGAGCATGCCTGAATGGACAGCCTCTGCCGTACTGAAACTGACCTCTCGAAGGAGTACTACTGTAACTACCAGATCCTCGAGGCCTCTTGTCCTCCCTCTCCTCATGCTCCTAGAGACGAACAGACTCAATCTCCCGAGCAATGCCTACAACCTCCTCAAAGGTAGCACCAATCACCCTTTCCTTGGTCATGAGAATACGAAGCTGATAAGTAAGGCCATTAACAAACCTCCTAATCCTCTCTCTATCTGTCGGGACCATCCAAATAGCATGACGAGCTAACTCGGAGAACCACATCTCATACTGTGTCACAATCATCTCTCCCTGACATAACCACTCAAACTCTTTATGCAACTCCTCTCTGCTAGACTGGGGTACATACTTCTCTAGAAAAAGAACAGAGAACTGCTGCTAGGTAAGGAGTGCTGCACCAACAGGCCTACGCCTCTCAAAAGCCTCCCACAAAGTGAAGGCAGCTCCATAAAAGTGATAAGTAGTGAAAGCGACCCGCTGGTCTCCAGAATATCCGCTGTACAAAGCATCCTTTAAACCTTATCTAAGAAACCTTGGGCATCCTTGCCCTTTGCACTACTAAAGGTCGGAAGCTACAGTCTACAAAACCTCTCCAACCTACGCTGCTCATCCTCCGACATAGCTGGAACTACATAGTCCTGAGCAGCTGCAACCGGCTGGGCTGGATATGCCCCCGGCGTCTGAAGTCCCTGCATGACCTACTCTGATGTGCGAGCGGCGGTAGTCTAATTGCCTCCCCCGGCATGAGAAGTAGCTACGACTGTAGTGGCTGAAACTGCCCGAGCTAAGCCAGTGCTAACTGATAATATCTGAGCCAAGGCCTCCTGAAGACCCGGAATCACAATGGGAACAGCTGGTGCCTGAGCTGGTGCTACTGGAGCATCCATAATTAGGACCTGATCCTGAACTGGGACAACTGAAAGATCTGCAGGTGTTGCCCTAGATGTTTTGCCCCTACCACGACCACGATCGCGTCCTCGGCCTCTGGTGGCCATAACTAGTGGTACTGGTGGTCGTCCAACCTGACCGGTAGTGCATGTCCTCACCATCTGTGAGAGAATAGAATAACAGAAGTTTAGTACTCGGATCAACAAATTCGCACGACAAGAATTCAAGAATATGAAGTTTTTCCTAAAGGTTCTGTAGCCTCTCGAGGATAAATAAAGATGTCTTTGTACTGATCCGCGAGACTCTACTAAACCTGCTCATGACTCGTGATACCTAGGTAACCTAGGATCTGATACCAGCTTGTCACGACCCTAAACCCGGACCCGGTCGTGATGGCGCCTCGCGTGAAGACAAGGTCAGCCGATACTTCCCATATCCAATTATTAATAGTTAAACCAGAAGAAATAAATCTAAAGCATGATAAGATAATCCAAAGTTAATAGATAATAGCATAATTTGTGGAAAATAACCCAACACAGCCCGATACTGGGGTGTCACTAGTCATGAGCATCTAGCAAAACAAAATACTCCAAATATAACTACAGAGTTCAATATAGAAAACTAAGAACATGAAGGACTAAGATAGGGAATAGCTCCGGGCTGCGAACGCCAACAACTACCTAGGGACTCCTCGGATCCGCCTGAGCCAGAAATGATCAGCACTCGGGAGCGGGACCTGATACACCTGAATCTACACACAGGGTGTAGGGAGTAAAGTGAGTACTCCAACTTAGTGAGTAATAATCATAAATAAAGACTGAAAGCATGAAATCACGTAAGGCACCAAACATGCTATAATGAAGCAGTAAATCCATTTAAAACAGTAAACCAATGAAAGATAAGTAAAATCCTTTAACTCAAAATTTAACTTCATGAAAAGCCTTTTTCAACAATTAAGCATGGTAATTGACAATCAATTTTGAATGTAAACACATAAAGGTTCACCCCTCGGGCATAGTATCAACAAATCCGCCCCTCGGGCAACATCTCAGAACAATACCAGCCCCTCGGGCAATCACATAGAACAATACCAGCCCCTCGGGCTCAATCTTACATCACAATAGGTACCCGCGCTCACTGAGAGTGTACAGACTCCTGGAGGGGACACTTATGGCCCAAGTGCAATATCAAGCCACCTCGTGGCATCATCACCAGGCCCTCGACCTTATATCAATCAAGCCACCTCGTGGCGTACATATCTCAGGCCCTCGTCCTCATAATTAGTATCTAATGTTTTCTCACAACATAGGCGCTCAACCTTACTCAGTCGAAATCCTCACAAGCCACTCGGGCAATAGTAAAACATGATTCTCAGCCCAAAAATATCATTTAAAAGATCATGTAAGTGTTAAAACAGAGTAAACATGGCTGAGTACGAAAAAAGTGAAATATAACATGACTGAGTTCAAGTATAAAGTTAAAACAGTGAGGAAATACCAGTAAAAATCCTCGAAGTGTTCATATAGTAGGCACAAGGCCCAAATATAGTATTCAACCCAAATCATGATGATAGCAAATAGATTTCAGTCAAATACTCGGTAAAATAGTCATTCGGGACGGACTAAGTCACAATCCCCAACAGTGCATGACCCCATGCTTGTCATCAAGTATGTGCGTCACCTCAATATAGCACAACGATGTGCAAGTTCGGGGTTTTATACCCTCAGAACATCATTTACAATCATTACTCACCTCGAACCGGTCAAATCTCTAGCTCGCGATGCCTTTTCCCCTCGAATCGACCTCCACTCGCGTCGAATCTATCCAAAATCATAACGAGGACGTCAAAATATGCTAAGGGAACGAAGCCCAAGCAAAAATAATCAAAATATGACACAAATCCCAAAATTACTAAAACCCGACCCCTGGGCCCACGTCTCGAAACTCGATAAAAATCACATCAACGGAATCCTTATCTTCCCACGAGTCCATACATACCAAGAACACTGAAATCGGAGTCCAAATGACCCTTCAAATTCTCATTCTAAAGTCTCTTAATCTCAAGCCCTAATTCCTCAATTTTAGGCTTAATTTTCATGATTATTTAGGTGTAATTCACATTAAAATCGAGTTTTAAATCCAAAAATCTTACCTCCAAGTGATTCTCCTTGAATCCCTCTTCAATCCCCTTCAAAAAGCTTCAAAATTGACCAATAATGGAAGAAACAAACCCCACATTCACGGACAAGACGACCTTTTAAACCTTCTACCTAGGCCTAAATTCCTTCATCGCGATCGCAGGACATCCTTCGCGATCGCAAAGCACAAATTCTCAGCACCCAAAATTAACCCTGTGCGAATGCGTAGACACTCACGTGAACACGATGCTCAAGCTTCCCATACTATGCGATCACAGACAGGGGACCGCGTTCGCAAAGAATAAACTCCCAGTCAAACCCCTGGTCCATTAAGACTTATGCGAACGCGACCTTCACTACGCGTTCGCGATCAACAACTTCTCCACCTTATGCGATCGCAACTCAACCTTCCCGAACGCGAAGAACAAACTGGACTGCCCCTCAAAAGCTTCTATGCGATCGCGAGATCCGCTACGTGATTGTGAAAAAAGAAATCTCTGCAACAGCCGAACCTCAAAATCTACAACTCCAAACAACATGGAAATGGTTCAATTGACCATCCGAAACTCACCCGAGGCCCCCGGGACCTCAACCAAACATGAAAACATATCCCATAACCTCATTCAAACTTGTTCCAACCTTAGGAACGCTCAAAACAACATCGAAACACCAAATTCGCATCGGATTCAATCCTAAGAATTCCAAAATCTTCTAATTTACGCTTTTGATCAAAAACCCAACCAAACCACCTCCGAATGACCTGAAACTTTGCACATACATCCCAAATGACACAGCAGAACTACTGCAACTCTCGGAATTCCATTCCGATCCTTATATCAAAACCTCACCTACCAACCGGAAATCGCCAAAATATCAACTTCGCCAATTCAAGCCTAAATCTACTCCGAACCTCCAAAACTCATTCCGATCACGCTCCTAAGTCCCAAATAACCTCTCGAAGCTATCCGAACGATCGGAATTCACATCCGAGCCCTCTAACACATAAATCAACATCCGGTTGACTTTTCCAACTTAAGCTTCCTCAAAAGAGACTAAGTGTCTCAAACTTTACCAAAATCATTCCGGATTCAATCCGACCAGTCCGATACCACATAACACGGATAAAGAAAGCATAAAAAAGAAATAATGGGGAAAACAGAGTGGTAACTCATGAAACAACTGGCCGGGTCGTCACAGGTTCAGATTTCTTTATTCAATACCAACCCAAATCAAATCAAACCTAGTCGGATTTTTTAATCGGTTTGGCTTGACTTTTCGGTTTAGCGCAATTTTCCGGTTCGGCTTGTACACCCCTATACAATATGGTATTAAGATATTACAGTTCATTATTTTAGATATTCAATTTCTTTAACTGTTATATCAATTTCATACCTAATTAAATTCGGTATGGTTTAGTTTTTCTTCTTTTGATTTTGGTTATTCGGTCTAGTAACTTGAGAGGAATTGTCAAGAAGACCTTCTCAACACTTGAATTGGTCAAGTGACCTCCAATTATCTGTCACGACCTTAAATTCAGACCTGGTCATGATGGCACCTCTCGTGAAGACAAGGCCAGCCAACACTTTCCACATTCCATTTTTAAGCAACTAAACAATAAGAATTAAGTCTGAAACATAATAAATAATCCCAAAGTACGGTGAACAATACAATTTGTGGAATACCAAACCAACACAGCCCGATACCGGGGTGTTACTAGTCATGAGCATCTACCAATTCTAACACAAGTCTGAAATGCCTATTAAACTATTACTGAATAATTGATAAAGAGATAAAAATGAGATAAGGGGGAGAAACACGGGACTGCGGATGCTAAGCAGCTACCTTGTGAACTCTGAAGTCTGTCGGGAGCTCTCAACTCTTGCTATCAGGATCAGCAACGCCTGAATCTGCACACGGGGTGTAGGGAGTAAAGTGAGTACTCCAACTCAGTGAGTAATAATCATAAATAAAGACTGAAAGCAAGAAATCACGTAAGGTACATAATAGGCTATAAGGAAGCAGTAAAAGCCAGTAAAACAGTGAAGTAGTAAAGATGTGTAAAATTACTGAGTTCAGTTTAAAACTTCATAAAATGCCTTTTTAACAATTAAGCAAGCAAATGACAGGCGAATAGGAAAGATAAACACATAAAGGATCGCCCCTCGGGCAAGATCATTGAACAACACCAGCCCCTTGGGCTATATCTCACATCACAATGGGTACCCACGCTCACTGGGGTTGTGCAGACTCCTGGAGGGGCCCCTTACGGCCCAAGCACAATATCAAGCCATCTCGTGGCATCACCACTAGGCTCTCGGCCTCATATCAACATGCCACCTCGTGGTATACATATCTCAGACCCCCGGCCACATAATCATAATTAGTGTTTCCTCAAAACATAGGCCCTTGGCCTTACTCAGTCAGAATCTCACAGCCACTCGGGCAATAGTAAAACATAGTGCTCAGCCCAAAATATCATTTAGCAGAGTAAACATGGTTGAGTTATGAAAAACAGTGGAATATAGCAGGACTGAGTTCAAGTATAAAGTCAAAATAGTGAGGAAATATCAATAAAAAATCCCCTAAGGGTTCAAATAGTTGGCACTAGGCCCAAATATGTCGTTCAACCCAAAACATGATGTTCCCAAATAGATTTTAGCCAAATACGCGGTAAAATAGTCATTCGGGACGAACTAAGTCACGATCCCCAACAGTTCACGACCCCACGCTCATCATCAAGTGTGTACGTCACCTCAATATGGCATAACGATGTGCTATCGGGGGTTTCATACCCTCAAGACATCATTTACAATCATTACTCACCTCAATTCGGTGCAAACTCTAGATCGTGACGCCTTTGCCCCTCGAATCGGCCTCCACTCACGTCGAATCTATCCAAAATCAGAATCACGGCGTTAAAATATGCTAAAGAAATGAAGCCCAAGCGAAAATATTCAATTTACAACATAAATCCCGAAATTACCAAAACCTGACCCTCAGGCCTATGTTTCGAATTCCGATAAAATTCACATCAATGGATTCCTTATCACTTCCCAAGTTCATTCATACCAAAACCATCAAATCCAACCACAAATGACCCCTCAAATCCCAATTTCTAGGTCTCCAATTTAAAGCCTTAATTCTTCAATTTTAGGCTTAAGTTCCATGATTAATTAAGTAGATTTCACATTAGAATCGAGTTTTAAGTCCATGAATCTTACCTCCAAGTGATTCCCCTTGAATCCCTCTTCAATCCTCTTCAAAAGGCTCCAAAATCACTCAAAAATGGTGGAAATAAACTCCAAAATCGCGGACAAGACGACTATTTAAACATTCTGCCCAGGCCTGAAATCCTTCTTCGCGAACGCGGTCAACGCATCGCGTTCGCGAAGCACAAACCAACTTTGACCAAAATTTCCTCTTCGCGATTGCGACTGTCCCATCATAAACGTGATGCTTTACTCAGACCAGTCTTCGCGATCGCGTTACCTCTCTCGCGAACACGATGAATAAAATACCCTGAAGCTCAGCTGCCCAATTCCTCTACGCGAGCGCAGTCTCATTTACGCGAACGCGATGACCAAACACTCAGCCAATCGTGAACGCGAAGGCTTAAATCCTAGCCTTCACGAAATGACCCTTCGCGAACGCAAGGACCCACTCGCGAACGCGAAGGTCTAAATCCTCTGCAACACACAGCAGTTTTCTGCAATTCCAAACATCATGAAATGGTCCGATTGACCACCCGAAACTCACTCGAGGCCCCCGGGACCTCAACCAAACATGCCAACATATCCCATAACCTCATTCAAACTTGTTCCAACCTTCAGAATGCTAAAAACAATATCAAAATACCAAATTCGCATCGAATTCAAGCATAAGAATTCCAAAATCTTCTAAATTACGCTTTTGATAAAAAACCCAACCAAACCATGTTCGAATGACCTGAAATTTTGCACGCACATTCCAAATGATACAAAGGAACTACTGCAACTCTCATAATTTCATTCCGACCCCTATATCAAAATTTCACCTATCAACCGGAAATCGCCAAAAATCCAATTTTGCCAATTCGAGCGTAAATCTACTCCGGACCTCCAAAACACTTTCCGATCATGCTCCTAAGTCTCAAATAACCTCCCAAAGCTATCCGAACCATCGAAACTCGCATCTAAGACCTCTAACTCATAAGTCAACATCCGGTTGACATTTCTAACTTAAGCTTCCTCAAAAGAGACTAAGTGTCTCAAACCTTACCAAATCCTTTCCGAACCCGAGCCAACTAACCCAATCACATATAGAACCGATAGACAAAGCAATAAGAAGTAGAAATAGGGGAAACAGAGCGGTAACTCATGAGACGACTGGTCGGGTCGTCACTTTATCCTTCTCAACTTCTTTTGGGTTGGAAAATAGTTAAATGAGTGGGTTAGAGTAGATGTGGTGTTTTTAATATTTTAGAAACTTGTGAGTCACATATAAAGTTTGAAAACTCGCTTCCTCTCTCATTTTCCCCCCTCAGTTTCCAACGAGATGGGACAAGAATCAAGTTTCTATTTTGGGTGTAATCATCTCTATAGACCCATCAAGCACCGTACTAAAGCTCAGAACGGGTCAATTTTCGTAAATCCTAAATTCTTCTTTTTTCGTTACTTACATTTTTAATTTCGGTTTTTGTTGAGTGATTCATTCATGTGTATGTTCAAGATCTATTGGGTTGTGAATAACTATATCTTATATAATGTTGGTGGTTATATTTTCTTCTTGGACTACCTCTGTGCTCTGTATATTAGAATTTCATCATAACTGCCAACCTAATGTTTATTGATAAACATGTAGTCGATTGTTTTCTGGTCATAGATGTTTGCTGGAATTAGGGCTTATTTTTCTTATTCTGATCATAATTTTAAAATTATTAAATATGACTATGTATATTTTCATGTGGATAACAAGAGGAGAAAATCAACTACTAAGATGTATGTTCCTTTGACAAAGCCTTCAAACATGTAAGAAAATGCAAAACGGAAGCATCACCAAGTAAAGCAATTGTTGAGTTTTCAAAAACTGCTACTAGAAAACAAAAAGTAAATATTTCTTTCCCTAGTAAAGGAAATGCTGAGATTTCTAAGCATGATAGGAAAAAAAAAGAACAAAGTGCCATCAAAGTCTATCAGTAAAAAAAAAAGAACAACATCAAAGTCTAGATTAGTTGACGAGGACATACTTGTTAGTAAAAAATCTGTTTCAATGAGGTTAGCATTAGCTGGTGTTGATGAGAAGGAGGAAGAAGACTTGGACATAAATGCATCACAAACTCAAATGGAAGAATATGTTTTTGATAAAACAATTGTTGAAAAAGAAAAGGACAGTGATGATGAAGCATTAGGTGTAGATGATGATAAAAATGGTGATGCTGTTGCTCAGGAGGCTGATAAAAAAGAAGAAGAAGAGGAAGAAGAAGAAGAAGAAGAAGAAGAAGAAGAAGAAGAAGAAGAAGAAGAAGAAGAAGAAGAATAAGATAATGAAGAAGAAGAAGAAGATGATGATGGACAACTTGAAAATGGTGAAGATGGACTGGAAACTAAAAGAAATGCAACAACTGAAGATGACCAAGATGCTCTGTCAATTCTTGTGTTTGTAAGGGCGATCGACGCATCCAAATACAGATTCAGGACTTTTCTAATAAAGCATAGACGTTTCACGGACAAGATAAGTGTAAGGTCTAGGATCAATATATTCCATGAGTTCAAAGTTAAACCTAGAATAATCAAATTGATGGAAAAGTTTATTAGTGGTTGTTTTGGTCAGTTTGTAAAACTTTTAGAGCACTGGACACAGTGCAATGGAGCTTATCCATTCCCTCCCGATTCGTCAAATTTATTGCGCGAAGATGTGCGAGTTGCGGTTTTTAGTTAGAGACAATCCTATTCACTTTGGATTAAAGGAATTTGCTATGATGATTGGATTGAACTCTGTTTCCAAACCAAGTAAAGAAGGTATGGAGAAAGTGTTGGATGATGACCAATCATCTGCGACAAAGTTTGCCAGTCTAGCAGGAAAGGGGTGGATGTAGAGCTACTTTTGAAACTGTCACGAATAGAAATTGCCACCTTCGAGACCGTGATGGCGCCTAATAGTTCACTTGCTAGGCAAGTTAACATTAGAGATCTTTAATCCAATTTCAATCAATTCAAATAAGTAGCCTAGTTAAACTGAAATGGAACCAATACGGAATGCAGAATGACAAAAAAACCAAAAATATCTAAGTACAACCCGAGTTTGGAGCCACAAGTACACGAGCTTCTAGAGTTTCTGCAAATAGGGTATGAAATAAGTACAACTGTCTCGAATGAAAAGAACAGTAAATAGGGGAAAAGTGGAAGGGGACTTCAAGGTCTACATATGCTAGCAGATCTACTTCGAGTCTCCAAACGCTAATCCAAGCTGAGATACTTCATGGACAGCTGGGACCAGTACCAAAATCTGCAAAAAACGTGTAGAGTCTTGTATGAGTACAACCGACCCAACGTACCGTGTAAGTGTCGAGCCTAACCTCGATGAGGTAGTGACAAGGCTATGACAGGACACCCACGTAAATAAACCTGTGCAGATAACAATATACGTACAACATAACAACAAATAATGCTAAACATGTATTGTGCAAGCTAGAACGCAGCTGGGATCTGAAACATCCAATCTCACAAAATGATTGGGCAAAGCCTGAATATCTGATGCAAGCTGTCTCTCACCGACTGGAATGTACGCAAGGCTTCTCATACTCACCGCCTTTCTACTCAAGGTATCGGCCCCACATTGGCCTTCCCGAGATGACACAAGATGGTGATATCATATTATTTCAATAGCTCCAACCACCTCCTCTGCCTCAAATTGAGATCATTCTATTTGAGCAAATACTGCAAGCTCCAATGATCCATGAGTACCTCGCACGACACGCCGTAAAGATAGTGCATCCAAATCTTTAGCGCATGAATAATGGATGCTAGCTTTAAGTCATGAACAAGGTAATTGTTCTCATGAACATTCAACTGCCACAATGCATATGCAATTACCTTGCCATCTTGCATCAATACTACACCAAGCCCAATACGAAATGCATCACAATACACTATGTAAGATCCTAAACTTGTGGGTAATACCAACACTGGTGCCGTAGTCAAAACAGTCTTGAGCTTCTGAAAACTCGCCTCACACTCATCTGACCATCTGAACGGGGCACTCTTCTAGGTCAACCTAGTCTGTGAGGCTGCTATGAATGAAAACCCATCCATGAATCAATGGTGATATCCTGCCAAATCCAAGAAACTCTGGATCTCCGTAGCTGAAGTAGGTCTACCCCAATTCTGAACTGCCTCAATCTTCTTAGGATCCACCTTAATGCGCTCTGCCAATATGTCGTGCCCCAAGAAAGCGATTAAGTCCAACCAAAACTCGCACTTTAAAAACTTGGCATATAACAGGCTATCTCTCACAGTCTGAAGTATAATCCGTAGATACTGCTCATGATCCTCTTGGCTACGGCAGTAGATCAAGATATCATCAATAAATACAAACAAAAAGTAATCCAAATAGGGTTTGAACACCCGATTCATCAAATCCATAAATGATGTTGGGACATTTGTCAGCCCAAATGACATCACTAGAAACTCATAATGCCCATATCGAGTCCGAAAAGCCATCTTAGGGACATTGGATACCCTAATCCTAAATTGATGGTAGCATACCTCAAATCAATCTTCAAAAATACCTTGGCACCCTGAAGCTGATCAAATAAGTCATCAATCCTCAAAATGGATACTTGTTCTTTATGGTGACTTTATTTAACTGTCGGTAATCTATGCACATCCGCATAAATCCGTCATTCTTCACAAACAACATAGGTGAACTCCAGGACAAAATGCTAGGTCTAATGATCCCTTATCAAGAAAATCTTGTAACTGCTCCTTCAATTCTTTCAAATCTGGAAGGGCCATACGGTATGGCGGAATAGAAATGGGTTGTGTGCCCGGGGCCAAGTCAATACAGAAGTCAATATCTTTGTCGGGTGGCATCCCTGATAGATCTGTAGGAAACACCTCTGGAAACTCAAGAACAACTGGTACTGAATCCATTAAAGGAACCTCCGCACTAGAATCACGGATATAACCAAATAAGCTAGATAACCCTTCTCGACCATATGCTGAGCCTTCACATAAGATATAACCCTGCTGGAAGAATGGCCAGATTCCCTCTCCTCTCAAGAGGCAACCCCAGCAAGGCTATGGTCATCGTCTTGGCGTAAAAATCCAATATAGCATGATAAGGTGACAACAAATCCATACCCAAGATGACATCAAATCTACCATATCGAGAAGTAAGAGATCTACGCTAGTATTAAGACTCCCAATAATAACCAAACAGGAATGATATACACGATTAATAACAATAGAATCTCCCACAGGTGTGGACACATACATAGGATCACTCAAAGAATCATGAGGCACAATGAGATATGAAGAAAAATTGGATGACATGTAGGAATAAGTAGAGCCCTGATCAAATAGAACTGAAGCATCTCTATGGCAAATTGGAACAATACATGTGGTAACAACATTAGTTAACGCATCCTCAGGCCTGGCTGGGAAAGTATAAAATCGGGACTGGGCCTCACCACCCTAAACTACATCTCTAGGAGAGGCCCTAGTCTGTTGGCCTCCACCTCTAGCAGGTTGACCTCTACCTCTAATGGCTTGACCTCCACCTCGATCTGCCTGACCCTTACCTCTAGCTGGTTGAGCAGGCATTGAAGCACACGGTATCGGGACCATGGCACGAGAACCCTGATGCTGTGAGTTGCTCAGTGCCGGAGGGCAAAATTTAGCAATATCCTTTGGATCACCACTAGTATAACAGGACCTCGGTTGTTGTGACTGCTGAACCTGAAAATGACCCTATCGACTTGAGTAACCACCCTAAAAATTCTGGAGCGAAGGTGCACTAATAGGAGCTGGTGGTACGTTGTAAGCTAGCTAATCAGTATGGGACATATGAGGGCCGCAACCACCTGAAGCACTGTGGGATGCCTGGAGCACCAAATAAAATGGCCTGGGAGGATGACCTCTACCAAACGTACCCCTGCCTCCAGATGAGGCACCATTGAACCTATCAGAATGACGAGGCCTCTTATCAGACCCCTGCTCTCTCTCTCTCCTGTTCAAGAACCATCTTGATACGCTTGGTGACATTAGTAGCCGTTTGAAAGGAAATCTTACCCCCAGTCTTCCTGGCTATCTGTAGATTGATTGGGTGAGTGAGTCCCTCAATAAACCTCCCCACTCTATCTCTCTATATATCTCTCAGTAGGAAGCAAAAGAATAGCATGACAGGCTAGATCCACAAAATGAGTCTCGTACTAAGTAACAGTCATACTGCTTTGCTGGAGACCCTCAAACTGCCTACAGTAAACCTCTCTCAGTGTGATAGGAAGGAATTCTCAAGAAATAGTTGAGAGAACTGGTTCCAAGTAAGAGCAGGCGACCCAACTAGTCTGGTCGATACAAAATCCTTCCACCACCTCTTGGCAGAGCCCGTCATCTTAAACACAGCAAAATCGACCTCATTAGTCTCAACTATACCCATATTTCGTAACATCTCATGGCGGCAATCAAGATAATCCTTTGGGTCCTCAGAAGGTGGACCACTGAAGTGAACTCGTAAGAGCTTTGTAAACTCGTCCAATCTCTATAAGCCCTCAACAGACATGGCGGGTCCATCACCGGCCTATGTCGCAACAACCGACTGAACTACCCCAACTGGCGAGGCTGCTAGAGTCTGATACTAGGGAGCCATCTGCTCCGGAGTGTGAGTAGCGGGAGTCTGTGCTACTCCCCTAGCCTGAGAGATGGATGGTTAAATAAGAAATGTATTGTCCTGGTCCATACTCTCCATAAGCCCCACCAAACGGACTAGAGCGTCCTGAAGCACTAGGGTGGCGATGAACTCCTCAGGGACTTGAGCTAGTCCAATAGGTACAGTCTGAGCTGGAACCTCCTCATCAAAATCCACTTGAGTCTCTACTGCTGGTCCTACTGCTCGAGCTCTAGGTTGAGCTCTGCCTCTGCCTTGGCCTCTGGCGCGACCTCGGCCTCAACCTCTGTCCCTCGTAGGATCTGCCACTAGGGGCTCCGGCTGGTGTCCAGCTGAAGATGCAGTACGTGTTCTATCTATCTGCAAGAGTATAAGAGTTCAGTTATCAATGAGAGAGTAAAATCGCATAATAAAGAAGAATAGAAGTGAAATTTGTTCCTAAACTTCATAGCCTCTGGGAGATAAGTACAAACGTCTTCGTACCAATCCTCCAGACTCTACTACACTTGCTCTTGACTTGTGAGACCTAGGCAACCTAGTGCTATGATACCAACTTGTCACGACCTGAAATTCCCACCTTCGAGACCGTGATGACACCTAATATTTCACTTGCTAGGAGATCTAACGTTAAAGGATCTTTAAGCCAATTTCAATCAATTCAAATAAGTAAACCAATTAAACCGAAATGGAACCAATACGGAATGTGGAATGATATAAAAACCAATAATATCTAAGTACAACCCGGATCTGGAGTCACAAGTACATATGTTTCTAGAGTTTCTGCAAATAGGATATGTAATAAGTACAAGTGTCTTGAATGAAAAGAACAGTAAATAGGGGGAAAGTGGAAGGGGACTTCAAGGTCTACGGATGCCAGTAGATCTACCTCGAGTGTCCAAATGCTGATTCAAGCTGAGATGCCTTACGAATAACTAGGACCAGTACCAAAATCTTCATAAGAAGTGCAGAGTGTAGTATGAGTACAACCGACCCAATATACTCTGTAAGTGTTGAGCTTAACCTCGACGAGGTAGTGATAAGGCTATGATTGGACACCCACGTAAATAAACCTGCGTAGATAACAATATACATACAACATAACAACAAATAAGGCTAAACATGTACTATTGGGAGGGGACATGCAAAAGAGGGTACACAATACGGTAAATACAACAGAGAATGGTAATAAGAATGGTTAGTAAACTTTTAGCAAATGAAGCAGATATACATAATAAGTAAAAATTGCTCGACATCAACCTTCATGCTTTCACTCTCAATCTCTCTATGAAATAGTAATGATAACATGGCATCACTCTTCACGCTTTTACTCTCAACCTCATCATAAAATGATAAATACGACACGACATCACCCCTCATGTTTTTATACTCAATTTCATCATGAATCAATAAATACAACACGACATCACCCTTCGTACTTTAACTCTCAAATACGACATGGTATCACCCTTCGTGCATTAATCCTCAAATACGGCATGGCATCACCCTTTGTGCATTAACACTATCCCTTACCGTGCATCAATGAACATATAACAATAGGGAGATAGAATCAACAAGGACAAACCTTACGTTAATAATGGTTCCACAATACCAACCTCAATTACAGAAATAATACTCAATTATCACAGATAGCCCATAAATGCGGAAAGAATGATCAATTTAGTAATTAACTAGTCTAAGCATGAATATCATGATCAACGAAATCAATAACTCAAAAGAAACAAGTCCCACCCGCATGCTTTAACCCAACAACAACGAATAAGTACTCGTCATCTCATATATACATTGTACCCAACATTTAAACAAGTTGCAAATAGGCAAACAAGTCCTAATCCCTTAAGTCAAAGTTAACCACGACACTTACCTCGCGCCAAAGATCAACTCAAAGCTCAACCACGACTTTGCCTTTCAAACAAGCCTCTAAACATACCAAATCTAGAAAATTATCAACCAAACAATTCAAAATAGCCTTAGGAACTACCTACAAATGAAAAAGGTTAAATTTAGGTCATTATTGAAAAAGTCAACTCCCAGGCTCGCTTGGTCCAAACCCAAAATTCGGACCAAAACCTGATTACCCATTCACCCCAGCCCGGTTATGTAATTTGTTTCGAAATTCGACCTCAATTTTAGGTCTAAATTCCAATTTCATAAAAATCCCTAATTCTACCCAAACCCCCAATTTTCACCATAAAAATCCTATATTTTAGGTTGAAATCTTATGAAATGTAATGAAATATTAAAAGAAAATAGGTTAGAATCACTTACTGATAAATTGGGGAAGAAGGGTTCTTGGAAAAATTGCCTCTTGGGTTTTCTAAGTTTGAAAATTTAGAAGAATGAGAAAAATCCCGTCTAACTCAGATTCTGTTCAGGTGTAGATGTCGCAATTGCGAACCCGTAAATGTGAGAAATCCTTCACAATTGCGAAGGTCTCATATTCCTGTTGTCATCGCAATTACGATGGTTTGTTCGCAATTGCGAACATGAACTCCTCGCTATTGTGATCATTTGATTGCAAATGCAAACACTATCCCCCCTAGCCCCACTTTGCTATTGTGAAGAAATTGGTCGCAAATGCGAACCTGACAGGGAGGCTACCATATCACAAATGCGAGGCTGGAGCTTGCAATTGCCTGCACCAGAAACTGATGAGCACCAGCATTGTTTTCATAGTCCAAACCACTCCGTAGCCTATCCGAAACTCATATAAGACCTCGCAGATCCAAACCAAATATGCACACAATTCCAAAAACATCATACAAACTTGCTCGCACGATCAAATCACCAAAATAGCACCTAGAATTGTGAATCGTACCCCAAATCAAATAAAATTTTCAAGAAAACTTTAGAATTGCTATTTTAACAATCGGACGTCCGAATCACGTCAAACTAATTCCGTTTCACACCAAATTTGACAGATAAGTCATAAATATAGTAACAGACTTATACCAAGTTCAGAAACAAAAATACGAACCCGGTAACAATAAAGTCAAACATTGGTCAAACTTTTAGATTCATTAGGCCTTTAAACTTTCAAATTTTGACAAGAAGTGATAACTCGAGCTAGGGACCTCTAAATTCGATTCTGAGCATACACCCAAGTCCCAAATTACGATACGGACCCATCGGGACTATCAAAAGACAAATCCCGATTTATTTTCTCAAAACGTTGACCGAATTCAACTCAAATGGATTTTTAAGGTAAAATTTCATATTTTATCAATTTTAACATAAAAGTCCCCCGAAAAAAATACCCGGACTATGCACGCAAATTGAGGAAGGCTTAAAGAAGTTATTGGTGGCTTTGAAATATGGAATTTAGGTTTAAAACTCTAGATGACATATCGGTCATCACAAAAATAGTTGTAGTCCAAGAGGTTTGACACAATCTAGAGTTTTAGGATTTCATTGGTGTGGTTTGTCCATTCAATCTTGCTTGCAAGGGATAACACGCGTCGATAATAAATGAATTTGTATGGCTAACAATCTAGAATTTTTCATGAAATATCATGGGGCAAGGAATGTTTTAAGCTTACAATTGACTACTTGAAGAAAAACATGTTACCAATGTATAAATCATATGCGAGTAAGAGGAAGTAAAATAATATCTCTGGTAAAAAGTTCAAATCGGCTAGTTATGCAATGTATGGCCTCCCTTGGGCATTCATGGTAAGTTTTAAAATAACCTTCTCAAATTTATTTGCAGTTGAGCACTATTATTTTATTTACCGCAAACAGAAATTAATATTTTTTGGTTCATGAAAAAATGTAGGCATGGGTGTATGAAACAATTCTACTATTTGGTCGTAGTACCAAGAAATCAAAGGGTGTACCGATGCTGCTGCCAAGAAAGTGACGTCTAACCTTGATTGAGATCCCTTTAAGCAGAGAGTTGATAACCCTGGTGTGGTAAGATAAGGAGTTCAATAACACTCCATCAGTAGATTAGAATCCACCAAAGTAGAAGATTATCATAGACTTCATGTCTTTTGTTTTGTATTGCTTGTCTAATAACTTCTATCTATGCTATATTTCTGGAGGTGTACCTTTACCTTATTCCTACCCTACGTGAGATGGATATGGACTACATGAAGAATTTGGTACCATACGACGATGAGGTAGCAGATCTTATAATCGACCAGCTGGCGGTTGATTTGGAATGGGTGACTGCCATTAAAAAAACACCTGGTGCAACGAGCTTAGAGACTAATGATGGAGATGACATTGCTGATGATGACCCTTTGGGTGTGAGTATTCCTGTTTCACTACTACTTGGTGGTTTTTTTGATATTGGTAGTGGAGGACTATGCAGGATGTGCAATGCTCAGCCAAGTGATACAGACGTGCGCGAAGAGTTGAAGGTTGTGAATGAGAAATTAGATAAGGTGTTGAAGATCCTTGGGGAGATGGAAAATCAGAATGAGAGTCATTCTAATATAGTTGAGTCATCTTGGTACAGAGTTACAACATTGCAAAGCAGATTAAGGAATGCTCCAATTTCTGCAAGCAAGATGAGGAAGCTGAAATAGAGCAAGAAAAAGAAACCAAAGGTAGATGTACTCAAACCAGTTTCGGAGGAAGATAAGAAACTATTCTGTGAATGGTTTGGCAAGAAGGAGAAGTTTCCCAAAAACTTGTTGACTGGCAGCTATGACTAGAGGTGTTCCAAGTAGTTGTACGGTGCTAACCATCCATTTTAATTTTTATAAGTCCATTAATCACTCACTATGTGTATTTTCTTTTTTAGTAGCTCCATATTAAGCGTATATTTTTTAATAATATTTACATGTGGAGGAACTTTGGCACTAATGCGTGTACGAAACATAAAACGTCCACGACTTTATGCCCATAGTCATGTTGTTATGGGTGCTGCATTATGCAATAACATGTACACTGCATGGGATAAAATCAAGGAGGCTGTTAGTAAAGAGAGAAATGATTTGGACTTTTGTAAGACAGTTGATGCTTGTCAAAACTTATGTCTTGCACCCCTGATGCTACATCCTCAATGAAGTATGCCAAAACTTGGGGATGTAGAGTGGTGCAAGGCTAAGCTATTGTACTGTGTGTGGCAAATTGATAACAAGTATTTTATGCGTGTTGTTTTCCACTTGGCAGAGGGTTTAATTTGAATTTACGATAGCAATGCTAGTTTGTATGATGATGGTAAACTAGAAGAACTGATACAACCCCTCTCAATCGTGATGCCTAGGATTTTGGTGAAACTGGCCAGTTGGTAGACTTAGGCCAAGATATGCTTATAAAGAAATGGTACTGCGAGCGTATAATGGATGTGTCAGCCATTCAACAAAGTTAAATTAAATGTCTCATCTATTATGTTTTACTCATTCTTCTGGTTTCATTAATAATTAATTGTCTTTTTGATTATAGTAATGAAAGAAGTGGAGCATATGCAATGAAGGTTAATGACTTCCTGCTAACTGATACGCTGCTGGATCATCTTAATGACAAGAGCATAGAGTTATTCAGGGAAAAATTTGCAGTTGATATCTTCAGGGGAAAGATGGACTCTTCTTAGTTTTATAATTGAAATTTCAAGTTGTGTTGGTTATGGGACAAATTCATTTTGGGTGAACTTGTCGCACTTTATGATATTTGTATCTACCTCTGTGTAATGAACCTACCTTGCTGCTTATTAACTATTGATGCTGTAATTTTTGTTTCCTTAGCACTTCCTTATTGTATTACAACAGGCAGCTACTTGGTTGGGCAATAGACAATGTGTCTCGTACTAATAACTTGATCAAATATAACATTACATCAGGCATAACCCAGAGGTTGCGTAATAGACACTAGGTCCATCAATAAACTAGATACTTGGTTGTGTAATAGATTCAAGGTCGCATTTAATAATTTCAACAAATTTAACATTACATCAGTACAATATTACATGATCCAAAATACTTCCAACAAAAGAATGTTCTTCTTTTCACTTCATCATCCAAGCTGCCACAAATCCGACAACGACACACAAGAGTATTACTCACTTATTGTGCCTCATTTCATTCATCTTAACCATCCCCCCCAAATGTACAATTTATCGGAATATGCCCTCCCTCCAGTTCAATTCCTCCATCATCATCATCATCATCTTCCTCATGAGCATCCATTGCTAATATATTTTCAAGTTCAACCACCTTAATTTGCATAATAATCTTTTCATGCCTAAGAGTGCCCTTTTCACTCTTCAAACTACTGTAAGGTCAGCAATCCTTGTATCTAGCAAATCATCGTCCCATTCTCAAAATTGGCATCTTTTACCCTATCGAATCAAATAGAAAAAATAATTTATTTGTAAAATTAAAAAGAGTCGAATCCGTGGAATTCAACTTACATTAGTTTTGGAATATTTAGAGAAATGCCAATCAGCATTTATCGGAGTTGTAGCTATAAATTGATTGGCAGCTATGCCGCAATGACAATTTTTTCTTGACCCAAAGGATGCTCTCGACCCTTGACTCATTTTTCTTCAATTGTTTGAGTAATGTTTTTCGGAAGTAAAATTTAGGGTTGAACTGTGATCAATTTTGTTTTGGGTTAATTTGAGCGGGCCAAAAAAATATGATTGATCAAGTGGCCAGTCAAATGGGTAATTTTAAATGGATCAAATGGGTAGTTTCAACCTGTCAAATATGGAGTAAATGGGTAATAGTTGGCTAGCCTAGTATCACGATAGGTTCCATCACGACCGGTTCAGTTTTTGGTCATGACATATTTGTATCAGATCCTAAGTTACATAAGTCTCACAGGTCATAAGCAGGTTTAGGAGAGTCTTGCAGATCGGTACGGAGACATCTGTACTTATCCTCGGGAGGCTGCAGAGCCTTTAGGAAAAACTTCACAGTCTTGAATTCTTATCATGCGAATCTATTGACTCTGGTAACTAAACTTCTATTATTCTATTCTCTCACAGATGGTGAGGACACGTGCTGCTAGGCAGGACAGACGACCACCAGTACCACTAGTTGGGGCCACTAGAGGCCGAGGACACGGTCAAGGCCATGGTAGGGGTAGGGGTGTAGCATGCATAGCAGCTAGGGCAGCACCTGCAGATCCACCCACCGCCCCAATTCATGATCAGGCTCCAGCGGGGATGCTCTAGCAACACCATCTCAGACACCGACTATGCCTATTGTTATTCCGGGTCCCTAGGATACCTTAGATCAGATTTTGACCGTGTGCACCAATTTTGCTCAGAAACTCGCGCTTTCTACTACAACAGCTACTTCACAAGCTGGGGGAGGCACTCAGACTCCCGCCGCCCGTACACCTGGGCAGGTTGTTCAGGGACTGCAAACACCTAAGACACTACTAGCCCGGCCGGTTGCACCTACTCAGGATAATGTGGTTCCAGCTATGCCTGATGACGAGCAACGTTGATTGGAGAGGTTTGGTAGACTTCAGCCTTCGAATTTTAATAGTGAAGAAGACGAAGATGCCTAGGGTTTCTGGATAAGTGTTGGAGGATGTTACGTACAGCTGGTATTCTGGAGACTAGTTGGGTCTCATTTACTACTTTTCAGTTTTCTGGGGCTGCCTTCACTTGGTGGGAGGCTTATGAAAGGTGTAAGCCTGTTAGGCCCGTTTCCATGCTCTCTCAGATAGACCAGATGTTGTTGTTTCAGATGCTATGATTACAAGTATTATCTTAGTTTTCCATAGAGATGCCTCTGTATTATTTGATCCAGGTTCCACTTTTTCATATGTGTCATCATATTTTGCCCATTATTTGGATACGCTCCGCGAGTCTCTTATTTCATCTATTCATGTATCTACTCTGGTGGATGATACTATTGTGGTGGACCGTGTATATCGGTCATGTGTAGTGACTATTGGGGGTTTGGATACCCGAGCGGATCTCTTGTTGGTTAGTATGGTTTATTTTGACGTGATATTGGGCATGGATTGGTTATCACCGTGTCGTGCTATTTTGGATTGTCATGCTAAGACAGTGACATTGGCTATGCTGGGGTTGCCACGAATTAAGTGGCGAGGTTCGACAGATTATGTACCCAGTAGGGTGATTTCGTTCTTGAAGGCCCAACAGAGGGTTGGGAAAGGTTGTCTTTCTTATCCGGCCTTCGTGAGGGATGTTAGTGTATAGACTACTACCATTGATTCAGTTCTGGTAGTGAGGGACGTTTTGGGTGTGTTTCCTATAGAATTGTCGGGTATGCTACCGAACAAGGATATTGATTTTGGTATTGATTTGGTGCCGGGCACTCAGCCCATTTCTATTCCACCGTATCATATGGCACCGGTGGAGTTGAAGGAGTTGAAAGAGCAACTTCAGGAACTCCTTGATAAGGGGTTTATTCGTCCTAGTGTCGCCGTGGAGTGCGCCAATCCTATTTATGAAGAAGAAGGATGTCACTATAAGAATGTGCATTAATTATAGTCAGTTGGACAAGGTCACAATAAGGAACAAGTATCCTTTTCCTCATATCGATGATTTATTCGACCAGCTTCAGGGAGCGACAGTGTTCTCTAAGATTGATCTCCGTTCAAGGTATCACCAGTTGAAGATCAGGGACTCGGACATTCTTAAGACAACTTTCAGGACCCTATATGGTCACTATGAGTTCCTTGTGATGTCTTTTGGGCTGACTAATGCCCCAGCAACATTCATGCATTTGATGAACAACGCGTTTCAACCTTATCTCGACTCTTTTACCATTGTGTTCATTGATGATATTTTAGTTTACTCGCGTAGTTTGAAGGAGCAGGCGGAGCATTTGAGAGTTGTGTTGCAGAGGTTAAGGGAGGAGAAATTGTATGCAAAGTTCTCCAAGTGTGAGTTTTGGCTTAGTTCAGTGGCTTTATTGGGACACGTGGTGTCCAGTGAGGGTATTCAGGTTGATCCGAAGAAGATAGAAGCGATTTAGAGTTGGCCCAAACCGTCCTCAACCACAGAGATTCGCAACTTTCTTGGTTTGGCAAACAATTACCATCGGTTCATTAAGGGATTTTCATGTGTAGCATCACCCTTAACCAAATTGACTCAAAAGGGTGCTCATTTCATGTGGTCAGATGAGAGTGAGGCGAGTTTTCAGAAGCTCAAGACTACCTTGACCACAGCTCCAGTGTTAGTATTTCCATCAACTTCAGGTTCTTATACAGTGTATTATGATGCTTTGAGAGTTGGTATTAGGTGTGTTTTAATGCAGGAGGGTAGAGTGATTGCGCATGCTTCTCGTCAGTTAAAGCCCCATGATAAGAACTACCCTGTTCACGATTTGGAGTTGGCTTCCATTGTTCACGCATTGAAGATTTGGAGGCATTATCTCTATGGTGTATCTTGTGAGGTGTTTACTAATCATCGTAGTCTCTAGCACTTGTTCAAGCAGAAGGATCTCAATTTGAGGCAGCAGGGATGGTTGGAGCTGCTAAAGGATTATGATATCACTATCTTGTACCATCCGGAAAAGGCCAATGTGGTGGACGATGCCTTGAGTAGGAAGGCAATGAGTATGGGGAGTTTGGTGTATATTCCTGTTGGGGAGAGACCTCTTGTAGTTGATGTTCAGACCTTGGCCAATCGGTTCGTGAGGTTGGATATTTCGGAGCCTAGTTGGGTCTTAGCTTGTGTGATTTCTCGGTCTTCCTTGTTTGATCGCATCAGAGAGCACCAGTATGATGATCCTCATTTGCTTGTCCTTAAGGACAAAGTTCAGCATGACGATGCCAGAGATGTGACTATTGGTGATGATGGGGTATTGAGGATGCATGGCCGGATATGTGTGCCTAATATAGATGTGCTTCGAGAGTTGATTCTAGAGGAGGCCCATAGCTCACGGTATTCCATCCATCCGGGTGCCGCAAAGATGTACTAGGATTTGAGGCAGTATTATTGGTGGAGAAGAATGAAGAAGGATATTGTGGGATTTGTAGCTCGATATCTCAATTGTCAGCAGGTGTAATATGCGCACTAGAGAGCGGGTGGCATGCTTCAGCAGATAGATATTCCAGAGTGGAAGTGGGAGCGTATCACCGTGGACTTTGTAGTTGGACTCTTACGGACTTTGAAGAAGTTCGATGCTATTTGGGTGATTGTGGATCGGCTGACCAAGCCCGCACACTTCATTCCTGTGAGTACTACCTATTCTTTATAGCGGTTAGCAGAGATTTATATCCGAGAGATTGTTCACTTGCATGGTGTCCCAGTTTCCATCATTTCAGATAGAGGTACTCAGTTTACTTCGTAGTTTTGGAGAGTCGTGCAGCAAGAGTTGGGTACTCAGGTTGAGTTGAGCACAGCTTTTCACCTTCAGACGGACTGGCAGCCCGAGCGCACTATTCAGATATTGGAGGACATGTTACGCGCTTGTGTCATTGATTTTGGAGGGTCATGGGATCAGTTTCTACCATTCACAGAGTTTGCCTATAACATCAATTATTAGTCGAGTATTCAGATGGCTCCATTTGAGGCTTTATATGGGAGACGATGTAGATCTCTAGTTGGTTGGTTTGAGTTGGGTGAGGCTAGGCTTTTGGGTACAGACTTAGTACAAGATGCTTTGGACAAGGTGAGGTGATTCAGGAGCGGCTTCGTACAACGCAGTCCAGACAAAAGAGTTATGCTTACAGAAAGGTCTGTGATGTGTCTTACATGGTTGGGGAGAAGGTTCTACTGAACGTTTCACCTATGAAGGGTGTTATGAGATTTGGGAAGAAGGGTAAATTGAGTCCTCGGTTCATTGGGCCTTTTGAGGTGCTTTGGAGGATTGGGGAGGTGGCTTATGAGCTTGCTTTGTCACCCAACTTATCGAGTGTGCATCCGGTATTTCATATTTCTATGCTCCGAAAGTATATTGGTGATCCGTCTCATGTTTTGGATTTTAGCACGGTTTAGTTAGATGATGATTTGACTTATGATGTGGAGCCAGTGGCTATTTTGGAGCGTCAAGTTCAAACGTTGAGATCAAAGGATATAACTTCAGTAAAAGTGTAGTGGAGAGGTCGGCCCATGGAGGATGCTACATGGGAGACCGAGCGAGAGATGCGGAGCAGATATCCTCACTTATTTGAGGCTTTAGGTATGTTTCTTGACTCATTCGAAAATGAACATTTGTTTAAGAGGGGGAGGATGTAATGATCCGGTCGGTCGTTTCATGAGTTACCACTCCATTACCCTATTTATGCTTCTTTATGTGCTGTTCAGTTGTACTATGTGGTATCGGGTTGGTTGGTTTGGGTTTGGAATGTTTTGTAGAGGAATGAGACACTTAGTCTCTAAAGTTGGCCATTTAGTAGGAAAAGTCAATCGGAATTTGACTTGTGAGAAAACTATCTTAGAATTTGGTTTTTATTATTCGGATAGCTTCGTGAGGTGATTTGGAACTTAGGAGCGTGTTCGGAATGTAAGTTGGAGGTCCTTGGTAGATTTAGGCTTGAATTGGCAAAATTGGAATTTTGGCATTTTCCGGTTGGTAGTGGAAATTTTGATATCGGGGTCGGAATAGAATTCTGGAAATTGGAGTAGGTCCATTATGTCATATGCAACGTGTGTGCAATATTTCAGGTCAATCAGAGGAGGTTTGATAGAAATTTTGATCGTTTGCAAAATACGGAAGTTTTGAAATCCGTAGGCCTGAATCCGAGGGTGATTTGGTGTTTCAGCATTGTTTTAAGTGTTCCGAGGATTGGTACAAGTTTGAATAGTGTTATATAACTTGTTCGTACTTTTGATTGAGGTCCCGGGGGCCTCGGGATGATCTCGGATGGTTAACGGAAAGTTTGGAAATTTGAGGATGCAGTTGAAGCTGTTGGTTCTGTCATAGCCGCACATGTGGTTAGGGCACCGTAGGTGCGATGATCGCAGAAGCAAGAACGAGTCGCAGATGTGGCCACAAGTGAAAAGGGCAATTGTCGCAGATACGGAGGAAGGAACTCACCTGCGTGACCGCAGGTGCGGATATTGAGTCGCAGGTGCGGTTAGGGAAATTTAAATGAAAACCGCAGAAGCGGTTGGATGGATCACAGAAGCGGTCCCACAGGTACGATATCGCTGGGCAGAACATATAAATAGATGCCTTCGCAAATTTTGGCTTATTTTATCAATTTCTCATTCGTGTTGGAGCTTGTGGGAACAATTTGAAGAGGGGATTCATGGGAATTTCGTGGAGGTAAGGTTTTGGAACTAAAACTTGTTTCTATGGTGATTTTTTACTATGGTAAGGTTTTGGAACTAAAACTTGTTTCTATGGAATTTATGGAAATTAGCGGTTAAAAATTGGGAATTTAGGGCTTGGAATTGGAGACTTTGATTTAGGGATTTGAGGGGTCGTTTGTGGTCAGATTTTGAGGTATTTGGTATCTATGAACTCGTGAGAGTATAAGGATTCTAGTTTTGTGAATTTATCGGAATCCGAGACGTGGGCCGGGGGGTCCGGTTTGATCAATTTCGGGATTTTTAAGTTAAATTGATAATTTTCGTATGGGTTTCACTCCTTTAGCGTATATTACTCAGAAATGTCCTATCAACAACATTAAGAAAAAAAATATCAAAAATGCAGTTTATGATCAACCTTTAAATCAACAATACTTCCTCCATTATAGGACAACATAGCATGACAATACACTTCCAAGAAAGCACAACCCTCTTCTAGAGTACCCCAGATCATAGCCTTAGTTATTTCACCTACCTTCCAGCTCCTCCAATAAGTAGGATGGGCCTTTGACATTAACATACTGTGTCTGGTAATATGCACCCAAAGTCTTCGACGACGCATTAGGATGATGGCTTGATATGTGTTGTACCCCGTATGTGTGCTCGACATGGTACTTGGTAATATAAAACCTATCAGAACTCTCATACTTTAAAGTGCGTAACTTCCACGGGCAACTCACATCTCTGCATGCCACTGAAGTTAATTTACTGCTACTCTTTCTCATACGAAACATAAAATGCATTTTCACAAAAGCCATCTCCAAGTGTTTCATTAGATCCAATTTGTTGTCAAAACATTTCTCAAGGAAAAAACCTGTACCATCAGGGTGGTTGTGATGTGTAGCTAATGAGTCCACCAAGCCTTCATCTCCAGCTGCCCGATTGACAATATCTGGGAGCTCTTCCGCTCCATCTGCATATTCCGGACCATACAAATTTATTGAATTGTCACCAAAATCATACAAGTTATCAATAAATCACCGAAGCCATCTTTCACCTTTATTTCATCTCGACTTCTAAAATTGGTGGTTGGGTTGGTGGTGGTGGTGGTGGTGGTAGTGGTGTTGTGGCATTTGAACCTAGATGAGACCTTTCAACAGGAACCTTAGCCTCTTCTTCAAACTCATTTTAAACCACAAATATCTTCAAACAAAGCCTCATACCATCAATTGTAACATCAAGGAGGTAAGATTACAAATCATTGTCATTCTTAATGAAGGAAGGAGGAATCTTGTCCCTCTTCAGTACAGAGCTAAGCATATATGTAATATTCAAATTCCTCGAGGAACATGTTAGTTTTTCGCGTTTAATGATGACATCAACAGATTCGTCAAATGTACAATTGCTAGGTATATGTATAGGTACTGTAACCTTTGTATAGGAATTCCAATTCCAACTAGTTGGACTCTCAACCCATTCACCAGAATATAGACCGCATACTAATATATAATCTCTCATTAGTCTATTGTGAACCAGTGGTCTATTCTAACAGTAGTGTATTGTACATTAGTGGTCGAGCACTATGCAGAAATCTTTTGCAAAAACACAAATTAACAATGACGACGAAGATAATTTGAAAACACTTACCAGATGAAGGAGGTACACAATATACCACCTTGAATGAACTATAAATCCAATGTGCCACCTATTGTTTCCCCAAATTTGACAAATCTGAAACCCCCTAATTTGTCGATTTCTTCAACGTAAATGATAAATCAAAAGAATGAAGTTTTGAGAGGAATGGGGAAGAAGGGATACGACCTCTATGTGTTGAATGCAAGAAAAACAAGCTGCAGTGGAGAAATCAGTTATGGGGAAATGGGGATTGGGGCGGCAGATTATTGGGGGGAGAGTGGGTGGGGGAAGGGATGAATTTTTTTTCTCTCTCCAAAATATGGTAATATTACATTTATATGGGTTGAGGCTAAAGTGTAATAAATGAAACTTTGGTGATAAAGACTCGACTTATCCCCTTTACTTTATAATCCCACTTAACCACTAATTAAACATGAAGATCAATCCTATAATAATTAAAACATAAAGGTGATTACTTGGCCAATTCAAGTTTGAAAAGAGGTCACCTCGCCAACTACCCCAGTAACTTTGATTTGTTCAGCTTGAATATTGACTAATGCATAAAGTCATTGTGACGACTCGAATTTTCCACCTTCGGGACCGTGTTGGCGCCCAACATTGTACTCGCTAGGCAAGCCAACGTTACAAAATATAATACCTTTTTCCTTTATCCTTTTATAATTACAGTCTAACAGAACTAAATTAACAGAAAATTAAAGCAGAAGTATATAATTTAAATATTTACTAATATCCCATTTAATGAAAACATAGTCAATACCACCCAGAAGCTGGTATAACTCACGAACTTTCTACAGATTACAACAAATACTGGTCTGGAAGAAAAGATTACATTTGTCTCGAAGAAAATAAAACAGAAATGAAGTAAGATAGAAGGGGACGACAGGGCCTGCGGATGCCTGTAGGACTACCTTGGGTCTCCGGAATGCAGTAACAGCAACCAACCTCTCGATCAGCCACTAGCATGAAATAATAACAGTAATTGTCATTAAATAAATACGGAACATAGTCTCCTACCAATACTCAGCTATAACAAATCCTTAAGGGAGTTTCAAACCACAATAATTAGCCTCAACAGAAATGAATACATAAATAACAACTGATGCAACGTACATCCCGATCCCACTATATAATCAATAACAGTATAAATATTCACCCTTATTACTCCTTGTTACGGCGTGCAACCCGATCTCACCAGTCCATCCTTATTACTCCTCAATATATATATCACCCTTATTCCTCCTATTGCGGAGTGCAACCCGATTGCACCTTTCCACCCTTATTACTCATTGTTGAGGCGTGCAACCCGATCCCACCAGACAATCACATTCTCCCTTATTCTTCTTGTTGCGGCGTGCAACCCGATCCCAATATATATACCAGCACCAATCACAAAATAAAGACAAGTGTTTCACAAGTTAACTCAAATCCTCCACAACACTTATACCTCAATCTAACACAATGGAATATCACTACAATTATGAAGATTCACCAGTTAAAACTACACAGCGAGACCAACCAAAGTGTACCATGATGTACCAATAAACCAATATAACCCAACAAGGAAATAAAAAAGAAACTATGAAACAATTAATACTTCAATAGAGAAATCAATAGTTAACATAAAGCAATTAGACATGGAAACATTTATAAGCAAGTAGCAATTAAGAAAGGAAATAATATAATAGGAAACGGGAAAGGGAACATGTTAAAATGATAATTTGGTGGCGCATAGGTACTCGTCACCACACCTATACACCACACACATGGAATTTCACATAGCAAATAAGTCGGGGATCCCTAATCCCTTAAGTCAAAGTTAAACCAAACACTTACCTCAAGCCAACGGGCATTTCAAAGCTCAATCACCGCTTTACCTCTTGATTCCACCACCAATTCCCTCGTATCTAGTCATAATTAACTTAATAACATCAATAAATGCTAAAGAACTCAATTCCAATGCATAATTATAGGTTTCCCAACATTTTCCCCAAAAAGTCAAAAATTAACCCGAGGCCCACTTGGACAAAACTCGAAATTCGGATCAAAACCCGATTACACATTCACCCCCAAGCTCGGATATATAATTGATTTTGGAATCTGATCTCAAATTGAGGTCCAAATCCCCAAATTTCGAAATTCCTAAATCCTACCCAAAACACCCAATTTTCCCATGAAAATAACTAGATTTTGTGACGGGATCTTACAAAAAGATGAAATAGATTGAAAGAAATGAGTTAGAAATCACTTACCTATGATTTGGAAAAGTTTGGGTCTTTGAAAAATCGCCTATGGAGGTTTAGGGTACGAGAGAATTAAAAAATGGGTGAAAAATCCCATCTTAGTCCTAACTTAACAACTGCAGATGTCACAATTGCGAGAAGGACATTGCAAATGCGAACCTTCGCAATTTCTACTACCTTCGCATTTGCGACCATTATGTCGCATTTGCGACTACTAGCCTTCCTGGACATTCTTCGCATTTGCAAAGTAAATCTCGCATTTGCAAGAACTAAGTTGGCCCTGGCTTCTTCGCATTTGCGATAACTGCCCACATTGCATTTGCGATGCCTGATCTCGCAATTGCGAGATCAGAGGCCTGCTACACACAACAGATGCTCCAGCTATATTTTCTAAGTTCTAAACACTCCGTAGCCTATCCGAAACTCACCCGAGCCCTCGGTGCTCCAAACCAAACATGCACGCAAGTCTAAAAACATCATACAAACTTGCTCATGCGATCAAATCGCCAAAATAACATCTTAAACAATGAATTTAATACCAAAACTCATGATTTCCTTAAGAACACTTGAAATTTCTTTTTTTACAATCGAATATATTTCGGTACGATATCAGTTATTCGTTATTAGTTTTTTAAATATCAGATACCTTACCTAATACCAAATATTTTAAAAAGATAAACTAAATACCATACTAATTATGATATACCGAATACCAAATATCAATTTTTTTATTTCAATACTGTAATTTAGTATTACCATATTATGCACAACCCTAAGGGTGAGGATCACTATTTATTAGGATCTTTTCCCTACTTTGTTTTTAGAATTAACGAAGGAAATAAATGCTTCAATTAAGAAACACACAGAGACATACATTAAGGGGTCGTTTGATTTGAAGATAATTTATGTTGGAATTAGTTATAGCGGGAGTAGTTATGCTGGAATTAGTTATCCTGGTATTATTTCTTATCGACTACTCCTATTTGGTATGTTGTACTAATCCTGCGATTGTTAATTTTACTACTTTATCCTGCAATAACTTATCTTGAGATTACTATTTCACCCTCTGGCCGGTATAAGTTATCTCAGTACTATTTTAAATCATGGGATAAAATATCCTAGGATTATTAACAAAACGAAAGATAAAACAGTACTGAATTTTTATCTTAAGATTATTTTTACTTATCTATCATACCAAACGACTCCTAAGTGGGAAATCAGGTGGATTGAGCCAGGGTTTTCATAAAAATAAAATAAACACGCAAAAAATCATGGAGATCCAACATTTAAATACGCACATAAAATGAAAATTAACTTTATAAAAATAAAACTTTATATAATAGTTGAACATATGATTTTTCTGGAGGATTATGTTGATACATACAAAATATAGTGGCACATTCATTTTGTCACAGAGAATATATAACAAAATCGAACATTAGGGGGAATAATTTTGGATATATTCTTACTTGTCCTTTTTTAGTTTCTAGATCTGCATTCAGATTCTCGACTTATAAGAAGATGGAGAAAACTATTGGAGATAAGAGAATAGAAGAATCCAATATTACTTAATAAATGTCACCATTTTTGCATGTGGAAATCGGTTTATATTTTACTAGGCTCTATTCGTATTTTGTCAGCAGCCACATATTCCCTCCCAACTCCAAAGAATGGACCATATGTACTTCATTTAAAAAAGAAAAAAAAGAAAAAAGAAAAAAGAAAAAAGAAAAAATGGACGGCTCACCTACGTCTGTTTGTTTTCTTATCCCTTTCTGTGAAATAACAAGTTTGGCTACCCTAGTCACATAGTTTACTTTATATACTATATTTATTTTTGACCATTTCCTTGAGAAGTGAAATTACTAAACAACAGACCAATCAATTAACTTCTTGATGCATGTGTTGAAATAAGTAATGCATATAACCACTTAGCCTTCAGTTTTGTCGATCTGTGCTTAATTACATAATATCCTATAAATCAATCTTTATTGTTTTGTTTTTCTGGTAATCACAAATCTTGATTTTAAATATTCCATTTGAAGTAAGATATTGTTCTGTTTGGAGTAACGTGACATTCTCAGGAATCTACTATCAAATTACACATGTAACATTACTTTTAAACTTTTTCTTTCGTTGTATCTTAGCTTATACCATGTGATATGTCCCTAAAAGTTGCATCAAGAAGGTGAGGTATGCTAAGTTTTGTTAAGGAAAAATAGGAAAAGTTTAAGGATGTTATGCATTTCTTTAGGGCCAAAATATCAGTAACTTGACTACCATATACAATTTCCGGTAGTACGATTTGAAGTTTACGAGTTCAGATTTAAGTTACGATTTGAATTTTTAAAATAAACACATAATTTGATTAAAGCTACTAAATTCGCCGAACTCGTAAGCTATACTCTATCTCCACCCCTTTTTTCCCTCCCATATAAGGCTGCAGAAATTATATATATTTCCAATCTAGGGTGTTATAGTGTGTCTCTATATAAAGGTCTTTAAAACAACTCCCCACTGTGGGATACAAATGGTTACACGCCTTTAATAATATGTCTCACAGTTTCCATTAAAATGGAAATGGGACATGATTGATTGAAACCTATTTGGCAAAGTGGAGAGGTTTCACATGTCATGAAAACTCTAAAAAGATCCATTAGTAGTTCAGACATTTTCATCTTTTATAATTTCGAAAAATCTTATTGAATATCTTTGTCCTAGAGTGGGAAGACTGCCTGCCGAGTGCTCTACACGTCAACTTGTTAAATTTAAATTTAAAGTTTGGGTTCGAATTGATAGCCAGCAATCCAATTCTAAGTGGCAGACTACATTAAGGTTGTACAACCCACATTTGAAAACGGCTGAGGGCCAAATATACATCTATACTGTGAGAAAAAATTTATATATATTTTTCGTTATGCTTTAGGTCCAAACATATTCTTATCGTAATACTATTAGTTCAAATATATCATTCTTCTATTAATTAAGTTTGTCTAAGTTGGAATTCAATCTTATGTGGTACTGATATTTAATGAGGTGAATGTCACATGACATGCCACCTCAACGCCTCTAATCAATATATAAAAGACTAAAATTTGACATACAATATTTTTATGGTAGCGGTAATGATTACTACTAGAAATTCGGCGAAAAACGACCAAGAAAAACCGATCAACTTTGGTCGGTCAAAAAACCGGCCAAAAACAGACCAAAGTTGGTCGGTTTTTCAAAATATTTTAATTTTTAATTTTTTTTACGACTTTGGCGCAAAAAAATGCGGAAAACTATTTTTGAGTCCCGCGCAATTTATTTTTCAAGAAACCGACCAACTTTGGTCGGTTTTTGCAATTAAAATAAATAAAAATTAATATTAAAAAAATCGACCAACTTTGGTCGGTAAATTCGGCCGGTCATTTTAAAAAACCGACTAACTTTGGTCAGTAATTTTATTTTTTAATAAAACTGACCAACTTTGGTCAGTTATTTTCGTGCGAAAATACAATTAAAAAATATAAATAAAAAATAAGACAATCTTAAAACAAAATGCACCAATGGTCTAGTGATAGAATAGTATCTTGCCACAGTACACACCCCGGTTCGATTCCCAGATGGTGAATCTTTTGATTATATAATTAAAATACCAACCAAATTTTGGTCGGTTTTTTTTTTTTTGCAATTTTTTTTGAATTTAATTGACTGACCAACGTTGATCGGTAATTTCCGATCAACTTTGGTTGGTATATTAAAACGACCATCAAAATACCGTCCAAGCGTATTTGGTCGGTAATTGGCCATAACCGACCAAAGTTGGTCGGTTTTTTTGGTCGGTATTTATCAAATTTCTAGTAGTGAATGGCAATAGTGGTGGAGGGGAAGAAAATTTTAATGGTAAAAAAAATAGAAGGGAGGGGTAAAATGGTTAGGGGCACTGAGATGGCAAGCCATATGACATCCACCTCATCAAATGTCAGTGCTACGTAGGATTGAATATTCAATTTGGACAAACATAACAGAAAATGGGTATATTTGAACCAATAATATAACAACAAGGGTATATATGAACTCAAAATAACGAATGGTACATTTAAACCTTTTCAGATAGTACATGAGTATATTTGGCCCGTTTCCATATTGGAAACCATAACAATTTTTCTTTCCGCATGCTCATTTTGAGGTCCAATTAATTTGTATTTCCTGTTGAAAAGTTCAATTTTAAGGATAAAATGTTCCTTAATAAAAACGACCTCTTTCTATAATTAATATTATGGAGTAACTAGTAAGCTAATAATAATGATAATTAATTTGCCATAATAACTTAAATTACAATATTGTATTAAAAAAGCTTTACATTGTAAAGTACATAAATTAAATCTTTTTCTTCTTGGCCTTGCAATGGAAAAATGGGGACGTGGAAAGCGTGGATATTTGTGGTACAAAGAATGAAAGAAAGGAACTTCTCCACGTATTGCATGTCATAAAATTAAAGTTGAGGGTTAAGTGTAGCAAAAAAAAAAAAAAAAAAAAAAAAGCACAAAGAAAATCATTTTAAAGTCATTGCTTGTGGTGTTCCCTTTCATATTTGTAATATGGAAAGAAATTTTAATTGTTGTTTATAAGCTAAAGAAGCCTTAATTCCCAATCATGAAAATTAATTAAAATACAATGTTTTGGCAAAGGTGAAGGAACATCAAAATATCAAATTGAAACAGAGGAAACTTGCGACTGAAATTTAGACAAATCTGAATTTGACATTAGTAAATTGTGACACGGAAATAATATAAAACATAAAACAAAAGGGACCCCTCCAAAAGAAAAAAAAAAAAGAACTAACGAAAATAATGTCTCGTCTTTTTTCGTCCTAGGAATAATAGCATACTATTTAGTTCTAGAAACCAAACCTGCAAAACCAGAAAAAAATATAACAAAAGCACTTTGCAGTATCACCATATATGCATTTTTCATAGTAATATCTAAGTTGATATTTATCAAAGTATAGAAATACAGATACAACGTCGTATTTATATATCAGGAAACCTAAGACCTGACCCACAAAGCTATCCCATCCCCCTCACAACAAAACGAAAGAAAGTAAAGAAGAAACAGAAGCAGAAGAGGGGAACTCTAGATAGGCTTTTTAACTGCAAAAAGATACTAAGTTCTTATTAGAGTTCATACATTGAATGCTTTCCTATTAAAATATTATATTAGATTTGAAAGAATCTAGTTGGGAGTATATTATATTTATATTTATATTTATTGAGAAAGAGAAAAAAAGGGAAATTAGTATAATGGGAAGGGGAAGGGTAGAACTGAAGAGAATAGAAAACAAGATAAACAGGCAAGTTACTTTTGCTAAGAGAAGAAATGGACTTCTCAAAAAGGCCTATGAACTTTCAGTTCTGTGTGATGCTGAAGTTGCTCTTATAATCTTCTCTAACCGCGGCAAGCTCTATGAATTCTGCAGCAGCTCAAGGTACGTTTTATACAGTTGAATGTTTACTGTTTGTTCGTGTCGCTCCATTTAAGCTCATCATATATCTTAAATTGCACATATTTGTAAAAAAAATGATTTGAGTAAGGTTTTCAGTGATTTCTAATCTTGTTTTAATAGGGTAGGGATTTAACAAGTTTGAAAGAGATACAACTCTATGTGTCCATTGTACCCTGTGTCTAACCTTTCATTCCTTCCTTTAACTTTTTTTCTTGAGTTTTATTGGTTGGGTATAGGTGTGAGATCTGAGTAAGAATATATATACGTATATATTTATTTTAACCTAGAGTAGTAGGACTCGTGGCTGCTGACTTATAAGGGTGCAAGCCAATTTGCCATTTGATCTGCAGATCTAACTTCTTCTTTTGTAAATTACAAATGTAACTGGTATCTCAAGAATCCAGAAGAAGTAAATAAAGCTCTTTGGTTGTGATTTGATGTTCGACAATTTTCCCTTCGTTTAATTATCTCCACTTTTTCTTCAACAAGTACAAAAGAAAAAGCCTTATAATATGGATCTAAAGCTGCTGGAGCTTGGAAAAGAATTGATGTGGTTTTGAGTATTTCTTCTGTATTTTGCCTGTGAAAATGGTACCCAATAATGCTTATAACATTTGCAGACTTGAGATTTTCCTTTCAGTCTGAAGCTTTAAAATCATAATCATATCTTTATACTAGCACTTTTGCTTTTCCGGAAGAAATTCTCATTTTTACCTTAATTAGTATAGCAACTTACATAACAAATACTAACAACTAACTTTTTCATGCCTATGAAATTAGCATAATGTCTTAGAATGAATTAATTTTTATGAGCATATCGAATCGGAGTTCCTTAAGTAGCCACGGAACCTATAGTTATGCTTAGATTACCGTGCTTGGTGGAGAAGAAGCAAAGTAAAAGTACACTGGCTTCCTGCCTTGTTCTCTGTCTTGAACTGGGATTGCTCGCTAGATAGGTCAGGTTGAAGCAAGATTTTATGAGAACATATTCCCTATATTCAGCGACAAGGGCGGAACGACCTCATCACGTAATTGATTTCCAGTATTTCTATCTTACTAAGATAATATTTTAATCGTCTCTTTCTTAACGGGACTTGCCTATATATGGTGCTTTCATCTAATTTTGACACAATCACACAAATGCTCTTAATTGATAAATTGGTGGCATTTAAAGATGCACTAATACTTCTTTCTGACTGTACTTTATTATTTCAATTAATCCTTCCTTGCATATCATTAGTTGTCTTTTCTTTTTAGGAAAACAACATCATGGAAACATATTGATCTATATACGCGACACCAACTCTTAAAATTAAGATATAAGTTCGATGCACTATTATATATAATTAGGTCCAGTTTTATCCACAATTGCTTTTAGTTCACTTAGGAATTTATATATCAATTTGGCATACATTGACAGACATACAAGGGGTTATATTGATATACTAGCTAGTGTATGAGTATATTATACATCTATCTCGACATTCTCATATAAGTCTCTAATCAAACTCAACACATACGGCAAACAGTAGATCTAATGTAAGTGAAGCAACAATAACTAAGCCTTAAAATCAACTTGTTAATATTGCCAACGAATCATTTTTTCCATTGTATTCTGCAAAGTATTTGCTATGTCTGTATTGATTTCAACATAGTGTAGGTTTTTAAGACTTTTTCATGTGCTTTTACGTTTATCTTGTATCTTTTTAGCACCTTAAATCATCATGATAGTATACTATTGAAGTGTGTGACCATCTCATTAACATATGTTTGCTCTGGTATCATGTTGAAGTATGTGATCATCTCATCTAAAAGCTTAAATTGCTGCTAGATTTTATTTCTAGTACACTCATAATGTGGATACTTTGGATCACAAATACTCAATATTTACTCCCATATAGTATTATTGGTTTCACAATCATTCTATAAGACTGACATAACATGGTGAGAACGAAACATAGTATGAGAAATTATATTTTTTCATATAAATGAGGAATTCCACAGAGGTATCAAAAGGGACGCTGTGATTCCAACTGTTAGAATATTTAGCATATCCATTTATCTCATTTTGCCACAGCTAATTTACAATCAGTTCGAGGAATTCAAAGTAGGAGAAGTAAGTCCCAAACTGAAGTAATTATAACTTATAAGCAAGCCACTATAAAAAGACAATTAGTGAGAGATAAAATCAAGCATGCATTATGCTCTACATGATGGTTGCGTTGAAGACCGATTAGACCTCATATATCTTTGTCTTTGATTAATTAGTTTTTTTCTTGGTTGAAGTACTATGGTTTGGGCTTTACTTTTAATATTATGGTAAGAATACACTTGTTGACCTCTTGTCTATGAGTATGAGTAGGGGTGGCAAAATAGTTAAAAAAAACAGTTAACCACCCATATTATCTACTAAAAAATAGGTTAGATAATGAACTTTTTAAAAATGTGTCGAATATGGATAAGAACCATATTATCCATTTAGAAAATGGTTATATTAGTAACCAATGGATGACCAATGGGTCTAACTTTTACATTTGTAAAGCCTCAAATTAGGGGTTCCTCAAGTTAGGGAGACTAAGAATTCTCCCAAAAGTGATCATATGCAAGAATTCATGGATAGTACGGTTACCCATATTATCCACCGGTTAACCCGTTTTTTATCCGTATTAAATATGGGTCGGGTCGGATAATTGATCTGTTTTTTCATTACCCGTTTTCAATCCGAACCATATCTGACTCGACCCGCCCGTTTGCCACTCCTATCTATGAGTAAATAAAGTATTCTTTTAGGCTTCTAGACGATGTTCCCAAATTTGGCAAAAATATGACCATTTCATCTAAAAGCTTAAGCTATTAGAGATAGTAAATTTTTATGTACTTAATTGTCATCTTAATATACCTTCTCATGTGCCGGGCTTGATTCTTTTTCATGACCAGAGCACATGAAAGTTCTTTTTTGATTATTAGTCGTTGTGAGACTTGAACCCAAAATCTTTGCCTTGTCTGATATCATTTAGAAGTGAGAGATCACCATTTTTATTTACTTAATTATTATCTTAGCACTGTCACTGTTCTACAACTTGCCTTTTTTCTAGTATATCCAAGACACTGGAGAGATACCACAGATGCAGTTACTCCAACCTTGAAGCTGGCCAATCTTCAACCGATTCTCAGGTTCATTCATCTCCCTTAGATTTGTAACTGACTTAGTAATTTACTATTTAGTTAAAAAAAAAAAAGGAACAATTTATCTTTACCTTCTCTTTCAAGTTTCATCGAGTTAGATTCTTTGGATGAACTAGGTAAAATTAAACAGTAACTAATTATATACTCCCTTCGTTTCTTTTTACTAGTTTTCTAACACGCGCGTTGCATCGTGTGTTTCATAGTATAAGTACAAACTTCTTAAAATGATATACATCATATTAGAATAGTGTATATGAGTTACACGAAATTAGAATGGAAAAAGTGCAAGCTTAAACTAAATACATAGCAATCAAATATTCAACTTAATAATTTTCTTATTTGTGACATTTCATGTTTCTAACAACACCAAATTTAAATTTGAATATGAGCAACATCGACTATAGTTACAAATGCTTCACATTTTAAAGTTCGTGTCATATTTATAAGAAATTGTAACCTCAGCCGTTCCATAACTGCATACATATTAATAGGTTGTTATCAAATAAAGGTAATATTTTGTAGAAGCTGTGTAGAAATTGGATCACCGTATACCTTTATTTAGATGGATATAATAGATCATTGTCAATTTCATGGTGTGCATCTCCAAAGAAGTAGTAGTTTATTTATTACAAAGATACACGTTATGATCCAGTCTAGTAGTTCAATGGCTACGTAAGATCGCGCCACATCATCTAAGTAAACTCAGATGACTCTTATTTATTTGTATTATTATTTATAAAATAGAAAAGATATTCCACCATTGTCCTTTACACTTTCCTACTCTCTCCTCTATTTCCTTCAATTCAAAGATTTCAGAATTGTCGCCAACATTTTCTTCCTTTAGAAATTGCTTCTCCATTACCAAGCAATTTGTTCACGATACTACAGATCAAGCCCAACAACAAAAGTTGAAGCTGCACGACTCATTAACACAGACCTATTAGTGCATCAGTCCATCAGTCCACCAAGATCAACAATTTTGTAGCTCTATTTTTTAGTTGTATATTTCATATACATGTGTGTAATTGTTTGTAGACTAAGTAGTAGAATAATATTACACAAGTCAGTTGAATGTTTTAAAGACCGACTGACCTTCTCTCTCTAATTTAGAAACCTTAGGGTTTTCTTTAATCTCTTTTGTTCATCAATGAATTTGGTGATATTAACATAGTATCAGAGCAGGGAATCAGTTTCATCTCGACATAAGCTTCACTCCGATGTTACCCTTGATCGGAGTTTTCGTCTCTTCTGTTTGGTTCGGTGATTTGGGATTTCCATTGGAGCGTGATTTTCTTGAAGGAAAATTGGGGATTTCTTTGATTTTGTGCTGAAATCGACTCTCGTGGTCATATTTTGCTGAAATCCAAAGGTTATCGACATTTTTTACTTCATGCGAGTTTCGTCCTAGGGTTTTGCCTACTCAGAATTTACTTCTCTATTTCAAAAGGCCGGTAATATTCTTCCTATCTACAAATTTACAACCTGATTCTCATCATGTTTAAGACATATTCTGTGGTTTGCATGCCGTATATGTAGACATTGTTATTCTCCTCAAGTTGACTCCATTTCGGTGATTGTATATGTGTGATTGTGTGGTTTGACTGAGCCTGCTGCTATGGGTAGCATTCGCGATAATGTGGATAATACCACGACCTCTAACTCTAGAGGTTTTGTACTTTTTTCCCTAGATCCCTCTCATCCCTTGTATGTACACCCTTCGGACAGCCCTAGTAGCCAATTGGTTTCGATACCTTTTAATGGCTCTCGCTTTGTTCTTTGGAGAAGTAGCATGTTTACTTCTTTGTCCGTCAATAACAAACTAGGGATCCTAGATAGGAGAATATCTCAACCTAGTCCAAACTCAACTTATTACCCATATTGGGAAAGATGTAATGATATGGTCAAGTCTTGGATCATAAATTTTGTATCTAGAGAAATTGCCACTAGTGTAATGTATTTTAAGACAGCCAAAGCGGTCGAGAAAGACATTAATGAGAGATTTGGGTAGTCTAATGGGTCAAAATATCTACATATTCAGAGGAAGATAAGTACAATTGTCTAGGTTCTTCATACATAGCTAATTACTTCACTAAACTTAGAACACTTTGGGATGAGTTAAATTCTTCCTATGCGGGACCTGTTTGTTCATGTGGAGCTCTTCTCAAGTTCATAGAAGATCAACATATGTTTTAGTTCCTTAATGGGTTAAATGAATCTTATTTCACTGTCAAAAGCACCATCATGATGATGAGTCCCTTACCACCCATAAGTAAAGTCTCTTCTATCCTACAATAGGATAAGAGCCAGAGAGAAGCACCACGTGCTCCTATTTTTTCTGGCAATTCTGCATCTTTTCTGGCTTCTTGTTAGTGTTTAGCAGAGAAAGCATCAAATGGCATAAAGAAGAAAAGGAGAGATATGTTATTAAGCTGAATGGAGAGCTGTTTAAATACAAATAGATCCTAACAGAATTGCAGTAAATACTGAAGCAGAAACTTCCTAATAATCGGGAACTAATCAACAAACAACTACATGCCTAAAGACTAGAAAATTCACAACTGAAAAATCTTAAGCCTAGGAACAGAAAATATCTAAGTATCTTCTGCAATTCTAAAACATGTCAGCAGCTACATCATCGCCAACTTAGCTGCTACATCAGCATAATCAAATAACAGCTTATGAGGCATCTTGCAACACTCCTCCTTGCCTCAAGAGCTGTAAATCCTAAGTTTCATTCTCAAGAGCTCAAATTTGCCTACTGGAAGAGATACTGTAAAAATATCAGCCAGTTGTTCTTCCGTTTTGTAATGCACCAGATTCACCAGACCATCCTTTTGCACTTCTCTCAGAAAATATAGTTTCACATTGAAATGCTTGGTCTTTTCGTGAAATACTGGATTGTGAGAAATAGTTATAGCAGCTAGGTTGTCTACAAATACCTCAATGCTTTCTTTAATCTCCAAACCAAGCTCGCATAATATTTTCTTTATCTACAAAGCTTGATTGATAACAGTTGTAGCAACAACGAATTTTGCCTCTGTAGTTGATTGAGCAACAATCTCTTGCTTCTTAGAACACCAAAAAAAATAGCATGAGCCAAAACTAAAATAGTACCCTGAAGTACTTTTCATATCTTCAACAGAACCAGCGCAATCACTATCAGAAAATCCCTAAAGTTTGAAATTCTGACACTTGCTAAATCTGAGTCCATAATCTATTGTTCCTTTGACATACCCGAGCACTCTTTTTGTAGATTCATATGCAATTCACTTGGAGAATTAAAGAATCTGGATACTACACTTACAACATACAGTATGTCTGGCCTTGTTGCTGTAAGATACCTTAGACATCCAATTAAGCTTGTGTAACTTCCTTCTTGTACTTTTTTAGCACCATCATCCTTCATTAGCTTCTCCTTTTGATTCATAGGTGTGCTCATACTTTTGCAGTCTTCCATTCTAAATTTCTTTAGAATTTCTTTTGCATATTTTTTCTGACAAATGGATATTTAATCTTGGACTTGTTTAATCTCCATTCCAAGAAAGAAAGCCATCTCTCCAAGATCTGCGATTTTAAAAAATTTCATCATCTCTCTTTTAAACTCTTCTATGAGCACAACATTACTTTCTGTTACTAAAAGATCATCAACATACAGAGAAATGATAACAACGTCAGAGTTACTGTGCTTTATATAAAGAGTTGATTCGCTTAGGCTTTTTTGTAAACCTAAGTTAGAAAGATGATCATCAATTTTACTGTACCAATCCCTTGGAGCTTGCTTTAAGCCATAGAGAGCCCTTTTTAGCAAATAGTCTTTGTCTTCTTGCCTTTTCACAACAAACCCTTCTGGTTGTTCAACATAGTTTTCTTCCTGCAAGAAACCATTCGAAAAGGCTGATTTAACATTCATTTGGTAGATTTTCCACCCCTTTTGTGCCGCAATTGCCAAAAGAAGTTTGATTTTGTCAAGTCTTGCCACATGTGAAAATGTTTCAGAAAAATCTACACCAAAAATCTAAGCATAGCCCTTCACCACAAGCCAGTCTTTGTGCCTGTTCACTGAGCCATCTGCATTTAGCTTAGTGCAATAAATTTAACTCCAATGATCTTTTTGTCTCAAGGTCTTTCAACAGCACCCACGTGTCATTTTTCTCAATCATGGTCAGCTCTTCCTGCATTGCAGCTATCCATTTCTTGTCTCTTTTAGCTTCTACATATTCGACAGTTTCAAAGACTGCTACATTACATCTTTGATAGATATCTGAAAGTGATCTGGTTCCTCTAACTGGAAGATGGTCGATGCGCTCCTCAAGATTTTGCAACTCATTAGCTTCCATTTCTTGTTTATCTTCATCCCAATTCCATTGCTTTTTCTCAACAAATTCCACATCTCTGCTTATCAATTTTTTTTCAGTTTGTGGATGGAAAATTCTGTAAGCTTTTGACTGCAAACTATAACCAATGAAAACTCCAGGTTCCGCCTTCTTGTCAAGTTTATCCCTTTTCACCTGAGGTATGTAAGAAAAACATAAGCAACCAAAAATTTTAATGTTCCTTAGTGAAGGTTTATACCCATGCCAAGCTTCAAAAGTTTTTGACTATTCACTGAGTTTGTGGGTAGCATATTTAACAAAAATACAGCAGTATTGGCTGCGTTTGCCCATAACTTTCGGGGAAGCTCTTTCTCATACAGCATACACCTTTTCATCTCTATGATAGTCCTATTCTTCCTTTCACTTACTCCGTTTTGCTGTGGAATATATGGAGTAGTAAGTTGATGCTCTATTCCAGCAACTTCACAAAAGCTTTTGAACTGATCTAAAGTGTACTCGATCCCATTATTTGATATAAGCACTTGTATTTTGCAACCACTTTGATTTTCTACCACGACTTTGAATCTCCAAAAAAACTTCAGCGACTTCTGATTTGAATCTTAAGAAGTATATCCAACAGATCCTCAGTGTTGTGAAGAGCATGAAGCGAGGAAAAGCGACAACCCCCATTTCACGAGAAATGAGAAGCGAGAAGCAAAACGCTCGCTTTTTTAAGTGAAGCGGAATTTAAAAAAAATAAAATAAATACTGCATAGACAACATATGTAATTGTAAGTAAATATTCAATACTTCAATTAAAAAACTAAAGAGTAGCATAATTAAAGCACAAAATGAGCATCATATTCTTCTACAAGATTGTCAAATTCTTATATTCCACTATCATTATTATATTGCTCTTCATCTTCTTCAACTTCTTCTTCTTCATCAACTAGGGACAAAGTAGTAGAAATTCGGCAGAAACTGAAAAAATTGGGCAAAAATTTTTTGAAAAAAATTCGCCAACATTTCGCCGCTTTTTGGATGTTTAGAAAGAAAAAGAAAAAGAAAAAAGAAAAAAAAAGAAGAAGACTGAAAATCAAAAGTGCAGAAGTAGAACATACTGTACTGAAGAAGAAGAAGAACAACCCTAGTTGTTGCTTTGAGATTATTTCAGAAATCAGAAGTTGATGAAGAAGAGAAGAAGAAATCACTGCTGTTGTTGAAGAAAAACCCTAGTCTCGCTGCTGTTAAAGAAGTCCAGACAGTGTTTATGGTTTAGAAAACCTCATTTTTTAATAAAATAGAGCTTGAGTTAATTTTAAACATAGAAGCGGACGCTTCTTCTCGCTTTACCGCTTCTCGTTTTTACAGAGAAGCATTCGCTTTTTTCGTACCAGAGTCGCTTTTATTACCTCAAGCGCTGCCCTTCATGACTCGCTTTGCTTCTCGCTTAAAGCGAGGAAGCGAATGCTTTTTTAATCACTGCACATCCTTGTTAGATCATCAATAAAAATAATGTAATACCTGCTTCCCTTCCATGATGGAGTTCTTTGGGGACCTCCAAGATTTGTATGAACCAGCTGCAATTTTTGAGTTTCTCTCCAAGTTGATTTTGTGAATGACAACCTTATTTTCTTACCAAGCAGTAAGTTGATGCTCTATTCCAGCAACTTCACTAAAGCTTTTGAAATGATCTGAAGTGGATTTGATCCCATTATTTGATCTAAACACTTGTATTTTGCAGCCACTTTGATTTTCTACCACGGCTTTGAATCTACAAAAAACTTCAGCGACTTCTGATTTGAATCTTAAGAAGTTTATCCAACACATCCTTGTTAGATCATCAATAAAAATAATGTAATACCTGTTTCCCTTCAATGATGGAGTTCTTTAGGGACCTCCATGATCTATATAAACCAGCTGCAATTTTTGAGTTGCTCTCCAAGTTGATTTTGTGAATGACAATCTTATTTGCTTACCAAACTGACATGCCTCACAACTTGGGAGTTCCTCTTCAAGTGGAGGTAAGCCTTTTGCCAGCTCCTTTTTCCATATATACAAAATAACCTTATGGTGGAAGTGACCCAACCTTTTATGCCAAGTTTCTGCAACGATGGGCTGACTTGAAAAAGCTAGTTGTTCCTCTTCCATCGGATTCAGATAAAAACTTTTCCCTGCATTTTAATTCTAAATAATTACTGACCACTTGGATCAATTATCAGACAGGCCTTATCTTCAAAAAAATAATTTGAATCCATTTTCTAGCAATTGTCCAAGACTTAATAAATTCCAATCAATTTTTGGAACAAACAAAACTTCAGAAAATAAGTTTTGTACCTTTATAACTCTGAATAACTATGATCCCCATTCCTTTTGCTGGGAGGTATTCTCCATTTCCAATTCTGACTCGTGCTGTAACTGATCTATCAAACTTTCTAAAAAGCTTCTCATCACTGGTCATGTGGTTTGTACAACAACTATCACAAGCCAGCTGTCACTTCAAATACTAGATGCAAAACATGATGCGACAAAGAGTTGTTCTTCCTCATGTTGATTTGCAACTTGAGCTTCTCCCTGTTGTTGAGATCCTTTTTCCTTATAGATGATCTCAGCATGCCCAAGTTTCTGACATCTCCTACATCTCATATCCGGTTTTCTCCAACATTTGAAGTGAGGAAGATTCTTCCTTCTACAATGCTGACATGGAGGAAATCTTTCTCCTTTATTGTTGTCAGAGTCACTGCTACTACCATTATTAGTAGAAGCCTGATTGTATCTAGCATGATTCTTTTTCCCTTTCAGTTTTTTGTATTTGCTTCCAGCATTGTTTTGTAACTTGGCCTGTAGTGCACCTTCTATTGACCATTCTTGTCTCATTAACCTTCTTTGCTCATGTGCCTGAAATGCATTTGACAATTCTACCAAAGTGATGTTTGACAGATCCTTAATATTTTCTAAGGAAGCAATAGTTGGTTCAAACTTCTCAGGTAGTGTTACAAGAATTTTCTCGACAATCCTACTATCAGGAAGTTTAGTACCCAACATTCTTCCTTATTCACAATAATAAGAAGTCTATCTGAAAATTCTTTAATAGTTCCAGATTCCTTCATTCTTTGCATCTCAAATTCTCTGATGAGATTCATCACTTTCATGCATTTGATTCTCTCATCTCCTTGGTATTTTTCTTTCAGAAAGTCCCAGATTTCTTTTGCTGATTCTAATGTCATGACTCTGGAAAAAAATTGTTGATGAAATCCCATCATATAAGCAAGATTTCGCCTTGGATTTCCTTGTCTTCTGCAATTTAAAAACATGTCAGCAACTACGTCATCGCCAACTCGGCTGCTACATCGGCATAATCAAATTACAGCTTATGAGGTATCTTGCAACACTTCTCCTACTCCTTTCAACAATAACAACAGTAACCTCACTCAGAGAATCAACTTTGACTCCAAAAGGAATGTAAATCATGTGTCTTGCAAGTATTGCAAGAAGATTGGATATACTGTGGACAAATGCTATAGGCTGCATGGATTCCATGCTGATTTTAAATTCGCTATGAACAAGAAATCAACTTCTTGTGTCCAGACTAAGATTCCATATGCCCCTCTTCCTTCCTCTTATGTTGCTTCCTATGATAAATTAGCTTATGGTTTCACCAAGGAGCAATATCAACATCTTCTAAATCTGTTTCAACAAGTTCAGCTCTCTACTGGGATGTCTCCTATTGTTTCCTCCACAGAAGACTCTGCATTTGCTCAATTTGCAGGTTTCTGTAGTGCTTATGTTGCTGATTCCCTTATTTCTCATGCATGTGCATCTTCACATCTAGGTGTTTGACCTTGAATTTTGGATTCATGAGCCACTAACCACATGACTTCACATAAACATTTACTTCAAAACCTTACACATTTACCTAAATCATTCCTTGTTACTTTACCTAATGGTTATAAAGTAAAAGTTATATCAGCTGGTTATAAAGTAAAACTTACACACCTTAGACATGATATTAGTCAATGTTCTTCTTGTTCCTTCTTCCACTTCAATTTAATTTCGATTCATCAACTTATTACATAGTTGGATTGCATAGCAGTACTTACTAAAACTAATTATATTTTACAGGGCCCTTTTATGAAGAGGCCACTGGTAATTGGTAAGGTTGCTAGGAGATTATACTATCTACATCTAGATACTAAACTATTTCCATCTTCATTTAGTACTTCTATGGTTCAATCTAGTTCAATTCCTAGTAATAAAAAGTTCATTTACTTTTTGCTTCAATAAATTACCTTCTATTGCTATTGACTCTACTTGTAATCAGACATCCATCATTAATAAAATGGACTTGTTTTGGCATCAAAGATTAGGTCATATGCTTTTTCATAAAATAAACTCTATTTCTTATTTATCTGATAAAGTTTCTTCTAAACAATTTTTCTTTGCCCAATGGCTAGACAAGAAAGGTTATCATTCATGATAGTTATATGCATTTTACTGCTCCTTTTCAACTAGCTCACAATGACATTTGGGGACCCTATAACACTAAGACCTATAATGGATTCAGGTATTTTCTCACTCTAGTTGATGATTATACTAGACTACTAGAGTGACCTGGACACATCTTCTCTCTTGTAAGAGTAATGCCTTCTCTGTCCTTAAAGCTTTTACATCCATGATTAAGGTGCATTTCAAATTCTTTGTTCATACTTTTAGGTCAGATAATGCTTTTAAAATAGGTAGTAGTGCTGAAGCTACTACTTTATTTAGAGGTGAGGGTATTCTTCACCAAACCACTATTCCTCACGCTCCATAACAGAAAGTGTTGTGGAGAGAAAACACAAACACATTTTGGAAGTTGCCACGACCCTTTTGTTTCAATCTAAGATTCCTCTTAAATTTTAGGGTGAATATGTCCTCACTGCTACTTACCTTATTAACAGAATGCCTTCACGTCTCTTACTCAACCTCTCTCCTTATGAAAATTTATATGGCAATCCACATACCTATGAACACTTAAAATCTTTTGGCTGTCTTTGCTTTACCACAACTCCTAAGGTTGGCAGGGACAAATTCCAGTCAAGAGCCATCTCTTGTCTATTTCTGGGTTACCCTATGGTAAGAAGGTTACAAACTACTGAATCTTTCTAATTTTTCTGTTTTCTTCTTTAGAGATGTGGTATTTTATGAGCATGTTTTTTCTTATAACTCGTCCCCTCCTTCTTCTTCCTTTCATTCTTTTGTGAAACCATTTATGGACTCCCCATCTCATGTTCCTACTACCCCTCCTATTCCTAAAGATATTCCTCTACCAATTCCCAATCCTCATATGTCTCCTTTAGCATCTTCTCCTTCTTATCTTAGTCCTGTCCCATCCAATCTGCCTTCTCTTAGCCCTTCCTACTCTTAACATTCCTTCTCCTTCTTCCCCTAGTTCTCCTATCCGTAGGAAGTCCCTTAGAACTGTTGCCAAGCCTACCTACCTAATTGACTATGTTTGCAACTCTGCCCTACTTCCTGCTCCTCCTACTGATCTTTCTAGGGTTTCTCTTAGTGATTATCATATGCATGAGCCCCAGTTGTACCAGCATGCAACATCAAACCCTACTTGGCAGGAGGCTATGCTACAAGAATTTAGGTCTCTTGAAGCAAACCAGACCTGGGACATTATTCCTCTACTACCTAATAAGACAAACATTCCTTGTAAGTGGGTCTATAAGATCAAACAAATGGATGATGGATCTGTTAAAAGGTATAAAACAAGGTTGATTATTAGGGGTGATGCTCAAAGAGAGGGTATTGACTTCACTGAGACCTTTTCCTGTGTGGTCAAGCTGACTACTATTAAATATTTGTTGACCTTGGTTGTCAAGAGAGGTTGGACTGTTTTTCAGCTTGATGTGAACAATGTCTTCCTCCATAGTGACCTAAGTAAGGAGATCTACATGAAGATTCCCCTTGGCCTTGATATCTTTCTTCCTCCACCTCTTCACCACTGGTTTGCAGGCTCAAGAAGACCCTCTATGGCCTCAGGCAGGCTTCTAGACAGTGGTTTTCAAAACTGTCTGAAGCCTTGCTCTCTAGGGGCTACATTTCCAGCCTCAATGATTATTCTCTCTTCACCAAGTCATCTTCTAGTTTTCTGGTGGTCCTATGTGTATATGCAGATGATATCCTCTTAGCTGGGGATGATGTCTCTGAGTTGAATTCTTTGAAATCCTCTTTTGGATTCCCAGTTCAAGATCAAAGATCTAGGAACATTTCACGATTTTTTGGGTTTGGAAGTTTCCCCGCACCCTCAAGGTTATCTTATGACTCAACACAGGGATACTTCTGATCTCCTTTCTGAGTTTAACTACAATCGTTTCACACCTGTTCTGACTCCTTTTGATGTTTCCTCCAAGTTGGTATTGGACATGGGAGAGCCACTCACTGATCCTAACACCTACAGAAGATTGGTAGGCAAGCTCAACTTCTTACAACATACTAAACCAGATATTTCCTTCTCTCTAGCAACACTTAAGTCAATTTCTTCAGAAGCCTTAAATGCCCCACATGCATGCTGCTTTACATATTCTAAGGTATCTTCTGAATGATCCACCTAGGGTATTATTCTTTCTAGTAGTTTTGATTTCTCTCTTCTTGGATATTCTGATTCTTACTAGGCAGTCTGTGCTATATCTGGAAAATTTATTTATAGATTTATCACTCTTGATGGAAACCCTGTATCATGGAAAAGCAAGAAACAACCTACTTTCTCCTTGTCTTCAGCTGAAACTGAGTATAGGGCCTTGAGAAAGGCTGTTGCTGAAGTTTCTTGGTTGGTTCGACTTTTGGGTGATCATGGCTTGCACATTTGCAGCCCTGTTCCTATTTACTGTGACAGTCAGACTGCCTTACAGATAACCAAGAACCTTAACTTCTATGAACGCACCAAATACATAAAAATTGATTGTCACTATGTGCGTGAATGTTTGAATTCTGGCTTGTTTCCTTCAGTTTTATTCCTAGTTCTGCACAGCTAGCTGACATCGTGAAGCATTGTCTGGCCAGCCTCACTATGGTATTCTTTATAAGCCTGGTGTGTTCTCACCCTCCACCTTGAAGGGGGGGGGGGAGGTAGGGTGTTAACACTGATAATGCAGATTAGGCCCAACAATAGAAGCTGAAGCTGCACCGCCTATTAATACAGACCTATTAGTGCATCAATCCATCAGTCCACCAAGCCCAACAATTTTGTAGCTCTAGCTGTAGCTCTATTTTTATAGTTGTACATTTGATATACATGTGTGTAATTGAATATAGAGTAATTAGTAGAACAATAATTACATAAGTCAGTTGAATGTTCTAGTGACTGACCGACCTCTCTCTTCTCTCTCTACTTTAGAAACCTTAGGATTTTCTTCAATCTCTTTTGTTCATCAATGGAATGTGGTGATGTCAACACACTCAAGACTTCAATGTTCGTAGGAAGGCCATTGGTTATTATCTCTCCAATTAACTACAATCTTTCAAATGCTAACTCGTTTCTAATCATTCAGTGTTCGTATGAAAAATGAATCACTGAAGAAGAATGAAACTGATAGCTAGGAATGACATGGAAATATAATTCCGTCGAGGAACAAGTTTTTATTAAATCTGTGAAGAGAGAGGAGAGAGGTAGGAAAGAGAATAGGACAATGGTGGAATATTTTTTCTAATTTATATACAACAACAACCCAGTAAAATCCCACAAGTGGGGTCCGGAGAGAGTAGTGTGTACGCAAACCTTACCCCTACCCCGAAGGGGTAGAGAGGCTGTTTCAGAAAGACCTTCGGTTCAAGTAAAAAGACAAAAGGAGAGAATATTGGATTCACCACGGAGATTATAGGGAAAAAGGAACATAAAATGCAGAAGAAAAATGCAAAGCAAAAACGATGGCTAGTAAATGGATCCTACGTCGAAAATAGAAAATAGTAAGACACGACATTGGCCCAAGCCATCTTAGACAAAACCCCGCCGGACTAGGCTCACAAAGATACAAAGTAACGCAAGACTCAACTACCTCCTAGCCTACAACCGTAATACTCGACCTCCACAACTTCATATTAAGTGTCATGTCCTCGGAAATCTGAATCCTAGCCATATCATGCCTGATCACCTCTCCCCAATACTTCTTAGGTCGCCCTCTACCTCTTCTCATGCCTTCCACAACCAGCCGCTCACACCTCCTTACTGGAGCATCTGGGGTTCTCCTCTGTACATGCCCGAACCATCTGAGCCTGGCTTCCCGCATCTTGTCATCAATGGGAGCCACGTGCACCTTCTCCCGAATATCATCATTCCTAATCTTATCCATCTTAGTGTGCCCGCACATCCACCTCAACATCCTCATTTCTGCTACTTTCATCTTTTGGATATGTGAGTTCTTAATAGGCCAACACTCTGCCCCATACATCATGGCCGGTTTAACCACCGCTTTATAGAACTTACCTTTGAGTATCGTTGGCACTCTCTTGTCACACAAGACTCCAGATGCTAACCTCCACTTCATCCATCCTACTCCAACACGGTATGTGGTATCCTCGTCGATGTCCCCTCCCCCGTGGATAACCGAACCAAGGTACTTGAAGCTGCCTCTACTTGAGAGAACCTGTGACTCAAGCCTAACATCCACGTCCACTTCCCCCGGCCCAGCGCTGAACTTACACTCAAGTTATTCCGTCTTCGTTCTGCTTAGCTTGAAACCCTTAGACTCAAGAGTCTGTCTCCAAACTTCCAATCTCTCGTTAACACCGGCTCGTGACTCATCAATCAGAACTAAATCAGAACTATCTTTTCTAATTTATATAATACAAATAAATAGGAGCTATCAGATTTTACTTAGATGATGTGGTGCGATCTTAGGTAGCCATTGAACAATACTTGACCAAATTGTACTGGACTGGATCTCAACCCCAAAGATACGTGAAAGTCACTCACATAAAAAAAAAATTCAATTGGTGTATATAAACCATATAATTGTAAGTCTTAGATATCCTTTGTTTGATTCAACCTTCAAAAATTTGAATATTTACAGGTGCAACTAAAATTTATCACTGTTTCTATGAATATAACTTTTAACCACAAAAATGCAAACCAGTTCCTTGAAACAGTTCGTAGAAGGAAAACGCAAACACATTTTCAATTAACACGCAAGTACTAAACAAGATTAATAACTGTTGAAGCGTTGCTTCATAAAATTTGCATAAACAAGATTATACAGTTTCATGAATACTTTTAGGAGGCAACAAAAGAAAATAAACTTACCTGGTAAATCTGCAGCTTTCCTCAGTCGTTTCTTCTAATGGTGATGGTTAATTATGATATTACTAATTTATAAATCCATTTATATAAGCTCATCGGTTATCAGAACTTATCTAGCAAACTGATAATATTCTTCAGCAGAGTTAAGATAATTACTTAGCACATTAATTTGGTAACAGATGAATCATTGGTGCAGATGAATAAAGTTTGACTGCAAAGAAGACGAAAAGTTTAATGAACACCACTATACTGCTTAGCTTAATGGTAGGAGATGAAAACACTCAGGTGGTGATTAAAATTCCTTTCTAATTGATACGTTAGCCATAATTTACCATTTAATAGGATCCCAATTAATAAGCTAATTAACAATTTAATGGAAGGTAATTAACTTTTAGATAGAGGATAAATTGATCGTTTAACTTCTAAAGGATATTTTAGTAAATAAATCTCACACTAATGAGCTTCACGCTTATAATATAAAAACTTATAATTCCTCGACAAGTGCGTTGCATGTGTATGCCAAGTTATATAGTACATAATTTTTGTAAAATAATAGTAATATTATTAAAATAATTATCTAAATATTTTTAACCGTTATAGTAAAGTGCTGTTATAAAAATATATGTTAGAGCATATAACATGAAAATTTAGTTCCAAATGAACCTTTATAAGGAAGTCTTGTTATCGAGTATGGTTGTTATAGAGAAATTTGATTGTACATGAGAGAATAAAATATGAATTTTTTGGATGAACAATGTAGATCATCGTATACTGACTTATTTATCAAGGTCAAGATGATTAGATATTTGAGCCTACAAAGATGAATAATCAAGATTTAATTAGATACAAGTGATTTTCTTTTCTTACTTGTTTTAATTTATTAGGTACAAATCATATTGTACCTAATTATATATTCGTATATAAAAATCTACTTAATATGCATAAATAATTTATTCAAAATCCAGTAAGTTCCCTTTTTTTGAATTCAGAACTTATAAACTCAAAATATAAAATTAATTTCTTCCTATTTGTCAAGTTAACCATTTAATTCGCCACCAGACGGCGAAATTATTTAAAAAGAAAAGTTAAAACATTTAATCTTTTACCTCTTTGGATGTCAAAGAAACACTTTACATTTTGTGCTAAAACACATCAATACAGGAGAAATACTTTGATTTTCTTCCTAATTCGTCCCAAAAACATAGTTCATTTTTTAGCCTTTTGGTATCATAAAACATTGTTTAGATTTGACAGTTATATTAAAATTTAAAAACATAATCCAACCACTCTATATAAAGAAATAGTTGGAAGGAACGAATAAAAAAAAGGTATGGCATAAACAAAACCTTGTAAAAAGTAACATGAAAGAAAATGATGCACCTTATTTGGCATTTGTAGATGAGTTCTGTATGTAGGGGAAGAGATGATGACAAGTGAAAAAATAAGATGAAGTAATTCTAATCACGAAATAAAAGGTTGTCCAGTAATACAATTTTATTTAGGAGTTAAAAGGATGCAACGTACACATTTATCATTTGTTGTAGCTATCTTTCATGCTATCTTCTCAATCGTCTGATTCAATGTAGATTATAGTATACATTGTTATTTATTGGAAGATAAATTTACTTTTTGATACAAAAGTAATATATAAAAGTAGCATTCAAAGAAAGGATAAAATGGCTTTCATCTATTGTAGATATTTTAGTAATTCACTTTTCATTTTGGGGCTTCATACTTATAATATAATATTCTTTTCGTTCTAATTTATGTGAACCTGTTTGACTGGACACAGAGTCTAACAAATAATGAAGACTTTTAGAATTTGTGATCCTAAATTTATCAGAAAGGGGTCCAGAGTATTTGTGTGGTTATAAAAGCTTCTCATTAAGGGTACAATTAAAAGTTTAAGCTAAATTGTTTTCAAATTTAAAAAGAGGTTATTCTTTTTAGAACGGACTAAAAAGGAAATAGGTCTACATAAATTGAAACGGAGAGGGTATGATATATGAACTGTCCTTTAAAGTTTTGACACACTGATTTAGTAGATCATTTAACGGCGGTAGTATTATTTGACTATTATGCTATTATTGGAACAGAATAGCTACCAGGAATATACGAAGCTGAAAGCAAGAGTGGAAGTGCTACAACAGTCTCAAAGGTGATCACATATATACTTGAGAGAAAAATTTATAATTGAAATTAAAGAGTGCTTCAATATTTTTCACTTTGACTTTTCATTTACAATCATATATATGATCTTTTGATCTTCTTTCTTCTATTCTTCGTCCTTAGTTCTAAATAAGATGGAATTTAATTATTCATAATCTTTAGGCATATCCTTGGAGAAGACTTAGGACAATTAAACATAAAAGAACTGGAACAGCTTGAGCGCCAACTGGATTCATCTTTGAGGCAAATAAGGTCAAGAAGGGTATGTTTTATGCACCTTTACCGGTTATTTAATTTGTCAGTTTCTGTACAAGCTAAATTTGCAGCTCTCAGTAGCATAGCTACTTTAGATGACCATGTGAATATTTTAGAAGCTTCAGACAGTAGTGGAGATAGGATTTTCGCTAGGGGTTCAAAAAGATTTTTTAAAAAGATTATAACTAGTGAGGATTGAACCAATAACCTTACAAAGATTTTGAACCCCCTTGGACACTTAGCTACGTTTTTGGACTATGTCAAGGGGATTCAAAACATAACATATAGAGATAAAAAAATAGATTGATTTTGCCTTATACATACAATATAATTTTTCGACGAAGGGGGTACGGGTGAACCCCTTCCGCCCCCTAAATCCGCCCATGGCTTCAGATCATATGCCTTCTTCCTAAATATGAATTCCTTCTTTACACTTTTCTTTTGGTGGGGTGCGACGTGCATTAATAGTGCAACACTCAAGAAACCCGATAGCAAGCTAATGCTGTCACGATCCAAAATTCAACCAGTCGTGATGACACCTAACTCAACATGCTAGGTAAGCAAATTAACAACTAACCAGTTCCAATAACAATTTAATAAAGCAATTAAGTAAAGAGATATCTAAATCCGATACATTTCCCAAGGACTGGTAGTACAAATCATGAGCTTCTAAGATTAGAATTTACAAAGCTGGTATGAAATAAATACATCATTTGTTCGAAAAGTACATAAACAAAATTTTATATTCTAAGGCTACCATGAGCAAGAGGCAACTACGACCGGAACGTAGGTACATCTTCAAATCCAGCTCCCATCGATCGCAGCACGTCAGCAACCAACATCTGCACACAAGGTACAAAAGTGTAGTATGAGTACAACAGACCACATGTGCTCAATAAGTAACAAACTTAACCTTAGGTTGAAAGTAGTCACGAGCTAGAACAAAGGTCGGGTCCGACACCAATAGCCAACAACAATTCATAACAACGTAAAACAAGTAATTAAAGAAGTAATTTAGAGATGAAATGCTCAACTTATTCATAGTTTCCGCAAAAATAGTTCTGCTTTTCAAGTATATCAGTGAAAACCCAAATCCATTACCGAAATCGTTGAAAATATGAGTGAGTTTGAAAACAGTAAATTTTTCCAAAAATCCTTTCAACAATCAATAAGATGTTCCATTTTTCTTTCCAGATAGCCAGTGTAACATATATCATTATGCTCATACATCAATATGAGTGAGAAGTCATGAATGACGTGATACCGTACAACATGAGGAATAAATGCATCTCTATGCATGTATGTCATATGTGCATGTCAATGCCATGTACCTCAGAGATGAACTCATGTACTCACACTCACAAAGTACTCAATCTCATTGTCTCACACTTTCTACTCATCATGCTCGACCAGTATTATATATGGCCAATCCGGTGATCCATCCCGAAATATATACATCAACTGATCATTAGTCTCTCAGTACTGAGTAGGACCAAATCCAGCCCGTTGGGAAGATCATCCCCAGTAATATAAATGCTTCAGACAAGATTCATGTCCAAGGAAGATCCATCCTTCAATATAATCAACCGTGCTTACTAGGGATGTGTGCGGACTCCAGAGGAGCTCCTTCAGCCTGAACGCTATGTCAAGCTAATCATGGCACAAATCAATATAACCTGTTGCGGCGTGCGGCCTGATCCCATAATATAATCAATATAAAATGTTGTGGCATGCAACCCGATCCCATAATATAATCAATATACATATTGCGGTGTGCAGCCCGATCCCATAATATCACTCACACGCAGTCCCTCGGTCTCACTCAGTCATCAATCTATCAAGTGTCTCGAGCTCACAATGCCATGAAACTAGCCTAAAAGGATGATATGATGCATCAATAAATAGCAACAGAGACTGAGATATGATATGCATATGAATGTGTATGACTGAGTATGCAATGAAAGCAGATAACTCAACAGCAGAAATGACCTTAGTGGGTCCCAACAGGATAAACATGTAGCCTAGACATGGTTTCTAACATGGATCAAAGCTCAATAGTTCAAGTATGTAGAAATTTCATGGTTATAGGTAAGATCAGGTAACTACACAATACCACAGAACTAATAGAGTCACAATTCACACGGTGCACGCCCGCATGCCCGTCACCTAGCATGTGCGTCACCTCAACACCAATCACATAGCAGGTAATTCGGGGTTTCATACCCTCAGCACCAAGTTTAGAAGTGTTACTTACCTCGAACAAGCCAATTTCAATACCGAGCAAGCCAAATGATGCTCCAAAAATGCCATCTCGCGCGTACCGACCTCCGAACGGCTCAAAACTAGCCAAAAGCAACTCATATGCATCAAATAATGCCAAAAAAAAAATAAATCCATTGATAAATGTTGAATCTTTAATCAAAATCCCAAAAATCATTCAAAAAGTCCAGCTGGGGTCCGTGCCTCGGAACCCGAAAAAACTCACAAAATCCGACAACCCATTCAATTATGAGTCTAACTATGCTAGTTTCACTAAAATTCGACTCTGAATCGATGTTCAGAACTAAAAAAAAATATTTTATGAAACTTTAGGCTAGAACCCCCAATTTTCTTTTTAAAATTCACAATCCACTTACCAAAAACGAAGATAGATTCACGAAATATAACCAAAACCGAGTAGAGAACACTTACTCCAGTTCATATGGTGAAAATTCCTCCAAGAACTGCCTCAATCCGAGCTCCATAGCTCCAAAAATGTAAAAATGACCGAAACCCTCGAAATAGAGTACTTTATACTGCCCAGGCATCCTCTTACACGAACGCGGAAAATCCATCGCGTTCGCGATGAACAAAATCACACAGCATAAAAAGACTCTACGCATTTGCGGCATAGTCCTCGCGAGCGCGATGCAAAACATGACCAACCCTTCGCGAATGCGGCTGCTACTTCGCGAACGCCTACATTTCCTCTAGCTCCTAAACTTCAGTTCTATGCGAATACGACACCCCATCGCGAAACAGAACCCGATGAGCTTACCTTTTGCGAATACGTTCCTTGTATCGCGTCCACGAAGAACAAATTCGCAGCAGACCAAATTACACTTCGAGATCGCGGCCGGACATTCACGATCGCGAAGAACACCAGAAGCATCAGGTAACAGCAGAAACCAACAATAACAACATGGCCCAAAATAGTCCGAAACCCGTCTGAAACTCATCCGAGCCCCTTGAGACCCCATCCAAATATACCAACAAGTCCCATAACATAACACGGACCTACTTGAGGCCTCAAATTATGCATAACAACATCGTTACGATGAATCGCACCTCAAATCGAGCTTAATGAACTTTGAACTTTTCAACTTCCATAACTAGTGCCGAAACATAGCAAACCAACCTGGAATGAACCCAAATTTTGCATACAAGTCCCAAATAATATAACGAAGCTATTCTAATTCACGAACCATAATCTGAGTTCGATATCAAAAAGTCCACTCCTGGTCAAACTTCCAAAAATCCAACTTATCACTATTTCAAGCCAAATTCAACTACGATATTTCAAATCACAATCCGGACGCGCACCTATGTCCAAAATCACCCAACGAAACTAACAGAACCATTGAAACTCCAATCCTAGGTCAAATACTAAAAAGTCAAACTTGGTTAACTCTTCTAGTTTAAAGATTCTTAGTTGAGAATCATTCTTCCAAATCAATTCTGAATAGCCTGAAAACCAAAACGACGATTCGTCATAATACATCATACGGAGCTACTCATGCTCTCAAACCACCGTGCAAAGTACAAGTGCTCAAAATGATCGGTCGGGTCATTACAAATGCGATGGCCTCCCCCTTAAAATTTGAGTATATATATCATCTCGACTGTGTAATAATCCCCGCATCACTGATGGTTCAAGTTGAAAGGCGGTTCTCCGTGAGACTTGCCCCACGTATATCTCACATCAGAATGGGTGGAGAAATTTATGGGCCATATAACGACAAGTTTAGGATTCAACTGTTGAGACATCTATTGGATTACAACCCAAAGGGGCAAAATCACGAATCTCAAAAGCCTTGAAGACACTGAGTCCTTGGCCATATCAGGGCAAAGCAAACAATACTTTTGCAATTGATCCTGGACCCTAATAAGTGCGGTATCAGAGTAGATACCTTTAGTATGGTAAGACAAACCTTATCGAGGATACTGAGTCCTAGCCATATCAAACTCAAAATTCAACCGTTGACAAATTTTGGATTAAACCCCAACAGGGTAAAATCTTAGCCCAAAAGCTTTGAGGTGACTGGTCTGAGTCAAAGCGGATAAGCCCTTGTTGGTTAGGCCTGACCATGGGCCCGACCGTGACAAATTGCTGGCACTATGTATTTGATATTAAACTGATAAGAACAAATATCACTCTTAATTAATTTAAGCTCAAAAGATATGGCTTCCTTCTATACTAAAATGGGAATCTTACGGAAATGTTCCAAAAAAAAAAAAAAAATTTACCAACAACTAACCATTTTAGTTATGCTACCAAAAATAACAAAAAAAAAATTACCAATTATATACAAAATTTAAAAAATATAGGAAATAAAAAAAAAATTCAATAGATATTATTGCGATTCATTAAATATACATAGATGAGTCAATATACAAAATTTGAGTAAGTTTGAAGGTGAATCAGATTAGTTTGGAGTCAAGATTCATTACTAATGATATACAAAATTAAAAAAAAAATGCAAAAAAGAATTTTTTTCAATGGGTATGGTTTGAATTCGTTGAAAACATGTAAATGAGGCAATATACAAATTTTGAGCAAGATTGGAGGTGATTTGAACTAGTTTGGCATCAAAATCCGTAGTTAAAATCAAGTTAATTTTTTTTTTTACGATACATGTATCAAACGTATATATCTCACACATAAGTGTACATGAATATACATTTGATATATATGTGATACATAGTGTGGTACATATTATTTTTTTCGATTTTCATCTTCTATTTCGAATTTTCAATTCAAACCACCTCAAAACTCCATCAAATCATCCCAAAACTGAGATTCGAACTGTTTAAGATGTATCCAATCTATTCCAATAACAACCACTCAAAAGAAAGCAAAAAAATAAATTTTTTTTGGCTACAAATAGATAATTGACTAATATTAGTAATATTTTATGAGTTGATTAATTTTTATACTAATTTGCTTATGGGTAATTGGTAATTTTCCTAAAATGAGCTTATACCCTAATAAAAGATGCTAAATAGTTTGCAAGATTTCAGAGTGTTTTGTTAACAAGTTCTTGAACATGTTTCAGACGCAAAACATCCTTGATCAACTTTCTGATCTTCAACAAAAGGTATGTATTTTATATTCCCCAAAGTAAGCAAGAGAACATTGCTCAACTTTTCATGTGACATTGTATGCCTTCTTCTGCTGTTTCAACAGGAACAATCTCTTCTTGAAATCAACAGATCCTTGAAGATAAAGGTACAACTCTCTTAAATAAGGTTTCAACTAGAAAAATATGGACAAATCCAGAAAAGCTACTAATAGTAAACCTTCATCTACGTAATTTCATGTGATCTATTGGGATAAAATGTCAGAATTATTACTTTTTCAAAGTAGTACTTTCATGTATTTTTTCCTCCTACAACTCATTTAATTTATGGGATAATGTTACATTTAATCCTTGTACTATTTTAACTGGCTCATTTGTTCTCGATTTCGTTTGAAATGAGTTGTTTAATCTTTCTAGCAATAATGCAGCTAATGAATACAAGTAAACCTATGTTGTTCGGATTCTCCAAAAGTGATGCCGCGCCCGTGTCGGATCCTCCAAATATACATTAAATTTGGAGGATCCGACACACAACCAACAACATTTTTGAAGAGTACTCCGAGCAACATAGAGTAAACCTACATATCTAAATGTAAAACACAGGACTAATACGAATTGAAAGTTGACTTACCAAAAGTACAATTACCCTCGATTTTACAAGAAAACTTCAGACCTAAAGTTTTCCTTCTTTTCTAAGAACTTTTTATTTGGGGCGTCGTGTAATAATGATGTATAGGGGAATTTGGTATTCTTTTCTCCAACCAGTTAACAGTTGTTTCTCTATGAAATGCTTCTGGCAGTTGGATGAAAACTATGTAGCCTACCAAACTCATTGGGATACTGGAGAACAAAATATACAATTTAGACATCGACCTGCTCAGCCTCAGGAGTTCTTTCAGCCTCTACAGTGCAATAGTACAATGCCAAACAGGTACGGTAATGTTGCCCTTGTTGCAATACCACACTTTTTTTGCAACATTTTAAGTTATAGCGCAATTCTAACGTAAGTGGAATCAAAATGTGTGTGATCGTATATATCTACATTCTGATTAATTTCGTTGTGTGTGTATCTATATATTTATTTATGAATTTATAAGTCGAGCTAAAAGTGACGGATTCAGGTACAATCAAGCGCCATGGGATAACATAGAATCATCAACACAAAATGCTACTGGAGTTTTACCTGGATGGATGCTTTGATGGTTGGGGCTAAAGGGGAATCAAATTCACTTACCCTACCTTTTACAAGCAATTAAGTTAATGCAGTTTGAGATTGGAAAATAAAAATTAATAAATGTAACTTTTCCCATACACACAATTGAAGTCTCAGTCATTCAAAAGACTACTGCTGGCATGAATTGTAAACTAGTTAACGAGTACGCAAAGCATAACCATATATGTCATGGAATAAGTCAAATTACATCTTTTATTTTAATTTAGACTCGTTCTTGTTTCAGTTAAGTTATTCTTGCCTTGCATGGAAATAATGCAAGTAGGCTTTACTAGGCCACGGCGGTTTGAGCCATCCCGTGGAAAGACATCTATTTTCTCGAACATGTCAATCATAAATATACATACGTGGGAAAATGCCTTTTTACTGGTCAAGATCAACTTGAACTACTTATAACATACATATTTATTTTTGTGGCAAATAGTGAAATATCATTAGCAAATCAATGTTTATCTACAATTTTGTTTTAATTTCAACTTAAAATAAAGAATATATGCTTGCATTAGGTTACACTGTCTATATCACACTTTTGAGGGTGTGATCCTTCCCCTGACATTGCGTGAAGAAGGAATGCATTGTACATTGAACTGCCTTTTTTTTTAAATAAAAAATTTGAAGCTGAAAAGTTGATTCGAGAATTTAATCGGAGAAGTACCCTACTCTTTGTTGAGTTCTGAATGAAGGTACTTGTTGATACCCAATTTTTCCTCATATATCTTTTAATACATATATATACTTTCAAAATAACACATATGTAGTTATAAGCATGCATAAGCATTTTTATAATTTTTTCTATAATTTTAAAAGCTTCAAATTGATTTATTTCTTCTCTTTTCATTTATAAAATTTTAAATAATTATCTTTCAAATTACATTTGTGGTGATTTAGTCATATAAATTCTTTATTTATGCCAAAATAGTGTTTAAACATTTTTAGTGTATTTTTTATAGTTACATTTACATCTTTAGGCTAAATTGCATATCTTTGCAATAATAGCCCTACTAATGCATAATTACATTATTGATGCATAAAGTGATATTTTATATTTTTAAAATGTTAAACAACTATTCTAAATCATTTTAGTACACGGAAATATTTTTTGAAAATTATTTATTATTTTTATTAATTATATAACTATTAAAAGTGGCTATTTAAAATCTAGCCTATTTTATTTCAATTTCAGCCCCCAATTTAACCCAATTACCATCCCAATCCCCAATTAAATTACCCAGCCCAAACCCAGAAGACCCGATCCGGCCCCAATACCCTTTAATCTCGACCGTTGATCATAAAGATCAACGGCCATAAACGATCCTTCCTAAAATAAACCCAAAAGACCCCCTAAACCCAATCATTTTACGTTACCCGCCGCCCTGTAACCCCTATCTACTCTCAAACTCTCTCAAACCTAACCCTAATCAAACCTCACTAACACTCATCTATGGCTATCTCCGATGATCTCTCACCACCCCGAAGCCTCCAATGGCCTCCCTCACGTTAGTCTTGCCATCTCCAGGGTCCTCAAGGGACCATGGCTAGTTGGCTTGCATCTATGGTCACTTTCTCGCCTGTTTCAGGCCATTCCAGTATGATTCCGAGTAAGATCGTCCTATATTGACTACAATCTATGGGTTTCTTAGTATGTTTCTTCACCTCTGTGTTGTTCTCTTTTAAACCCTAATTTCTTTTTCTAAACCTCTTAGATCTGTACAGATCCGAGATGATTTGGGCTTGTTTCATGTGAGTTTTTACAACAACCTTGAGGTTCTTTACAAGAATCATATGATTTTCAAGTGATTTTCACCTTTTCTCTAAACTAGGGTTTCCAGAATTTCTTTTACAAAATGTTTGATGACTTTTTGTGTTTAATCTTCTGCTTCTCACATGTTTTGACTGATTTTATAAGTCTGCTACAACCTTAGCTCGCTTGTACCGAAAGCCCTAATTTTTTGGTTCTTCGTTTGATTTCTGAGCACTGGTACATCTGATTGTGTTCTTGCTTTGGGTTCTTATGATTTCTCGTGATTTTCTTGTCCTAATAAGCTTCTACTGAATTTCTTAGTTCAACCCTTTCACTGATGCTTGTTTTTATCCTGACTATTCATGTCAAGACCTGAATCAGTGTCGTTTAACTTTTGTTTTGTTAAAGTTGTGTGTCGATTCCTCACTATTCATGTCTTGCCTTATTTTATATGCTAAACTTGCTGACTCTTTCATGACTTTCTCTTTTATTGAACCTTTGATTATTCTGAATTCCTTATTTTCTGGTTGATTTGAACACTTTCCCTTAAACTTCTGATTCTTACCTCTCTACTCTATTTGATTGAATTACTTGCCTTAATTAATTTTCCCTTGCCTTGTTTGTATTTTGCTGATTCTTACTGATTTTTTCCTTAACTCAAACTTCTGTTCATTTATCCCTAATTACCTACTCTATACCCAAACCTAACTTGATTCTTTTCCTTAAATACCTAGCATGCTTTATCGTTGATTTGATTGTCCCTTGAGTAAGGGAAGGACTTGCTGATTTATATGTGACTTCCCTGATTGCTACTTAATTGATCTCTTACCTTATTTATTAAGCTTTGATTATTATATAAACCCCCTCTTATTTTTAGTTTTGGACAATGACATAGTTCAAAAAACACTACTCTTTACACTTTAAAGTTCTCTTTCTCTTCTGCTACTTGTGATACTCACTGATCTAGCCAGCTGAAAGCCAAGGCTAGATATTGGAACTTTATTTGCTTTTATATTCTGCACCCTTTCCTTCAGCTGGTATGTCTCTAGTTAAGTTTTGAAATCCAAACCCTATGTGTTTCATTCCTGCACTAGTTCATCAGTTATGAATTCAACTTGTATTCCTGTTTACTTATTTGCTCGGCATGTCTAAATTCTGTCTTGATCAATGCATGTTTTATATTTTGCACTCTTTCCTGCTTACTTCTTCACCTAGCATTTCCAAACTGTATGTTCAATCCTATTCAAGACATACCAACTATTATCTATGTCTTAACTACTGAGTCTCTAAGATCCTAAGTGTTGTATGCAGATGTTTCCTCTATACCCTATCCATGTACCCCAATGTGACTCTTATGTGCCCCAATCCTTTTATCCCCATATGAAATCTGTTTGTTAAGTGTTCTCTTCTGAATCTGGATGTCTCTTATGACCAATTGATTGTCTTCTGTTTTGGTACTCTCTTCAAACTGTTTCAGTACTAATGATTTCCAAAATTCTTTTCAGTATTAATACCTTTCTATTAAACTCCTTCAACTGTTATGCACTCTCACTTTACTCTTAGAATACTAGGTTCTGCCCCTCTGACATGTTTACTGCCTTGAGATCCTTGAGATCTCTTTGAACTCTGGCATGTCAGAGCTGGCCTTTCCATACTGCACCTAAGTCAGTTATTATTTGAGAAAAGGTCTAGGTGTGAGCACTGCCCGGGATCTTTGAGATCCTTAGGGAACTCTGACACACCTAGACACAAAATTTTCTATAGAACTTTAGCATTTGAGGCTATTGGAGGCTTGGGAAGTCATTTGAGCCTACTGCAGGCTCCCTATAGATTAACTCCTATTTATTTATGTATTTTATACATTGGTCTGTAATAATTATTGTATACAACATTGGGGTGATTTGTGAAAAAAGGTGGGTAGTCAAATGTATTTACTATGTTTGCTTTACTTCCACAATATTAGAAACCATGCCTATAGGATCTAAATGGCTTTAATAATAGAGATCATGCCTATAGGGGTAAAATCAACTTTATAATTAGATATCATGCCTATAGAATAATTGAAGGTCAACTTTCGTTACAACATGTGTTCACATTCGTCTCCTTTGAAATTATGCCTATAAGTTCAGAAATCAGCTCTAATAGAAATTATGCCAATAGAACTCAAAACCAGTTTAGTTAAATAAATCAGTTTAATTCATGTTTGTTAATTCTGAATTGGTTAACTAATCTGTCCGTTTCTTAATAAGTTTTCAAATACTGCCTTAAGTTAAAACCGCTAGAAAGCATGTCTATAGGATCTCAAGTTATCGTTTAAAAAATCATTTTTGCCGTTTTACTGCATTCATAATCAATATAGATATCATGCTCATAGGATATCACTATTACGCCTAGACAAGCCTATAGGGCGATTAAAGTCCCGCAACTATAAAACTGCTCGTATTCATCGGTCTAAAATCAGTAAGTCTTTGACACTTCAGTCCTAATTCGATGTTGTACACGTTCTGCTCACTTAGATATCATGTTCTAGGATTTTCTTAAATACTTGACTATTGTTTGAAGACGTGCACTTACTTGTTATATTTGTGGAGGTTAATGTGAGGCTCTAATTTGTTCTCTTTAAATGCAGTCCTAACTGTTTTGATTGACGCCTAGACCTTTATCCTTTAAAGCCTTATAAAGTTCTAGAACTACCTAAATTAGAGATCCTAATACCTACAGGGCCACAAGGAAGGGACAGATAGTGCACACATAGGACATTTATCAAGGCTATTAGAACGCTTTAGGCTATGACCAAGGGGAGGAAATTGGGTAGTAAGGATATGATGACTACGCGCTAATGTCACGTGTAGCCCCTCATTGAGGAGTGTTTACCAGGTATTGTGTGGGGTGATCCTGTAGGCTAACTAATCTAGGACCCCTCTTTCCCAATTCTTGATGTTTAAACTTTACTTTTTTCTGTATATGCAACTTGTTAAAATCTTTTCCTTGTCTTATACAATGTCCAAAACATGCCTTTATTTGTAAGTATATGTTAAAATTGTTTATTTGCTAAAATGACTAATTCACACAGTATAAGTTCGGTTGGGACATACTGTTATGGACTAAGAGGGGTGCCTAACACCTTCCCCTCAAGGTTATTTCGAGCCCTTACACTAAATCTATGGTAAAGCAAACTAGTCTAAGAGTTAATCGCTCTAGGTGCCCTAACGCACCATAATCCGTTAGGTGGCGACTCTTCAATACCCAATTCCCAAAAAGGAAATGAGTTATTACCCCGATGAATGTTGGACTTCTCTCTCCGCGTAGGGAAAAAGGGGGGCGCGACAACATGACGACTCTACTGGGGATACCTTTAGGCTCTTTTTCCATAACGAACTTATCTTTTGTGAATTATTCCAAGCATGCTCCATCCCACGTACCCTTTCCCCTTATTTGAATTTACATGTCTATTTTCAAGTATTTATGATTTCTTTATTCCTAAAACTGACTTGTCTCCTTATTTTCTTTGTCTGTAACTGTCTTTCAATTATTGAAATATTGCATTTATTATTTTACGTGCAAATACTTGACTACACGCTATTTATTGCTGCATAAATCATGCTTCACATCATATTCCACTCGTGCGTATTAAATCCTCTAGCAACGCTTGATGAGTGGTTGTGCTCTTCCTATTTATTACCCTTAAATTCGAAAAGGCTTATTTGCTATAAAACTAGTCGATCAACGGTGCAGTCGACGGTTTTGTGCCTTTCCCCCTCAAGTTGTCCGCTTGAGGGTACCAGTCTAGACCCCCATAGTAACCTTACTCTGATTATAATTGTGCATGCATCATGGCCAAACCTAGTCGAATTAATATGTTGTCCACATAATAATCCTTTAAGACAAGCCTTATCCAAAAGTCCACCGGGGTTTCCATAATTCCAACGGACACAACCACATTCTGTGCATTAATTTGGAGAACTAAATGCCAATATGCTAATCATGAATGTATAAATAGTCGAGTCTGGTGGGGGAAAAGGGCCTAACCCTTTTGTTTTGCAGAAAATGAAGCACGAGGTCCCCAGATTCGGTATGGTTAGCAATATTCCACCATTTCTACTAGATTGGTGGGAGGAACTTTCCCCAAGTGACAAGAAACATATAAGAAATTACTTGGGTAACTTGCCTTCCCTGCTAGACATTGAGCCAAACAATAAGTTAATCGAGGCTGCTACTTTGTTCTGGGATAGTGGAAGGTCTTTGTTCCATTTCGGTGACATAGAAATGACACCACTTCTAGAAGAAATTGGAAGGCTTGCGGGATTGACTTGGGATAGTCCCGGGTTATTGGTGCCGGAGAACCATACTAGTAAAGGGTTTTTAAAGATGATGGGGCTGAAGAAAAATGCTGACCTGGTATGCCTGAAGGAATCTTACATACCCTTCGAATATCTGTATGAGAGGTATGGCCATAGCAAGTCCTACCGTACCTACCATGATGAGCTCTCTCTCACTTCTCTGGGCCATATCCACCACAAAGTGTTCGTGTTCATTGTATGCTTCTTAGGCCTGATAGTATTCCCAATGAAATGGGAAAGAATCCACACTTGGTTGTCCATGGTCGCCAAGACTTTGATGGAAGGGATCAATGGACAGACATACACTATATTCCTCATGATCATAGCCGACATCTACAAGGCTCTGGAGCGCTGTCAAAGAGGGGCCAAGCATTTTGAGGGTTGTAACTTGTTGTTGTAGTTGTGATTATTAGAACATTTTCAAAAAGGTCATTATCACCAAGAATTTCCGCGAAGGGCTTGGAACGACCATATTGCCTTCCATCACCCCAAGCGGATGACTTACATTCTAGACAGGTTTGCTCAGCCGGAAAGTGCCAAAGAATGGGTAGAGTTCTTCGACAATCTGACAGAGGAACAAGTGCAATGGATGTTTGAATGGTTCCCAACAGACAAATTCAACATTAGATCCAGGGACGCTCCACACCTGGTGCTGATTAGGTTGAGAGTGATATACCCTTATGTCCCTATCCGAGTTATGAGGCAAGTAGGCAGAAAATAGGTTGTACCAAGGGTTTCCAAGATGAGTCATTTCAATGCAGACTTTCAAGACGACAACGTCCCTTACAAGTGCCAAGCTCAACACATGTGGCATTGCAAGATCATTGTGGAAAAGAACACAATTGAGCCAGACAGGTATCATGCGGGGTGTGAACCTCTCTACCCAGCATGGTTAGAGGACAATCTAAATGGAATGGTGATGCTAGGATCCGGTCGAGGGAATAAAATCATAGACGAAGAAGCTGAAGCTCAAGTCAAATATAACAGGCTATGCAAGAGGGTCCACGACTCTGAGAATGCGCACCGGGAAATACATGAGAGGAATGTGAGATTGATCGAAGAATGGAAAGAAATGGCAGTCACTTCCAACAAGAAGTTGGAATATTTGGAGCGAGGAATAGTGGAGCTGGAAGGTAAAGTCATAAAGAGGATCGAGGATTGCCAAAACGCTGAAGGAACTGAAGGAAGACATCTGGCCAGAGCCTACTTGCTGCTGTTTCTGCACAAGCTGGGGGACCTGTATGATGGAATTAGGAAGATCCAATATGGGGAAGGTCCTTCTAGGACCAAGTAGGCTAGATTTATTTCTTTCCTAAATATAATAAGGCCAAGTGCCAGTAGTGACTTACTTTTCTATTATCTTAGTACCATTTTTGGATTCGTCTATTTTTACATTATGAAATAAAGTATTTATTGGCATCCAAAGTTCTCCAAATCCTACCTCGGGCACAATGAGGCTTCCAAATTAGGACACGAATTTACATTTCCACAATATGTGTTTAAATACTGCAAACATTTTAGAATCCTCAGTGACTTGTTACCTTTTTATTTTTCCTTATTTTGATTATTCCCATCCCCTTAGGTTGGTTTACTCATACTGGTATCATCAGTGTATCATATCAGATCTAGAGGACCTCTACCTCCTCCTCCTCCAAGAAATACAAAAGGCAAAGGAAAAACAAAAATGGACGACTTAAGTGGTATTCGAAACGAGAATGTTGAGAATACAGAAACTTCAGATGGACGAAGTACTCTGGCACCAAATGATCTAGTCTTGAGATTTGAACAAAAGATACTGGAACTGCAAGAAGAACTTGAGCAGGTTCGCAACTTAGCAAACTTGTCACTCATCCTGAATGTCCCTGACATCATTTAACAGAACACAAAGAACCCGACACCTCCCCAAAACACACAAAATTCTCCCGCACCAAATCAATATGCAACCTCACCCCAAAATCTCAATCCCCTACCAATACCAACTCCGCCACAACACCACCATCAACCAATTCATTACCCACTAACCGCCACTTATCACACTCCCCAAAACACACCACATCCCATTTCCAATCCTCAAAACTCAACCAATGACCATCATTACACCCAAGTCCCTAGCACCCATCAAAGCAACCCTATATACGTAGAAACCGTACCTCACTCTATCCAACCAATCTCCTATACATCGGAATCCTCCATGAAAGACCTGCTCATTAAAAACATGGCTGAAGAACTCAAGAAGTTGACGAGTTGAGTTCAAGGTGTCGAAGGCGGCAAAGGAATAGAAGGGTTGAACTATGAAGACCCATGCATACAACCTGATGTAGAACTGCCAGAAGGGTATAAACCTCCCAAGTTCGAGGTGTTTGATGGTACAGGTGATCCCAGGGTTCATTTGAGGACCTATTGTGACAAGCTTGTCAGGGTCGGAAATGATGAAAAGATCCGGATGAAACTCTTTATGAGGAGTCTTACTGGAGATGCTTTGTCCTAGTACATCAGCTAGGATCCCAAGAAATGGACAAATTGGGTGAATATGGAATCGGATTTCATAGACCAGTTCAGGTTCAATACAAAGAATGCACATGATGTTTTCTACATCCAGAATCTTAAGAAGAAACCCACTGAGACTTTCCGTGAGTATGCTACTCGTTGGAGGTCGGAAGCGGCCAAAGTCAGGCCATCTTAGGACGAGGAACACATGAACAAGTTCTTTATCAGAGCGCAGGATCCGCAGTATTATGAAAGGTTGATGGTTATTGAATATCATAAGTTCTCCGATATCATCAAGCTTGGGGAAAGAATTGAGGAAGGCATCAAAAACGGGATGGTAACGAATATTTAGGTAGTATAGGCCACAAATAAGGCATTACAATCAGGTGGCATATCAAAGAAGAAAGATGTTGGGGCAGTAATGGTGGCTCAGGGCGCAAAATCTCCACTTACCTATCAAACACCTCCACCCACATATCAAACACTTACGCCCACATATCAAACACCTCCGCCCACATACCAAGCATCACCACCTACATATCAGCATTTATCTCCCAGATATTCCCAACCAACCACTGTTCATCACACCTATAACTCCCAACCATCCCATTTCCAATAACCTCCAACTCACCAAAAACTTTCCAAGACCAAGACCTAATTTCGACTACAAGCCACCCAAACAACACACCACCATTGCTGAACCCATCGACCAACTGTATGAAAGGTTGAAAGCCACTGGTTATGTCACCCCTATTCCTATCGTGGCATTAGAGAATCCATCCCAATGGGTCAATCCGAATAAAACTTGTGCGTACCACTCCGGTATGAAGGGGAACACCATTGATGAGTGCCGAACATTGAAAGATAAAATCCAGACACTAATTGACAACAAGGTCATACAGGTAAAAGAAGCTAAACCCAATGTCTGCAACAACCCCCTCCCTAATCATAGAGGTGGTGGGGTACAAGTGATATAGACGAACGAAGAATGGGACCCTGAGGGGTTGATTGGGCTTATTCGAGAAGGCGATTACTTTAAAGTTGCAGTCATGCTTACTCCTATTGTGGTACAGACTCAGTCACCAATAGAGGTTGAGGTAGCTGCACTGGTTCCATTTGAGCTAGAGGTAGCTCCACCTGAAGCCACCCCCACTCCATTTGAAGTAGAAGTGGTCACACATTTTATAGTGACAATGTCAGCCACACCGCCTTTCAACTCAAAAGCAATACCCTGGGATTACGTTGCCGAATCTCGGCGAAAGGGAAAGGCAAAAATGGAGGAATCCGATACTACACAAGGAATGACTAGGACTGGAAGAGTCTACACACCTGAACACTTGGGAGGACCAAGCAAGGATGCCACTACCGGGTAGCCTGTCATTGAGATAGGGCCAGATGACCTGTGGAGGAAAGTACGAGCAAAGGAGTATTCCGTCATTGACCATCTGAAAAAAAACCCAGCTCAGATATTTATCCTGTCACTATTGCAAAATTTAAAGGCATATAAGAATGCTTTAATGAAGGTGTTGAGAGAGGCTTATGTATCCAATAACATCACTGGCAAAGAAATGGCCAATATGGTAGGGCAGATACTGGAAGTCATAAGATCATCTTCCACGAAGATGAGCTACCGCTTGAGGGGTTAAATCTCAATAGAGCATTGCATATCACAGTGCAATTTGAAGACAAATTCATTGTCAAGGTCTTGGTTGACGGAGGCTCAAGCATCAATATTTGTCTGTTAGACACTTTGAAAAGGTTGGACAAAAGTTTTCATGAAATACGGGTAGGAACCATGAATGTTAAAGCTTTCGACGGGTCTCAAAGGGCCACGATCGGGGAAATCAACCTTTGTTTGCAGATGGGGCAAACTTGGTTTGACGTCGAGTTTCAGGTGCTTGATATACCAGCCTCATATAATCTTCTGTTTGGCCGACCATGGATCCATGTCACTGGAATCGTGCCTTCCACACTACATCATCCATTAAGTTCGAATGGAATAGTCAGGAGGTGATCATTCATGGAGATGGGAGTAACCCCATTTACACTAATCAAACCATCCCAGCTATTGGACATAGAAGAAGTCTAGGAGGGGAAACCTATCATCATATTGAGCATGTCAACGCCGTTGAGAAGGACAAACGGTGAAGTAGCAAAATAGAAAACATATTAGCATGGTCTGGATATGAGCCTGGCAAAGGGCTAGGGAAGAATCTCTAGGGTATCACTAAACCGATACGGCTGGAGGGTCATGGTACTACCTTTGGGCTCGGACATCAGTACACATGGTAAGAATACAATGATTGGTCGCCTCCATAGAATGGACCATATTACCTCCTCGAGCAACCAGTGTCGCATCTAGATCAAACTTTTCACCATGCTGATACAATATGGGGGACTACAGAAGATGAAGCATTAGCTGGGTTGAAGAATCTGTTCTTGGAGGATGAAGACATGGACTGCAGTGCCATAATTGAGGAGAAGGAGGAAGAAGGCCTCACTATTCAGATAGTAAAGAAGGGAGCTATTCTCAGGAACTGAACCGCCACACCGTCCCGGACCCATCGAGTCCCTGGGTAGCTTGGCAAATTTTCTTTCTATAGCCATTCTAGGCATTTAAGATTTTCAGTAATTTTGATTTAAAGACTTACTTGTTTCAAATAAATGCTCGATTCATCAAGCTGCACTTGTATGGATGTTGTTTAATTTTAATCAAATACATTTTCTCTTTATTATTCACTACTATTTTCTACACAATTCCTTTCTACAACGTTATTGTTACTTTTCCTAATGAACTGGTGACTGTGACATGTAATGAGGCAACGCAACATGAGGATAGCGATTCAAACGCAGAAGATGAGATACCTGAGGAAGTTGTCACGGAGGTTGAAAACTTTGAGAACAAGCCTAAGTCCAACCTGGACGAAACCAAAGCAGTAAATTTGGGAGACGTCGAGACTATTAAGGAGACTTGCATCACATTCACTTGTCACCAACACAGAAGGAATAGTACATCCGTTTCCTAAAAGACTATAAGGACATTTTCGCATGGTCATATGATGACATGACCGTTTTGAGCCCGTCCATAATGGCTCACAAGTTGCCTATTAATCCCATGTGTCCGCCAGTAAAGCAGAAACTCAAAAATTCAAACTCGACATGAGCCTGAAAATCAAGGAGGAAGCTACCAAGCAGATCAAAACCAAAGTTCTCACGGTGGTCGAGTACCCAACCTGGTTAGCTAACATTGTGCTAGTTCCGAAGAAGGATGGGAAAGTCAGGGTATGTGTTAACTATTGGGATTTAAACAGAGCAAGTCCCAAGTACGACCTTACACTGCCAAACATACACATTTTGATCGATAACTGCACCAAGCCTGAACTCCAATCCTTTGTAGATTGCTTCGTGGGTTATCACCAGATCTGGATGGATGAAGAAGACGCGGAGAAAACAAGTTTTATCACACCTTGGGGAGTATACTGCTACAAAATGATGCCATTTGGTCTAAATAATGCTGGGGCTACCTACATGAGAGCCATGACAACCATCTTCCATGATATAATACACAAGGAGATAGAAGTATATGTGGACAATGTCATTATCAAATCCAAGAGAGTCGCAGATCAAATAGAGAACTTGAGAAAGTTCTTTGACAGGCTAAGGAGGTATAACTTGAAACTGAACCCCATAAAGTGTGCATTCGGGGTTCCCGCAGGAAAGTTACTGGGATTCATTGTCAGTCGTTGAGGGATCGAGCTGGACCTGTCTAAAGTTAAGGCAATTCAGGAGTTACCACCGCCTAGGAGCAAAAAGGACGTGATGAGCTTCCTTGGACATCTCAACTATATCAGTCGCTTTATAGCATAGTCCACAGTCATATGTGAACCTATCTGCAAGATGGTGAGGAAAGATGTCGAGACAAGTTGGACCGAGGATTGTCAGAAAGCTTTCGACAAAATCAAGGAGTACCTATCCATACCACCAGTCCTGGTCCCACCGAAACCAAGACGACCTTTGCTACTCTATCTATCTGTTTTGGATGGAGCCTTCGGATGTGTTCTGGGACAACATGACAAGACGGGAATAAAGGAGCAAGCCATCTGTTACTTGAGTAAGAAGTTCACACCTTACGAAGCATGGTACACTCTGCTAGAATGCACTTGTTGTGCTTTGACCTGGACGGCCCAGAAGTTGAGGCATTACTTCTGTGTCTATACCATATACCTTATATCCAGGGTGGATCCTCTGAAATATATATTCCAGAAGCCCATGCCGACTTGGAAGTTAGCCAAGTGGCAGATACTGTTGAGTGAGTTTGACATCATCTATGTAACTCGAAAGGCGGTCAAATGATAGGCATTGGCAAATCATCTTGCTGAAAACCCAATGGGAGGAGAATACGAACCCTTGAAAACATATTTTCCTGATGAAAAAGTATCATTTGTAGGAGAATACATTACCGAAGCATACGACGGTTGGAGGATGTTCTTTGATGGAGCTAAAAATTTCAGAGAAGTGGGCATTGGAGCAGTTTTGGTATCAGAAACCGGTCAACATTGTCATACCTCCTTTTTCCTATACCCCGTAAGGGTGTATAAGGGAGTTTTTTCCAACTTAAAGTGACAATCGAAACAGGATTATTTTTATTAAAAATTCAGAGTCGCCACTTGGGATAGTTTAAGGTGTCCCAAGTCACCGGTTTAAAATCCTGAGTCGAGGAAAGGTTGACTCTGTAATACAGTCCGCGAACACAGAAATCCAGGAAAGGAATTTTGTTAACCCAGGAGAAGGTGTTAGGCATTCCCGAGTTCCGTAGTTCTAGCACGGTCGCTCAATTGTTATATTCAGCTTAATTATCTGATTTTAAACAATTATGAACCTATGCAAATTTAACTTTTTATCCGCTTTTATTCATTTTTTAGAGAAAATTGCAACGTCATTAAAACATGTCTCAAACCACGTCACATAAATGCACCTGTGATCTTTGACATATTTTAACATCATTGTGATTTGGATTTGGGTCACATAAATGTGCACCCGAATTTAGGAAAGTAATATTATTAAAATACGCACCTAAAGCAACTAATGTATTTGCAGCTTTGCGAGGGCCATGGAAGTTAAACTAAATGGCACGCCTCGATTTCGAATGATTAATATTAATCTAGTGACGGCCATAAATCGTACGTCTGGCTAGTGTGGCACGCGCCAAATTAACTACAATGATCTACTAATTGAATAAGGATTAAGAGAATTACAGCTGCTTCTAAACTACAGTTAAATTCAAATCGTTGATTTAAGGGCCAGTACTAGATGAGGCCTAATCTATTTCCATTTCGGAGCCTGGGCCTGACCTGAGGCCCGATAGCTAATTGCCATGACAAACACGGAGACATGATTGGGCTTGCCATGAAGCCCAAATTAAGAGTTTAATGCAGAAAGGGAAACTTGGCGCATAAGGATCCATGCTGATAGCCAACTCGATGCTACCGCACTTGAGGTAATATTACATCACCCATACAGTTTCGGCTCTGAACCAAATATATTGACACACGTTAAACACATATAAATCGCATTTGGAGATCAGTACATGCATTCTATAGTGAAGTGAATTCCCAGTTATGATAATAAGCCCTGGCACAAATTGCCCATCATTTGAAATCAAAACTCAACTATTATAAACTCATGCAACATCTGATTCAGACTGACGTGTTTGACTAAACCATACTGACTCGAAACTTTCGAAGAAAATGAAAACCCAAACACAGTGAATTGATCTAAGTCTAGGAGTTTTCGGGTCTAAAATCAGACTCAAATTCATTTAAAAATCCCCTTTTAAAATTCAAAGAGCTCAATACATGCACAAAAACAGAATCACGTGACAGATTATGAAATCATTGAACCATGTTTCAAGCTATACATGAGCAAATTTGAGCACGATTACTAGAAACAAGCCTAAACCAAATTTATTAGACCAATGGTCTGAATCGACAGGCGCTTAAACCATGGTTATGAAAAACACAATCCAAAACCAGACAATTTCAGCTAATTAAACTACAAATCACAATCCTTAATTAATACATGTTCTACCAAGCCTAAAGCATTCTCGAATCACTTATATTCAAACAGAGTCCGAATCTAGTTTTTAGAACCAAATGCATATCATGGAATGGAGTATTCACAATAAGCTAGGCTAAAACATGGTTAATAACACGGCAGAATCGAACAGTAATCACAATAGGGACTAATGTTTTCGTTTAACTCCAGCTTGGCCACAGACATTTATACAAATCTCAATCAGGGTTCATTTCCACCATAGTTTAAAGGAGTACCTGGAGATTGCAAAAGGAAAAAGGGGTGAATGCAGTAAACAGCAACTTCAGTAACACTCAGCACCCAGAAAATGAGCCAGCAGACCAGTTTTGAACCCAGCAGATGAGATACAATAATCCAGACACTAATTTAAGTCACTTAATGAACTAGAAGACCTCAAATCAGACTTGGCCTTAACCCATTTTAGTATCAGCTAACCAGAAAATGCTTCAACAATAGGAAAACTTCAGAAAAACACCAAGAGAATTCAACGTAACAGTGTTATTTTCCTAAAATTCTTCAGCCGTTTTGATTTTTCTGATTTTTCTCTTCAAGTCTCTTCCTCTTGAGGCTCAAGTAACAATGCCTTTATAGGCAAGTTACTAGGGCAGCAAATATCAGCTATGTTTTGCATTTTTGACCTTTCTTAGTTTTCCTTTTTGCTACTTAGTCCCTCAATTACTAACTTGTCTGCCAAGTAAGGCTCTTTTTCAGCTTCTAGAAAGCTTCCTAGGCAGTTACCAACAGATTCCCTACCCCCATTTCCCCAAATTACCCCCTTAGAGCCCTGTTTTTCTACTGCAGCATACCACATGGGTCAAGTTGACTCAAGGTTCAGCCCCAAGCCTAGGCTTATGACCCGGACTGACTTTCCTTTCCTTTGGGCTTTCAAATTAACAGAAACCCAACCCAATTCAGCAATGCACAATAAACCTACCCCAAAATTTAAGCCAACAGGGGTTGCAAACCAACCCAATTAATGACAGTCGAGTAATTTCAAAACATGTAATCTAAGTTACGAGTGATGATTTTCCTTTCTTATTTTTCCTTAAGCCAACATGCTAGATTGACATTAAAACTAAACTACTAATTCGACAACAATCTACCTAAACTAATTATCAGAAAACTTCATAGCCTAGAATAAAAATCAATAAAGACCAGAGGATATCGACTAAAAGAAAGAGAATTGAAGAGATGAAAAAGAACCAAATGCACAAACACATATCAAACAAACTGCCTTAGAGGGGGAAACTGAATTCAAAATACGGAGACAGAAAAAAAAAATAACCAAGAAGAGACGAAGCAGAAAGATGAACAAAAAATGCGAAGAAAGAAAATGAAATTACCAGTTTAGACTTGAAATCAACGGGTAATTCTGATTTATTCTTGAAATGGTATAAATAGTCTGTTCTTTGTCAAGAACAGACAAAGAACATCACTTCGAGACGAACCAGGCTTGGAACAAACGGGGAACTTGGAGGGGTGACCTTGCATGAGGGAACCCGACTTCAACCTCTAGAACTTCAAACCCTAGATTTACGATTCGAGAGGCTTTGGGGGGAATTCAAAAGAACTAGATGAGGATTTGAGATGAGGGGAATGAGGTGGTTATAGGGTGTGATTTTGGGAAGGATTGGAGGTTGCGCCGCCAGGTTTCTAGGCGGTGGGAATGGTGGCGGCTAGGGTTTTGGGCGGTCTCTGAAGAGGGGTGGGTTTAGGAGAGATGATGAGAAGAGGGGGGGGGGCTAATTCGGACACTTATATAATAAGCCCACCCCCACTTCCCCACTATTGGATCAAACCAATCTCGACGACTGAGAATATTATTTAACTGAACCGGGTTGTTTGGGGTTAGGGTGAAGACGGACCGGGTCAGGGACGGGTTCTTGGGCTGGTTTTGAGGGAATTTCAACTGGGCTGGGGTAAGATTACACAATTTCGGCCCAAAACTTCAGCTCCCTTCTTCTTTTGTTTCATTTCTTTCCAATTTTTCAACAATTCTTTTTTTTTTAAAAAAAATGAAAATAAAACAAAACCCAACTTAATTCCTAAACCAAATTATCCTAGAAAATTAAATTAATTACCCTAATAATTATTACAACTGATTAAATACCTAAATTCAAATCTAAAAATTGAACAATGCAAGATAAACCATTTTTTTTGATTTTTCCATTTTTGTAAAGCAACTAAATTACTAATTGATTTAAAAATGCAAAATTAAATTCTAAATGCAAATGCAACATATTTTGTATTTTTCATAATTTAAACAAAATTGAACATGCGCAGACAAATGCAAATAACAAAATGCTACGAAAATCCACAAAATTGCAAACAATGGAAAAAATTATTTTGTTTTGAATTTGTGGGAGTAATTCATATAGGGAAAAAATCACGTGCTCACAGCTGCCCGTCTTTGCCCGGAAACCTGAAGAGTTTTCGTGTAAAGATAAATTGAGCGGATACGAGCGATTTTTGCCCGTTTGAATAATCCATGGGAAGTATTTTTGAAAAACTTGACCGCACCCTGCTTCCGAAGTTGCCTACATATCCTTGGCTAAAAAGAAATCATGTCAGTGTAGTTTAGGAAGTTTTGGTAGCTGGGATTACCATGAAGATGTGATTTCACTATTATTGTTGCTGTTGCTACTGCTTACTGAACCCCCTTATTACACCATGATAAAATGAAAAGAAGTTAGACTAGACTATGATCTATGCATTACGAAATCCTGTCTATATCTTCAAACTTGCTCTTGTGGTTCTTGTTGCCTTGTTGACTGGTATTCTCCTGGTGGAATCCCCTTGTTGCCGCCTTGAATTGTAATATGAGATGTTTCCCTTTCTCCAGGTGGACGCTCGATTGCTGAAACTTGAATATATTTCCTTGTTCTCCAGGTGGGCGCCTGATTGCTGAAACTTGAAATGTATTCCCTTATTCTCCAGGTGGGCGCCTGATTGCTGAACTTGAAATATATTCCCTTGTTCTTCAGGTGGGCGCCTGATTGCTGAAACTTGAAAATGTATTCCCTTGTTCTTCATGTGGGCGCCTGATTACTGAATTTGAAATGTATTCCCTTGTTCTCCAGGTGGGCGCCTGATTACCAAATCTTGAAATGTATTCCCTTGTTCTTCAGGTGGGCGCCTGATTACTGAATTTAAAATGTAATCCCTTGTTCTTCAGGTGGGCGCCTGATTGCTGAACTTGAAAAATGTATTCCCTTATTCTCCAGGTGGGCGCCTGATTTCGACAAAATAGACAAAGATAAACAAAGAAAACTTCTGCCCCAGTTTGGTGCTGGGCGCATCTGTGAGTGTTAATTGAATCATGTTACCAAATATTTCTATAAATTTGAAAGCTAAATCCCATTATCCAGGAGGGTCCTGAAAACTCCTAGTTAAATGACAGCTTTAAAAATCTAAATCATATCTTCTAAAGGTGTTACTCCTGCTACATCTTGTTATCTAAGAAAGTCTTAAACTACATCCCATTATCCAGGAGGGTCCTGACAACAAAAAATTAAATTCTATTATCCAGGAGGGTCCTGAAAACTTAAAACTAAATCCCATTATCCAGGTAGTTCCTGAACACCTAAAACTAAATCCCATTATCCAGGCGGGTCCTGCACACCTAAAACTAAATCCCATTATCCAGGAGGGTCCTGAAATTTAAAATCAAATCTCATCTTAAGGGTGAAAATTTCAGAGCTAAATACAACTTCCTAATGGTGAAACTTATGCTAAATCTTAGCATCTAAGAGAGATATTAAACTAAGTCGCATCATTCAGGAGTGTCCTTAAAATTTCAAATTGAATCTTATCCTAAGCATGAAAACTTCAAATCCAAACTTATATTTCCTCAAGGTAGAGCCTAGCTAGATCTTGTTACTCATGAACATTTTGAATTTTAACTAAGTCCCATTGTCCAAAAGGGTCCTGAGAATTTTTAAGATTAAACCCCATTATCCAGGAGGGCCCTGAAATTTTAAAATTAAATCCCATTATCCAGAAGGGCCTTGAAAACTTAAAACTAAATCCCATTATCCGGGCGGGTCCTGAAATTTTAAAACTAAATCCCATTATCCAGGAGGGTCCTAAAAATTTTAAAACTAGATCCCATTATATAGGAGGGTCCTGAAACTTCAAATGTAATCCCATATCCAGCCAGGTCCTGCAAACTTCAAATGAAATCCCATTATCCAGGAGGGTCCTGAAAGTTTAAGGTCAAACCTGTCTGGTGCTTGCCTTTCTTTATGGAGGGTTTCCCCGAAACAAACGAAACTTTCTGCCCCTGTTTCAATCAAAGAAAAATCTTGTTAGTTTAAAATGTGGTGGTTAGTTGATGGAATTCTTTGCTAAAAGTCTTTCTGCCGCATTGTTTTGTTTTGACTGGCCTCCCTGAACTAGCCTTGAACCGCTTGGATTTCTTACTAATTTTTATCCACGTGACCTCGGATGACCCGAATGTTCTATACCCGAACCGTTGTTTCACCTCTGACCCCTTTAACTAAACTTCTGCATCTCCCATGAAATTACTGAATCATTCCGCCGATGGAACTTTCACTGGCACCTTATGTCTTATTTCACATCATACTACCTCTAGCAATGCCTTGGCTGCCCTACGCCTTGTGCAACTTTGGAAGCTAGTAGTAGGCTTTGAAATTCCTTCTTATTTGCTTAAACAGAACTGACATTGGGAATATCTTAGAGAAATAAACCCCCAAAAACTGAAATGCAATGACTTTCAGGGTAAAGGATAAGCAAAAATCCAAAACGGGAAAACTATCTGAAGGGAGAAAAGAAAAGAGACTCATCTGAGTGGAGCAGCTGGCACCGATGATCATGACATGCATTTAGGATTAATCGACCCAATCTGTCTAACCAATCAACTTTCAGTTGCCATACTTTGTTGCCCCGGAGTTTCCATAACCTGATTTCTTCACCAAAACCTTGACCTTGTTCGACCTGCGGTGCCCTGAAGAGTTTTCACCAATAAGACTCTCTCATTTTTGATTTCTCTTAGCTCCCGTCGCCTTATGGTGCCCGTGAGGGTTCCCACCAATAAGACTCTCTCATTTTCAATATTTTTTGCTTGGACCAGAGTGTTGACTTTGATATGAATCATCTCCACTTGCTTGACTTGGCACCTCTCGAAGACTCTTCGGAAGATCTTTATTTGGACCGTAACGTGGGCTTTTGGATAGGTTTAGAAATAAAGGATATCAAGGCCTCAAAACAATTCGAATGGGTTCAAAATTACAACTTTCGGAATCAGATTTTTGACAACAACCACAACTTCTGCCCTAGTTTCTTGTTTGGGGAATTTTGGATTTTTATTTTGATGGGACCGAACCGTGAGGCTGCCTACGTATCCTTAAAAGGAATCAGGTCGAACGTAGTTCATGTCATAAAAATTACTTTGTTGTTGTGATTTTCTCTTTTCTCTTTCTTTTCTTTCTCTTTTTTTGCTTTCTTTTCTCTTTTTGTTGTTTTTCTTCTTCTTTTTCTTTCTCTTTCCATTCTTTTCTTTCTTTTTTCATTCTTTTCTTTCTCTTTTCTTTCTTCTTTCTATTTTTTTCTTCTTCCTTTACTTATTTTTCACGCTTGTGTTTATGATATTTGCTACTGGTTCCAAAAAAGGGGTATGAAAGAAAATAAATAAGACTCAAAAGGGGTAACAAAGGATAAAGTATTTAGATAACAGAACAAAATGCCTTTGTCATTCCAAATCTTCATAAATATGCCAAGTACAAACAAATATAAATTAGCCAGAGAAAATCATACATAGTATCTTTTGACCGCATCGGAATTGATGGTCATTTCTACACACTTGCCTTCTATATCTGTTAAATACAAAGTGCCATTTGACAACACTCTAGTTACGATGAATGGCCCCTGACAGTTTGGAGCAAACTTGCCTTTGGCCTCAGCCTGATGTGGAAGGATACGTCTGAATACTAACTTACCCACTTCAAACTTCTGTGGACTCACCTTCTTATTATATGCTCTGGCCATTCTTTGTTGATATAACTGGCCATGACACACTGCTGCTAATATTTTCTCATCAATCAGACTCAATTGTTCCAAGCGGGTTTTGACCCACTCATCATCATCGATCTTAGCCTCCACAACAATTAGAAGGGATGTAATTTCCACTTCTGCGGGTTCACTGCTTCGGTGCCATACACCAACAAATAAGGAGTCGCCCCTACTGAATTACGGACAGTAGTGCGATAACCCAGCAATGCAAATGACAACTTTTCATGCTACTACCTAGAACCCTCCACCATTTTTCGAAGTATCTTCTTTATATTCTTGTTGGCCGCCTCAATTGCTCCGTTTGCCTTAAGGCGGTACAGGGTAGAATTGTGATGTGTAATCTTGAATTGCTGACATACCTCTTTCATCAGATGACTATTGAGATTAGCCCCATTGTCTGTAATGATCACCTTTGGTATCCCAAACTGGTAAATGATATTTGAGTGCACAAAAACAACCACCACCTTCTTGGTTACAGACTTGAATGTTTTAGCCTCTACCCACTTGTGCCCGTTTGATGCTGATGGCTCAATTGGCCTAATGGTATCCATGCCCCATGTAACAAAAGGCCACGGTGCAGACATCGTCTGTAATTCAAAAGGTGGAGAATGAATCAAATCTCCATGCACTTGGCACTGATGACATTTACGCACGAAACTAATACAATCTCGCTCCATAGTGAGCCAATAATAACATGCTCGGAGAATCTTCTTTGCCAACACATACCCACTCATGTGCGGTCCACAGACTCCAGAATGTACTTCGGTCATAATAGCTGTAGCTTGCCTAGCATCTATGCATCTCAGTAGCCCAAGGTCTAGAGTCGTTTTGTACAGAACACCTCCGCTGAAGAAAACACCGCTTGCCAACCGCCTAATTGTTCTCTTTTGATCACCTGTGGCTTGTACTGGATACACCCCATCCTGATGTATTCCTTGATATCGTGAAACCAAGGTTCCCCATCGAGCTCTTCTTCCACCATATTACAGTAAGCATACTGATCGTGGATCTAAATCTGCAAAGGATCCATATAAGCCATATCAGGATGGTGCAACATTGACGCCAGAGTAGCCAAAACATCGGCGACCTCATTGTGAATCCTTGGAATATGCCTGAACTATATTGATTAGAACCGTTGACAAAGATCCTGCAAGCACTGTCGGTACGGTATGAGTTTTAAATCTCGCATTTCCCATTCTCCCTAAATCTGGTGCACCAGAAGGTCCGAGTCATCCAAGACCAAGACTTCCTGGACACCCATATCCACAGCCATCCTCAAACCCAAAATGCATGCCTCGTACTCAGCCATGTTGTTAGTACAGTAGAACCGAAGCTGAGCCGTAACAGGGTAGTGATGCCCTGTTTCAGAAACAAGTACCGCTCCTATCCCAAAGCCTTTCATGTTAGCAGCCCCATCGAAGAAAAGTTTCCATCCTGTCTTTGCATTCTGTTCCAATTCATCAATGTGCATTACCTCTTCATCAGGGAAATAGGTCTTCAAGGTTTCGTATTCTTCATCCACAGGATTCTCAGCCAAGTCGGCCAATGCTTGTGCTTTCATCGTAGTCCGAGTCATGTAGACAATGTCAAATTCTGTGAGCAAAATCTGCCACTTTGCGAGCCTCCCTGTAGGCATAGGCTTCTGAAAGATATACTTTAACGGATCCAAATGAGAGATGAGGTAAGTAGTGTAAGATGACAAATAGTGCTTTAAATTCTGTGCCACCCAAGTGAGGGCGCAATATATCCTCTCAAGATGAGTTTACTTAACCTCGTAAGATGTGAACTTCTTGCTGAGATAATAGATGACCTGCTCCTTCCTGCCGGTAATATCATGCTGACCCAACACACAACCAAATGAATTGTCCAAGATCGTCAAATACAGAATCAAAGGTCTCCCTGGTTCTGGCGGGACCAACACATGTGGGTTTGACAAGTACCCCTTTATCTTATCAAATGCTTCCTGACATTCATTTGTCTACTTGACCGCAATATCTTTCTTTAACAATTTGTAGATAGGCTCACAAGTTGTCGTGAGCTGAGCAATAAACCCGCTGATGTAATTCAATCTCCCCAAAAGAGTCATTACCTCAGTTTTGTTCTTTGGGGGTGGCAATTCCTGGATAGCTTTGATCTTTGACGGGTCTAATTCAATACCTAGGTGGCTGAATATGAATCCCAACAACTTTCCAGACGGAACACCGAACGCGCATTTTGCAGGATTGAGCTTGAGATTGTACCTGCGAAGCCTTTGGAAGAACTTTCTCAGATCTCTGACATGGTCAGACTGCTTTCTAGACTTTACAATCATATCATCCACATAAACCTCGATCTCCTTGTGTATCATGTCGTGGAATATGGTTGTCATTGCCCTCATGTAGGTTGCCCCAGCATTTTTCAAACCAAATGGCATGACCCGATAGCAGTACGTTCCCCATGGCATGATGAATGTCGTATTTTCTGTGTCCTCCTCATCCATTATGATTTGGTGGTAGCCCGCATAACAATCCACAAAAGAACCAATCTCATGTTTGGCACAATTATCGATCAATATATGGATGTTCGATAATGGGAAGTTATCCTTGGGACTCGCCTTGTTGAGATCTCGATAATCAACACACACCCTAGTTTTTCCATCCTTCTTCAGCACAAGCACAACATTGGCTAACCAGGTGGGATACCGGGTGACCCGAATGACCTTGGCCTCAAACTGTTTGGTGACCTCTTCCTTAATCTTCACACTCATATCAGTTTTAAATTTCCTCAGCTTCTACTTGATAGGGGGAATGCGGGGTCAGTGGGCAATTTGTGAACCACCAAGTCAGTGCTTAGACCTGACATGTCGTCATAGGACCATGCAAAAACATCTTTATACTCAAACAGTGCTTTAATTATATCCTCTCTGAGTTGTAGTTCAAGATGAACACTTATTTTAGTTTCCCGGACATTATCTTGGTCCCCTAAATTGATTGCTTCTGTATCACTCAGGTTAGGCTTGGGTTTTTCTTCAAAATGGCTTAATTCTTTACTAATCTCTTCAAAGGCTTCATCCTCGTCATATTCCAATTCACCATCACACTCTATTTCTTGAATTACTATTTCAGAATTATATTGGCTCTTAAGACTGCACCGGAGAATCATCATGCATGTCATATCATTGAAGCCAGCATAAAAAGAACTGTACAAGGAAGAAAAGAAAAACAAAAATAAAACTATCAGGAAGGAAGAAAAAGGGAAATTGCATTTCATTGAAATTAAAGATAACAAGGTTTATACATCCAAACGGACGGAACATAGAATCTGAATTACAACCCTGGAGTAATCCAGATAAACTGAAAGAAAATCAAAGCAAACTACCAAAACTCCTTCCTTGTGGGAAGAGGAGTAGCTTCCCAATTGTTAATCTTTGCACTGGGCCCAACAAACTGCACATCCACTTTACTCGAGCCCTCTCCAGCTTCCAACATGTTTACATCGGCAAATAACCTATCGAACGTTTCAATCAAATGTCTATCTACATCAACCACTGAGCTGGGAACTGAGGACCCAGGCCCTCTATTTCAAATTTCTAGCTCTTTTCACGTCCGCAGCTGTGGGATTGAACCCCAAACCAAACGTATCCAAGTTTTTGGGGAGAGACACCGGCTGTACGATACCTTGCAGAGATGCACCCAAACCCTTGCCCGGTACAAAACCATTTTTCAACATTTCGGTAGCTACCATGACTGATGCAGCAGCTACCCTCGGGGTTAGAACATACTTCCCTTTTGGAATTTTCTCTACCGATACCGTGTCAAAAACTGATAAACCCATGGCCCCTTGTTGTCCTCAAAATCTATGAACGGAACAATGGCATCGCTGGGAACACACCAATTATCTTTTCCATGCACAATGATTTACTGTCTATCCCATTCAAACTTGACCATTTGATGCAGAGTAGACGGGACCGCTTTCGTAGCATGAATCCAGGGTCGACCTAACAACAGATTGTAAGAAACAACCACATCGAGCACCTGGAACTCCATGGTAAATTCAACTAGCCCTATTGTAAGCTCAAGCACTATGTCCCCGACTGAATCTTTCCCTCCACTGTTGAATCCCCGAATGCAGATACTGTTCTTGTGAATTCTTTCATCATCCACCTTCAACTTGTTCATAGTGGAGAGAGGGCAAATGTTTGCGTTGGAACCATTGTCAACCAGCACCCGAGTAACCACAGAGTCTTCGCATTTCACTATCAGATAGAGGGCTCTATTGTGCTCGGTACCCTTCATGGGCAACTCATCATCAGAAAAAGTAACTCTATTCACCTTAAATATCTTGTTAGCTATCATTTCCAAGTGGTTTACTGAGATTTTGTCAGGAACGTGGGCATCGTTCAGGATCTTCACCAAAGCCCGACAGTGCTCGTCTGAATGGATCAATAATGACAATAATGAAATCTGAGCTGATGTCTTCCTCAACTGCTCCACAATGGAATAATCTTGCACTTTCATCTTTCTCAAGAACTCCTCTGCTTCTTCCTCAGTCATAGCTTTCTTCGCCAATACCGGGTTGTCTTTGGAACTTTTAGCTTTTCTCAACTCTTCGGGGGCAAAGCATCTTCCCCATCGAGTCAAACCATGGGTCTCACATACTTCTTCTTTAACTTCTTTCCCCTTGTAAGTCACTGTCACTCGTTCATAATTCCACGGGACCACCCTGCTGTTGACTATTGGTAATTGAGTTACCGCTTGATGATGACAGGGTCTATGCGGGCACCTTCCACAATTATAACAGGCTTGTTCGCCACTCCCGACACAACCACTTTCGCTCTTTCATGTTTCCCTGCGACGTCACTTGAGGATCCCTTCTTGACTATTACAGATAGTTCACTATTTGCCCCATTCAACTTAATCGCAGACTTCTCCACTTGTTGCCTTTTCGAACGGCCTTTTTGATGAATGCCGTATTTTTTGTGTCCTCCTCATCCATTATGATTTGGTGGTAGCCCGCGTAACAATACACAAAAGAACCAATCTCATGTTTGTCACAATTATCAATCAATATATGGATGTTCGGCAGTGGGAAGTTATCCTTGGGACTCGCCTTGTTGAGATCTCGATAATCAACACACACCCTGGTCTTTCCATCCTTCTTCGGCACATGCACAACATTGGCTAACCAGGTGGGATACCGGGTGACCTGAATGAACTTGGCCTCAAACTGTTTGGTGACCTCTTCCTTAATCTTCACACTCATATCAGTTTTAAATTTCCTCATCTTCTACTTGATAGGGGGAATGCGGGGTCAGTGGGCAATTTGTGAACCACCAAGTCAGTGCTTAGACCTGACATGTCGTCATAGGACCATGCAAAAACATCTTTATACTCAAACAGTGCTTTAATTATATCCTCTCTGAGTTGTGGTTCAAGATGGACACGTATTTTAGTTTCCCAGACATTATCTTGGTCCCCTAAATTGATTGCTTCTGTATCACTCAGGTTAGGCTTGGGTTATTCTTCAAAATGGCTTAATTCTTTACTAATCTATCCTCGCCATATTTCGATTGACCATCACACTCTATTTCTTGAATTACTATTTCAGAATTAGATTGGCTTTTAAGACTGGGCCGGAGAATCCTCATGCATGTCATATTATTGAAGCCAGCATAAAAAGAACTGTACAAGGAAGAAAAGAAAAACAAAAATAAAACTATCAGGAAGGAAGAAAAAGGGAAATTGCATTTCATTGAAATTAAAGATAACAAGGTTTATACATCCAAACGGACGGAACATATAATCTGAATTACAACCCTGGAGTAATCCAGATAAACTAAAATAAAATCAAAGCAAACTACCAAAACTTCTTCCTGGTGGGAAGAGGAGTAGCTTCCCAATTGTTAATCTTTGCACTGGGCCTAACAAACTGCACATCCACTTTACTCGGCCCTCTCCAGCTTCCAACATGTTTACATCGGCGAATAACCTCTCGAACTTTTCAATCAAAGGTCTATCTACATCAACCACTGAACTGGGAACTGTTGCCACTGGGCGTTTCTTGGTGCCAGGCCTAACAAATGATCTGAAGAGCCGTGGGATGGGCTTTGGGAGGACTCAGGCCCTCTGTTTCAACTTTCTAAATCTTTTCACATCCGCAGCTGTGGGCTTGAACCCCAAACCAAACGTATCCAAGTTTTTTGGGGAGAGACACCGGCTATACCATACCTTGCAGAGATGCACCCAAACCCTTGCCCGGTACAAAACCATTTTTCAACATTTCGGTAGCTACCATGACTGATGCGGCAGCTACCCTCGGGTTGGAACCTACTTCCCTTCCGGAATTTTCTCTACCGATACCGTGTCAAAAACCTGATAAACCCATGGCCCCTTGTCGTCCTTGAACTCTATGAACGAAACAATGGCATCGCTGGGAACACACCAATTATCTTTGCCATGCACAACGATTTCCTGTCTATCCCATTCAAACTTGACCATTTGATGTAGAGTAGACGGGACCGCTTTGGTAGCATGAATCCAGGGTCGACCTAACAGCAAATTGTAAGAAACAGCCACATCGAGCACCTGGAACTCCATGGTAAATTCAACTAGCCCTATTGTAAGATCAAGCACTATGTCCCCGACTGAATCTTTCCCTCCACCGTCGAATCCCCGAACGCAGATACTATTCTTGTGAATTCTTTCATCATCCACTTTCAACTTGTTCGTAGTGGAGAGAGGGCAAATGTTTGCGCTGGAACCATTGTAAACCAGCACCCGAGTAACCACAGAGTCTTCGCATTTCACTATCAGATAGAGGGCTCTATTGTGCTCGGTACCCTCCATGGGCAACTCATCATTAGAAAAAGTGACTCTGTTCACCTTAAATATCTTGTTAGCTATCATTTCCAAGTGGTTTACTAAGATTTTGTTAGGAACGTGGGCATCGTTCAGGATCTTCATCAAAGCCCGACGATGCTCGTCTGAATGCATCAATAATGACAATAATGAAATATGAGCCAATGTCTTCCTAACTGCTCCACAATGGAATAATCCTGCACTTTCATCTTTCTCAAGAACTCCTCTGCTTCTTCCTCAGTCACAGCTTTCTTCGCCAATACCGGGTTGTCTTTGGAACTTTTAGCTTTTCTCAACTCTTCGGGGGCAAAGCATCTTCCCCATCGAGTCAAACCATGGGTCTCATATACTTCTTCTTTAACTTCTTTCCCCTTGTAAGTCACTATCACTCGTTCATAATTCCATGGGACCACCCTGCTGTTGACTATTGGTAATTGAGTTACCACTTGATGATAACAGGGTCTATGCAGGCACCTTCTACAATTACAACAGGCTTGTTCGCCCCTCCCGACACAAGCACTTTCGCTCTTTCATGTTTCCCTGCGACGTCACTTGAGGATCCCTTCTTGACCACCACAGATGGTTCACTATTTGCCCCATTCAACTTGATCGCAGACTTCTCACTTGTTGCCTTTTTGAACGGCCTGGCATCACTGGACCGAATCATCATGACAGTTTGCGAAGGCTTTTTAGGCTCCCCTTCCTTATGCACTATCTCAATCATATTCGTATCTTGATGAGCTGGCAATGATTTCTGATTGATATTAGGTGCCTCCGGAGCTTGGACCTCAATCCGATTAGTATCAATGAGCTCTTGAATAGCTATTTTCAATTGCCAGCACTTCTCTGTGTCATTCCCCGGGGACCAGAACACTATTCACAACTTACGGAGTGATCAAGATTTCTGGGAGAAGGATTTGGCAATTTTGGTTCCATCGGACTCAGCATACCCAATTGTCTCAACCTGCGGAACAAACTAGTATAGGATTCTTCCAATGGAGTAAAAGTCTTCTTCTTCTGCAAACTCTCATTCTTGGTGGCTTGATTGGGCTGGAACCTGTTCTAGGGGGATTTCGGTAGGCTCTTGGGGGTGGATAGGCATTTTGTGGAGCTGGGTATGTATTATGTGGGACTGGCGCACGCCATTGTGCGTGGGCAGGAGGTTGAAGGTATGTTTGTGCATGATGGACGGAAAAATGGGGTTATGGTGGTGGGTAATAGTGTTGTGGTGGGCTATATGTAGTGTGGGGGTAAGTTTGGTGATAGGGTCGAGGCTGGTTGTAGTAATGTGAAGGGCCCTTAGGTCCGACCCAAGCTCCTAACTCAACTGTCGCAACATCCTCTTTCTTCTTTTTCCCAAGTACACCTCCAGTACCGTTTTGAATGGCCTGGGTGGTCGCTTTGATTACTGCATAACTCATGATTTTGTTGGACTTGAGTCCCTCCTCAACCATGCCTCCCATGTTTACAACCTCGTTAAAGGACTTGCCCACTGCTAATACCAAATGACCAAAATAAGTAGGCTCCAAGGCCTGCAAGAAATAATCAACCATATCGCTTTCTTTCATTGGAGGGTCAACCCTCGCGGCTTGCTCCCTCCAATGGAATCCATATTCCCGGAAACTCTCACCAGGCTTTTTCTCAATCTTCGTCAATGACAGACGATCTGGGATGATTTCGAGATTGTACTGAAAATGGCAGGCGAAGGCTTGGTCCAAATCGTCCCATGTGTACCACCTATTGTGATCTTGTCTAGTATACCATTCCAATGCCGATCCGCTCAGACTTTGGCTGAAATATGCCATCAATAATTCATCTCTTCCGCCCGCCCCTCTCATCTTGCTACAAAATCATCTTAAGTATGCTACTGGGTCACCATGCCCGTCGTACAGATCAAACTTAGGCATCTTGAACCCTGCTGGTAACTGAACATTTGGGAACAGACATAAATCCTTATATGCCAAACTTACTTGACCTCCCAACCCCCTCATATCTATGAACGATTGTTCCAAGCTTTTGGCCTTTCTAATCATCTCCTCATGTTCGGGATTTTTGGGTGGATTCTCGGTCTCTGCCGGGAGATCAAGATGAGGGGTGTAAGAATATGGTTCCGAGACTTTGAAGGTGGGTTCAGGGGGATAATACTGGTTGTCGTAAGTCTGAAACAGAGGCTCACTAGAAGACCGGTGTAATGCAGCAGGTGGAGGTACCACAAAGACGGGCGTGACTGGTGGAGGAGGGTATGAGACTTGTTTGGGTGGTGGAGCTTGTGATGTATGGGAAGTGGTGCCATAGCACTGTTTGTAGAGAGGAAAGGCCGGAGACGAGTTCATAGTGGGAGGTTCCTAAGGTTGAGCCAATGGTGGGATACAAGTAGGGTTGGCGGGATAGACCGGTGGTGGATGCCCCTTTGCCCAGGCCTGTTACATTTTAGCCATTTGCTGATTTAACTTATACATCTCTTCCTTCATCGCATTAACATCCAATTCTTCCACTTCTTTTGACGGATCAACAATACTTGCCTCCGATTCTTGGTTGGCCATATTCAGCTTGTCTTTTGATCGGGTGTTGTAGGGATGAGTTGCCAGAATACCAATCAACTAACCACCTTCTTGGACTCAATACATCAACAACAACCTTGTTAGCGATTAGGGCTTTAACAGATTAGTAACCGCACATTTTGGGGAATGAATACACCTAAGCAGTTAACCGTTTCTATTATGCATTTGATCGGCTGCTTGCGTCATCCCGGCTTTCCCTTATTTTCGTTTGCGACTTCTCTGTTCTCTCCTTATTTTTTCATTCTTACCTTTCCTTGCTGGATCTCTCCTATTTTCCACCCATGGTTTCTTTTCTCTCTTTTCTTTTATTGTTTTTCTATTGTTTTTCCTCTCTTTTCTTTTCTTGTTTTTCTCTTGTTTTTCCTCTATCTCTTTTTTTATTTTATTTTATGCATGGTAGAATCCTATGGAGATTGCCTACATATCATGACCCCGCATAAATCAGACCGAGCGTAGTTCTAGGAGATAACTGTGAAAGTAAATAATAAAACATTTTTGGGATTTTCAATTTTCATAAAAAGCAAATGCTTTGATTACAAAGACTCAAAACTAACAGACTCCAAAAGAAACTAACAGACTCTGATGCAAGGACGAAATACAGACTCCAAATATAGACTATCATACTCCCACAAAAGAAAATACAGACTCGAAAACAACTGACAGACTCCAGCAGAAAGAAAATACAGACTCAAAACAACGGACAGACTCTAACGAAAAAGGAAATACAGACTCAAATGAAAAATCATGAATACATTAATGCTCCTGATACCCGCGGGACATCATTCGGTCTCGCCGTGGGCCTATATGCAAGATCCCTTTGAAGTTTATCCAAGCCACTCATTATCTGTTTAACAAATGTCTTCACCGCCGCGAAGAAGGTGGTGCGAGTCATATCCTCACAGGCTTGGCACTTCACAACATTGTAATCGGCTATGGTTCTAATTCTTTCGCTTATGACTCCTTTTTCTTGCAACAAACGCCCGATCTGCTGGGCCCTGACTTTCAAAGTTTTCTCGGCCGCATGATTCTGCTCTTGAAGTTGTTGTAAATCCATTTCTAATTATGCCAATGCTGTATAACAATGTTCTCTTTCTGCCTTAAAGTCTTTCGCCTACTTGATCACTTTGTTCTCTGCAACAACGACCCTTTTCTTTAATTCCGTGACCTCATTGTCGTACTTTTCTTTCAACTGCTTAACCAGACGTGCTCGTTCATCCATGTTTTTAGCCAATTTCTTTCGAACCCTGACTAGTTCGCTTTCTGCTTTGTTCAAATCAAAACTATAGTCACTCATTTTCTGCCTCAGGTTACTTATAAGTTTTTCATCTTTGGCACTTCGTGCGGGGTTTTCTGCCGCTACTTTCATTTTCTGAATTTGGGCTCGAAGGGCCTCATTTTCTTTGGCTAGTTTTTTCTTTTCACCTTCGTTCGCTGCAGCTTGCAAGCTATTCTCGAATTGAAGTTGTTTGACTTGTTTCTCCAACTTTCCTATTGTGGCCCTGTACTCATTCTCCTTGGCCAACCCAGCTCATTGTTCTTGTGACGCCTTGACGAATTCCTGAAGGTAGGGTCTTTTGGCCGCCCTCCCAAGCTCAATTTCTTTTCTATACCAAGCCAGGTACACTAGTGAAACTTCACCTTTGGATCGATCACGTACACAGGTACTTGCTGTTAAGTATTGACATCCACTCCAAATTTGGCGGACTACTGCTTCATGAAACTGACTGTTGGGTCCGATCTCGACTACTTGGGCACTAAGATCTTCATATCTTGGAACTATTTGGCATCTCCCCAGCTACCTCAAAACCCGATACGGGGCATAAGGCTGGATACTCCTGAGTCCCATCAAGAGGAAATGAGGCCTGGTGGCTGGCATGTATATGATCTCATCCACAGGCAGCCATCCAAATGTCCACTTTATTTGGCTTGCAGTGACGGAACGGAGGCGCGCTATCCACTTTGTGACCCCTTCTGGCAAGCTAATTCCATCAACCCTCGTAGAAAATTCCTCTATGCATGTTTTCTCTGTCGACCCATAACTCATAAATTGAGGACGATGACATAGGTGTTCAATCATCCACATCTATAGCAACACGTTGCACCCCTCGAAAAAGTCTCCTCCGGCTTTGCAGGCTGTGAGAGCGCAGAAGACTTCAGCTACTATCATGGGTGCGAGGGTGCTGTTGGCCTGAGTAAGCAAAGAGCTGACAACCCCGGCTACTCCTATCTCAATATTCCTATCTTTTCTAGGAAACACCAAAAGTCCCAAAAAGACCACCATAAAAGCAAAACACATGTGTTCTTCCCACTTAAGGCGGTTTCCTTTGCTGTAGATTTTGTTTTCCGGCTTGTTGAACCCCTACTATATGACCATATCTGTTGTATATAAACTGCAAAGTACAAAAACCAGCTGCCAAGTCTAGGTTGTGGACCCCCCTGCTTATTTTCAAAAAGTCTAGGAACCTGTGTACGGCTACGACCCTTGGAGCAATCAGGTACTGGTGTCTCAGAGGAATTTTTGGCCCCCCAATATATCCGGCTATTTCTTCCAATGTTGGGGTAAGTTCTAAATCTGATAAAAGAAATACGTTGTGGGTCGGGTCCCAAAATGTAACCAATGCCTTTATAATGTCTCCCCTAGGATTAATCTTCAAGAACCCAGTGAGGCCCCCCAAATATAGATTGACCGTGTCTCGCTCTTACTCACCCAAATCATCCCACCACATATGCAACTCCAAAGGGATCTTGTTCACGATTGTTATTGGCAAATTCTGATTTGTGCTCATTATGCACATTTATTAAGGTGATTAAGCAAAAAATCATGATTTACTCTATTTCGACTCGAAATCAAAGCTGACACCTTTTTTCAGATTCTTACTTCTAAAACAACAACAAAAAAAAACCAACTTTTGAAAATACGGCCTTTCAGCACTTCTAGAGGAAAATTTTAAGGCTGTGCCCGCTAGCTAGCCAAAAGTAAAAAAAAAAAAACCAAGGTGGTTGTTCTTGCAAAAACAGCCTTCCGGCGTCCTTTTGGGGACATTCGGCTATTTTTGACAAAAATGGCGTCACATTTCCTAAATAAAATTTTTGTTCTTTTCGGCTATTTTTGCAAAAGGAAAGTTGGACGCGACAGGGGTTGCCTACGTATCCCACATCCGGTGAGAATCAAACTGGCATAGTTCGGGCAATTTTGACAAAATAAAACCAACTATTTTTCCTTTCTAAAACACAAAGATTTTCCCTTTTTCTTCTTTTCTTTGAAAACCACAAAATTCCTTTTTTTTTTTCAAAATTTCGGCAGAGTTTCGGTATGTTTTGGGACATTGGTTTTTCAAAATAGGCACTTATCCCTCTCAACCATCTAAGTTTTCCTTGTAAGCCGGTCAACATGCAAATCCGAAGTAAATGAATGCGTATGTAGCAAGTAAGATGCATCATAATGGTCTTTACATTTCGGGTACACCTGTCCTAGACAGACCCAACCCCTGTGTTGAGTCTCCAAAGTCAAATGCACATGATGCAAACAAACGTTCCTACTAGGGATCCAGCATGAGACTGAGTTATTCTAGGTTCAAAATCCTGGGTATATGTTCTAGACTGTGTACCCGAGCGGACAACTCGAGCCGAGGAGGGGGCTACGTACCGGGAACCAAAAGGCCATCCATCTTAGTAACTTGTCTGAGCCTCTTTCTTATTTCAGGGTATGACACTAACAGAATAGGGAGTCTCGACCAGCGAGCACATCCCTAAAGATGGGAAGAGAAGGGTTTCGTAGCAGTTTATATACAGTTCAGATAATATCAAAGCGGTAAAAACAACATTTAGCACATTAGGCCCAATCATGTAATAAAATCAGATAATAGATAAAACCAAATACAACAATTTATCTAAGCTCGAATTCTAAAACCTGAACCATAGATTCTGGGTTCGATCCCCAGCGGAGTCGCCAGAGCTGTGACACCTCCTTTTTCCTACATCCCGTAAGGGTGTATAAGGGAGTTTTTTCCAACTTAAAGTGACAATCGAAATGGGATTATTTTTATTAAAAATTCAGCGTCGCCACCTGGGATAGTTTAAGGTGTCCCAAGTCACCGGTTTAAAATCCCGAGTCAAGGAAATGTTGACTATGTAATACAGTCCGCGAACACAGAAATCCGGGTAAGGAATTCTGTTAGACCGGAGAAGGTGTTAGGCATTCCCGAGTTCCGTGGTTCTAGCACGGTCGCTCAATCGTTATATTCAGCTTAATTATCTGATTTTAAACAATTATGAACTTATGCAAATTTAACTTTTTATCCGCTTTTATTCATATTTTAGAGAAATTGCAACGTCATTAAAACATGTCTCAAACCATGTCACATAAATGCACCCGTGATCTTTGACATATTTTAACATCATTGTGATTTAGATTTCGGTCACATAAATGCGCACCCATATTTAGGAAAGTAATATTATTAAAATACGCGCCTAAAGCAACTAACACATTTGCAGCTTTGCAAGGGCCATGGAAGTTCAACTAAATGACACGCCTCGATTTCGAAGGATTAATATTAATCTAGTGACGGCCATAAATCGTACGTCTGGCTAGTATGGCACATGTCAAATTAACCACAATGATCTACTAATTGAATAAGGCTTAAGAGAATTACAACTACTTCTAAACTACAGTTAAATTCAAATCGTTGATTTAAGGGCCAGTACTAGATGAGCCCTAATCTATTTCCATTTCAGAGCCTGGGCCTGACCTGAGGCCCGATAGCTAATTGCCATGACAAACACGGAGACATGATTGGGCTTGCCATGAAGCCCAAATTAAGAGTTTAATGCAGAAAGGGAAACTTGGCGCATAAGGATCCATGCTGATAGCCAACTCGATGCTACCGCACTTGAGGTAATATTACATTACCCATACATTTTCGGCTCTGAACCAAATATATTGACATACGTTAAACACATATAAATCGCATTTGGAGATCAGTACATGCATTCTATAGTGAAGTGAATTCCCAGTTATGATAATAAGCCCTGGCACAAATTGCCCATCATTTGAAATCAAAACTCAACTATTATAAACTCATGCAACATCTGATTTAGACTGACGTGTTTGACTAAACCATACTGACTCGAAACTTTCGAAGAAAATGAAAACCCAAACACAGTGAATTGATCTAAGTCTAGGAGTTTTCGGGTCTAAAATCTGACTCAAATTCATTTAAAAATTCCCTTTTAAAATTCAAAGAGCTCAATACATGCACAAAAACAGAATCAGGTGACAGATTATGAAATCATTGAACCATGTTTCAAGCTATACAGGAGCAAATTTGAGCACGATTACTAGAAACAAGCCTAAACCAAATTTATTAGACCAATGGTCTGAATCGACAGGCGCTTAAACCATGGTTATGAAAAACACAATCCAAAACCAGACAATTTCAGCTAATTAAACTACAAATCACAATCCTTAATTAATACATGTTCTACCAAGCCTAAAGCATTCTCGAATCACTTATATTCAAACAGAGTCCGAATCTAGTTTTTAGAACCAAATGCATATCATGGAATGGAGTATTCACAATAAGCTAGGCTAAAACATGGTTAATAACACGGTAGAATCGAACAGTAATCACAATAGGGACTAATGTTTTCGTTTAACTCCAGCTTGGCCACAGACATTTATACAAATCTCAATCAGGGTTCATTTCCACCATAGTTTAAAGGAGTACCTGGAGATTGCAAAAGGAAAAAGGGGTGAATGCAGTAAACAACAACTTCAGTAACACTCAGCACCCAGAAAATGAGCCAGCAGACCAGTTTTGAACCCAGCAGATGAGATACAATAATCCAGACACTAATTTAAGTCACTTAATGAACTAGAAGACCTCAAATCAGACTTGGCCTTAACCCATTTTAGTATCAGCTAACCAGAAAATGCTTCAACAATAGGAAAACTTCAGAAAAACACCAAGAGAATTCAACGTAACAGTGTTATTTTCCTAAAATTCTTCAGCCGTTTTGATTTTTCTGATTTTTCTCTTCAAGCCTCTTCCTCTTGAGCCTCAAGTAACAATGCCTTTATAGGCAAGTTACTAGGGCAACAAATATTAGCTATGTTTTGCATTTTTGACCTTTCTTAGTTTTTCTTTTTGCTACTTAGTCCCTCAATTACTGATTTGTCTACCAAGTAAGGCTCTTTTTCAGCTTCTAGGAAGCTTCCTAGGCAGTTACCAATAGATTCCCTACCCCTATTTCCCCAAATTACCCCCTTAGAGACCTGCTTTTTACTACAGCATACCACATGGGTCAAGTTGACCCAAGGTTCAGCCCCAAGCCTAGGCTTGCGACCCGGATTGACTTTCCTTTCCTTTGGGCTTTCAAATTAACAGAAACCCAACCCAATTCAGTAATGCACAATAAACCTACCCCAAAATTCAAGCCAACAAGGGTTGCAAACCAACCTAATTAATGAGAGTCGAGTAATTTCAGAACATGTAATCTAAGCTACGAGTGATGATTTTCCTTTCTTATTTTTCGTTAAGCCAACATGCTAGATTGACATTAAAACTAAACTACTAATTTGACAGCAATCTACATAAACTAATTATCAGAAAACTTCATCGCCTAGAATAAAAATCAAATAAAGACAGGAGGATATTGACTAAGAGAAAGAAAACTGAAGAGATGGAAAAGAACCAAATGAACAAACACATATCAAACAAACTGCCTTAGAGGGGGGGGGGGGAAACTGAATTCAAAATACGAAGACAGAAAAAAAGAACCAGGAAGAGACGAAACAGAAAGACGAACAAAGAATGCAAAGAAAGAAAAAGAAATTACCAGTTTAGACTTGAAATCAACGGGTAATTCTGATTTAGTCTTGAAATGGTATAAATCGTCTGTTCTTTGTCAAGAACAGATGAACAACATCACTTCGAGACGAACCAGGCTTGGAACAAACGAGAAACTTGGAGGGGTGACCTTGCATGAGGGAACCCGACTTCGACCTCTAGAACTTCGAACCCTAGATTTACGATTTGAGAGGCTTTGAGGGGAATTCGAAAGAACTGGACGGGGATTTGAGATGAGGGGAATGAGGTGGTTATAGGGTGTGATTTTGGGAAGGATTGGAGGTGGCGCCGCCGGGTGTCTAGGCGGTGGGAATGGTAGCTGCTAGGGTTTTGGGCGGTCTCTGAAGAGGGGTGGGTTTAGGAGAGATGATGAGAAGAGGGGGGTGGGGGGCTAATTCGGACACTTATATAATAAGTCCACCCCACTTCCCCACCGTTAGATCAAACCAATCTCGACGACTGAGATTATTAGCTAACTGAATGGGGTCGTTTGGGGTTGGGGTGAAGACGGACCGGGTCAGGGACGGGTTCTTGGGCTGGTGCTGAGGGAATTTCAACTGAGCTGGGGTAAGATTACACAATTTTGGCCCAAAAATTCAGCTCCCTTCTTCTTTTGTTTCATTTCTTTCCAATTTTTCAACAATTCTTTTTCTTCTTTTTTTTTCTTCTAAAAATGAAAATAAAACAAAACCCAACTTAATTCCTACACAAAATTATCCTAGAAAATTAAATTAATTACCCTAATAATTATTACAACTGATTAAATACCAAAATTTAAATCTAAAAATTGAACAATGCAAGATAAACCATTTTTTTTATTTTCCATTTTTGTAAAGCAACTAAATTACTAAGTGATTTAAAAATGCTAAATTAAATCCTAAATGCAAATGCAACATATTTTGTATTTTCATAATTTAAACAAAATTGAACATGCGTAGACAAATGCAAACAATAACAAAATGCTACGAAAATCCACGAAATTCCAAACAATGAAAAAAATTGTTTTGTTTTGAATTTGTGGGAGTAATTCATATAGGGCAAAAATCACGTACTCACAAACATTATCTGGTATATGCTAAACTCAAATTTCCCTGCACCAACAATATGGCAGAATATGAAGCCTACATACTAGGACTCAACATGGCAATCGACATGAATATTCAGGAGCTGCTGGTAATCGGCGATTCGGATCTGCTTGTGCACCAGGTACAAGGAGAATGGGCCACCAAAAATTACAATATATTGCCATATCTGCACCATGTGCAGGAATTGAGAAAGAGGTTCACAAAGATATAGTTCTGACATGTGCCCAGAATTCAGAACGAGTTCGCCGATGCATTGCCCACTTTATCATCCATGATACAACATCCAGATAAGAATTACATTGATCCTATCTCGGTGAGGATTCATAATCAGCCGCATATTGTGCCCATGTTGAAGAAGAAACAGATGGAAAACCTTGGTTCCATGACATCAAGGAGTATTTGGCGAAAGGAGAATATCCAGAGCATGAAAACCACACTCAGAAACGCACACTCCAAAGATTGTCCAATCACTTCTTCCGCAATGAAGGAAATTTGTTCAGGATAACTCCTGATTTGGGACTGCTAAGATGTGTCGACGCAAAAGAGGCTTCTAAGCTACTTGAGGAGATATATGTTGAGACCTGCAACCCACATATGAATGGTTTTGTCTTAGCCAGGAAGATACTCAGGGCCGGTTACTTTTGGATGACCATGGACATATTGCATCCAATTTGTCCACAAATACTTCCAATTCCTGGTGTATGCGATATGATAAAAGTGCCGCCAAACGAGCTCAATGTAACAAGCTCACCTTGGCCATTCACCGCCTGGGGAATGGATGTTATCGGTCAGATTGAGCCCACTACTTCAAATGGGCACATGTTTATTCTGGTAGCCATTGATTACTTCACAAAATGGGTAGAGGCTACATCTTACAAAGCTGTGACCTAGAAAGTCGTCACAGATTTGTCAAAGATCGTATTGTTTGCCGATTTGGAGTTCCCGAGTCCATTATTACTGATAATCATACATGAAGTTGAACTCAGCGATGCAGAGTGGATAAGGAGTTGCTATGACCAATTGGCCCTTATCGATGGAAAGAGGATGAATGCAGTGTGTCACAACCAACTTTATCAGAACAGAGTGTCCAGAGCTTTCAACAAAAGGGTCAAACCAAGGCAATTTGCACCAAGATAGCTGGTGCTGAAGAAGATCTTCCCACGTCAAGATAAAGCCAAAGGGAAATTCTCTCGCAACTGGCAAGGTCTTTACATGGTTCACAGGGTGCTGATTGGAGGAGCACTCATACTTGCAGAAATGGAAGGAGAAATCTGGCTAAAACCAATCAATTCAGACGCAGTCAAGAGATACTATGCTTAGCTTATTTACATTTCCTCATCTGATGTAATTGAACTATGCATGACCTAATTCCCGTTTAAGAGGGGATACGTAGGCATCCTTATGGGTTCGGTCATATCATAATAAAATTTTCCATTTCCTCCAAAGATTAGAAACTGGGGCAGAATTTTGAGGAGGACCCTTAAAATTCCGGAGCAAGTCTAGCCAACGCCAACATGTGTCAAACGGTCAGAACTTGATTAAGAAATTGGGGCAGAATTTTGAGAAGGACTCTCAAAATTCCGAAGAAGGTGCAGCAAGGCCTATTATCTGCAAACGGTCAAAAGATCATCTACCAAACTGGGGCAGAATTTTGAGGAGGACCCTCAAAATTCATACATAAGAAAGCTACATTGTCTCTAAAATGTGTTACAGTCACTAGTTCATCAAAAATTACTTAATATATCAATATGTTTCTAAAATTACTCTCTTTTATCAATAATTGCATATTTTGCAAAAACTTTATTTGTGTAACAGTCAGGTGTTACCCAGCGGAACTCAAAAGGCCTCAAGAACGGAGCAAAACAAGGCCAATAGAAGCACGAAACAACCTCCCCTCACGAAATTTACAATTTTTCTTTGAACGCAGGCACATTTGACGTAACGATAGCATTCGCAGATATGTGTACACAAAGCAAATTCGCTTTCAATCAGGACATCAGACACTGAATATATCTCCAGCAAAGACATATACAACTCTTATTTGCTACTTTCTCTCTGCATGAGGCTAATCCTTGCATCCACATTTGCATGAGGCTAATCCCTGCCTCCATATTTGCATGAGGCTAATCTCTACCTCCCCACTTTCCTGAGGCTAATCCTTGCCTCCACATTTGCATGAGGCTAATCCTTGCCGCCATATTTGCATGAGGCTGATCCCTGCCTCTATATCTGCATGAGGCTAATCCTTGCCTCCACATCTACATGAGGCTAATCCCTGCCTCTGTATCCGCATGAGGTTAGTCCTTGCCTCCACATTTGCATGGGACTAAGAATTGTCCCTCCATACATAAATATTGGTCTTTTATAGTACTATCTATTTGCTTTTCTATCGGGCTAAGCTCTGCCCTTCATTTCGCGAGACTACGCCTTGTCTTGTTAACATCATATTATTGCATCTCATGGGCTGAAATATCGTCGATCTATCCAAGGGCGTCATAGTCTAAAAGGCATCATCCTCATAGCTGGAAGACACCATGCCATGGCCTGAGGATCCCTTAAATTTGCATATCATTATTCAAAGGCGTCATGGTTCAGAGGCACCATCTGCAAGGCCTGAGAACAACATTTCATGGCCTGCGAATCCCTTACTAAATAATTCATGGCCCAGGACATCATGGTCCAAGGATGTCATCTTTAACCGTCCAAAGACAACCTTCATGGTCCAAAGGGAATCTGCATCATGTTTAAATTTTTGCGCAAATATATGTCGGTAGCATCTCTTCATCTGCAAGTGACAAGAAAGCAACCACTATCCTAGCAGGAGTGATCCCCGCTCCAGTTCTTTCAAACTATCTCATGCGAATGCGCTCACCACAACCACTCTTGCATCCCGTATCCGTTCTTGCAATGACTTCATCAGTATATTTTGCCAATGAATCCAGAACTACACATAGCCTAATTCCTGTAAAACCAGGGATATGTAGGCAACTCAAGACCAGAGTCCGACATCTGTCTTTCAAAACATCCCGTCCGGTCAAAATTGGCCATCATTTCTTTACCCAAAAACTCTTTCATCCTTCCCAGGTAAAGAGGGGCAGCTCTTGATACCCAATTTTTCCTCATATATTTTTTAATACATATATATACTTTTAAAATAACATATATGTAGTTATAAGCATGCATAAGTATTTTTATAATTTTTTTCTTTAATTTTAAAAGCTCCAAATTGATTTATTTCTTCTTTTTTCATTTATTAAATTTTCAATAATTATCTTTCAAATTTTTTATGGTGAATTAGTCATATAAATTCTTTATTTATGCCAAAATAGTGTTTAAGCATTTTTCAGTGCATTTTTATAATTACATTTACATCTTTAGGCTAAATTGCATATCTTTGCAATAATAGCCCTACTAATGCATAATTACATTATTGATGCATAAAATGGTCTTTTATATTTTTAAAATTTTAAAAAACTATTTTAAATCATTTTAGTACACAAAAATATTTATTTTGGAAATCATTTATTATTTTTATAAATTATATAACTATTAAAAGTAGCTATTTAAAATCTAGCCTAGTTTATTTCAATTTCAGCGCCTAATTTAACCCAATTACCAGCCCAATCCCCAATTATATTACCCAGCCCAAACCTCGAAGACCCGATACGGCCCCAATACCCTTTAATCTCGACTGTTGATCATAAAGATCAGCGGCCACAAACGATTCTTACTAAAATAAACCCAAAAGACCCCTCAAACCCTATCATTTTACGCTACCCGCCACCCTGAAACCCCCCTCTGCTCTCAAACGCTATCACACCTAACACTAATCAAACCTCACTGACACTCATCTATGGCTATCTCCTATGATCTCTCACCACCCCCTAGGCCTCCAATGGCCTCCCTCACGTTAGTCTTTGCCATCTCCAGGGTCCTCAAGGGACTAGGGCTAGTTGGCTTGCATCTATGGTCACTTTCTCGCCTGTTTCAGGCCATTCTAGTATGATTCCGAGTAAGATCATCCTATATTGACTATGATCTATGGGTTTCTTAGTATGTTTCTTCACCTCTGTGCCGTTCTCTTCGAAACCCTATTTCTTTTTTAAACCTCTTAGATATGTGGAGATCCGAGATGATTTGGGCTTAATTCATGTGAGTTTTACAACGACCTTGAGGTTCTTTACAAGAATCGTATGATTTTCATCTTTTCACTAAACTAGGGTTTCCGGAATTTCTTTTAAAAAATGTTTGATGAATTTTTGTGTTTAATCTTCTGCTTCTCATATGTTTTGACTGATTTTATAAGTCTGCTACAACCTTAGCTCGCTTGTACTGAAAGCCCTAATTTTTTGGTTCTTCGATTGATTTCTGAGTACTAGTATACATCCGATTGTGTTCTTGCTTTGAGTTCTTATGATTTCTCGTGATTTTCTTGTCCTAATATGCTTCTACTAAATTTCTTAGTTCAACCCTTTCACTGATGCTTGTGTCCATCCTGACTATTCAAGTCCAGACCTGAATCAGTGTCGTTTAACTTTTGTTTTATTAAAGTTGTGTGTCGATTCCTGACTATTCATGTTTTGTCTTATTTTAGGTGCTAAACTTGATAACTCTTTCATGACTTTCTCTTTGATTTAACCTTTGATTATTCTTAATTCCTTATTTTCTGGTTTGATTTGAACACTTTCCCTTAAACTTCCGATTCTTACCTCTCTACTCGATTTGATTGAATTACTTGCCTTAATTAATTTTCCCTTGTCTTGTTTGTATTTTGCTGATTCTTACTGATTTTTTCCTTAACTGAAACTTCTGTTCATATACCCCTAATTACCTACTCTATACCCAAACATTACTTGAATCTTTTCCTTAAATATCTAACATGCTTTACCGTTGATTTGATTGTCCCTTGAGTAAGGGAAGGACTTGCTGATTTATATGTGACTTCCTTGATTTGCTACTTAATTAATCTCTTACCATATTTATTAAGATCTGATTACTATATAAACCCCCTCTTATTTTTAGTTCTGGACAACAACATAGTTCAAAAAACACTACTCTTTAAACTGTAAAGTTCTCTTTCTCTTCTGCTACTTATGATACTCACTGATCTAGCCGGCTGAAAGCCAATGCTAGATATTGGAACTTTATTTGCTTTATATTCTGCACCCTTTTCTTCAACTGGTATGTCTCTAGTTAAGTTTTGAAATCTAAACCTTATATGTTTCATTCCTGCACTAGTTCATCAGTTATGAATTCAACTTGTATTCATGTTTACTTCTTTGCTCAGCATGTCTAAATTCTGTCCTGATCAATGCATGTTTTATAGTCTGCACTCTTTCCTGCTTACTTCTTCACCTAGCATGTCCAAACTGTATGTTCAATCCTGTTCAAGACATACCAACTGTTATCTATGTCTTAACTACTGAGTCTCTAAGATCCTAAGTGTTGTTTGCAGTTTGTTGACTATATGTTTCCTCTACACCCTATCCATGTACCTCAATGTGACTTTTATGTGCCTCATTCCTTTTATCCCCATGTAAAATCTGTTTGTTAAGTGTTCTCTTCTGAATCTGGATGTCTCTTATGACCAATTGATTGTCTGCTGTTTTGGTACTCTCCTCAAACTATTTCAGTACTGATGATTTTCAAAAGTTCTTTTCAGTCTTAATACCTTTCTATTAAACTCCTTCAACTGTTATGCACTCTCACTTTACTTTTATAATATTGGGTTCTGCCCATCTGACATGTTTACTACCTTGAGATTCTTGAGATCTCTTTGAACTCTGGCATGTCAGAGCTGGCCTTTCCACACTGCACCTAAGTCAGTTATTATTTGAGAAAAGGTCTAGGTGTGAGCACTACCCAGTATCCTTAAGATCCTTAAGGAACTCTGACACACCTAGACAGGAAATTGTCTATAGAACTTTAGCATTTGAGGCTATTGGAGGCTTGGAAAGTCATTTGGGCCTACTACAGGCTCCCTATAGATTAACTCCTATTTATTTATGTATTTTTATTCACTTAATAAATATTGTAAACAACATTGGGGTGATTAGTGAAAAAGGGTGGGTAGTCATATATATGTTGGGTAAATTAGGTAGATACCATGCCTATAGGGCCGTGTTAATTCAAATGTGTTTACTATGTTTGCTTTATTTCCACAATATTAGAAACCATGCCTATAAGATCTAAATGGATTTAATAATAGAGATCATGCCTATAGGGTTAAAATCAACTTTATAATTGGATATTATGCCTGTAGAATAATTGAAGTTCAACTTTCGTTACAACATGTGTTCACATTCGTCTCCTTAGAAATCATGCCTATAAGTTCAGAAATAAGCTCTAATAGAAATCATGCCTATAGAACTCAAAACCAGTTTAGTTAAATAAATCAGTTTAATTGTTGTTTGTTCATTCTGAATTGGTTAATTAATCTGTCTGTTTATTAATAAGTTTTCAAATACTACCTTAAGTTAATACCGCTAGAAAGCATGTCTATAGGATCTCAAGTTGTCATTTAAAAAATCATTTTTGTCGTTTTACTGCATTCATAATCAATATTGATATCATGCTCATAGGATATCACTATTATGCCTAGGCAAGCCTATAGGGCAATTAAAGTCCTGCAACTATAAAACTACGCTTTAAAACTGCTCGTATTCACAGGTCTAAAATCAGTAGGTCTTTGATACGTCAGTCCTAATTCGATGTTGTACACGTTCTGCTCACTTAGATATCGTGTTCTAGGATTTTCTTAAATACTTGACTGTTGTTTGAAGACGTACACTTAATTGTTATATTTGTGGAGGTGAATGTGAGCCTGTAATTTATTCTCTTTAAATGTAGTCCTAACTGTTTTGATTGACGCCTAGACCTTTATCCTTTAAAACCTTAGGAAGTTATAGAACTACCTAAATTAGAGGTCCTAAATACCTCCAGGGCCACAAGGAAGGGTCGGGTAGTGCATGCAGAGGAAATTTATCAAGGCTATTAGAACGCTTTAGGCTATGACCAAGGGGAGGGAATTGGGTAGTAATGATATGATGACTACGCACTAATGTCATGTGTAGCCCCTCACTGAGGAGTGTTTACCGAGCATTATGTGTTGTGATCCTATAGGCTAACTGACTTAGGACCCCTCTTTCCCAATTCCTGATATTTAAACTTTACTTTTTTCTGTATATGCAACTTGTTAAAATCTTTTCCTTTTGTTTAATACAATGTCCGAAACATGCCTTTATTTGCAAGTATGTGTTAAAATTGTTTATTTGCTAAAATGATTAATTCACATAGTATAAGTTCGGTCAGGACCACCGTTGTGGACCAAGAGAGGTGCCTAACACCTTTCCCTCAAGGTTATTTCGAGCCCTTACCCTAAATCTCTGGTAGTGCAAACTAGTCTAAGAGTTAATCGCTCTAGGTGTCCTAACACACCATAATCCATTAGGTGGCGACTCTTTAATACCCAATTCTCAAAAAGGAAATGAGTTATTATCCCCATGAATGTCAGAGCCCAGACTTCTCTCTCCTCGGAGGGGAAAAAGGGGGCACGACAGTACTCCCTTTTGGTCATTCAGATTTGGGGTGACTTTATGTCACGATCTAAAATTCCAACCATGGGGTCGTGATGATGCCTAACATATACTTGCTAGGCAAGCCAACGTTAGCTAAAGAATAACCAATTTTAACAATTTAAAGATATTATGATGGTAATTAACGATTGATAAATTCTGAAGTACACTAAATAACTATATAAGTAACGCAGTCTATACAATCCCAGAAATCCTGATTCCAAGTACATGAGCGTCCAGAATACTACAAACATGGTCTAAAATGAAATATAACTGTACGAAACTAGGTAAACAGTAAAACAAGATAGAAAGAGACTTCAAGGGTTACGAACGCTATGCAGCTCTACCTCTAGTCTCCTGGATGAGTCGGATCCAAGCAACTTCCTATATGCACTGCTAAGACCAGCATCAGAAACTACACAAGAAGTGCAGAAGTGTAGCTTGAGTACACCCAACCCCATGTACTCTACAAGAGGGGTACCTAACACCTTCCCCTCAAGGTTATTTCGATCCCTTACCCTAAATCTCTGGTAATGCAAACTAGTCTAAGGGTTAATCGCTCTAGGTGCCCTAACGCACTATAATCCGTTAGGTGGCGACTCTTCAATACCCAATTCCCAAAAACGAAATGTGTTATTACCCCCATGAATGTCGGAACCCAGACTTCTCTCTTCGCGGAGGGAAAAAAGTGGGTGAGACAGTACTCCCTTTTGGTCATTCAGATTCAGGGTGGCTTTATGTCACGATATAAAATTCCAACCATGGGGTCGTGATGAAGCCTAACATCTACTTGCTAGGCAAGACAACGTTAGCTAAATAATAACCAATTTTAACAATTCAAAGATAGTATAATGGTAATTAACAATTGATAGATTCTGAAGTACATGAAATAACTATATAAGTAACGCAGTCTGTACAATCCCAGAAATCCTGATTCCAAGTACATGAGTATCTACAATACTACAAACATGGTCTAAAATGAAATATAACTGTTTAAAACTTGGTAAACAGTAAAACAAGATAGAAGGAGACTTCAAGGATTGTGAACGCTATGCAACTCTACGTCAAGTCTCCTAAATGAGTCGGATCCGAGAAATTTCCTCTATGTGCCGCTAGGAGCAGCATCGAAAACTACACAAGAAGTGCAGAAGTGTAGCTTGAGTACACCCAACCCCATGTACTCTATAATTGTCGAGCCTAACCTCGATAAAGTAGTGATGAGGCTATGACAAGACACTCACTATAAACCTGTATGAATAAGAATAAAAGACAACATAATATATAGAGAGAAAGTAAGTAAACATAAAGAACGAGACCCAAAGGTCAACTAACAGAGGGTCCAAGAATAACACCAACTCATAATCTCATATCACAGTACGGAAGTGGAACACGACAACTACAAATAATTAAACAAACCATACTCTGTTGTGGCGCGCAACCCGATCCCAATATTATCACAATATCTATTATGGCGTGCAACCTGATCCCAATATCATATCAATATCTGTTAGGGCGTGCAACCCCTTCCCATTATCAATTTATTTTCAATATTGTTGTTGCGCGCAACTCGTTCCCAATATTATCAACTCATTAACACGAACAACTCAACACAACCAAATTTTGTAATTTCAACACAAAGGGTACTAATGCTATAGAACATAAAGGAACTACTAGTACAAATTGAGAATAATCAATATCTCATATTCACAAACCTCGACGATTCATTAATACAAGAATAGCTAAAGGACTCACGCAACCGGATATAACATAATAAAGTGCAACAAGTAACACGAGACAATAAAGATATACAATTAATACAGGTAGGAATATATAGCAATTGAGTAGATGTTGATCAAGAAATAAATAAATCGAAATAGGTAACAACTAAATGACAGATAATAAGTAAGGCATATAGCAAGTAAGGACATGTAGCAATCAAAGCATGTAACAAAATATAATAGAAAATAAAAATAGCCCAACCCACATACTTTAACCTACGACAACACATATACACCTGTCACCTCGCATATACGTCGTCCCCATACATAGTTCACGTAGCAAATAGACCAAAAACGTCCTAATTCCCTCAAGCCAAAGTTAAAAATGACACCTACCACTTTCCACAACCAAATAAACAATCAATCAGGACCTTGACTTCCGAACAAGCCTCCAAACCAATCGAATCTAACCAATTATCAATCACACAATCCAATATAACCTTTAGAAACTATCCACGAATGAAAAAAGTTCAATCTTTAGCTAAATTAAAAAAGTCAAAAAAAGTCAACCCCGAGCTCATTTGGTCAAAACAAGAGATTTAGACCAAATTCATATTACCCATTTACCCTGACATGTTATGTGATTTGTTTTGAAATCTGACCTCAATTCGAGGTCTAAATCTCAATTTTACAAAATTCCTAAATTTTACCCAAGACTCCTTATTTCTACCTTAAAATTCATAGATTTGATGTTAGAAATTTGTGAAAAGTAGTTAAAGGTGCTTACCAATAATTTTAGGAAGAAATCCTCTTCAAAAACCTCATCTAGAGTGTTTAAGGTTAAAAAATATTATAAAATGAGCTAAGTCCTCACTTTCTCATATTTTACCCAGTTGCATGTATCGCATTTGTGAACTCTTGTTCGCAATTACGACCATCACAAATGCAAAATACTGGTCACAAATGCGAACAGTGCTCCCAGCCTGCATAAGTCACAAATTCAACATAAACATCGTATTTGTGAGGGTCCTTCCATTGCAAATGCGGACAAAGGTTAGCTTTTGTGAAACTGCAGCCTAATTCTAGTGCCCAGTTGCAAAAGCGACCAAACCATCACAAAAGCGATCCAGGGATGTCCACAATTATGAATATTCCCATTATCACAATTGTGATTTCGACTTCGTAAAAGCGGAGTTCGCATTTGCAAAGAGGTCCTCACAAATACGAGACCTGTAATTCAACACCAGTAACTGAACCACACCAGCTATTCTGAATCAATCTGTAACGCCTCCGAAACTCACCTGAGGCCCTTGGGCTCCAAATTAAACATGCATACAAGTGTAATTACATCATACAAACTTGCTCGCTACACAGATAGCAGACGTACTTTTATGGTCTTCTAAATGAGGAGGGGGAGCGGGATATAGCTCTAGGGGATTTGGGGCATTCAGAGAGTCTTTGAGATTCTAGGCATTGCAGGCCCATTAAGGTGGAGGAGGTCGTGGGGGCTTTGTGCAAGATGAGTAGGGGTAGAGCGATCGGGGCAGATGAAATTCTGGTTGAGTTTTGGAAGTGTGTGGGTAGAGCAGGATTGGAATGGCTGACTAGGTTGTTCAATTTAATTTTTAGGAAGAAGAGGATGCTGGAGGAATGGAGGTCAAGTACAGTGGTTCCGTTGTACGAAAACAAAGGTGATATCCAGTGTTATAACAATTATAGGGGTATCAAGTTACTTAGCCATACCATGAATGTTTGGGAGAGGGTGGTGGAGGTGAGGGTGAGGAAGACGACGTCTATATTCGACAATCAGTTTGGGTTCATCCCGGGCCGCTCCACTATGGAAGCTATCCACCTTATTAGGAGGTTGGTGGAACAGTACAGGGATAAGAAGAAGGATCTGCACATGGTGTTTATTGACTTGGAGAAAGCGTATGACAAGCTTCTTAGGGAGGTGCTCTGGAGATGTCTTGAGGCGAAGGGCGTACCAATAGCCTACATAAGAGTGATCAAGGACATGTATAATGGAGATAAGACTGGGGTTAGGACTGTGGGAGGCGACTCAGAGCATTTCCTGGTTGTTATGGGTTTACGCCAAGGCTCTGCGTTTGGCCCATTCTTATTTGCCTTGGTGATGGATGCTTTGACACACCATATTCAAGGGGAGGTGCCATGATGTATGTTATTTGGTGATGACATAGTTCTAATTGATGATATGAGGGCTGGTGTTAACGAGAGATTGGAGGTATGGAGACAGACTCTCGAGTCTAAGGGTTTTAAATTGAGCAGGTATAAGACAAAGTACCTGGAGTGCAAGTTCAGCGCTGAGTTGAGAGAAGTAGACGGGGACGTGAGGCTTGGGTCACAGGTCATCCCCAAGAGAGATAGCTTCAAGTACCTTGGGTCGATGATTCAGGGGGACGGAGAGACCGATGAGGACGTCACTCACCGCATAGGGGCGGGCTGGATGAAATGGAGGCTCGCATCTGGAGTCTTATGTGATAAGAAAGTGCCACCGATACTCAAAGGTAAGTTTTATAGAGTTGTGGTTAGATCGGCCATGTTGTATGGGGCAGAGTGTTGGCCGGTTAAGAACTCTCATATCCAGAGGATGAAAGTAGCATAGATGTACATGTTGAGGTGGATGTGTGGGCACACTAGGACAGATAAGATTAGGAATGAAGATATTCGGAAGAAGGTGGGTGTTGCCCCTGTAGATGACAAGATGCAGGAAGCGAGGCTCAGATGGTTCGGGCACGTGCAAAGGAGAAGCCTTGATGCATGGGTGAGGAGGTGTGAGCAGTTGGTCATGGTGCGTATGAAAAAAGATATAGGGAGACCTAAGAAGTATTGGGGAGAGGTGATCAGGCAGGACATGGTACGACTGTAGATTTCCGAGGACATGGCCCTTAATAGGAAGGCCTGGAGGTCAAGCATTAGGGTTGTATAATAGGGGTAGTTGAGCTCTCCTTACTTCATATCAGGGGTCAGACGGGGTTGGATTAGGGTTGATCTTAGATGGCTTGAAGTTTATGTTGAACACACACTATTCTTGCTGTTTATCTTAGCCCAGGACCTTAGACTCTAGTTATTGTTATTGCATGTCATTCATCTTTTGGTTTTTATGCTTCAGTTAATATTACTATTTCTACTGGAGTTACTAATGAATTCTCTTTTCTTGTTTTTTATTTCAACTTTCTGAGCTGAGGGTCTATCGGAAACAGCCTCTTTTCCCTATCGGGTCAGGGGTAAGGTCTGCGTACACATTACCCTCCCCAAATCCTACTATGTGGGATTTTATTAGGTAGTTGTTGTTGTTGTTGTAAAACAATTATAAAGTAGGGGGCTAGGCCTGACCTCCTTATGCAATAGGAATGGAAATCCATTCAGTATATAGTGGCATGAAAGTCTAATTTCTCCAAAAAATTAAACTTGTGCTAGCTGGTGTAATGTGTCTTCCATGTGATCTTACCAGCTAGCAGTAACAGGCTATGGTGTTTCAAAGAACCATCCTGGGTGTTTGGTTGCTCTAATCCTGAAGGAAGGCATTTGGAGTTTGTCCATTCTCAGATATCCTTTTGTCTCGCAAGGCAGATTATTTTCTTGCATGTATATCTGTTCCTCTATGATGGCAGTTGCATATTTTGCAAGTGAATCAACTACAATGTTTCCTTCCTTATACAATGTTTACTTCAATATTTCTATGTGATATCCTTTCTTTGATAGCTGCTATGTCCTTGTGAAGCCTCTATGGTGGTTTTGCTTTTCCTTGGATCATTTGAACCACCAATAGTGAGTCTAGTACCACAATTAGCTTGTTGAATTGTTGTTCACAACACCATATGATTCCAAAGAGTGCAACCTGCTATTCACTAAAATTGTTAGTCAAGAATTGAATAGGATTAGCATAAACCATTACCATATCTCCATTTCTACTTGTAACCATCCCTCCAGCTCCTGCTTTACCCATCGTCATCATACAACTGCCATCAGAGTTTAGTTTCCAATTATCCTCTTCTGGGTTAATCCAAGTGACCATGATGCTTCGTAGTCTGGGTTGGTAATTATCCGCAATGTGGCAGATATCATTCAAACACCATTCTTACTCCATTCTGCTAAATTTCTTTCCAATAGCAGCTTTAATTAGAAACACTATTTGTTGGCATATTCTGGTAATGGTTGTAGTCTTCTGGCTGTACTTCTTTATGCATATAGCCTTCCAGATCTCCCAACTAGTGATAATGGGAGTTATGTGAAGAATAAGTTTGTGCAATGAGTTCTTAGAATGTTGGTTCCACCATTGGTATAACACATTGTTGATACCACCGGCCCTACAATTGATGCCAAGTGGGCTTGAAATGATATGCCATACCCTTTTGGCTATGTCTCCTTCCACAAAACATGTTGCAAGTTCTCTTCCTTGGATTGTCTGCAGCAACAACACTTGGAGACTAATTGGAATCCAAATCTCAAATTAGTATTATCTAGTGGAAGTTTATTTTTCAATAGTCTCGACATGAAGAATGATATCTTGAAGGGGATTTCTTTGGACCACACTTTACTGAAAAGTGCATTGTGATTGTCCCTTTGTCTCAGAATTTGTAACGCAGATGCACAAGAGAAGTTTCCATCTGATGAAGGCTTCCAAATTGCCTGATTTTTAGTATCTGAATTCCCCATTTTCGCTGTCTCGATAATATCTACAATATTTTTTGGGACTTCACTTTTAAGGGTGTCAATATACCAACTATTATTTTGAATGAATTACTTCACTCTAGTATTTTCTGGTTTATAGGCGAGGTTAACTGAGGAGTTTATAAGACTATCATCTGTCCAATTATCCCACCAGAATAGCAAGTTCCCCTCATTCACTCTCTATAGAATGTTAGTTTCCACTTTGTTTCTGATATTTATCTAGCTCGTCCATGCATTACAGTCTTTAGAATTCCCTTTCTTGGAAGCTAAGTTGCTTTTGGGACAGTATTTGGCGATCATGAACCTAGTCCATAGGTTGTTTTCAGTTCTGAGTCTCCACCACCTCTTAGCTAAGAAGGTTTCACACATATCATGAATTCTCTTGAATCCAATACCAACCTCTTCTATTGGAAAACACATTTTGGCCCAGGAGCTCTAGTGATATTTGTTTTTAACTTTGTTATGCCCCCAGAAGAAATTGGCAAAATACATCTCAATCTGATTCATCACTGTGGCCGGTGGAACCATAGCAACTAGCATGTGAAGTGTGGTTACAGAAACTTTCCTTGCCATCCACCTACTTTTGCCAGGACTTTGGTGGTAATGTCAGTAAAGTGACTGATTTTTTTCCTTCCAGTGTATATGGGACATCCAAGGTAGGTGAACGAGAATTGTGAGTGCTTGTATCCTGTCCACTTCTTGATCCTTCTTTTGTGATGATTGTCGATACTCTCATGTGTCAAGGAAAAGATTTTTTCTTTGTTGATCTCTTGACCTGATGCTTCTTGATACATCCTCAATTGCTTCATAATGAGTATTATAGATCTCTTATTTGTAGAAGAGAAGAGTACAAGATCATCAGCATAACAAAGGTGATTAATCTAAGGTCCTTTTTTATGCATAGAGAACCCAACAAAGTCATCTCTGAGGTAAAGCTGGTTAAGAGATCTGGTCAAGCATTCAGCAACAATAATGAATAATGAAGGAAAGAAGGGATTGTCTTGTTTCAACCCTTTAGAAGAATTAATGAATCCTTGTTTAGAGTCATTGATGATAATAGAGTATCAATTATTAGAAATTAGTCTATATATTAGTTCAATGACCAATTTAGAAAATCCTACTTTTCAGAGTATAGAGGTGAGAAATGTTTAGGACAACTTATCATATGCCTTAGACATATCCAACTTCATTACTATATTTTTTTCACTTTTCTTCTTGTTGATGCCATGTATAATCTCCTTGGTAAGTAGAGTGTTTTATGTTATAAGTCTGCCTTTCACAAAGCCAGACTGGTTTTTTTCACTTGCTCGCTACCTCAAATAATCAAAATAACATCAAATAACAAGAATTGATCTTCGAAACTCATGATTTCAACTTGAAAACTCATTTTTCACAATCTTTTACATAAGGCGCCCGAATGTGCTCGGGTGATCTCGGACCCCAACCAAACATGTGTATATGTCCAAAACTATTATACAAACCTACCAAAATCGTCAAAACATCGATACAAGGTCATTTACCAAAAATACTAACCATGATCAACCCAAACCTTATTTTAAGTCAAAAATCACTTTTCTTCACAAATTTCCGGAAAAGGTTTTCAGAAAACGACAAGGACCGTGCATGCAAAACAATAAACTTCAAACTCTGGAAGGTCTCGAAACACATAAATTAAGGCTAGTACTCAAACCGATCATATTTTTTACAACTAAAATAGGTGTGGGTATTTATTCCACATATTTGACTCGGACTCCCACATAGCCTCCACAATCGGCTGACCTCTCCATTGCACTTTCATAGTAGGAAAACTCTTAAATCTCAACTTATGAACCTGCCGGTATAGAATAGCCACCAACTCTACTCAGAGGCCAAATTTTCATCAAGATACACCGTGGTAAAGTTCAAAATATGTGATCTATTCTCATGGTGCTTCCGAAGCTTGGAAACCTGAAATATCGGATGTATCCCTACAAGACTATGAGGTAATGCAAGCCTGTAGGAAATTTTCCAACTCTCTCCAAATCTTGAACGAGCCAATAAACCTTGAGATCAACTTTCCGTTACTCCAAACCACATCACTCTCTTCATAGGCGACACTCAGAGAAGAACCTTCTTACCCACCATGTAAGCTACATGTCAAACCTTCAGGCCCGCATAACTCTTTTGTCTGGATTGAGTTGTACGAAGTCACTCCTGAATCACCTTATCCTTCTTCATAGCATCATAAAATAAATAAGTGCCCAACAATCTAGCCTCACAAGGCTCAAACCAACCAATCAGCGAACAACATTGCCTCCTATATAAGGCCTCATACAGAGCCATTTGGATGCTCGACTAATAGTTGTTATTTTAGGAGAACTCCGCTAGAGAAAAACTGGTCCCATTGACCCTCTGAAATCCATAGAGCATGCCCACAACATGTCCGCAAACATTTAAATAGTGTGCTAGAACTATCCGTTCGTCTGAGGATGAAATACGATACTCAGACCGAGTAGCGTGCCCAACTCACACTGCACGACTCTCCAAAAATACAATATAAACTGCATGCCTCGATCAGAAATGATGGAAATGGGCATGTCCTACAGGTTAATAATATCTCTGATGTAAATCTTAGCCAACTGCTCTGAAGAATAGAAAGTCATCACTGGAATGAAGTGTGCAGACTAAGTCAACTTCTCCACAATAACCTAGATTGTGTAATATTTCTTCAAGGTCTGTGGTAAGCCTACCAAAAAATCCATAGTAATGCCCTTCCACTTCCACTCCGGTATCTCCAATCTCTGAGTCAATTCACCTGGTTGCTGATGCTCGTACTTCGCTTTTGACAATTCAAATACTGAGAGACATAAGAAACAATAGCTTTCTTCATCCTCTGCCACCAATAGTGCTATTTCAACTCACGGTACATCTTCGTGACACCCGGGTGAATGGAATAGCACAAACTGTGAGCCTTTTCTAGGATTATCTCTTTACACATCAATATATTTAACATAAATCCTGCCTTGAAATGGCATAACACCATCATCTCCAATCACAACCTTCTTGGCACCACCTCACTATATCGTAACCCTCAATACCAATAAGTAAGAATCATCAAACTGGCTAGCCTTGTTACCCTCCAACAATGATGACTGAGCAACAATACAAGGACGAACCCTGCTAGGCTCCGAAACATCCAACCTTACAAATAGATTGGCCAAAGCCTGAACATCCCTGTGTCACATATAAATGACCAGACTTGACTCCTCGATCCACTACTAATGAGCCCTTTGTGAGCTTCTTTGTCCATTAAAGAGGGCATTATGGTAACCTTCATTGTCTAATCTTCCTACGGAGATCAAATTGAAAGGAAATTCTGGAGCATGCTTGACATCTTGAAGAACCAACGTTGAACCATTATTAGTTTTCAAACAAACTATGTCAACACCAAACACCTTAACTTCACTGGCATTGCCCATCTTTAATACTCCAGAATCAACATGAGTATAGGATGAGAAAAAGTCTTTTCTTAGTGTGACATGTGAGGTAGCTCCAGAATCTACTATCCAGCTCGTCTCATGGGATACCAAATTGATGACGTTTTCATCATAAGCAAAAAGGTCATCTCGAACAATAGTAGGAACATTGTTCTCGTTATTTTCAACTTTTTTTCCTTCTCTAATGTCTCCCGGATGTAAATCTAAGCCAACTTCTCTGAAGAATAGAAAGTCATTACTAGAATGAAGTGTACAGACTTAGTCAACCGGTCCACAATAACCCAGATTGTGTAATATTTCTTCAAGGTCTGTGGTAAGCCTACCACAAAATCCATAGTAATGCGCTCCCACTTCCACACTGGTATCTCCAATCATTGAGTCAATCCACCTGGTTTTTGATGGTCCTACTTCGCTTTTGACAATTCAAACACCGAGAGACATAAGAAATAATAGCTTTCTTCATCCTCCGTTACTAATAGTGCTATTTCAACTCACGGTACATCTTCATGACACCTGGTTGAATGGAATAGCACGAACTGTGAGCCTTTTCCAAGATCATCTCTTTACACATCAATATATTGAACACAAATCCGGCTTTGAAGTGGCATAACACCATCATTTCCAATCACAACCTTATTGGCACCACCTCGCTACACCGTATCCCTCAGCACCAATAAGTAAGGATCATCAAACTGGCGAGCCTTGATACGCTCCAACAATGATGACTAAGAAACAATTCAAGAACGAACACAGCTAGGCTCCGAAACTCCAAGCTCACAAATCGATTGGCCAAAGACTGAACATCCATGGCTAGTGGTCTCTCTGCGGCCAGTAAATGTGCCAAACTGCCCATGCTCTCAACCTTTCTACTCAATGTATCAGCCACTGTATTGGACTTTCCTGGATGATATAATATGTGATATCAAAATCTTTCAGCAACTCCAACCATCTCCGCTACCGCAAATTAAGGTCCTTCCGCTTGAACATGTATTGGAGACTCTGATGGTCGATATAGAACTCACATGGAATGCTATAAGATAGTGCCTCCAAATGTTCAATGTGTGAACAATGCCTGCCAATTCTAAATCATGCACAAGATAATTCTTCTCATGAACCTTCAACTGAAGAGACCATTAGTCAATCACCCTACCGTCTTGCATCAACACTACACCAAGCCCAATACACGATGCATCACAATACACGGTGTAGGATCCTGAACCTGTAGGCAACACCAATACTGGAGCTGTAGTCAATACATTCTTGAGCTTCTGAAAGTTCAACTCACACTCGTTAGACCATCTGAAAAGAGCACCTTTCTGGGTCTACTTAGTCATTGGGGCTGAGATAGAGGAAAACCCCTCTACAAACAGGCAAAAATAACCCACCAAACCCACAAAACTCAAAATCTCTATGCTTGAAGTAGGTTTAGGCCAGTTCTGAACTGCCTCAATCTTCTTTAGATCCACTTTAATGCCCCTAGAAGATACAACATGGCCCAAAAGGCAACCAAGTCCAACTAGAACTCACACTTTGAAAACTTGGCATATAACAAACTGTCCCTTAGAGTCTAAAGTATGATCTATAAATAATACTCATGCTCCTCTCGATTGGGGGAGTAAACCAAGATATCGTCAATGAAGACAATTACAAAAGAATCCAGATAGGTCTTGAACACTCAGTTCATCAAATCCATAAAGGTTGTTAGGGCATTGGTCAAGCCAAATGATATCACTAAGAACTTGTAGTGATTATACCAAGTCTGAAAAGCTGTCTTAGGGACATATGATGCCCTAATCTTCAACTGATGGTAGCGCGACCTCAAATAAATCTTCAAGAACACCTTGGAACCTTGAAGCTATTCAAATAAGTCATCAATCCTCGGCAATGGATACTTGTTCTTGATAGTGACCTTGTTCAGCTGCCTGTTGTCAATACATATCCTCATAAAGCCCTTTTTCTTCTTCACAAACAACCCTGGTGCACCCCAATGCTAGACACTAGGTCTAATGAATCCCTTGTCAAGCAAATCCTACAACTATCCCTTCAATTCCTTTAACTCAACTAGGGCCATATGGTATATTGGAGTAGAAATTGGTTGTGTGTCTAGGACCAAGTCAATGTAGAAGTCAATATCTCTATTGGGTGGCATTCCTGACAAGTCTGTATAAAACACCCTTGGGAACTCATGCACAACCAGAACTGAATACATAGAAGGAACCTCCGCACTAGATTCACGAATATATCCGCACTAGAATCATGAATATATGCCAAATACGGCAGACATCCCTTCTCGACCATACGCCGAGCCTTCACATATGAAATGACCCTCCTAATGGAATGACTAGGAGTCCATCTCTACTCTAGTGAAGGAAAGATGGCATGGCTAACGTCACAGTCTTGACATGATAATCTAAGATAATATGGTACAGTAACAACCAATCGATGTCGCACCCCCTTTTCTCGCGAAATTGGGTTTCGACATTGTGACAACTCTTTTAAGGAAGAGTTTAAAAGAGAGAGTTGCCACCTAACAATTTTAAAGGTGCGTTAGGGCACCTATTTGCAAATAACTCTGTCTAACCAGCTTACATCACCAAAGATCAGGTAAGGGTTCGAAATTACCTCGATGAGAAAGTGTTAGACACTCTTCAAGGTCCACAACTGTGGGTCCCAGCCGAACTCAATTATATGAATTAGTCTAAAGGAAAGGAAATAGTTTGGACAAATGAGATAAACGATTTATTTTTAATAGAAATGGAGGGGGGAGGGTTCCTATGTTTTTTAGCCTAAAGGATTACCCCATGCAACATAAATAATATTTTGTGACTCCCTCGAGATGGGGTGTTACTCATATTATTCAGCAGGCACAGACTATCATCTCCTACTACCTAATTACTATCTTTATGTTGTTTACCTGAAGCGCACTAGTAAATTCTAAGTCGTGTCCTATGCGTGCACTACCCGTCACATGGCTATGGTCCAGGAGGCATTTGAACCTCTATTTCAGGGTAGTTCTAGACTTTAACTTAGGCTGCTCAAATGTCAAAAGCTAGGTGACATACAAAACACATTGGACTTTCACATATAAGCAAGTAAAGAGCTCAAGTTGGCCTCCGTAATTAGACAACAAATACACGCAAGTCAGATTAACAAAGACAGTTGCTGATTTTAAATAGTTAAGAGTGCAGAAACCTATTGATAGGATCTCTATATGATTTGGATTTAATGGGTGGATAGTTATACACAAAGGCCATTATACTTTCCAAAACCTATATAATTTGCCTACTGATTTTAAACATAAGGATTAAACCTATAGGCATGATATGTAGGTTTTTTATGCGATAATAAACAGTGTTAATTATAGAAGCACATTCAGAATCACTTATTTGACCCTATAGGCAAGTTTTCTAGTGACAGTAATAGCATAGTGTTTGGAAACTCGTGAACAAACGGGCAGAAATGATAATTAAACTAATTCAAAACCAAAAGGCAGGCTTTCTACAATTTGATCCGATTTAAGATCCTATAGGCATGGTTTCTATAATTTGTGAATAAGGTAGCATGTAAATAGAATATTGCATTCACATTGAATATACAATTCCCTATAGGTATGGTTTCTAACAAGCAGAACACAATTAAACGAACTATTGAACCTATAGGTAGGATTGCTAATATATAATGGCTGAACATAATAGGATACCTATGTCCATGATTTCTAACAAACAATAATTGAGCATGCAGTAGCACATTGTTTAACCTATAGGCAGGATTTCTAACACACGATAACTGAGTATGCAATAGCACATTGTTGATACTATATGCAGGATTTATACCCAATTTGTTGCAAGTATACAAAAATCCTTTTCCCAATTTCACTAACACCCCAAAATATTATTACAAATAATTATTAAAGACCAGAATTTAATGTAGTAAATTACAGAATAAGTATAACTATAGGGATCTTACAGCAGGCCCAAATACACCGGATAGGCCAGGCCTTCCACCCACAACATCTCCAAAATTCATGTTCATAGATACAAAATAACCAGTTGTTGAGTGATTCACCCATATATCAAAGCTAAGCATATAAAACCCAAGTCCCTAGTGTGTCAGAGTTCCCAAGGGCTTCAAGAACCCAGGGTAGTGCTCACACTAGGTAAGTTCACAAATATCATTCAGAGGATGGACTAGAGACCAAGTTCTAGTATGTCATAGTTCGCAAGGGCCTCACATGGACCCCGAGCATTGCTCACACTAGAGAGAGGTCAAAGGACAAAACTAGAATAGCCTTGGCTTTCAGCCGGCTAAGAAGACAACTTGAGCAAGAGGTGAGAGATAAAAGACTAAAGTTGAGGGACAGGAATTGAGGGGGTTTAAACAAACACCACCAAGTTGAGCATATTAGGCAAACAGTTGACCAAATCACAAAATTTAAAAGCCAGCTTAATGTAAACTTAGGGAAACAGATGCAACACTTAGCATAGAAACAGTCACATGCTGATAAGAACATATTTTCAAGATTGATTGGGGTTATTATCACTAGACAGGTTGAAACATAATTGGAAATTATGCTAAGTATGCAGGAAGTATTGTGCTGAACCACACAATCACAAAAAGGGCAAGGCACCATGTTAGCAATAGGGTAGGATCACAAACACATATGCCAAAAACATGTTACAAATATTTTGGATAGTATGAAAGGCACACAAATAGTAGATGAGCATTCAAGCATTGTTATAGAAGTCTAATTAATAGAATATGATTCAGTCTGTGCCAAAAGTTTAGTCTAGTACCTTAACAATTCAAAACATGTTGGGATCACAAACAGATACTAAAGGGATATATGATCAAATAAGCATGCTAAGGGCCATAATGACTAACACTGAAAGACTCAACACAGACTACTGCAAGAATTCAGGGGGGTGGGTGAATAAACATGTTCATAAACATTCAAGAGTCAACTCACTATCTGAATAGGCCCTAAAGAAGTTCAGATTACCAATTAGGCATAGATAGTCCTAGAACTAGCAGCATTAAGAGTGAGTAGATGCAAGAGTCAGCAGAGTGATGCTTAAAAGTAAACCAGGAACAGGTTAAGCCAGAGATTCAGAGATGAGAACACATAAGGGTGAAGTTGCGAGAGTTAAGTAACTCACCAGTTAAACAAGAAATGCAAGAAAAGAACAAAAACCACAGTGTTATGAATCGACAATGAGAAGCAAAACCCAGAAACTTAATGGCCTTGGCTTTCAGCCGTCCAAGAGACCAAAGTATAGAATGAGAAATAACAGAGTGAAGTTTAGATCTAGTGTGGTTATAATGATTTCCAAGTCTGTCCTAAAGAGGAAATGGGGAGGGGTTTATATAGTGTAGAAATCAAGCGAGTAAACATGGCAAACAAGTCGTTCAAACACAAATAAGGAAAAACATTATTCATGAATCAATTAAGATCGATTTTAGGGCACAAATCAAAGGTGTTTAGTAAATCAACAAAGAAATCAACCAAATAGTACCAAAATAAATTTTAAAGCAAAGAATAAAGCCTAAAAAAGAAAAACCTAAATAAAAGAGTAGTCAAACACAGGAAAGCAAAAAAATCGAAATCGGTAAGGAGGAGAGGAAATTCCAGAAACCTAATTTTAGGCATATTACACAAATTGATGGAAATAAAAATAAAAATCACATGCTATATAGAATGAGATGAATATAGAAAGAAATCCATTCAAAAATCAAAAATCGAGTTAGATTTGGTCTGATTTTAAAAGGATCTGAAACCCTAAGTTAGGGTAAGTAGAAAATCTCAAAGATACACAAAGATTCATATTATCAAAGAGCAAGAACGAACACAGATGGAAAGGGTCAAATAGCTAAACCAAATTTGGTTCGATTTCTAAGAGATTTGCTTGCCATGTTTAGGCAATCAAACTAGGTAATTCCATAGACGAACCAGTAGTGATGGGAGGTAAAATAAGGTAGAGAATCCATGGTGGGTTTGATTAGGGAGGGTTTGATTGGAACGACGGCTAGGGTTCATGAGATATGAGAGACGAGAGTGTTCTGGGGTGGGGGTGTAAAATATTTAGGCTTAGGGGTTTGGTTAGGTTTAAAGAGGCGGATGTAACCTGGACTGTTGATCTCTAAGATCAACGATCCTGGATCGGGTATAAAAATGGCTATGGGGATTAGGCTGATAGGTTTTGGGCGAAGGGTAATTGGGTTATATTTGGTAACTTAGGTCCGAAATTAATTGCAGAATTAGGGATAGATTTTAAATACCCAATTTTAATAAATAAATAATTTATAAAAATAATAAATATATAACAAAATTATCATTTGTGCATAAAAATAATTTAAAATAATTATGTAACACTATAAAAATATAAAAGGTTATTTTTTGCGTAAATGATATAATCATAAGTGTATATGGGCTATTATTGCAAAATGTGCAATTTAGCCTTAGAAATGCAAATGTAATTATAAAAATGCACTGAAAAATTATTTACACATTATGTTGGTATAAATGATAAGTTTATATGATTAAAGCATCATAAAAATAATATGCAGGATAATTATTGGATATTTATGAAATAAAATGTAGAAATAAATTGATTTAAAGTTTTTAAAAATTATGGAAAATTATGAAAAATACTTTTGAATGCTTGTAAATCAAATGATGATGCATGTTCACTATATATATATATATATATATATATATATATATATATATATATTTAAAATATTAGGAAAAATTTTGGTATCAACAATTGTCCCTCTTTACCCGGAAAGGATGAAAGAGTTGTCGGGTAAAGAAATGATGACCGATTTTGACCGAATGGAGTAATTTTGAAAATATAAGTCGAACCCTAGTTTCTGAGCTGCGTAATCTCTGGTTTTACAGGAATCAAGCCATGTGTAGTTCTGGATCTAACGGTGAACGAAACCGACGGAGTTGTTATAGGAATGGTCATGTGTTTCGGAAAGGGTTCTTTTGAGTAGGATAGTATCAGATAAATTTGTGCAAAGTCATGAATGTGAATTTGAGATGTTATGGATGTATCACAGGACATATATCTGAACGATCATGGAGTAAAAGGTGGGTAAGTACTAGTGGTTGGCTACCTTTGAAACGATTGCTGGATGTGAATGTCATGAACGAAAATCGGAGTGAAGATTGCTCCTGTTTGAAGAATGGTTACTTCCTAGATTACTTGCAAAACTTAAAACGTGATGCATGCAAATATATATGGATTATTGTGAGAATTTAAACATGATGTAAATTACCTTTGGACCATGAAGGTTGTCTTTGGACGATGAGGATGATATCCTTAGACCATGACGTCCTGGGCCATGAATTGTGAGATAAGGGATTCACAGGCCATGAAATGATGTTCTCGAGGCATGATAATGGTGCCTCTAATCCATGATGCCTTTGAATAATGATGTGCAATATTGAGAGATCCTCAGGCCATGATATGTTGTCTTCCAGCTATGAGGATGATGCCTTCGAACTATGACGCATTCAGAAAATTTGGCCACACATCAGCCCATGAGATGAAAAGACATGATGCTTGAGATGAAACAAGACAAAGCTTAGTCATGTGTAAAGTCGGGCGCAGAGCTTAGCCACGAGAGAAGAGAATAATGCAAGGTTTTGAACATCGCAACATTTGTGGTTATGCAAGGAGAGACAATCCTTAGTCTCGTGCAAGGAAAGGCAAAGCTTAGCCTCATGCAATTGGGAAGGGCTTATCCTCATGTAATAAAAGGAGACAATGCTTAGTCTCATACAATGGAAGGCAGTGCTTTGCCTTATGTAATTAGGGAGGCAGGGATTAGCCTCATGCAAGAAGAGGAGACAATGCTTAGTCTCATGCAATGGAAGGCAGTTCTTAGCCTTATGCAATTAGGGAGGCAGGGCTTAGCCTCATGCAAGAAGAGGAGACAATGCTAAGTATCATGCAATGGAAGGCCGTGCTTATCCTGATGAAATTAGGGAGGCAGGGCTTAGCCTCATGCAAGAAGAGGAGACAATGCTTAGTCTCATGCAATGGAAGCCAGTGCTTAGCTTTATACAAATAGGGAGGCAATGCTTAGCCTTATGCAAATAGGGAGGCAATGCTTAGCCTTATGCAAAATGAAGACAATGCTTAGTCTCATGCAGTGGAAGGTAGTGCTTAGCCCTATGCAAATAGGGAGGCAAGGCTTAGCGTCATGCAAAATGAAGACGAATGGAAAAGTAAAGTATTTCTTAGCTGAAGACGTTCATGCTAGATAATTTGTTATCTTGAGGGTCGTGTTTTGATATATCTATGAGTATTGTTGTCTTATTGTGCCTACATTTAAAGAAAGATTTGTGAGTTCTGTATGGGGGAGGTTGGTTCGTATCTTTGCCTACTTGCTTCGCTTTGCCTTGATCTGGAGGTTCTGTTTGAGTTACCATGGGTAACATCTGACTGTCGTAGGGATAAAGTTTTCCAAAAAATATGCATGCACTTGATCAATAGAGTTATTTGAAAACATAGTAGTTTGTAATATCAAGTAAATTAGATAAACCAATGACTGTGACACTTTTAGAGACATTGCAGCTTCTTTGTACTAGAATTTTGAGGGTCTTCCTCAAAATTCTGCCCCAGTTTAATAAGCGATTCTTCTGTCGTTCTGTATGTGACGAAGTTTGTTGGATTTTCTTCGGAATTTTGAGGGTCCTCCTCAAAATTCTTCCCCTATTATTTGACTGATTCTCTGACTATTTTGCATATGCTGACTTCGGTTGGACTCGCTCCGAAATTTTGATGGTCCTCCTCAAAATTTTGCGCCAGTTTCTGGTTGTGGGGAAAATGAAAATTTTATTGAGATGTGACCAAACCCATAGGGCTCTTGACTGCGTCCGAATTGATAGGCTTTGGCCAAACTTCTCCATCCATTTCTACAAGTATGAGTGCTCCTCCTGTTAGCACCCTGTGGACTATGTGTGGCCCTTGCCAATTGAGTGAAATCTTTCCTTTGGCTTCATCTTGATGTGGGAAGATTTGTTTCAACACCAGCTGCCCCGGTGTGGACTGTCTAGGTTTGACCCTTTTACTAAAAGCTCTAGACATTCTGTTCGGATAAAGTTGGCCATGGCATACTACATTTATTGTTTTTCCGTCGATAAGAGCCAATTGTTCATAGTGACTCCTTATCCATTCTGCATCACTGTGCTTCTTATATAATTCTCAAAGAAGGAATTTTGACCTCTGCGGGAATGGCAACTTCAGTACCGTAAACCAGCATGTAGGGAGTTGCTTCGGTTGATGTGCAAACTATGGTATGATATCCCAATAAGGCAAATGGTAATTGCTCATGCTATTGCTTGTGGTTATCTAAAATTTTCCTCAGAATTTTCTTGATGTTTTTGTTGGCAGCTTCCACGGCTCCATTCATTTAAGGTCTGTATGCTATGGAAATCTTATGCTTGATCTTGAAGGTTTCACACATAGCTTACATTAAATCACTGATAAGGTTGGCGGCATTGTCAGTAATGATGAATTCTGGTACCCGAATCGGCAAACAATATGATCCTAACAAATTCTACGATGAGTTTCTTGGTTACAGCCTTGTAAGATACAACCTCAACCCATTTTGTAAAGTAGTCTATGGCCACTAAAATGAACCTGTGCCTATTTGAATCGGCAGCCTCGATCGGACCGATGACATCTATTCCCCGAGCAGCGAAAGGCCAAGGTGCACTAGTTGAATTGATTTCATTTGGTGGTACCCGTATCATATCTGCATGTACCTGACACTGGTGACACTTTTAGACATACCTGATGCAGTCTGTTTCCATTGTCATCCAAAAGTGTCCTGGTCTTAATATCTTCTTGGCTAGAATGAAACCATTCATGTGTGGCCCACAAGTTCCAGCGTGTATCTTCTCCAGCAGTCTGGAAGCTTCTTTGGCGTCAACACACCATAATAACTCTAGGTATGGAGTCCTTCTATATAGAATTCCTCCACTTTGGAATAAATGATTGGACAATCTCCGGAGCGTGCGTTTCTGAGTATGATTTGCATGCTCTGGGTATTCTCCTTTTGCCAAATATTCCTTGATATCATGGTACCATGGATTCCCATCTGTTTCTTCTTCAACATGAGCGCAATAAGTTGGCTGATTATGGAGTCTTACTGGAATAGGATCGATGTAATTCTTGTCTGGATGTTGTATCATGGATGACAAAGTGGCTAGTGAATCTACAAACTCATTCTGGATTCTCGGAACATGTTTGAATTCTATTTTTATGAATCTTTTCACCAACTCTTGTACGTGATATAGATATGGCAATATCTTGGTATTCTTGGTCGCCAACTCTCCTAGAACCTGATGTACCAGAAGATCTGAATCACTAATTACTAGCAATTCCTGTATATTCATGTCGATGGCCAAATTGAGCCCCATGATGCAAGCCTCATATTCTGCCATTTTGTTGGTGCATGGAAATCGGAGCTTCATGGATACCGGATAATGATAACCTGTCTCTAACACCAAAACTGCTCCAATACCCAATCTTTTGAAATTTGTAGCTCAGTCGAAGACCATTCTCCAATCATCGTAGGCTTCGGTAATATCTTCTTCTACAAACGACACTTCTTCATCAGGAAAATACGTTTTCAATGGTTCGTATTCCCTTCCCATAGGATTTTTTGAAAGATGATCTGCTAGTGTTGTCCCTTGACCGCCTTATGAGTCACATAGACAATGTCAAATTCACTCAACAGTATATGCCATTTCGCTAGTTTCCCTGTAGGCATTGGTTTCTGAAAGATGTATTTCAGGGGATCCATCCTTAATATGAGATATGTAGTGTTGGAACAGAAGTAGCGCCTCAATTTCTAAGCTCTCCACATCAGGGCACATCATGTGCGTTCCAACAAAGAATACCGTGCCTCATAGGGTGTGAACTTCTTACTCAGATAGTATATGGCTTGTTCTTTTCTTCATGTCTTGTCATGTTGTACCAAAACACAACTGAAAGCTTCATCTAGTACGGACAAATAGAGCAGCAAAGGTCTACCAGGTTCGGGCGGGACCAAGACTGGTGGTATGGATAGGTATTCCTTGATTCTATCAAAGGCTTTCTAACATTATTCAGTCCATTTTGTTGCAACATCTTTCTTCAACATTTTGAAAATTGGCTCACAGATTATGGTCGATTGTGCTACAAATCAGCTGATGTAATTGAGACGCCCTAAGAAGCTCATCACATCTTTATTGCTCTTCGGAGGTGGAAAATATTGTATTTCTTTGACCTTTGAAGGGTCCAATTCAATCCCCCGGCGACTAACGATGAAACCTAGCAATTTTCCAGCAGGGACTCCGAAGGCGCACTATGCAGGATTCAGTTTTAGATTGTACTTTTGAAGCTGATTAAAGAATTTCCTTAAATCTGCTATATGATCTGCGCTTATTCTGGATTTGATGATGACATAATCCACATACACCTCTCTTTATTTGTGAATCATGTCATGAAAAATAGTTTTCATGGCTCTCATGTATGTGTCTCCAGCATTCTTCAAGCCAAACGACATCATTTTATAACAATACATTCCCCACAGACTGATAAAGGCTGTTTTCTCGGTATCTTCCTCATCAATCCAGATCTGATGGTATCCCGCGAAGCAATCCACAAAGGATTGGAGTTCATGCTTGGCACAGTTGTCAATTAGTATGTGTATATTGGGTAACGGGAAATTATCTTTGGGACTTGCTTTGTTTAAATCTCTATAGTCGACACATACTCTGACCTTCCCATCCTTCTTCAGAACTGACATGATGTTGGCCAACCAAGTAGGGTATTCAACCACTCTAAGAACCTTAGCTTTGATCTGCTTAGTGACTTCTTCTTTGATTTTCAGACTCATATCAGGTTTGAACTTTTTGAGTTGTTGTTTCACAAGCGGGCACATTGGATCGGTAGGTAGTTTATGAGCCACTATAGACGTGATCAAACTAGTCATATCATCGTAAGACCATATGAAAAAGTCCTCATACTCCTTCAAGAAACGGATGTATTCTTCTTTTTCTGATGGTGACAAGTGGATACTAATGCAGGTTTCTTTGGCTGTTTCAGAATCTCCCAAGTTAACTATCTTAGTTTCGTCCAGGTTGGACTTAGGCTTATTCTCAAAATTCTCAACTTGTCTGACAATTTCCTCAGGTATCACATCCTCTTCATCTATCTCTTTCGAGTCAATATCCTTATGTAGTGTTGTCTCCTTACATGTCACAATCGTTGGTACATCAGAATAAGTAATAATAATGTTGTAGAGAGAAAATGTAAAAGATAATAATAAATATTAAAATAGCAATGCATTAAACAAATCTTGAGAACATTAAAACAAGTACGGCTTGATAACTCGAGCAATTATTTCAAAATAAAATGCGTCTAAACAAAATACTGAAAATATCTTAAATGCTTAAATTACTTTTAAAAATAGATCATGCTAATTGCCAGGCTACCAAGGAACTCAACGGGCCCGGGATGGTGCAGCAGTCCAATTCTTGAGAACAACTCATTTTCCCATGATCTGGATTGTAAGGTCTTCCTCCTCCTCCTCCTCTTCAACTATTGCACTGTAGTCCATGTGTTACTTGTCTAGAAACAAATTCCTTATTCCAGCTAAAGCCTCATCTTCTTCAAATCCCCATATCACATAAATCTATTGAAATGTCTGATACAGATGTAGTATTGGCTGTTTAAGAGGGTAATAAGGACCATGCCATGGCGGCGATCAATCATCGTACTCCTGCTAGGTGTACTGGTATCCAAGTCCAATGTTTGTGCCGTGACATTTTGGTTATATTGGCTTAGTGATACTTTGGAGATTCTTGACGAGACCTTTACCGGGTTCATACCCTGTCCATAATAATATGTTTTCAATATTATTACTCTACCACTTGTCTTTCTCAATTGCATTGACGTGATCGATGCGATGGTACATCTCTCCACCCAACTTCCTTCTATTCTTGACAAGCGGAACAATTTGATTGGTGTAAATGGGATTACTTTCGTCTCCATGAATGATCACTTCCTGATGATTCCATTCGAACTTCACGGCCTTATGCAGCATAGAAGCAACCACTCTAGCAGTATGTATCCAAGATCGTCCCAATAACATATTGTACGTGGCGGATATGTCCAATACTTGAAACTCAACATCAAACCAAATGGGGCCCATCTGCAAACAAAGGTTGATTTCTTCAATTGTGTCCCTTTGAGACCCATCAAATGCTTGCACATTCATACTCCCTGCTCGTATCTCATGGAAATCCTTACTCAACCTTTTCAAAATAGTCAACGGACAAATATTGAGGCTCGAACCCCCATCTATTAGGACTCTGGCTATGAATTTGTCTTCAAATTATACTGAGATGTGTAGTGCCCTGTTATAACTCAACCCTTCCGGTGGCAACTCATCTTTGTGAAAAGTGATTTCATGGCTTTCCAATACTTGTCCTACCATGTTGGCCATCTCTCCACTGGTGATGTTGTTAGGCACGTAAGCTTCATTCAACACTTTCATTAATGCATTCCTATGCATCTCAGAATTCTGTAGTAATGATAGGATGGATATCTGAGCATGAGTTTTGTTCAGATGATCAACCACATAATATTTTCTTGTTTGCACCTTCCTCCAAAGATCATCCGGGCCTATTTCAATGATAGGCTGCTTGGGGGCAGTTTCTTTACTTGTTCCTCCCAAATGCTCAGGTGTGTAAACCCTACCGGCCATGGTCATGCCTCGTGTGGCACCTGTTTCTTCCATGTTCCCTTTTCCTTTCCTTCTTGCCTTTGTAGCATAATCCCATGGTATGGCACTAGAATTAAGGACGGTGTGGGTGCTACCATCACAATGAATGGTGTGGTTAGTTCCACCTCAAACAAAGTTGGTGCGGCTATGTGCGTTGTTACTTTTACCTCAATCGGAGTTTGCGTGTCCATTTCAACCACAATTGGTGACTGAATTTGCACTATATTAGGTGTGAGAGTGACTGGAGGTATTGTGGTTTCATCCCCTTCACGAATGAGTCCAATTTATCCCTCCGGATCCCATTCTTCATTGGTTTCTCTCATATTTACCCCCTCTCCCCCGATGATCCAGGAGAGGGTTGTTGCGAACCTTTGTGCAGCCTCTTTTGCTTGTATAACTTTAGTGTCAATCAATGTCCGGATCTTATCCTTCAAAGTACGACATTCATCAATAGTATGTCCTTTCATGCCTAAGTGATAGGCACATGTCTTGTTCAGATTAACCCACTGGGAAGAGTTTTCCATAGCTACATCGGGAATGAGGGTGACATAATCGACAACCTTCAGTCTCTCATAGGAATGTATTGTCTAGGTGGTCAATGGTCAAATTATTGTTTGGGTTTTGGGTAGTTTTGGCGGGCTGGTGGTGGTGAGTGGTAATATACAGGTTTTGTTTTATAAGAATGGTGGGCGGTGGCGGTTTGCGGATATTTGAGGGGTGAATGCTGATATGTAGGTGGAGGTGTTTGATATGTAAGAGGAGATTTTGGACCTTTGGCCACCATCACGGCCCCTACATCTTTCTTTTTAGATATACCCCCTGACTACAAAGCTTTGTTCGTAGCCTGTAATGCCTTCAAATTATTTACCATTCCGCTTTTGATTCCTTATTCAATCCTTTCCCCCAATTTGATGATGTCAGAGAATTTTTGATTCTCGATAACCATTAACCTTTCATAGTATTATGGATCCTGGGCTCGGACAAAGAATTTGTTCATCTGCTCTTAATCCAATGTTGGCCTCACTTTCACAGCTTCTGATCTCTACCGAGTAGCATACTCGTGGAAAGTATCTATTGGCTTCTTCTTGAAATTTTGGATATAGAAGACATCTAGTGCATTTTCTGTATTAAACCTAAACCAATCCATGAAATTCAATGTCATGCTTACCCAACTAACCCACTTCTTTGGATTTTGACTGATGTACCAAGATAGGGCATTTCCAGTGAGGCTCCTCATGAATAATTTCATGTGAATCCTTTCATCCTTTCCAACTCTTACGAGCTTTTCACAATATGTCCTTAGTTTCACCTTTGGGTCACCTGTTCCATCGAACATCTCGAACTTAGGAGGTTTGTAGCCCCCCGGCAGTTCCACGTCTGGATGAATACACAAATCTTCATAATTCAAACCTTAGATGCCTTTACCAACTTAAAAACCTTGGACTCGACTAGTAAGCTTCTTGAGTTCCTCTGCCATGTTCTTGATGAGCAGGTCCTTCTCTGTGGATTCAGGTATGTATAGGGTTTGTTGTGGAGTGTGGGGGTAAGGTTTCAACATATATGGGGTTACTTTGATGGACTCCAGGTATTTGGATATAATGGTGGTCGTTGGTTGAGTTTTGAGGATCGGGGATAGGTTGTGATACATTCTAAGCAGTATGATCGGTAGTGGTTTGTGGATACTGGGTTGACTGATGATGATGTTGTGGAGGAGTCGGTACTAGTGGAGGATTGTGATTTTGAGGCGGTGTGGCATGTTGGTGAGGTACGGGAGGATTTTGTGGAAGCTAGTTTGGTGAATTTTGGGGAGGTGCTGGGTTTTTGGTATTTTATTGGTTGATGTCGGGGACGTTCAGGGTAAGGGAGAGATTTGTCACGTTTCGTACCTGCTCAAAGTCCCCTTGTAACTCCAATATCTTTTGTTCCAACCGTAAAACCATGTTGTTCGGTGCTGTAGTGCTTCGACCATCTGAGGTTTTGATGTTCTCTTTATGCGTGGCATTGTCTTTTCTGATATTGCTTGTATCATCTATTCTAGCCTTTCCTTTGCTTTTATGATCGTTTGGAGGAGGAGGAGGTGGAGGACCTCTTGATCTTGTATGTTATGCTGATGATGTCAGTATGCATGAACCAACCTTAGAGGATGGGAATACACAAATCAAGAAAAGAAGAAAATAAAAAGGTAAACAAGTTAGTAAGGAGTATTAAAATGTTGTTTGTAGTATTTAAACACATATTGCAGAATTATAAATTCGCGTCCTAATTTGGGGACCTTATTGTGCCCGACGTAGGCCCAAGCGACATATAGATTTGGAGAAAATTGATACCAATAACTGCGTCATTTCATTAATATGAGAAATAAACCGAATCTCTACTAAAACGATAATAATGATAAAGAGTCACTAATGGGATGTGCCTTATTACAACCAAAGCCTAAACGTGTCTAGAAAGCAAGTAAAACATAATTTCTAATTTATTTGGTCCTAGAGGGACCTTCTCCATGCTTGGCCTTCTTTGCTCCAACGATCAAGTTCCCCAAGTCGCGCATGTCCAACAACAAATACGCCCTTGCTAGGAGAGCTCCTTCGTTTCCATCGATGTTGTGACAGCTTGTAACCCTGTTTCTCATCTTCTCTTCCAGCTCCATCAATCCCTGCTCTAAATACTCTAACCTCTCTGTTGATTTTGTAGTGATTTCTCTCCATTCATTTATTACTTCCATGTCTGCTTTATGCTGTTCCAAATGCCTGGCCTCAGATTCAAAAATCCTTTTGCATAACCTCCTATATTTGACTTGGGCCTTAGTAGCGTCGTCTATGACCCTATTTTCCAAATCAATTCCTAGCCTGACTTCTCCTGCTATGTCATCGACCAACCATGATGGATAAAAGTGTGCATGGCCAGCATGGTATCGATCTGGCTCGATGGTATCCTTTTCCCCAGGACCTTTAGATGCCACATTTGTTGTGCCTCGTACTTGAATGGAATAGCATCAGCTTGGAAAAATATCCCTTAATCTAATTAGCACTAGATGAGGAACATCTCTTGACCTGATGATGAACTCGCTAGTAAGGAACCATTCAAACATCCAATGGACCTTGTCGTTGGTCAAATTGCTAAAGAATGTACCCATTCCACAACATTTCCTGGTTGTGCAAACCTGTCCGAGATGAAAGTAATTCTTTTTGGATGATGAAAAGTTATGTGGTCATTCCATGGTCGCGGCGGAAATTCCTGACAGTACTGTCCTCTTTGAAGATGCTCCAACAACCAAATTTTAAGTAACAAATTACAACCCTCGAAATGTCTGAATCCCTTCTTGCTACAGTCCAAAGCTCGGTATATTTATGCCACGATCATTGGGACAATAGTGTAAGTCTGTCGCTCAATACCTTCCATTAGGGTCATGGTAACCATAACCAAACATGTGTGAATCCTTTCTCCTTGCATTGGGAATACTAGCATCCCCAGAAAACAGACAGTGAACACAAAAACCCGACGGTGTGTCTAACCCAACAAAGTAATAGCAAACTCATCATGGTAAAGGCGGTAAGATTTGATGTGTCCATAACGTGTGTAGAGGAAGTTGAACGGTATGTAAGACTTTTTTAGGCAGACTAACTCATCATTCTTTCTAAAATCCATTATTTTTAGAAACCCTCGAGAAGTGCAATTCTTAAGTACTAATAGGCCAGGGCTATCCCAAGGAAGTCCAGCAAAGCCCCCTATTTTCTCTAGAAGGGTAGTCATCTCTATATCCCCAAAACGGAAAACAACCCTCTTTTCATCCCAGAACATAGTAGCAGCCTCGATCAGTACATTGTTCGGTTGAATGTATAGCAAAGAAGGTAAATTCCCAAGAACTCTTTTGATGTTGTTTTTGTCACTTGGTGTGAGATTTTCCCACCAATCCAGTAGCAAAGGTGGGATATTCTGAACCATGCCGAACCTGGGGGCCTCGTGCCTCATTTCTGCAAAACAGATAAAGTTAGCCTTTGCCCCCTCTAGATTCAGCTATTTTCACGCTAATGATCAACATATTGGCATGTTTTTCTCCAAATGATGCACATATCGTGATTATGTCTATTGGGATTATGGAAATCCCAGCGGACATTGGATAAGATTTGTATTAGTGAGTTATTGTGCGGACATAGTTCTAACTCATACTAGGTTTAGACTTGATGCATGAACAATGGATTTTAGAATGGAGTTTCTAGAAGAGTCTAGACTGGTACCCTCAAGCGGACAACTTGAGATGGAAAGGCACAAAACCGTCAATTGCACCGCTAATTGACTAATTTTACTGCAAATAAGCCTTTCCAAATTTAAATGGTGATTTTTAAGAAGAGCGCTGATACTCATCAAGTGTCGCTATGGTAATAATACGCACGAGTGAAATATGATGCGGAGCATGCATTATGAAAAAATAACACGTTGTCAAGTATTTTCACATATTGAAAATAAATGCAGTATTGAAAGACATAAAGACATAAAAGAAAGAAAAATAGGAAGAAGTTAGTTCGCATAATGAAATAATTGTAATAAAGCAAATAAAGGGGTAAGGGTTGGGGAGATATATGATATAGCAAAAAAGTTTGGAGCATGATTAGAAATAAGGGGAAACACATGTTGTAATCAAATCAAAACGAGGAGTTGCATATGAGTTCATATAAAGGGGAAATAGGGAAAATGATGTGCATGTAGCAACAAAAATGAAAAATGGGAGCAGGAGATTTAGGTAACATGAAAATAACAAAGACATGTTTATCATGGAAAACTAATTTACAAAGATCAAGTTCATTTATAGTAAGAGCCTAAACATATCCCCAGTATGTCGCGGCTTTTTTTCTCGCGAAATTGGTTTCAACATTCTGACAACTCTTTTAAGGAAGGTATTAAAAGAGAAAGTCGCCACCTAACGATTTTTGAGGTGCGCTAGGGCACCTATTTGCAAATAACTCTATCTTACCAGTTTACATTACCAAAAATTAGGTAAGGGATCGAAAATACCTCGAAGAGAAGGTGCTAGGCACTCTCGAGGTCCATAACTATGGGTCCCGTCCGACCTTAATTATATGAATTAGTCTAAAGGAAAGGAAGAATTTTGGAAAAATGAGATAAACAATTTATTTTTAATAGAAATGGAAGGGGGTCCTATGTATTTTAGCCTAAAGGATCACCCCGTGTAATAAAAATAATACTTCGTAACTCCCTCGAGATGGGGTGTTACTCATATTATTTAGTGGGCAAAGACTATCTTCTCATGCTACCCAATTACTATTTTTAAGTTGTTTACCTGAAGCGCACTAGTAAATTCTAAGTCGTGTCCTATGCGTGCACTACCCGTCTCATGCTTATGGTCCAGGAGGCATTTGGACATCTATTTCAGGGTGGTTCTAGACTTTAACTTAGGCTTCTCAAATGTCAAAAGCTAGGCGACATACAAAACACATTGGACTTTCACATATAATCAAGTAAAGGGCTCAAGTTGGACTCCGCAATTAGACAACAAATGCACATAAGTCAGATTAACAAAGGCAGTTGCTGATTTTAAATAGTTAAGAGTGCAGAAACCTATGGACAGGGTCTTTATATGAATCTATATTTAATGGGCGGATAGTTATACGTAAAAGCCATTATACTTTCCAAAACCTATATGATTTGCCTACTGATTTTAAACATAAGGATTAAACCTATAGGCATGATGTCTAGGCGTTTTACGCGATAATAAACAGTGATAATTATAGAAGCACATTCAGAATCACTTAATTGACCTTATAGGCAAGTTTTCTAGTGAGAGTAGCAGCATAGTGTTTGGAAACTCGTGAACAAATAGGCAGAAATGATAATTAAACTGATTAAAAACCTATAGGCATGGTTTCTACAATTTGATCCGATTTTAGATCCTATAGGCATGGTTTCTATAATTTGTGAATGAGGCAGCATGTAAACAGAATACTGCACGCACATTGAATATACAATTCCCTATGGGCATGGTTTCTAACAAGCAGAACACAATTAAACCAAGTATTGAACCTCTAGGTAGGATCGCTAATATTCAATGGTTGAACATAATAGGATACATATGTGCATGATTTCTAACACACGATAACTGAGCATGCAATAGCACATTGTTGAACCTATAAATGGGATTTTTAACACACGATAACTAAGCATGCAATAGCACATTGTTGAACTTATAGGCAGGATTTCTACCTAATTTGTTGCAAGTATACAAATTTCCCTTTCCCAATTTCATTAACACCCCAAAATGTTATTACAAATAATTATTATAGACCAGAATTTGATGTAGTAAATTACAGAATAAGTATAACTATAGGGAGCCTACAGCAGGCCCAAATACACATGGACATGTCAATCCTTCAACCTACAACAGATCCAAAATTCATGTTCATAGATATAAAATAACCAGTTGTTGAGTGATTCACCCATATATCAAAGCTGAGCATATAAAACCCAAGTCCCTAGTGTGTCTGAGTTTCCAAGGGCTTCAAGAACCCAGGGCAGTGCTCACACTAGGGAAGTTCACAGAGACCATTCAAAGGAGGGACTAGAGACCAAGTTCTTGTGTGTCAAAGTTCACAAGGGCCTCACATGGACCCCGAGCAGTGCTCACACTAGAGAGAGGTCAAAAGAATGAACCAGAATAGCCTTGGCTTTCAGCCGGCTAAGAGAAGAATTTGAGCAAGAGGTGAAAGAGAAAAGACTAAAGTTGAGGGACATGAATTGAGGGGGTTTAAACAAACACGACCAAGTTGAACATATTAGGCAAACAATTGACGAAATCACAGAATTTAAAAGCCAGCTTAATGTAAACTTAGGGAAACAGATTCAATACTTAGCACAGAAACAGTCACGTGCTGATAAGAACATGTTTGTAGGATTTATTAGGGTTATTATCATTAGACAGGTTGAAACATGATTGTAAATTATGCTAAGTATGCAGGAAACATTGTGCAGAACCAAATAATTACAGAAAGGGGAGGGCACCATGTTCGCAATGGGGCAGGATCACAAACACATATGCCAAAAACATGTTACAAATATTTTGGATAAGATGAAAGACACACAAATAGTATATGACCATTCAAGCATTGTTATAGAGGTCTAATTAATAAAATATGATTCAGCCTGTGCCAAAAGTTTAGGCTAACACCTTAAAAATTCAAAACATGCTGAGATCACAAATAGATACTAAAGGGATATAGGATCAAATAAGCATGCTGAGGGCCATAATGACTATCACTAAAAGACTCAACATAGACTACTGCAAGAATTCAGGGGGGTGGGTGAATAAACATGTTCATAAACATTCAAGAGTCAACACACTAACTGAATAGGACCTAAAGAAGTTCAGATTACCCAATTAGGCATAGATAGTCCTAGAGCTAGTAGTATTAAGAGTGAGTAGATGCAAGAGTCAGTAGAGTGATGCTTAAAAGTAAACCAGGAACAGGTTAAGCCAGAGATTCAGAGATGAGAATACATAAGGATGAAATTGCGAGAGTTAAGTAACTCACCAGTTAAATGAGAAATGCAAGAAAAGAACAAAAACCACGGTGTTCTGAATCGACAATGAGAAGCAAAACCCAGAAACTTAATGGCCTTGGCTTTCAGCCGCCCAAGAGACCAAAGTATAGAATGAGAAATAACAGAGTGAAGTTTAGATCTAGTGAGGTTATAATGATTTCTCAGTCTGCCCTAAAGGGGAAATGGGGAGGGGTTTATATATCATAGAAATCGAGCGAGTAAACATGGAAAACAAGTCGTTCAAACACAAATAAGGAAAAAAATTATTCTGGAATCAATTATGATTGATTTTAGGGAACATATCAAAGGAGTTTAGTAAATCAATAGAGAAAATACCAAATAATACCAAAATCGTTTTTAAAGCAAAGAATAAAGTAGAAAAAAGAAAAACCTAAAGAAAAGAGTAATCAAACACAGGAAAGGAAAAGAATCGAAATCGGTAAGGAGGAGAGGAAATTCCATAACCCTAATTTTAGGCATAGTACACAAATTGACGGAAATAAAAAATAAAAATGACATGGTGCATAGAATGAGATGAACATAGATAGAAATCCATTCAAAAATCAAAAATCGAGTCAGATTTGGTCTGATTTTAAAAGGATTTGAAACCCTAAATTAGGGTAAGTAGAAAATCTCAAAGATACACGGAGATTCATAGAGATTTATATGATAGAAGAGCAAGAACGAACGCAGATGGAAAGGGTCAAAGAGCTGAACCAGATTTGGTTCGATTTCTAAGAGATTTGCTTGCCATGTTTAGGCAAGCAAACTAGGTAATGGCATAGACGAACCAATAGTAGGGGGGAGGTAAAAAGGTATGGGAATCCATGGTGGATTCCGATTTGGGGTTGTATTTGGGAGGGGTTGATAGGAACGACGGCTAGGGTTCATGAGAGATGCGAGACGAGGGTAACTGGGTCGGGTATTAAAATGGGTATGGGATTGAGATGATAGGTTTTGGGCCAAGGGTAACTGGGTTATGTTTGGTAGCTTAGGTCCGAAATTAATTGCAAAATTAGGGCAAGATTTTAAATACCCAATTTTAATAAATAAATAATTTATAAAAATATTAAATAAATAAATAACGAAAATATCATTTGTGCATAAAATAACTTAAAACAATTATGTAACACTATAAAAATATAAAAGGTTATTTTTTGCGTAAATAATATAATCATAAGTACATATGGGCTATTATTGCAAAATATGTAATTTAGCCTTAGAAATGCAAAAGTAATTATAAAAATGCACTAAAAAATATTTACACATTATGTTGGTATAAATGATAAGTTTAGATGATTAAATCATCATAAAAATATATGCAGGATAATTATTGGATATTTATGTAATAAAATACATAAATTAATTAATTTAAAGCTTTTAAAAATTATGAAAAATTCTTGTGCATGCTTGTAAATCAAATGATGATGCATGTGCACTATTTTGAAAGTGTATATATATATATATATATATATATATATATATATAATTGGGTATCAACAATCGATGCCCAAAATCATATCAAAATCCACCATACTGAGTAATAGAAGTATTACCCTAGTCTCATAAAGATAGAGATAACAAATGAGTGATAAACATGGTCAACCAATATCAAATCCCAATAGGCATAGACACATAAACAGGATCACTCAATGAATCTTGAGACAAATTCAAATATGAAGCAAAATAGGATGACAGATACAAATAAGTAAAGACCAGATCAAATAAAACTGATGCATCTTTATGGCAACCCGGAACAATACTTGTGATGACCGCATCAGACAACTCTGCCTCAAGTCTAGCTAGGAATGCTTAGCACCAATCTGACCTCCGCTTCTCTGACGACTTCTAACTGGCTAGCCTCTACCTCTAACATCCTGAAAACTACCATGGGCTTCCTAACCCTTGCCTCTAGCTGGCTGAGCGGGTAGTGGAGCAACTGGTGCTAGATTCATGGCACGAGTACCCTGCTGTGGCTTACTGTTCCTCAATCTAAGATAGTACTTCCTGATATGACCTGCGTTGTCACGCTCAATTCAACCCCATAGCTGGCATAACTACTGAGTCTGAGACGATCCCTGATGATCCGAATGACCATCATAGTAACTCTATAGAGGTGGTGCACTAGTAGGAGATAAAGGTGCACTGTATACCGGCTCCTCAAAATATGACCCATATGCATCGTGACCACCTGAAGAACCATGAGACACCTGCAGTGGTGACTGAACTTGCCTGATGGGATGACCTCTCCCAAATGAACCATTTCTTCTATAAGAGGCACCACTAAAACCACCAAAATAATGAGGCCTCTTCTCATATGTCGCATCTCTGCCCTAGCCACGAACCCTATTGATCTTCCTAGCAATATCTGCAACCTGAGTAAAATAAATATCATTCTTAGTCTCTCTGCCATCTGTAGATTGACACTATAAGTAAGGCCATCTATAAATCTTCTCACCATATCCCTCTCAGTAGGGATTAGGATAGCTCCATGGCATGATAGATCCACAAATCTGGTCTAATACTGGTTAATAGTCATGCTACCCTACTGTAGGCGCTTAAACTAGGAGTGTAGATCCTCTCTCAAAGTGAAAGGAATGAACTTCTCCAAGAATGGCTGTGAGAACTTATCCAAAGTGAGTGGAGGTAAACCTGTTGATCTGCCCGTGCATGCTCGTGCCACCACCTCTTGGCGGAGCCATACATCTGAAATAGTGCGAAGTTAACTCCATTGGACTCCACTATGCCAAGGTTGCGCCGTACCTTAAGGGAAAGGTCCAAGAAATCCTAACGATCCTCATAAGGGGTGCCACCAAAGTTAATAGGAAATAACTTGATGAACCTGTCCAACCTCTTCAGTCTCTCTGATGATGACATCGTGGAACCCTCCCCGAACTGTGCAGTAATAACAGGTCGAACTGCTCCAACTTCTGGAATTGCCAGAGTCTGATATATGTGAGCTACTTGCTCTACAGTGTGAGCAGGGGTCTTCATCTCGAATGCAAACCAAGGGAAGTGAATATGAAGGAAGGTTGAGGAATAGCCTTTGCGAATGCGAAGAACACCTGACGCCCAGTTATTTAAATTGCTGAAAGTGGGGAATTGGTGATTCTTTACCATTTTTGAAAGCTAGAGCTTGGCATAGAGAGGATTTTGGGGAGATTTTCATCCCAACTTCATTAGTAGTAATTTTCAACTAGTTTTGATGTATTTCCATAATCACTCATTGATTTTAACCTTTAATCTATAAATTTCATGGTAGAAATTAGGGGTTTTGGGTAGAATTTAGGAATTTCTTAAAATTAAAATTTAGACCTCAAATTCAAGTCAGATATCAAAACAAATCACATAACCAAGCTCGGGGGTAAATGCGTAATCGAGTTTTGGTCTGAATCTCCAATTTTGACCAAGAGAGATCGGGTTTTACTTTTGTTGGCTTTTTCCAATTTTATTACAGATTAAAAAAAATCACTTGTGGGGAATTTCTAAATTTTATTTTAAACTGTTTGAACTATATTTGGCTAGATTTGATAGGTTTGGAGATTAATTCTAAAGGATAAGTCGTTGCTGATCGTTGCTTTGGTTGCGGAATGAGGTTAGTGTCCAACCCAATAATCTTTCCATTGGTTAACAAGTAAAACGAAAAAATACCATATTATGAAATCTTACTATTTTTTTAATGTTAGAGAAGAAGAAGAAGAACTCGAAGAAAGCTGCAATCAGCGAAATCATACAATTTTTCGTCTATCACTTAATAAAAATGGACATGAAGTGGGACAACATTGGAATAACAACACAACTATGCAAGTTGGGATTAAGGTATAACAAAAGATAAACTTAGCAACTAAATAACGAAATCATGTCATGTTTTTGAACCTACGCTAATGTTACTGAAAACAAATAGCAAAGATGACATGAACTTTCTTTTTCTTTTCTTTGCCACTTTTAAGAATTAAATAAATAACTAAACTTCACTACAACAATAACATTTAGAGAAGAAAAACAACGGGTGATGAAAAAGGAGGCATACCTTGGATTCTCAAATGAGCGAGATGGAAACTAGGGTAGAGTTAAATTTGCACGCTTCCAGATTCAGAATCTGTGTTTTCTCAAAACACAGATAAATGCGTGAGATGGCCTCTAAATTAGCTTACCAGGGGGAGATTAGGGCAGAGCTAATGTAGTTCTGAGAATACATAGTGTTTGTTTTTACTTTTTAGAGTTTTTTCCTTTTTAGTTTTGGCGCTTGATTTTAGAAAATAATAATTTTTTATTATTTTGGTATTAGATTTGACGGCACTCTATTACATCAAGGCCCCTCAATTATAATTTGGGACCAGTTACTATTTTTTAGGGACCATATTTAATACTTTTACAATAAAATAAAGCATTAAGGACCGCAATATAATCTTCTCTCAATACATATATTATTAGAGATGGGATTATTAGCTCGTCCCTAAAAGTTGTTCTTAAATAAGGCTTTTTCTTATAGTGATGGCTTCTATCCACTGATCTTTGTAAGTATCTTGTATGGCTTCATCATAGTTCTCAAATTCTTCCATGCCAGTCAAAAGTACATAATCATTAGGAGGATATCGCATGGATTTTTGCTTCTCCCTTGTAGATCTTCTAAGAGAGGTTTCAGGAGCATTCGAAGTAGTTACCTGAGCAGGAATTAGTTGTTGATCAACCACAACTTCATCAATTGGAGCATCCATAACATCTACACCATGATGATCATTTTGATCTTTATCACTGTCTTCATTTATTGTCTTGGGTTCCTTCATGTGCAATAGGTGCCTTAGCAATAGAAACTGGATCAATATCAACTAAGCTCTCATTACTCTGAGAATCTATCTTCTCATCTTTGTCAATATCTTCAATAGTCTAGTCTTCAAAGAATATTGCATCATGACTTCTAATAAGTTTATTGTCAACTTGATCATAAAAATGATACCCAAACTCATCTTGACCATAACCGATAAAGATGCACTGCTTAGTTTTCACATCCAGGTTCGATTTCTCATCTTTAGGAACATGCATACAAGCTTTGCACCCAAAAACTCTCAGGTGATCATATGAAACATATTTGGCAAACCAAAATCTATTTGGGACATCACCATCCAAAGAAACAATAGGATACAAATTGGTAACATAGGCAACAGTATTAAGTGCTTCTGCCCAAAATGTATTTGGAAGTTTAGCCTTTGAAAGTAAGTTTCTAACTCTCTCAACTAGAGTTCTATTCATCCTCTCTGCCATACCATTCAATTGAGGCGTCTTGGGCTGAGTTTTCTGATGACGTATTCCTTGTTCCTTGCAATAGTTATCAAAGGGACCACAATATTCACCACCATTGTCAGTGCGAATGCATTTTAATTTTTTCCCCGTTTGTCTCTCAACTAAGGCCTGAATTTCCTTAAACACACTGAGTGTTTGATCTTTGGATTTTAGAGGAAACACCCAGAGCTTGCGAGAATGATCATCAATGAAGGTCACAAGGTAAACTGCACCACCTTTTGACTTTACTTTAAAAATACCACACAAATCAGAGTGTACTAGCTCTAATAAATTGAGCTTTTTAAGGGAAGATGGCTATGAAAGGAAACCCTTTTCTATTTGCCAGCTAAACAATGGATACACCTTTTTAGCTTTGCTTGTTTTACTCCAGCAAGCAAACTTTTCTTAGCCAACACGTAATCCCCTTCACTTGCCCATACGACTCAACCTTCTGTGCCACAATTATGATAAAGTGTCACTTTCCACCAGATTTATGGAGTCATTAAGAATAGAGCCCTGTGTCACATATAAATGACCAAGCTTGGCTCCTCGAACCCTTGGTGATCTTCCAATAGACATTAAAGAGGGTATTATGGTAACCTTCATCATCTAATATTCTTGCGGAGATCAAATTAAAAGGAAAGTCTAGAGCATGCTTGACATCTTGAAGAACTAATGTTGAACCATACAATTAGTTTCAAACCAACTGTGCCAACACCAAACACCTTAACTTCACTGGCATTGCCCATCTTTAACACTCAAGAATTAACATGAGTATATGATTAAAAAAGTCTTTTCTTGGTGTGACATGTAGGTAGCTCCAGAATCTGCTATCCAGCTCATCTCATGGGATACCAAATTGATGAGGTTTTCATCATGAGCAAAAAGAAGGTCATCTCGAACAATAGCAGCAACATTGTTCTCGTTATTTTCAACTTTCTTTCTTTCTCTAATGTCTTGCAACCACATGTAGCAAAACCTTTTGATGTGTCCTTTCTTGCCATAGTGGTTGCATATAATATTATGGTATTTGGATCTTGACTTACTTCTACTTTTACTTCTATTCCTCGAGCCTCTTGTTCTATCTCTCCCCCGGTCTTATGTAACCAACATATCTGTTTGCGAGGACGAACCCTGAGATTTTCTCCTTACTTCCTCATTGAACACACCACTCTTGGCATATTCCATGGTTACCTAACCTCCAAGAGCTGAATTTGTCAAAGAAACATGAAGAATTCCCAAGAATCTGGTAAAGTATTAAGAAGCCAAAGTCCTTGTATCTCATCATCAAAATTACCTCCCATTTCAGACAACTGATCAAGGATGCCTTGAAAATCATATATGTGATCAAGAATAGGGCTGCCTTGCTTGTATTTAAAGGTCCTTAATTGCTTTAGCAGGAACAACTTGTTATTCCCAATTTTTGAAGCATAAAGAGTCTCTAGCTTTTTCCACAATGATCTCGCATGTGTCTTATTCACAATATGGTTGCGAACAATATATTTAACCCGTTGTCGTATATATCCACATACTTGTTGGTGCTCGAAATCCAATTCTTCATCAGATATAGTCTCGAATTTATGAGCTGCAAAAGCGGGCTGATGTTTTATACTTCAATACCACACAAGAGGGGGGTGATTTGTGTGCTACCTAATTTTCGCTTAACTTGATTATAGAAGGACCTAGTTCTTCTATGTGTTCCGACTACTACTGCTGCGGAATAATAAATACAGAAAAAAAAAAACATAGAGATATTACGTGGAAAACACCTAGCTCAAAAGGTGAAAAAACCACGACTTACCTTCCAGTAGGATTTTCCCAAACTCTCCACTAAAATCACTGAGCCAAAAACTGCATTTACAAAAACTCTTTTGTAAACGTAGGATTAACTCTAATCCGGTTGTGGCACACAACCTCAACTGTTGCGAAAACTTCAAGTTAACTCTAACTTGAAACTTCTAAGTACCTAATACAATTGCTTCTAAATAAGCTGAAAGGTACAATGTAAAATCACCTACTACAATTGAACTAGAATAAGAGATAGACACTTGGAACCGGTTCTTCTATCTGGTTCAAGTAGCTTCAGGTTTGCACGTTTGAATCACACATAAATTGCTTGCAAAATTGCCTTGCTATTTTGCTCTCAATTCACGTTTAACTTCTGCTTATGTGCATTACCTGTAAAACAGAACAACACTAATATTTAAGTAGTTAGCAATTAGAGTTTGACTAGGATAATGATGTTACTCTTCCATGGTGGAAGAGTTCTAGTTGATCTCATACTCTAACTCTATCCTTTTCCTAAACCGTGTTTTCTTTGTTTAAGGAGTCTTTCTCCTTATCCAATATGCAACCTTTTCAATCATGATCAGGAGATATCACTTCTAATAAGTTAGGTTTATCTCTTTCATGTGTATCTCACATGTTTGAGTTGATAATAAATGTGCTTCACAAGATGGACCGGGTCTGTCACGCCCCAAACCATGGTTTGGGGGTAACACGACACTCGGTGCTTGACTGCATGTGACCGAGCGAACCAACTGCATGGCTAGATCAACAAGTGGTATAACTATGAGCTAGAGGTAAATATAAAACATGATAATCAACTAAAGAGTCTGACTGAAATACCATAGATGGGGAAAATTCTGAAAGGTCAGCAAGTATAAACAAGTAGCTGATAAGACTAACACATGAAAGCCTGATAATATCTAATTGACTGGGTTATAGTCTACGAAGCCTCTAAAGAATATTGAAAATGCTAACTGTTTACCGGGACAAGGTCCCCGGTATACCTTATTAATCGAAATACTATAATGACTAAAACAAAAGAGAGATAAGGCCCCAGAAGTCTGGGGCTCAACAATAGCTGATACGAGATGTCCTAGCAAGCAGAATCGTCAACCTGAAAATCGTTACCTGCATCGCGAGATACAGGCCCCGGGCAAAAGGGACGTCAGTACTTTTGAATTGTACTGGTATGTAAAATAGCTGAACAAAAGGACTGTAATTACTGAAACTGAACTGCTGGCTGATAAACTGATAACTGAACAAGGAAGTAAGGATGTGAATACTCCCTCTTCTGAATGATGAACAACCTGTTTAACTGAATATTAAATTGTAGCCTCAGGCCCAATATGTGTGTGTGTGTATGTGTGTGTGTGTGCATAACTGTGGCCTCGGGCCCAAGTATACATATACATAACTACGGCCTCAGGCCCAAAGATGCATAAAGCATGAACTGCGGCCTCAGGCCCAAATACAGGTGTTCAACATTCAAGAATCTAAAATCAGGAACTGAGAATCATATTACAATACATGATATTGAAATAATGAGCCATACCAAGTTACATGATACTGGAATAGTAAATAGGATTAAACTGAGATGAGTATTCATAATAAGTTGATTTATCATAACTGAAACTCATAGAATATCGAATGATTATGAGACTATGCCATCTAGAGAATAGAAGTTCTACTACTATTCAGGGAACTGAGACATAGTTACTTTCTGAGGAAACTAGTAATGGTCATAATAAATGGGACGTAGGGAGAATCATAGACATTCCCAAATGTAAAGAGTTAGCCTTACGTACCTTAACTTCCTGCCCTTAAGCGTAATACAATGTTTGTCAACCCTTTCAACTTTAATCTATAGCAATACAAGTCAAAGAGATTCCATATTAGCTATGATGCTCATGTTTTGGTCACTTAAGCATTTTATCAAACACTTGATAAAAATAAAGGTTCATAGTCCTTATTAATGGTGTCTCTACACCCAACAACCCATTCCCTTGTTCCTATATAAATTCTAAAGTCTCAAATGATTATATCAACATTATTCTACATCACCCATAATGTAAACAACACCCTTAACCAATAATCAACACTCAACACCCCAATCCTATAGTCGTTCATACTTTTCTATCAAACCCATCAACTCATATCTCATGAACTAGGTTTATAATCATTAAACCAATGCTAGAATCAATTAGAGGATGAAGACATTACCTTTTTGAAGTTCAAACCATTTGAATTCGAGTTCTAGGCTTCCTTCTCTCAACAATGATGTCCCAATCGAAGATCTAATGATATGGAGGGTTTACCCATGTTAATAAGATGTTGGAAAATTGAAATTAAGTTAGAATCACCATTATAACTTACCTTGGGTGGTGGAGGGACCCTTAAGGAGTTAAGTTTTTGAAAGCTTTACTTTCTAGAGAAAGTTTTCATGTTTTGGGGCTGTGGGGCATGCAATAGGGCTAAAAATGACTTCCCAAGTTGTCCACTGCGTCCCGGTTGGCACGACCGTGGTCCCGACTGCGCTAAATCTCTAAGACACTGCCTCGCCACCGCGGCCGCGGTAAAACACGGCACGACCGTGATGGTTGCACACCTCTCTGTAAAATAGGAATAATGTTTTACACAGAGCTCCTCTTGGGCTCCACAATATATCTTTGGAAAGATATTTCAAAGGTCTATAACTTTTGTTCTTTGAGTTTTCCCAAATGTCTTACACATTTTCACTAAAAACTGCTGAAATACGAACCTTCTGCAAACTTAGTCGATTTTGTCAAATCATATGCACCTCACTTTCCATCTTGATTTTGAAATAACTATTTTCACCCATAATCATCCCGATGGGACTTCACATGTTCAAAATATATCCTTACTACTACTTTAACTCATTCATACCTAAGCCGAATTTTTACGAGGTGTTACATTATCTCCCCCTTGGAATCATTCGTCCTCGAATGATGGTCCTGGCTGCAACTACGGCTCTCTATGGACATTAAACAGGTGTGATAGAGATATGAGAATACTAAAATATCATGAATACATGTATATCAAACTGAACGAGCATGTGATCACTAAATACTAAGTTGAGTTAATACTGAAGGGCATGGAGATTATAATATAAGACCTAAATGGAAAGGTTAATTACCTTCCACATTTTCCTTTTGCTCTTCAAAGAGATGGGGATATCTGGACTTCATGTCCTCCTCGGCTTCCCATGTATCCTCTTCAACCTTTTAATTCCTCCAAAGCACTTTTACTAAAGAAATTTCCTTAGTTCTGAGCTTGCGAATTTGATGATCAAGAATAGCCACTAGAATTTCTTCATAAGACAGGCTGTCTTTAACCCCTATAACCTCTTTAGGAACCACAAGTGACGGGTCTCCCATGAATTTCTTCAACATGGACACATGAAACACTGGGTGTACAGTAGCTAGTTCTTGTGGCAATTCGAACTCATAAGCCACATATCCGATCCTTTGCATGATTCTATATGGACCAATATAGCGGGGACTAAGTTTCCCCTTCTTCCCAAATCTCATAACGCCTTTCATGGGTGATACTTTCAGAAACACCCAATCATCAACATGGAACTCTAAGTCTCTACGTCGTATGTCCGAATAGGACTTTTGGCGACTTTGAGCCGTCTTCAAATGCCTTTGTATCAAGTTGACTTTCTCCATGGCCTGATAGACCAAATCGGGTCCTAACAACTCCGCTTCTCCGACTTCAAACCAACCAATTGGTGATCTACACCTTCGCCCATACAGAGCTTCATATGGTGCCATCTTGATACTAGAGTGATAGCTGTTATTATAAGCAAACTCAGTGAGAGGTAGATGATCGTCCCAATTACCTTTAAAATCAATAACACAAGCCCTCAACATATCCTCAAGAGTCTGAATGGTGCGTTCTGCCTGGCCATCTGTCTGAGGATGAAAGGCGGTGCTGAGGTTCACCCTTGTGCCCAATCCCTTCTGAAAGGATTTCCAAAAGTTTGCTGTGAACTGAGCACCACGATCTGAGATAATAGACAAAGGAGTCCCATGCAATCAGACAATTGCTTTGATATACAACTTGGCATAATCCTCAGCCGAATCTATAGTCTTCACTGGCAAGAAGTGAGTTGACTTGGTAAGTCGGTCTACAATTACCTAAATCGAATCATGCTTCCGGAATGAGTGAGGTAGACTTGTTATGAAGTCCATGTTTATCATCTCCCATTTCCAAATGGGAATTTCTATATTCTGAGTTAAACCGCCTGGTCTCTGGTGTTCGAATTTCACCTACTGACAATTTGGACACTTAGCCATGAAATCTGCTATATTCTTTTTCATATCATTCCACTAATAAACCTCCTTAAGATCATGACACATCTTTGTGGAACCTGGGTGAATAGAATACCTGGAATTGTGGGCTTCTGACATAATCCGCTCTCTGAGCCCATCTACGTATGGAACGCATAGTCTGCCTATGTATCTTAAAGTACCATCATCTCCCCCTTGTTCAAAAGCTATAGTCTTGTGTTTGTGAATTCCTTCCTTTAGCTGCAATAAGTAGGGATCACTGAACTGTTTTTCTTTTACTTTGGCTACTAAGAAGGATTCGGCCATGTTCTGGAGAACAACACCACCATCTTCGGAGTCCAAATGTCGAACTCCTAAATTTTCTAAGCGGTGGACTTCCTTCATCATAGTTGCTTGGCTGCCTCAACGTAAGCTAAGCTGTCCATAGAACGCCGACTGAGAGCATCGGCTACAACATTTGCTTTCCCCAGATGATAGAGGATATCAACATCATAATCTTTAAGTAATTCGAGCCACCTTCTCTGACGTAGATTTAATTCTCTTTTCTTGAAGATGTACTGGAGACTCTTGTGATCTGTAAAAATGTTAACATGTACCCCATACAAATAATGGCGCCAGATCTTAAGCGCGAACACCATAGCTGCTAATTCAAGGTCATGAGTCGGATAATTCTTCTCGTGAGCCTTGAGTTGTCTCAACGCGTAGGCTATGACTTTACCATGCTGCATTAATACACACCCAAGACAAACCCCTGAAGCATCACAATAAACAACGAACCCTTCGGTTCCTTCCCGTAGTGTCAGGACTGGAGCTGAAGTCAATCTCTTCTTTAACTCCTCAAAACTTTTCTCGCACGCGTCCGACCATTGAAACTTGACTTTATTCTGAGTTAATCTAGTCAAAGGGGATGAGATAGAAGAAAATCCCTCTACGAAACGCCTATAATAGCCTGCTAGACCCAAGAAACTTCTTATATCGGATACTGAGGTGGGTCAAGGCCAATTATTCACTGCCTCTATTTTCTGAGAGTCCACCTTCACGCCTTCCCCTGAGATGACATGGCCCAAAAACGCTACCGATTTCAACTAGAATTCACACTTAGAAAATTTTGCATATAGCTTGTGATCCTGCAGTGTTTGCAACACAATTTTGAAATGTTCGGCATGGTCAGTCTTGCTACGGGAATAAATCAAGATGTCATCAATAAACACGATAACAAACAAATCAAGATAAGGCTTGAAGACCCTATTCATAAGGTCCATGAAAGCTGCTGGTGCATTCGTTAAACTAAATGACATTACCAAATATTCGAAAAGCCCATATCGAGTCCTATGTTTTTGGAATATCAACTTCCTTAACATTCAACTGATGGTATCCCGATCCGAGGTCAATCTTGGAATAACACCGGGCACCCTGAATTTGATCAAATAAATCATCTATTCTGGGAAGAGGGTACTTGTTTTTTATGGTGACTTTATTCAACTGACGATAGTCAATGCACATACGCAAAGACCCATCCTTCTTTCGGACAAACAAGACTGGTGCACCCCAAGGTGAGACACTTGGCCTTATAAATCCCTTATCTAGAAGGTCTTTCAACTAGACTTTTAACTCTTTTAACTCTGCTGGAGCCATTTTGTAAGGTGGAATAGATATTGGCTTAGTGCCTGGAAGTAGATCAATTCCAAAGTCAATCTCTCTATCGGGAGGAATTCCAGGGAGATCTTTGGAAAACACTTCTGGAAACTCATTTACAATTGGTACCGACTGGAGAGTGGGGATCTGAGTATCTGCACCCTTAACTTGAACTAGGTAATAGATATATCCCTTGGAGATCATCTTTCTGGCTTTAAGATAGGAAATAAACCTACCCCTAGGTGCTACTGCATCACCCTTCTATTCTAAGATTGGTTCACTGGGAAATTCAAAACTTACTATTTTGGTTCTACAACCCACTTTGGCATAATATGACTCTAACCAATCCATGCCCATGATCACATCGAAGCCTAACATCTCCAATTCTACTAAGTCTGCTAAAGTAAGACGATGATGCAATTTGACTGGACATCCCCTATAGATACACCTTGCTATAATTGATTCTCCAATTGGAGTGGACACTTTAAAGGATTCACACAACTTTTCTGGTTCTATCCCAAATTTCTTTGCAATATATGGGGCTACATAAGATAGGGTGGATCCTGAATCTATAAGAGCATAGACATCAAAAGTGAATATTGTTAGCATACCTGTGACAACATCTCCACGAGCCTCTGTATCCTGACGGTCTGCCAGTGCATACAAGCGGTTTCGACCACCGCCTGCATTATTAGACTTTGCTGCACCGCGCCCTTGTTGGGCCTGAGAGTTATTATGGGCTGCTGAATTAATGGACTGAGCTACATTGCCTCCATTGTTCTGCTTCGCCGATGGACAATCCCTTAAGAAGTGGCCCTGCTGACTGCACCCAAAGCAACTATTTGTGCCCAAACGACAGAACCCTGGGTGCCTCTTACCACACATGTTGCAAATAGGGTAACCAGAGACTCTGTAGCCCACGCTAGCCTATGACTGTGAGTCAGCTGTTCTGAAATTCTGGTTTTTCTTGTTAAACTTTGACCTCTGAACCGGTGCACTAGCTGAAGATGGAGTAGGTCCTGATTTTGCTTTCTTGAAAAACTAGCGATTTCCTCCTGCTTGAGATCTCCCATGTTTGAAATTTCCTGCAGACTTAGCTCTCTTGCTGAATTCCCTCTCTTTCTCTCTCCGTAGCCGCTCTTCTTCCTTCAATCTATCTTCATTCCCTTGAACAAAGGCAACCATCTTAGTGATGGTCATGTCATTATTCTGAGCAGCTATATTAGCATCAACAAACAAATCATCTAAAAGCCCCAATACAAACCGCCTAACTCTGGCCCTTATATCACGTACCATTTCCGGATCATACTTGGCCAGAGAGACGAACTTGAGGTAGTACTCATTCACACTCATATCATTCTGTCTGAGTCTCTCAAACTCCAAAGCCTTAGCTTCCAAGACCTCAATGGGTAAAAAGTGCTCAAGGAACGCATCTGCAAACTCCTTCCAAGTCGCAGGATCCGCATCCTCCCCTCGGGATTCATCCCATGTTTCATACCAAGTGTTGGCAACATCCTTCAGTTGGTATGCAGCAAGCTCTGCTGCCTTAGTGTCTGTAGCATGTATCACTCGAAATATCTTCTGAACCTCATCAATAAAGTTTCGCGGATCCTCATCTTTTTTGGACCCTGTAAAGATGGGAGGTTTCATGTTGAGGAATTCCCTAGACCTGGAACTACCCGTCTCATGAACATCACTTATTCCCTGCCTTTGAGCCTGAGTAGCAACAATCTAGCTGAGAAACTGGATAGCTCCCCTGACATCCATGTCTGAAGCACTAGGCACTGAGCCCGGTGCAACCCTCTAGGCCGGAGTGCCCTCTTCCTGAGTAGCATTAGTTGTGGCCCCCTGGCTAGTAACTGTGGCCCTCCTGATGTACTTTCTTTTTGCAGGCATTTTTTCTGAAATACGAGATCCGCACGGGTTAGAAAGATTCCTGAAATCATAGCTCTAATTGCACGATCTAGAGTATGAAAGAAATGGAACAATCCTAGATGTCTTGGTGGTCAACTGTTTACATGTGTGGCGCGCACACAGACATAAAAGAGACCCCACTGGACACGGCTTCATAGACTCCCTAGGACTTTTGAACCTGGGGCTCTGATACCAAGCTTTGTCACGCCCCGAACCATGGTCTGGGCGTAACACGGCACTCGGTGCCTGACTGCATGTGACCGAGCGAACCAACCCCATGGCTGGATCAACATGTGGTATAACTATGAGCTAGAGGTAAATATAAAACATGATAATCTACTAAAGAGTTTGACTGAAATACCATAGATATGGAAAATACTGAAAGGTCTGCAAGTATAAACAAGTAGCCGACAAGGCTAACACATGAAAGCCTGCCAATATCTGATTAACTGGGTTATAGTCTACGAAGCCTCTAAAGAATACTGAAAATGCTAAATGTTTACCGGGACAAGGTCCCCGGTATACCTTATTAACTGAAATAATATAATGACTAAAACAAAAGAGAGATAAGGCCCTGGAAGACTAGGGCTCACCAATAGCTGATACGAGATATCCTAGCAAGCAGAATCGTCAACCTAAAAATCGTTACTTGCATCGCGAGATGCAGGCCCCAAGCAAAAGGGAGGTCAGTACATTTGAATTGTACTGGTATGTAAAATAGCTGAACAAAAGAACTATAAATACTGAAACTGAAACTGAACTGTTGGCTGATAAACTGATAATTGAACAAGGAAGTAAGGATGTGAATACTAACTCTTCTGAATGATGAACAACATGTTTAACTAAATATTAAACTGTGGCCTCAGGCCCAATATGTATATACATCTATATATGTGCACAACTGCGGCCTCGGGCCCAAGTATACATAACTGCGGCTTCAGGCCCAAAGATGCATAAAGCATGAACTGCGACCTCAGGCCCAAATGCAGGTGTTCAATATTCAAGAATATAAAACAAGAACTAAGAATCATATTACAATACATGATACTGAAATAATGAGCCATACCAAGTTATATGATACTGGAATAATGAATAGGATTAGACTGAGATGAGTATTCATAATAAGTTGATTTATCATAACTGAAACTCATAGAATATCGAATGATTATGAGACTATGCCATCTAGAGAATAGAAGTTCTACTACTATTCAGGGAACTGAGGCATAGTTACTTTATGAGGAAACTGGTAATAGTCATAATGAATGTGACGTAGGGAGAATCATAGACATTCCCAAACGTAAAGAGTTAGCCTTACATACCTTAACTTCCTGCCCTTGAGCGTAATACAATGTTTGTTAACCCTTTCAACTTTAATATATAGCAATACAAGTCAGAGGGATTTCATATTAGCTATGATGTTCATGTTTTGATCACTTAAGCATTTTATCAAACACTTGGTGAAAATAAAGCTTCATAGTCCTTATTAATGGTGTCTCTACACCCAACAACCCATTCTCTTGTTCCTAGATATTCTAAAGTCTCAAATGATTATATCAACATTACTCTACATCACCCATAATGTAAACAACACCCTTAACCAATAATCAACACTCAACACCCCAACCCTATAATCGTTCATGATTTTCTATCAAACCCATCAACTCATATCTCATGAACTAGGTTTAAAATCATTAAACCAATTCTAGAATCAATTAGAGGGTGAAGACATTACCTTTTTGAAGTTCAAACCCTTCGAATTCGAGTTCTAGGCTTCCTTCTCTCAACAATGATGTCCCAATCGAAGATCTAATGATATGGAGGGTTTACCCATGTTAATAAGATGTTGGGAAATTGAAATTAAGTTATAATCACCATTAGAACTTACCTTGGGTGGTGGAGGGACCCTTAAGGAGTTAGGTTTTTGAGAGCTTTACTTTCTAGAGCAAATTTTCATGTTTTGGGGCTGTGGGGGATGAAATAGGGCTAAAAATGACTTCCCAAGTCGTCCACTACATCCTGGTTGGCACGACCGCGGTCCCGACCGCGGTAAATCGCTGAGACACTGCCTCGCCACCGAGGCCGCGGTAAAATGCGGCAGGACCGCGGTGGTTGCAAACCTCTCTGTAAAATGGGAATAACATTTTTCACATAGCTCCGTTTGGGATCTACAATATATCATTGGAAATCTATTCCAAAGTCCTACAACTTTCATGCTTTGAGTTTTCCCAAATTCCTTACACAGTTTCACTAAAACCTACTGGAATTCGAACCTTCTACAAACTTAGTCGATTTTGTCAAATCTTATGCACCTCACTTTCCATCTTGATTTTGAAATAACTATTTTCACCCATAATCATCCCGATGGGACTTCACATATTCAAAATATATCCTTACTACTCTTTTAACTCATTCATACCTAAGCCGAATTTTTACGGGGTGTTACATGGTCCATGTCTGAGTTCCTTTGTCAATATTCAAAACATTACCTTTACTTGGGCCAACAAATTTCCCCTTTTTGATGATGACAAACTCTGTGTTTTCCACTCACATAGGCCCTATCAGAACTCAGCTTATTCATTAATAAAAATTCAGAAAAATTTACTTATCATCAAGGACCAGGTTCATTAGGTTATAAACATCACTTCTTCAGAATATATAAAGCACCATATCTCTTCCCCCTTTTGGTATCATCGAAAAGTTGCATAAACAAAGTGTGAGTCCCAGAATTTTAACAATTTCTCATGGCCACTGGGGCAGCTGAAAGTGCAATCATGGATTAATCATCAGTAATCAAGCAAACATATTCAAACTATCAAGGAAATATTAACAATCAACAAGAGAAAAAATAGTATATATCATTGATAGAATATATGTTGCTACCACAATACTCAAAAAGAAAGCAAAAATATTCAAAACATGAGCAAAATTAAAGGAAATCCCTAATCTGGGTCACTGCTGGTACTAGTCAAGTTCAGGAGATGAAGGCTAGAAGTCCTAAGGCTTGGGAGAGCTAGAGGGTTGGTTTTGGGCTTGGAGAAGGTTTAGCATATTTTGAAGAATGCCATCATTCTTCTCCTTTTCCTTGGAGAGCTCAGTTCTAAGAGCATCCCTCTCAGATTCAACCTTTGCTAAGTAAGCCTTTAGCCTAGCTATCTCAGCATCCTTGGCCCCACTTTCCTGAACTAGAGCCCTGACCTTATGATTGATAGGTGTCTTCTTGGATGAACCAGGTTCATTAGGCATGGCATTGACTAGATAGTCACAAGCAATCAAAGTATTAATGCCAAAATGTTCCTTGCTTGTGGCCATTTCCCACTTCTTTAGAGGCATCTTGCACCGATCCAGAACAGTAGTTAGAATAAATCCATAATGGGTGGCATGGGCCTTGGAGCCATTGATAACCCTGTCTAGTAGCTTGATGATGAATGCAAGCCAATTGATTTGCCTTCCACTTTCAATACACTCTATCAGAACTAAGTCCATATAGTTAGCAATGTGCCTTCTTTCCTTCCTGGGCAGTAGGCACTTGTTGACAAACTCAAATAGGACTTTGTGTTGTGACTTCATTTCACTCTTGTGCACAAACTTGGCCTCATTCACTTCTTCAACATCACAGCATCTCCTAGTGATTTCAAGGGCATGAGGAAGGGAATCCAGACTTGTCCATCTTTGCCTAGTGTAGTCATCATATCCCTCAGCAGGGATGTTAAGAATCCCACCCAGCTTCGCTGCATCGAAGGTCACTTGAACCCTTTTCACTTGGCTGGTGACTTTGCCATGCTTGACCTCTGAATTGGCCATAAATTCAATGATTTCATTCCTAGCTAACCTTCCATCCATTTGAAGGACCATGTCCTTGTAGCCCTGAGCAGCTAGTGCATCAACCAAACGAACCATTCCTGGTTCCACCAAGTCTTTTAGCAATCTACCCTTCAAAAATTTTCTTTTGCCTAACTTGGCTAGCTTGTCTTGCTCACCATCAGACTCACTCCCTTCTTCACCACTCCATTCCTCATCCTCGGCAATTCTAACTGGTTTGTTTTTCATTGCAGACCTTGTCCTCTTGACCAATGAAGATTCAGCAGACTTAGACCCTGATGAAGACTTCTTGGAAGAGGTCATGGTCTTTTTAGGCTTGGGTGTCTGATCCTCCACAGTTGTATGTTCCTCCTGATGGACCTGTTCCATCTCCTCAACATCAACAACATCAGAAGTGGCTGTAACCTTAGCTTTTCGTTTATCTATCCTCTTCTTCTTTCTTTCATCCAGGGCCTTTTGTAATTCACTCTCACTCTATTTTACCATACTTCCTGTGGCTCTTCCCTTTGGCAAGGGAATTTCAGCAGTTGTTGGGGAATTGACCTTTCTTTTCTTGGTATTCTTTGTAGTGCTTGGAACCTTAGGTGTTGGAGTTCTCCTTTTCTTGGGATTATAGCTGGAACCTACTTTTTTCAGAAGGTCTGCTAGGGTTTCTTTAATAGATGAACCGGGTTCATCCACATGAGAACTCAAATTTACCAAACCCTCAGCAGCCTTCCCTAATCCACTTCCCCCTATTTTCTTGCCACTTTCTCCTACAATTTCACCCTCAGTCCCACAAATTGTTGGTCTAATCATCTCAAAGGTGGGTGACGAGTCAACCACTTCTACCCATGTTCCCCTCACATCATAGCTTGCACTCTCTCTCTCTCTCTTTTTCTTTTTCATTTTTATCTTTACCATCTTTTTCTTCTCAACTCAGGCATTTCCACATCTCTAACAGACCCAACAAGAATAAACCTATTTTCTACACTTTCAACCAAAACAGAACGTACCTCAGAAGGGGAACTCTAAATCTTCTCAGAATCAGAAGACCCAATTCCTTCCCCCTCACTTGCAGACTTGAAGGAATCATCCGAGTGTTCAGATTCTTAGGCTTGGCTAGCTTTAAAGTTGTGCATTCAATATTTTTTACAGTGCACTTGTAGCCACAGTTTTACGAGCGAGCATCTTAACACGTTTCCTTCTAGGTTGTGGGGTTGTACTGGGTTGAGGAGGTGTGGAAGAATCAGAAGAAGTGGGTTGTGGAGAAGTGTCTGGGTTATCTTAAGGATTCGACATTGTGACTGATTTCGTGAGAGAATTTTGGGAGTTTGGCTTTTGGTGGAGAGAACAATTTAGAGTGAAAGAAATTTTGACGATTTGGAATAATGAGGGTGGCAGAAGGTGATGATGGGTTTTTAAAGAGAGAAACTCAATTAATGACTAATGGTAGCTTTTTGCAGTCAATTAGAAGTCCAATCAACGTGAAATTTCAGGTTGAATGAGCAGTTAAGCTTCTCTAGAATTTAGGTATTTTTTGTGGTGAGAATTCTAGTAGGGACGGAATTGGTTCAAAAATAAATGTATAGGATTTTCTGATGTTTTTGAACATAGGTAGGACTCTGCTCATAATTTAAATATTTATATTTCTAATTGTGCAGAGTATAGAAAACATACCTCGTTATTCAGATGAACCAATACTGATGAACCAGGTTCTTCATTTAGAATCCTCTTGATCATGCCTCAATTTACCAAAATAAAGAAAATTTTGTTAGAGATCAGTGAGTCATATCAACACATGTCACAAGAGTATACTATTTACAGTATGAAACTGAGTAAAAATTAATCTAGATATTACACAAGTTCCAGATTTCCTAGCCAAAAAAATCATTTTTTTAAATATTTGTTTTCATTGTGCATTCTGAGCTGGTCCCATTAGGTGATCTTAATCATTCCTAATTCTAACATGTTCCTTTCAAAGCTTTCTCTACTCAGTGTTTTAGTAAAGATGTCAGCAATCTAGTTATCAATAGCACAAAATTCTATAGTGATCAATCCTTTCTCATAGTTGTCATTTAAGAAGTGATGTCTAACATCTATGTGCTTAGTCCTCTTATGATGAACTGGGTTCTTAGTCATACTAATAGCACTAGTGTTATCACAAAAAATAGGGATGCAACCAACTTCAATGCAAAAATCTATCAGCTGCTGTTTGATCCACAGCAGTTGAGCACAACAAGAGGCAGCATCAACATACTCAGCAGCATCAACATACTCAGCCTTAGCAGTGGATAAGGCCACTGAATTCTATTTTTTAGTGGCCCATGATACCAGACATGAACCAAGAAAATGATCCATGCCTGAAGTGATTTTCCTATCCACAAGGAAACCTGTATAGTCAGTATCAGCATATCATACTAGATTAAAGTTACTACCTTTAGGGTACCAAAGGCAAATATCAGTATTGCCTTTCAAATATCTCAGTATCCTCTTGACAGTAGTCAAGTGGGATTCCTTAAGTTTTCTTGAAACCGAGCACAAAGCCCTACACTGAAAACAATGTCAGGTCTACTAGCAGTAAGATTCAAAAGTGAACCAATCATGCCCCTATACAACTTCTGATCAACAGATGTACCATGTTCATCTATATCTAATTTAGTAATTGTTGCAATGGGTGTGTCTATTTCCTTTGATTCATTCATTTTAAACTTCTTAATCAACTCTTTTGCATATTTCTACTGATGGATCATAGTTCCATTTTGGTTTTGTTTTATCTGTAAGCCTAAGAAGAAGTTAAGCTCACCCATCATACTCATTTCAAATTTACTCCCCATTAATTTAGCAAATTCCTTACTCAGTTTTCAATGGTTGTCCCAAAATTATGTCATCAATATATATTTATACTAGTAGTAGATCATTACCTTTTTCCCTCAAGAATAGAGTGCTGTCAATCCTACCTCTTTTGTATCCATTTTCAAGCAGGAATTTGGATAGGCATTCATACCATGCTCTAGGAACCTGCTTGAGTCCATATAGGGCCTTGTGCAATTTCTATACATGATCTAGACACTCCTTACTTTCAAACCCTGGAGATTGTTTGACAAAGACTTCTTCCTTTAAGTAGCCATTTAGGAAGGCACTCTTCACATCCATTTGGTGAAGGGTAAATTCCATGTGTGCTGCAAAAGCTATGAGGAGTCTTATTGCCTCCAGTCTTGCAACTGGAGCAAATGTCTATGCCCTCATCATAGTCTATGCCCTCCTCTTGGCTATAACCTTGGACCACCAACATTGCCTTGTTCCTTGTAATCGTTCCATCTTCATCAAGTTTGTTTCTAAAGACCCATTTAGTGCTAATTACTGATCTGTCATTGGGTCTTGTTACCAGATGCCACACTTGACTTCTCTCAAACTGATTGAGTTCATCTTGCATTGCATTCACCAGTCTGCATCCTGCAAAGCTTCAGCAACATTTTTTGGTTCAATTAGAGATAAGAATGTATCAAAAGCACACAAATTCTTTAATTGAGATCTGGTTTAAACTCCAAAAGTTGGGTCAATAAGGATGTTCTCAATGGGATGACAAATTTGATACTTGTAAGGTTTCACAACCAACTAGTTTCTGTTTGGAGTTTCTCCCATGTTCTGTTGCTGAGGAACAGGCTCATGGACAGGTTCCATTTGGAAATTAGATTCACTTCTTCTTTGTTCAGTTCCCCCTGTCAGGTTGCCTTAGATGGAAGAACATGTTCCATCACCTGTTCCTTTTTTTGGTGCAACTTCAGCTTGAGCTGTGACTTTACTCAATTTTTTTACCAGCCTAATAGCTTCATATTCATGTTCCTGTCTCTTAGAAAAAATGTTAGTTTTCATATAAAACTACATGTACACTTTCTTCTACACACAAAGTTCTTTTGTTGTACACTTTATAAGTTTTGATATGTGAAGAATATCCCAAGAATACTCCCTCATCACTTCTGGGATCAAACTTACCTAGGGAGTCCTTTCCATTATTGTGCACAAAGCACTTACATCCAAATGCCCTAAGATGGGATATATTTGATTTTCTACCTTTAAGTGACTCATAGGGAGTCTTCTCTACAAGAGGTCTAGTCATGCACCTATTAATGATATAACATGCAGTATTTACAGCCTCTGCCCAGAAGCTATGGGGCAATTTACTAGAAAGAAGCATAGTCCTAGCCATATCTTCAAGAGTCCTATTATTTCTTTCAACTACTCTATTTTGTTGAGAGTCCTAGGGTCAGGGGAATTATGATCTATACCATGCTCATCACAAAATTCAGCAAACTTAGCATTTTCAAATTCAGTTCCATGATCAGACCTAATTGATGCTAGTTTACTACCTAGTTATTTCTGAGCTTTTCTAACAAAGGCAGTAAACATGTCAAATTCTTCATCCTTAAATGTTAAGAATAATACCCAAGTAAACCTAGAGTAATCATCAACAAGTACCATCACATATTTCTTATCACCTCTGCTCAATATTCTCATTGGACTACAAAGATCGATATGAACCAGTTCTATCGACCTGGTCATTTTTACCACTTTATTGCTTTTAAAAGAGGATCTTACCTGCTTACCCCTTGCACAAGCCTCACAAACTTTGTCTTCCTTGAACTTGATGTTAGGTAACCCTATCACCAAGTCCTTGGAGACTAATTTGTTGAGTTGATTTAGACTTGCATGACCAAGTATTTTGTGCCATCGGAGGGGATAATTGTCCAACACACTTAAGCAAGTGAGTTCATTTTTTGAAAGAGTGGACAAATCAACAATGTAAATATTGTTAACTCTTTTTCCCTGCAGAACAATCTTGTCAGTGGTAAGATTAATCACAAAACAACTGGTAGAGGTGAATGCTACCAAGTTACCTCTATCACACAGTTGTGATACACTGATTCAGCTATATTTCAAGGCATCTATCAAGTAAACATTCTCAATAGAATGTGAGTTTGTCTTTCCTACCTTTCCAACTCCAATGATCTCACATTTCTTCCTATTTCCAAAGGAGACATTACTTCCTTTTAGGTCCTCAAGTGAAAGAAACTGGTTCTTACTTCCAGTCATACGTTTTGAGTAGCCACTATCCATGTACCATATTTGGATACTTCCCTTCACTTGGACCTGCAAAATGAAATCAGGGGTTAGTCTTAGGAACCCAAAATAGTTTGGGTCCCTTTCTATAGGCAAAGGGGTGAATTAAATTCTTTTTAGCCCATCCAGGCAGCCTATTTTTCTCTTGAACAAAGATTTTGTTCTTTTGACTAGCCTTTTCTTTTGCATTACATTCACTTTTGTAATGACCAGTCTTGCCACAGTGTGTGCAGATTTTGTTCTCAGGAAGTGTGATGTACTTACTTTTGGGATCCCACTTAGGTGCTGGGTTCCCATAGCCAAGTCCTCTCTTATTGCTACTGTGGTGCTCTTGTAGCTAGGATAGTGCATCAGAGGACTTATTCCATTTGCATGTTCTGTCTAATTCAAGCTTCACCTTGCCTAGATCTTCTTTTAGGACTCTTATCTGCTCATCTCCCTTGTACAACTCATCCTTCATTTTTTCTAGATTTTCTTCTAAGGTGAGATGTGTGTGATCAGCTTTCTTCTAAACTGTTTCTAATTTTAGTTTTAAATTTTCAGATCTATGTTCTAAGACAGTGGTGTCAAGTTCAAGAACCTAGTTCTTCAACTCAGTATTTTTACTATCACTTTCACTAGCCCTGAGTTCCATTGCACTTAGCTTTTAGGATCACACATTCCCTAAACAATTGTTCCTTCTCATTATATATGATCTCAAACTCATCAATGAAGTCTAGCAATAGTTTAGATAGCTTTTCTTTAGACAAAAATTTAATCTTGTCTTTGAGATGAATTACACTTACCTCTTGTTCATCGTTTGATTCTCCAATGGCCATAAGTGATTGTTCATCTCCAACTTCATCTTCTTAATCCTCATCTGAGCTTTCTCCCTAAGCAGCAACCATGGCCTTTGTTGATCCTTTATTCTTCTGGGGTTGAACATGTTCCTTCTTCATGTTTCTTCATTCAGCCCTTTCTTTCATCCATTCAATTTCCCACTGAGGACAATTCTTGATCATGTGGTCAGTCTTACCACATTTGTAGTAGCCCTCGTTGGTCTGTTTTTCATATTGGTTTGTTGAAGGTTGCACCTCTTGAAGAACCTTTTCCTCTCATTAGGTACTTCTTGAAATCCCTTATGATCATAGCCATTTCATCATCCTCTAAGTCTGCACCTCCAGCTATTCTGAGAGCCAGCCTTCTTTCCTTCTTGGGTGCATCCATCTTCATGGTTTGCCTTCTCAGTTCATAGGCAGTGAGATTTCCAATCAGCTCGTCCAACTTGAGAGTGGCAATGTTCTTTGATTCCTGAATAGTAGTGATTTTGCTTTCCCAAGTTACTAGCAAGACCCTTGTCAAGATTTTCTCAACCTTGTCTTCTTTAAGAATAATTCTTCCAAGAGACTTAAGTTCATTTGTTAGTGTTGTGAACCTTGTGTACATTTCTTGGATGGTTTCACCTTCCTTCATGGTGAAATTCTCATATTGAGAATACAACAGTGTTCCTCTTAATCTCTTTATTTGAGGAGTTCCTTAATGAGCCACTTGTAGAGTGTCCCGAATCTCTTTAACAGTAGTACAACTTTAAATTCTATTGTACTTGTCTGGACTAGTCCACACACAAGACATTTCTTGGCCTTGTCATTATTTTACTATTTCTTCAGATCTTCAGCAGTACAGTCAGCTCTTGTCTTTGCCACGTCCACTCCTTCAGCATTCTTCTTTATAGTATCTAGGGGACCATCAGTAATAATGTCCCAAAGTTCATAGTATTTTCCTATGATGTGGTCTCTTATCTTGTTCTTCCACCATGAATAATACTGGCCATTAAAGAGTGGAGGCCTAGCAGTGGATTATCCTTCCAGTTTCCAGGTGGTGCACTCATCTTTATATGTTCCTAAGGTGTTATCCTCTTCAAGGATAACCTGCTCTGATACCAATTGATGTTTTATTCTTCAATACCATACAAGAGGTAGGGGTGATTTGTGTGGTACCCAATTTTTGCTTAACTTGATTATAGAAGGACCTGGTTCTTCTATGTGTTCCAACTACTATTGTTGCAGAATAGTAAATACAGAAAATAAAGAACACAGAGATTTTACGTGGAAAACACCTGGCTCAAAAGGTGAAAACACCATGACCTACCTTCCAGTAGGATTTTTCCAAACTCTCCACTAAAATTACTGAGCCAAAAACTACATTTACAAATACTCTTTTGTAAATCTAGGATTAACTCTAATCCCATTGTGGTACATAACCTCAACTGTTGCGACAACTTCAAGTTAACTCTAACTTGAAAACTCTAAGTACCTAATACAATTGCTTCTAAATAAGCTGAAAGGTACAATGTAAAATCACCTACTACAATTGAATTAGAATAAGAGATAGACACTTGGAACTGGTTCAAGAAGCTTCAGGTTTGCACGCTTGAATCACACATAAATTGCTTGCAAAATTGCCTTGCTATTTTGCTCTCAATTCATGTTTAACTTCTATTTATGTGCATTACCTGTAAAAGAGAATAACACTAATATTTAAGGAGTTAGCAATTAGAGATTGACTAGGATACTAATGCTACTCTTCCATGGTGGAAGAGTTCTAGTTGATCTCATACTCTAAATTTATCCTTTTCCTAAACCGTATTTTCTTTGTGTAAGGAGTCTTTCTCCTTATCAAATATGCATCCTTTTTTATCATGATCAAGAGATATCACATCTGATAAGTTAGGTTTATCTCCTTCACGTGCATCTCACATGTTTGAGTTGATCATAGCTGTGCTTCACAAGATGGACCTGGTCCATCTTTGAGTTCCTTTGTGAGTCTTCAAAACGTTACCTTTACTTGGGCCAACACGGATAGATGCATCTTCTTCACGAACAATAAATCTTTCATCTTGCTTCTCCAAACATTATAATTTCTTCCATTTAAGCATACCATCTTGCTCATATTTGCCTCCATTTCGTAACAAATCGGATAAATAACCAAGGCTCTGCTAGCACTTGTTAGGACCGAAAAAGCAAGTGTCATGCGGAAGCTAGCAAATCAAACCTTGAACACCGATAAATCAGATAACAAATGAGAAATACACCAAAAGAAACACAAACATATAACGTAGTTCGTTCAACTGACATACGTCCATTGTGGAGATAAGCAATCCCCTTGTGATGACCCAAAAGTTTATCACTTAGTTTAAAAGTAAATTCTGCATTCCGATGCCTCAAAAACCTCTTTTAGCATCACCTCATGCACAGTCCGGGCGCGTAGCCGAAAAGCTGTTATGTGAAAATCGGTGAAACATTGCTGAATTTTGACTTTAAAATGGATTTAAGTTGACTTTAGTCAACATTTTGGGTAAATGAAGCCAGACCCGTGATTTGATGGTCCCACGGGGTGTGTAGGAAAATATGGGATTTAGGCGTATGCCCGTAATCGAATTCCGAGGTCCCAAGCCCGAGAAATAAATTTTTAAAGAAAATTATTTTTTGGAATTATTTACGAGTTTTAGAAATGAAATGTGCTTAAATTTTGATGGTATCGGGCCCGTATTTTGGTTTCGGTGCTCGGTACAGGTCTTATATGTGATTTAAGATAAGTCTGTGAAATTTGGTTAGAAACGGACTTGAAATGACGTGAATCGGATCGTATTTGGGAAAATTGGAAAATTTGAAGTTTTTAAGAAATTTCATTATTTTGATGCAAAATTCATAGTTGTTGATGTTATATTAGTGATTTGAGTGCACGAACGAGTCTGTATGATGTTTGTAGGTTGGTGTGCATGTTTGGTTTGAAGCCCCGAGGGCTCGGGTGAGTTTTGGATAGGCCACGAGGTGGATTTTGGACTGGGAAAGTTGCAGACTTCAGCTGTTTCATTGCAGGCCATGCGAAGCCTGGCTCGCAAATGCAAGTTTGCAATTACGAAGGCTGAGTCGCAAATGCAAAACAGCCCAGGCCATCCCCTCTTCGCAAATGCGAGATTTCCTTCGCAAATGCGATGCTCCCCATTTGGGCCTGTCATCGCAAATGCGACTGTTTGTTCAATTCCGACTTCGTAAATGCGAAAATTGCTTCGCATATGCGAGCTTAGTAGAGCCTGGGTTCGCAATTGCAAATGAACCCTGATCGCAATTGTGATACCTATAAATTCATAACTTAGACGCATTTTCAACCATTTTTCACATCTTTTCAAAATCAAAACACTCTAGGGCGGTTTTTCAAAGGCAATTTCTTCTCCAAATCAACTGTAAGTGATTTTTAACTAGTTTTCTTCAATATTAAACATCTTTTCACATGATTTCAACTCAAAATCATTGATTTTCATGGGGGAAATTGGGTGTTTTGGGTAGAACCTAGGTTTTTCAAAAATTGGGGATTTGGACCTTGATTTGAGGTCTGATTTCAAAACAAATTATATATTTGAGTTCGTTGGGGAATGGGTAATTGGGTTTTGGTTCGAATCTCGAGTTTTGACCATGTGGTCCCGGGGGCGATTTTTGACTTTTTGGGTAAAACTTTAGAAAACGTATTTTCATGCATTAGAATTGATTCATTTAGCGTTTATTGATGTAATTAAGTAACTTGTGGCAAGATACGAGCGAATTGGTGGTGGAATCAAGAGGTAAAGCGATAGTAGAGACTTGAATTGTGTTCATGGCATCGAGGTAAGTGTTTGGTCTAACCTTAGCTTGAGGGATTAGGAGTTTTGTCCTATTTGCTAAATGTTACTTGTTGAGTACGACGTATAGGCATGGTGACGAGTATCTATACGTTGGTATCAAGCATGACCGTGAGTCTTAAATTAAAATTGTTGTGCTCTTAATAAATACTACGAATGCCTAAGTTGTTGATTCTCTGTGTTGATCAAGGATTATGATTATTCTCGTGGAAATTAATTATGATTGAGTATCGATGCTAGTTGAGGTAGTTAGATGTTGGAACAAGTTTGGTTATAGCTGAATTTCCCTTGCCGGGACGTACTTACTTATACTGTCGATTCCCTTGCCGGGATAGTGTTGTTTCTTTATTGATCCCTTGTCGGGACTTTCATTGTGATTGGTGTTGAACTGTATATGTGGATCGGGTTGCACGCCGCAATAATATTATATTTGGATCGAGTTGCACGCCGCAACAATTATATAAATGGATCGGGTTGCACGCCATAACAGTGATAAATGATATAGATCGGGTTACACGCCGCAACAATGTTAATATTATATTTGGATCGAGTTGCATGCTGCAAAAATTATATAAATTGATCGGGTTGCACGCGGCAACAGTGATAATGATATGGATCGGGTTGCACACCGCAACACTGTTACTATTTTTTTTGGAACGGGTTGCACATCGCAATAATAGATAATACGAAGTGCTCATAGATTGGTGACGAGTTCCTTATTATTTTGCTATAAATTCTAAGTTGTCCTTATGTTTTTCTATTAAATTACTGTTGGTATTGATATCTCCCCCAGTATGTACCCCCTCCCATCTTTACTTGTCTATTCCTGTTTTATTTTCTGTTGCATAATATATAACTGCACAGGTTTACTTGGTAGTCTTGTCCTAGCCTCATCACTAATTCGACGGGGTTAGGCTATGCACTTACCAGCACATGTGGTCGGTTGTGCTGATACTACACTATGCACTATGTGCAGATTCCGGAGCGGTGGCTTTTGGACCTTAGAATTGGGTGGCTGCCTTCAGTCCAGTTAGAGATCTCGAGGTAGTCCTGCAGGCGTCCGCAGGCCCGACGTTCTCTTCTATCTTTATATGTATTCTGTTTTCATTTACTTCAGAGACAGATTGTACTTTTCTTTCCAGACATTTGTATGTAGTACTCGTAGTTGGTCTGTGATATTGTGACACTGTATTTCGGGTAGAGATGTATGTTGGTATTGTCGTACTGGTTTTGGCTAGTTATCAGATTAAGTCTTCCGCATGTAATTATTTATTGTTAATATTTCATTATTAATTTAAATTGTTAAAAAGGTTAAATAAAAGAGTTAGTGATTCTATATTGTGTGGTTTGCCTAGCTTTCACGAGTAGGCGCCATCACGACTCCCGAGGGTGGGAAATTCGTGTCGTGACAAGTTGGTATCAGAGCTCTAGGTTACATATGTCTCATAATTCATGGACAAGCTTAGTAGAGTCAGAGGGATCAGTACGGAGACGTCTGTATTTATCCCCTAAAGGCTACAGAGTTAGGAAAAACTTCACATTTATTCTTTCTTATCGTGCAGTTTGGTTTCTTAATGCTATTTGAATTTTTACTCTGTTCTTTCGCAGATGGCGAGAACACGTGCTTCCTCATCCACCGATCAGCAGCCCGAGCCCCTAGCAGTAGCTCCCACGAGGGGCAGAGGGCGAGGCCGAGGCTGTGCTAGAGGCCGAGGTAGGAGCATAGCTCAGCCCGGAGCACCAGCACCAGCGGCAGAGCCTCAGGTTGACTTTGATGATGAGGTTCCGGCCCAGATAGTTTCGGTGGGCCCAACTCAGGTCCTAGAGGGGTTTATTGCTACCCTAGTACTCTAGGATGTTCTGGTCCATCTAGTGGGCCTTATGGAGAGTGTCACCCGGTTAGGCTTACTTCCTGTAGCACCAGCCGTCTCTCAGGCTGGAGGAGGAGCCTAGACTCCTGCTACTCGCACTCCGGGACAAACGACTCCCCAGTTTTAGACTCCAGCAGCTTAGCCAGTTGGACTAGTTCAGCAGGGTGTGGTAGCTCAGACCGGTGAGGGAGCAGCTATGTCTGTTGATGCTTTGTGGAGATTGGACAGGTTCACCAAGCTCTTCCCCTACTACTTTCAGCGGTGCATCTTCTGAGGATCCCCGGGATTTTCTAGACAGCTGTCATGAGGTTCTTAGGAACATGGGGATAGTGGAGACCAATGGGGTCGATTTTGCTACTTTTCGCTTATCTGGATCCGCCAAAACTTGGTGGAGATATTACTGTCTGGATAGACCAGCAGATTGCCAACTTTGACTTGGGAGCAGTTTACTCAGCTATTCTTGGAGAAATTTCTCCCCATTACTTAGAGAGAGATCTATAGTAGGCAGTTCGAGCGTCTCTAGTAAGGTTCTATGACTGTTACACAATATGAGACCAGATTCATCGACTTGGCCCATCATGCTCTTATCATACTTCCTACCGAGATAGAGAGAAGGTGAGGAGGTTCATTAAGGGATTTATCCAGCCTATTCAACTTCAGATGGCCAAGGAGACTGGGAGTGAGATTTCTTTCCAAGAGGCGGCTAATGTGGCCAGGAGAGTTGAGATGGTTCTATCGCAGGAAGGTGGTCAGGGGTCTGACAAGAGGCCTCATCATTCAGGCCGATTCAGTGGTATCTCATCTGGAGGTAGAGATTCGTATGGTAGAGGCTATCCTCCTAGGCCTTTTTAGTCAGCCCTTCAGGTTTCTCACGGTGCCTCAGGTGGTCGTGGATCTTATATGCAGTATTCTGATCAGCAGCCCTATAGTGCACCACCAGCTTCTATCAGTGCGTCGTCGCTCCAAAGTTTTTGGGGTGGTCATTCAGGTCTCCAGGGTGATTCTCAGTTTCCTCAGCCACAACATTCAGGTGGATGCTTTGAGTGTTGTGAGTATGGTCACATTCGGAGGGCTTGTCCAAGATTAGTGGGTAATCAGTTGCAGCAGCAGGGTTCTCGTGCTATGGTTCAGGCACCAGGTGTTCCGCCACCCGCTCCACCAACTAGGGGTGGGGGTAGAGGTAGAGGTAGAGGTGTTAGAGGTAGAGCTCAGACCGCTAGAGATGGAGGCTAGCCAGCTGCAGGCCATCCTAGAGATGTAGTCTAGGGTGGTGGGTCCCAGCCCCGATGTTATGCTCTTCCAGCCAAGCCTGAGGTTGAGGCTTCTAATGTAGTTATCACAGGTATTGTTCTGGTTTGTGGCAGAGATGCTTCAGTTTTATTTGATCCAGTATCTACATACTCCTATGTGTCATCTTATTTCGCACCGTATCTGGTCATGCCTAGTGATTCCTTGAGTGTCCCTGTATATGTGTCTACACCGGTGGGTGATTCTATTGTGGTAAATCGAGTCCATCGTTCTTGTGTAGTTATGATTCGCGGTCTTGAGACTCGTGTAGATTTGTTACTTCTGGATATGGTTGATTTTGATGTCATACTAGGATGGACTGGTTATCACCTTACCATGCTATCTTGGATTGTCATGCCAAGACTATGACCTTAGCCTTGCCGGGTTTACCTCGTTTGGATTGGAGAGGGACTCCTGGTCATTCTACCTGTAGTGTCATCTCTTATGTGAAGGTTCGGAGTATGGTCGAGAAGGGGTGTTTGGCCTATTTGGCATATGTTCGTGATTCTAGTGGTGAGGTTCCTCCTATTGATTCTGTGCCGGTTTTTCGTGAGTTCCCTAAGGTATTTCCTTTAGACCTGCTGGGTATGCCACCTGACAAGGATATTGACTTTTGCATTGATTTGGCTCCGGGCACTTAGCCCATTTCTATCCAGCCGTATCGTATGGCCCCGCCTGAGTCGAAAGAGTTGAAGGAGCAGTTGCAAGACTTTCTTGAAAAAGGTTTCATTAGACCTAGTGTTTGGCCTTGGGGTGTGCCCGTGTTGTTTGTTAAGAAGAAGGACGGATTGATGAGGATGTGTATTGATTATCGACAATTGAACAAGGTTACAATCAAGAATATGTATCCTTTGCCGAGGATTGATGATTTGTTTGATCAGCTTTAGGGTGGCAAGGTATTTTCATAGATTGACTTGAGATCTAGCTACCATCAATTGAGGATTAGGGCATCTGATGTCCCTAAGATAGCTTTCTGCACTCGGTATGGGCATTATGAGTTCTTGGTAATGTCATTTGGGTTGACAAATGCCCCAGCAGCTTTTATGGATTTGATGAATCAAGTGTTCAGGCCTTATCTGGATTCATTCGTGATAGTCTTCATTGATGATATTTTGATCTATTCCCACAGCCGGGAGGAGCACGAGCAACACCTTAGAGTGGTTCTTCAGACTCTGAGGGATAGTCAGTTGTATGCCAAGTTTTCGTAGTGTGAGTTCTGGTTGAGTTCAGTTGCATTCCTGGGTCATGTTGCATCCGCAGAGGGTATTCAGGTTGATCTGAAGAAGATTGAGGCAGTCAAGATTTGGCCTAGACCAGCATCAGCTACAGAGATCCGGAGTTTCTTGGGTTTGGCAGGCTATTATCGTCGGTTTGTGGAGGGGGTTTTGTCCATTGCAATCCCAATGACCAGGTTGACCCAGAAGGGTGCCCAGTTTAGGTGGTCGAATGAGTGCGAGGCGAGCTTTCAGAAGCTCAAGAGAGCTTTGATTACGGAACCGGTGTTGGTTATGCCCACAAGTTCAGGGACTTATACAGATTATTGTGATGTATCTCGTATTGGACTTGGTGCGGTGTTGATGTAGGATGGTAAGGTCATTGCCTATGTTTCGTGGCAGTTGAAGATTCATGAGAAGAACTATCCGGTTCATGATTTGGAGTTGGCAGCCATTGTTCACGCATTAAAGATTTGGAGGCATTATCTGTATGGTGTGGCTTGTGAGGTGTTCACGGATCACAAGATCCTGTAGTACTTGTTCAAGCAGAAGGAGTTGAATTTAAGGCAGAGAAGGTGGTTGAAGTTGTTGAAAGACTATGATATCACCATCTTATATCATCCGGGAAAGGCCAATGTGGTGACCGATGCTTAGAGTAGGAAGTCAGCCAGTATGGGCAGCCTTGCTTATATTCCAGTCGGTGACAGGCTGCTTGCTTTGGATGTTCAGTCTTTGGCCAATCAGTTCGTAAGGTTGGATGTTTCTGAGCCAAGCCATGTGTTAGCTTGCACAGTCACTCGTTCTTCTTTATTGGAGCGTATCTGAGATCTGCAGTATGATGATCCCCATTTGTGTGTTCTTAGAGACACGGTGCAGCATGGAGGTGCCAAGCAGGTTACCTTAGGGGATGATGGAGTTCTGAGATTACAGGGTCAAGTTTGTGTGCCTAATGTGGATAGGCTTCGAGAGTTGATTTTAGAGGAGGCCCATAGCTTCCGGTACTCCATTCATCCGAGTGCCACTAAGATGTATCAGGATTTGCGGAAGCATTATTGGTGGAGGAGAATGAAGAAGGATATCATTGCATATATGGCTCGGTGTTTAACTGTCAGCAGGTTAAGTACGAGCATCAGAGGCCCGGTGGTTTATTCAAGAAGATTGAGATTCCCGAGTGGAAGTGGGAGCGTATCACTATGGACTTCGTTTTAGGATTCCCACGGACTCAGAGGAAGTTCGACGCAGTGTGGGTTATTGTTGATAGGCTGACCAAGTCAGCACATTTCATTCCTATGGTAGTCTCCTACTCTTTCGAGAGGTTACCTGAGATCTATATCCAGGAGATTGTTCGTTTTCATGGTGTGCCCGAGTCTATCATTTCGGATCGAGGTATGCAGTTTACCTCCCAATTCTGGAAAGCAGTTAATTGAGGGTTGGGCACATGGGTTGAGTTGAGCACACTGTTTCATCCTCAGACGGACGGGCAGTCCGAGCGGACTATTCAGATTTTGGAAGATATGCTTCGAGCTTGTGTCATTGATTTTGGAGGCTTGTGTGATAAGTTTTTGCCTTTAGCAGAGTTTGCCTACAACAACAGCTACAAGTCGAGTATACATATAGCTCCTTATGAGGCTTTGTATGGTAGGCGGTGTCGGTCGCCGGTTGGATGGTTTAAGCCGGGGAAGGCTCGGTTGTTGGGTACAGATCTGGTTCAGGATGCCTTAAACAAGGTTAGGATTATTCAGGATAGGCTTCGTACAGCTCAGTCCAGGCAAAAGAGTTATGCCGACTGTAAGGTTCGAGATTTGGCATTCATGGTTGGTGAGCGGGTATTGCTTCGGGTGTCGCATATGAAGGGCGTGATGAGATTTGGAAAGAAGGGCAAGCTTAGCCCTAGGTTCATTGGCCCGTTTGAGATTCCTGATTGAGTGGAAGAGGTGGCTTACAGACTTGCGTTGCCGCCGAGCTTATCAGTCGTGCATCCAGTGTTTCATGTGTCCATGCTTCGGAAATATCACGGTGATTCATCCCACGTGTTAGATTTCAGGACTGTCCAATTGGACAAGGACTTGTCTTATGAGGAGGGGCCGGTAGCTATTCTAGACCGGCAGGTTCGTCAGTTGAGACGAAGAGTTTTCCTTCTGTTCGTGTTCAGTGGGGAGGTCAGACCGCTGAGGCATCGACCTAGTAGTCCGAGTCCGATATGCAGAGTTGTTATCCTCATCTTTTCCCCGACTCAAGTGCTTCCTTCTTCTATCCGTTCGAGGACGAACGGTTGTTTTAGAGGTGGAGGATGTGAAGAGTCATCACTTGTTTTAATAGTAAATTTTGCTTTTCGAGGCCTGAAAAACCTCTTTCGACATCACCTCAATTTGTGTGCACAATTCGGTGCATAGCCGGAAAGCTATTATATGAAAATGATGAATTTTGACTTTAAAATGGATTTAAGTTGACTTCGGTCAACATTTTGGGTAAACGGACTCGAACCCATGATTTGATGGTCTCGGAGGGTCCGTAGGAAAATATGGGACTTGGGCATATGCCCGAAATCGAATTCCGAGGTCGCAAGCCCGAGACATGAATTTTTAAAGAAAATTATTTTCTGAAATTATTTATGAGTTTTGAAAATGAAATGTGTTTAAAATTTGATGGTATCGGGCCCATATTTTGGTTCCGGCGCCCGGTGCAGGTCTTATATGTGATTTAAGATAAGTTTGTGAAATTTGTTAAGAAACGGACTTGAAATGACTTGAATCGGATTGTATTTGAGAGAACTAGAAATTTTGAAGTTTTTAAGAAATTTCATTATTTTGATGCTAAATTCATAGTTGTTGATGTTATATTAGTGATTTTAGTGCACGAGCGAGTCTGTATAATGTTTTTAGGTTGGTGTGCATGTTTGGTTTGGGGCCCTGAGGGCTCGGGTGAGTTTTGGATAGGCCACGAGATGAATTTTGGACTTGGAAAGTTGCAGACTTCAGCTGTTTCATTGCAGGCTTCGCATTTGCGAGTTCGCAATTGCGAAGGCTGAGTCGCAAATGCGAAACAGCCCAGGCCAGCCCCTCCTCGCAAATGTGAGATTTTCCTTCGGAAATGCGATGCTCCCCATTCGGGCTTGTCATCACAAATGCGACTGTTTGTTCGCAAATGCGAGCTTAGCAGAGCTTGGGTTCGCAATTGCGAACCCTGATCGCAATTGCGATACCTGCAACCTGTAAGTTCATAACTTAGACGCATTTTCAATCATTTTTCACATCTTTTCAAAACCAAAACATTCTAGGGCGATTTTTCAAAGGCAATTTTTTCTCCAAATCAATTGTAAGTAATTTCTAACTAGTTTTCTTCAATCTTTAACATCTTTTCACATGATTTCAACTCAAAATCAATGATTTTCATGGGGGAAATTGGGTGTTTTGGGTAGAACCTAGGTTTTTCAAAAATTGGGGATTTGGACCTCTATTTGAGGTCCGATTTCAAAACAAGTTATATATTTGAGTTCGTGGGGGGAATGGGTAATCAGGTTTTGGTTCAAACCTCGGGTTTTGACCATGTGGGTCGGGGCAATTTTTGACTTTTTGGGTAAAACTTTAGAAAACTTATTTTAATGCATTAAATTTGATTCATTTAGCGTTTATTGATGTAATTAAGTAACTTGTGGCTAGATACGAGTGAATTGGTGGTGGAATCAAGAGGTAAAGCGATAGTAGAGACTTGAATTGTGTTCATGGCATCGAGGTAAATGTTTAGTCTAATCTTAGCTTGAGGAATTAGGAGTTGTGTCCTATTTGCTATATGTTACTTGTTGAGTACGACATATAGGCATGGTGATAAGTATCTATACGTTGGTGTCAAACATGACTGTGAGTCTTACACTACAAAAATGCTAAATTTGCGGAGGTTTTATTTACATATTGCGGGGGTCAGAAACCTCCGCAATTTGCTTTTACGGCGGTTTCCAAAAACCCCACAAAAATGTTCGCCGCAATCAATTTGTGGGGGTTTTATGGGAGACCGTCGTTATCATATAGCGGCGGATATTTAGCGGCGGTCTAACCTCCGCAATTTGTTAGTTTGACTTTTTAAGACCACACGTTTAAAAATATAGAGGCAGTCAAAACCCCTACAATATTTTCATTTAACTCCGCAAGTTTAAACACAATATTATTATACATTAAATTGCGGTAGTTTTAACCTCCGCTATTCATTGAATATTTTTTTTTGGCAATTGTTATACCCATAACTGATCCAATTTTAACTATGTTAATATAATGAAACATCATCAGATTATATAGAATCAAGTAACATCAATATATTAATAAACCGTAAATACATTAAAGTAAATTATCATTAGTTTCAAAAACTTGATTTAAACACAACTACTCCATCCACTAAACACAAAACATCAGTATTATAGTTAGTCTTAAAACTAACTTTAAACAGAACATCTACTCCAACTATTAATTAAGGACAAAAGATCTCCTATGGCCATTCAATCGAGTAAGATACATTTGCAAGAAACTTCAATGGTTGTCGTTAGGATTACTTCCACTATATGATCTTCTTGCATCCATGGGTGAAATGGATCCGCTAGCCGCATCACCTGGCTAAAAAATCAAAATAAAATATAATTAACGAACCTTGGTTGTTGTAATGATTTGGGCTACTGGAATTCTCCGACTATAAACCACAATAATGTAAAGCTAGTTTTCAATAAGACTACTGCTACTATGTTTATTGTGAATGGAAGCTCAATCATATCTAACATGACAGTAGACCAGCCTTCTCCAGTTCAAGATTATTACCACCTGGAGATGGTCACTGACAAGGGAGGTTTCTAATAGCTTTACTGTAGCAAAGAAAATGGGAACGGTTGGGATGTTGCATGGTAAGCTATCACACAGCCTTGTGTTGTGAGTAACATTTGTGGTGTATATGGCTTTTGCCAATCACCTGATAACAAGGTAATCAATTGCAGTTGCTTGCCAGGCTATTCTCCCAAAGATCACTATGATCCATCTCGAGAGTGTTATCCAAATGAGGTAAAAGATTATTACTACTACTACTTTGGTTGTTGTAATGATTATGATGATGAGATGATGACAAAGACAAAGACAAACCTTGAGCAGTTGTAACATTATTGTTACTATTACTACTGTCATTAATAATAATATTAGTCTCAGGAGATGCAGCAACTGAAGATAATGGTTCTTGTTTATATACCACATCAACATCACTACTATGAAAAGATTGATCAAGAAACCTAAAGTATTGATGACTGTAGAGAAAAGGGTTGCCATTAATTTCTTGAAATGAAACACCATATGATAATTGTAGATCCATCAACTTAAAGCCTTTTTCTTTAGGATAAAAAATAAGAAGCAAATCTAAAGGGATAAGTGAGGGATTATCAACAAACGGAAGTAAACCAGCAGTGAAAACAGAAGGCAACATTGTGAGTGCTAATTTGCTGTAGCTAGAACAACATGAAAGATAAAAAATGCACATTTGATGAGAATGCATGTGCAGATATCGGAGTGAAGAAAGTGAGAAAAAGAGTCAAACACCACATATAGCACAAAAGTTTTCAAAATTAAATAAGAAAGTTATGAACTTTTCTTACCGTTGAATGAGGAGGAGAAACAAAGATCCCTGCAAATTCTTCAGGTATCCTCCCTTCTTTCATTATCATATGCACCTTAAAAGCATTCATCATTTGGGTGTTAGCATTCATCATTTGGGTGTTAATATTCATCATTTCTCTGTAGTTTTCTTGGATTTGATTGTGAGCATTCAACATTTGATTGTACTTCTTTTGGCATTGGGAAAAACATGAACCGTTATTATAACTTGAAGCATTCAAATCACTATAATGAGGTCTTGTTTGTCTAAAAGCTCTACCAGGAACAGCTCCTAATCCCAAGCACCTTACCCTTCCAAAGTGCTCTTTTCCTAGCACCTTACCAATGGTATCATTTGGCGAAATTTCAGACTCATCCACGGTGCTTTGACTCAATACTGGTTCAATTTTTTCCTAAATACATTACACACCAAAAGTTAGTGTCCTAACTTCAATCAGTGATTGATAAGTTATTAAAAAAAGAAAAATAAGAGTAGAAGGATATCCAGCTTCTGAACAAGATCAATTTGCCTCATATAGAAGGTTATGCATTTAGTTTTGCCTCAATGTATATGAATGTAAAGATAAGAAAATTGCTATAAACTGTTACTACCTCCTAATAATCAATTGGCCTCAATTTGTTAAAGGCAAGAAAATCAACAGAAGTAAATATATTTAATCTTATAAAATGATTAAGCCTCCATAAATCAAAATTATTGCTCTTTCCTCTAAAACTCCATATCAAAAATCCACTTTTAACTGGATCACAGAATTGTATTATTCCTTCTGATTCCCATAAAATTTGAGAATAGACACATTTTCTTGATTTTTTTCCACTATGATTTCTTGGCAAAGGAAATAGTGTAAAGAACTCTCCTTTACTATCATATCTTAACAGATTTAGAACCAATAACTTACTAGGTACTAAATAATTGCAAATTTGATGGAAGAAATTAAAAACTTACACATATCTCTTTTGCCGCCTCATTAACATATGATCTATCTTTATTCCTATGTGTAGCGAGATAAAGCTGTCCTCGTCCAGACTTTAGTCCAGTCTCAACCATCTATAAATGAAAAGTTAAAGTCGCATTAACTTAACTAACTAAAATAGTTTTTAGTTCAATTAAAGTATTCAAAATGAATCAACACCATTTCAGCCCTTCTTCTGGAGTTATATTTGGAGCCACCGATATGTGAAACAATTTGTTTCTTCCGGATTTCAGCATTTCTTTTACAAATTTCCTTACAAAAAGATACCACAAATTACACATAATTGCCTGTTGTATATTTGTAAAACCATAATATCTGTTTAACAAAAGAACAAAGGCACAAACAAACTTTAATTTCATTTCTTTATTTGTTTAGATCTTATACATAATAGTTGTTTAGATCTTATACATAACAGATTAGGAGAAAAGTTATAAACTTTGAACAAGTAAAGCAGAATTGGTGATCAAGTAAAGAATAATAATAGGCACGAAGCAATCTCTTATGGAACCTCCGAAGGTTTAACCTCTTGAAATAAATACATGTGTCTTTTCTTTAAAGCGGTAATCAACATAAGAAATCCATTGATCCGGTGGAATTCCCAGTGGAACGCTATCCATTATCTCAGCTCTGCTCTTAAGTGGATCATAGACCTTATCAAACAACTTTAGCCTTCTTGCGCCCCACTTCTTACACATAGAATTATAAACATATCGTCTTGCATTTGACTCAGTTGTTCGAAAACAAAATCGTGGCTTCAAGAATAAACCAATGGTTAGATAATTATTATATGCAAATATAAAATCTAGTGACATAAAATAGAGATATTGTATGCCTCAGAAATACCTTTATAAATCGATCATAACAACGGTTGAAGGTTGTCACAGGTAAATCCAGCCATTTCTCAAAGTGAATTGGAAAAATGGAGCAGTCAGTTGCTAAAATTCCAAAAAAACCTGCAAGAACGCCTTGTCCTTCACTGATGGGAGAATTCATGTCGTCAAAATTAACCACAATAGGTTCTCCATTAGATAAATTTAACATGTACCTTTTCTTCACTTTAAGTATCTTGCTGGATCCTTGTGAATCTTAAAAGATAAAAACAAAAATCAATCTGGTTCTCTATTCTTTGATGGCCAAGTCAACAACGAAATTTATGAAGCTGTTGAATTCCATTCTAAGATCTGAGGGGAAGTGTTTTAAGGTCACTTTTCACAAGAAATACATGGACCTTGCTCTTCACTCTTACTTACCTTATATCATGAAAGAAGCAAAAATATTGCAAAAATATTAAAATAACTCAATCAAGATTTCACACTGGATGATGAGAACATCTATGAATTGATCAAATTCTAGCAACTTCAGAGCTATATGTAATGTTTGTCACCTCCTGGATTATTTATATCCGCACGTGTACTTCTAATTTTTCATCTAAGATATTTTCTTAATATGTTAAAGTAGACTTCTCTACCAAGTATATTAAATAAGGAGAAGGTAGCAAATAAGAGGAGATTTAATTAATTGTCAAATATCATTTTGTGGTTTCACTTTGTCAGAACGTAAAGTCAAACAGAAAACTCTTCAGATGATTAATCCATATCTAAAGCAGACAAATTCAACCCTTGAAGACTAAGGTGACAAAAAAAATATTTTTGGAGAATAAACAGAGAGATTTTTCTGTAAAGTGTACAATAGAGGAAATAGAGAGAGGATTCTTAGTAGGTGGAAGAAGTCACGAAGAAAGAGAATTTGTGGTGGCAGAGAGATTTAAAGTGGTGGCTTTAATGGAAATAACATATATATTGCATCTACAGTCCAATATTGCGAAGACACACGTCCACGACGCTTTCTAGATGGTGGTTGTTGTGACGCGGCCCGGACTGATGGAACCTGCTGTGTTGTTGTCTGATCTGACAGAATTGGATTTGTTGCAACATGACTTGAAGGTGTTGGTCGTGTTATTGGTTGAACTTGTGGTGTATCATCAAAATGCGAAGGTGTTGATTCAGTTGATAAAGGTTGTGTTACACCTTGTGATGCATATGCTGACTGAATTGAGTTCTGGAAGTTCTCGTAACGCTTGGGCTTCGGCATACCTGCAAGCAATAAAAGAAAAGCAGGAGTTCACAAAATTAGTAGAAGAAAAGTCGAATGATTTAAGAAGAAACAATCCACATATGTATTATAAGAAAGATGTTCAAATAATCAAAAAAATTAGATGAATTCTTATATATCTTCAATGCGGGGTAGAACAAAATCTGATGCAAATTTTATAATGATATAAAATTAAATATTTCTTTGACTCTCAGAGGGATGAAAAATACTCACCATGAAGAACTGGAGGAAAACCTAAGGACGGGACTAATTCCTATTCAAACATATGCTCATCTATTGCAAGTTGAACATTTTCATAATTAACATCAAAAAATTGTTCAAATTCTTGAAGTTGGAATGGCTCATTCTCGTATATTTCTCCTTCAACCACCTCTCCCATATCAAATAAATCTCTTGGCTTTAAATGTACCGCCACACTCACCCTTCATCAGTTTCATCATTAACATAGTACACCATATTTGCTTGAGATGCTTCAATATAAGGATCATGCTCCTCACGATCACCAGTGTGAATCAATCTAGAAAAGTTAACACAGTTAAAATTCCAAGCATCTCTTTTGAACCCTTTATATCGAGTAGTGTCAGCCTACTGGCATTTGAAGAGCACAACCTTAAACTGACCATAATAATTAAGCTCAATAATATCTTCCAACTTCCCATAATATGGCAAGTCTGCTTACCTCGCACTTCTGTCAGTGTTGGATGCAATACAAGAGGTGTCAGACATAAGAAAAACTCCACTATTTTGAGTTTGAGATCCTTGTTCTCTAGACAATGTCCGAAATTTGAATTCATTAATATTATAAGCAGTGAACCTTCCCGCATCTGGATATGGACCTTGTGCTAGAAACTCCAAATCAGTCGAGATTGTGTTTGCTAAATCCGGATTCATAATCTAAATAGATAAATTTATTTTTGTCAAATATTCAAAATTAAAACAAGAAAGTTAATTAAGCATAGATAAGCATTTTCACTCACTCGCTTTGGAAACCAATCAGGAAACTCTTTATTAACTCTCCTTTCTACTTCGATTGTCGAAGGTCTCCGGCCTCTTGAATTCCTTCTTATGTAATCCCTAAATTCACTACAAAGGAGTTAATTGTATCAATTTTAATCACTTCACTCAAAGTTTTTGTAAATAATTAAATTAATTTATTTTTCTTACCTAATAAACGGCTTTACTGCTGCACAATTAAGTAACACATATCGATGAGCTTGAGTCTTCTCAAGTTGAGTCATGGTGAATGTTTCAGAACCTCCGATAGGTTTACCTTGTGTAGGGAATATAAATGACATTTCAGAAGCCTCATTAAGATTTGGTCCATTGTTTACACGTTTAGGCCTATTTACCCTCGACTCAATATCCTCAAAATAACGAGAAAAAAGAGTTAGGGCTTCTTCAACAATGTAACCCTCAGCTATGGAACCTTCTTGTTGTGCTTTATTCCCTATAAGGGACTTGAAATGACCTAACAATCTATAACCAAAATAAAAAGGTATTAGAATAAGTATTTACTTTGAATTACTATTATAAGATTGATTGAAATTATGTTGAGTAAGTAATGTTTACCTTTCAACAAAATACATCCACCGCTAATGTACCGGTCTACCTTGTATTACTTCATCCACTAGATGGACAGTTAAATGAATCATTACAGTAAAAAAGGATGTAGGTAACAACATCTCTAAATGGCAAAGTGTGAGTACAATCCGATCTTGAAGCTTTTCTAGGTCCGAGAGGCTCAAGCTTTTCGAACAAAGTTGTCTAAAAAGGATGAAAGCTCTATCAAGACTGCAACAACATGATTTGGAAGCACATTTCGAATTGCTATGGGCAACAATTGTTCCATAATGATATGACAATCATGGATTTTTAGTCCAAATATCCTCTTTTTATCTAGATCAACACAACGAGAGATATTACTTGAATAACCATCCGGCACCGAGATTTTTTTAAAAGTTTTGAGAAAGTCAACTCTTTTATTTGTTGGAATTGCAAATGAAGCAAGCCGGCAATTCTCATTCTCAACTAGCCAAAGATCACGCCATATACCCATATCTTGTAGATCTTTTCGAGCCTTAACATGATCCTTTGATTTGTCTTTATCATGTAGCAAAGTGTATATAATATTACCAAACACATACTTCTCAATGTGCATAACGTCTAAATTATGGCGCAACAAGTTGAATTCCCAATATGGAAGATTGAAGAATATGCTTTTTTCTCAATTGTTGAGTTGCACTTTCCTCGGTACCTTTTTGTTGATTTCTTTTCCTTCTTTCATTCAATTCCGCTGGTTTTCCAAATGTAACATTAATTTCTTCCACTTGATTCAAAATATCTGACCTAGTTAACTTCCTTGGAGGGTTTCTCTCTTCCATATTGCCAAAAAAATGAAGCCTCATCAATCTAAATTTATGGTTTCTTGACAAAAACCGGCGATGACCAATAAAGCACCACTTTCTACTATGACGAAGTCGGCAAGGTTCTGTGTCAAAATTACAAGATCGACATGCAAAACCGGTATGTGTGTTCCAACCAGATAAAATTTCAAGTCCAACAAAGTCACTAACTGTCCATATAAGAGCTGCTCGCATTATAAATATTTCATTCTTTGATGAATCAAAAGTTTCCACACCTTCACACCACAACTCATTCAACTCTTTAATAAGCGGTTGTAGGTATACATCTATATTATTCCCCACCGTACGTGGACCTAGAATGATCATTGAGAGGATAAAATTTGGTTGCTTCATACACAACCAAGGTGGAAGGTTATATGGAACTAAAATCACTGGCCAAATGCTATAATTAGTACTCATCATCCCAAAAGGATTGAAACCATCACTAGCTAGGCCTAATCGAACATTTCTAGGATCAGAAGCAAATTCAGGAAAAGTAATATAAAATCTCTTCCATGCCTCACCATATATGGGATGCCTCATAATTCCATCTCTGTTACTATCTTTCACATGCCATCTCATATGCTCTGCAATTTTAGAGCACATGAACGATCTCTGCAACCTTGGTTTCAGTGGAAAGTAACACAAACTTTTTGCGGGCATCTTTTGCTTCTTTTTCTTCTTTCCTTTAGTAGACATGTGATTATCATTGCTCTTCTTAGTTGGCTTCCATCTAGAAGTATGACAATGCTTGCATGTTTCCCCATTAGTATCATCTCCCCAGTACAACATGCAATCGTTTGGACAAGCATCTATCTTGATATAATCAAGACAAAGCTTTTTTATGGTATTCTTGGCCTCATAAAAAGTATTAGGTATCTTTGCAAATCCAAATGCATCCTTAAGTAAATCTAGCATCATAGTCATTCCTTTGTCACTTAGCCCAGATAAACACTTTATGTGATACAACTTTAACAAAAATTCTAGCTTCGAGTACTTGGACCCTTCATATAATTCTTCACTTCCATCTCTAAGCAACTCAAAAAATTCTTTGTTATTTGAAAAAGATAGATCATTTAACATTTCTTCTTCTCCTACTACTTGTGACGGACCTGAATCAATACCCTCATGCCTTAAACCCGGGAATGCTTCATTTATCAATAATTCCATAGGATTTTCAGGAGCCAGTGCATCTATGATAACCTCTGTGCTTGTAGAGTTCTCCAACACTTCTGCTTTCCCATGAAGAATCCAAGTAATATAATTTTGAGGGAATGGCTTGCTAATCAAATGATCGTACACTATCTCTCTGGTCTGCCACTTCCCAAAACTACATTTAGGACACGAATATTTTATTCTATCTCCTATACAAGCATTCTTAAATGCAAAATTTAGAAATTGATTCAAACCAAGTAAATATTTTGTTGTATTTCTAGGCATTCCAATCCAAGATTTATCCATTGGAGAGTATTGATATATAACCTTTCAGAAGTGATCCACCAATAAGGATTTCTCTGAGCAAGAGTGTTTACTATAACCTACAATATTTCCATGAGAAAGGATGATTTAGTAACCTATCAACGCAATAACATTATAATATTTTGTAAGATAATGTAGCTTGGACTGCTATATGTATAAATAAATGCAAATTAGCAGTTGATGTGAATTGATACAAGAAGTCCAAATTACAAGATAGAACCAAATACATACACATACACATATTGATTGTTATTACCAATCTCTATGTTACTTCGGTCCTTTACTTTGCTTTTCTTCTAAACATTTCCACATTTCCACACTTCTATTATAGGAGAAATGCAGCAGATTTCTCTTAATTTCTTAATTGCTAGGACTCCTCGATGAGTCACTTATATGTTGTTGACCCGTTTTCATACTCATATAGCTATGATTCTACTGATCTTAAACCACTATATAGAAGTGTAGCCAGTTATGATATGTTCCCACTTGTTCTGTGCCTATACTGAAATTTTTATTTGGATAGCTGAAGCCATTTTCCTTGTAGAGGTAATGATATGTTCCTACTTGTTCTGTGCCTATACAAAAGTATTTACATATATGAAAAGAGCCTCAGCACCACCTTAAGAACAACAAAATAATATAGTAAAGGAAAAGAGGGAAATATACAAACTAAAATATCAAAGATAAACAACAAATTAATTACAAAAGGCTCCTCATTGGGGAGTCAGTAACCTGCGATAGGAGGAATAAGAGGTGCCCCAAAAATCACTAAGGTGACTAGAGTTTAGGCTACTATATGATATTTCCTGTCAAAATTAGCATATTTGCAGAACAAACAGCTCTACAGATGCGACTAAGATAGCAATTCAAAAGAAACTACAACCACTTGAAATAAACACAGGCTCAAATGCAGTACTTACTGCACTTCAAATAGGTAATGTTCATTTTCTGCCGGTTGGAAAGTAGTACTGTAGTTTTTGTACAGAAAAATAACTAAAGTTCATATATGTAATATTCAAATAGGTAATGTTCAAATAATGCACTTCAAATAGGTAAGATATATTTTTGTGACTCCAATATTATTAAACAGAAAAACAAAAAAAATTTACCTTGAGAGGAAAAGCAACCAGTGACAATTGTATCCTCTCTGAAGGTCCGCAGGAGTTCTAAAATGCACATGCAAAAGAAAAATATTTCAGTTAAGACCCAAATCACAGAAAGGAACCTACAAAATACACAAAAAATCTAAATTCTAGTACCTATAATACCTAATGCAAAAGGAGAAAGAGGACTTACATCTCGATTTCAACAAAGAGTGTTATATCCTTATTCAAAATGCACTGATTCTACTAAATTTCTGCTACTTTCTGTTGAGAATTGAAAAACATCAAGATGAAAGAAAGAGAAAAAATCAGTAAAGGAAAAATAGAAATTAACTGAGAAAATAAACTTAAAACCCACATGCATGATGAAAGAAAGACAAAAAAGCAAAATCAAAGAATGAAAGAGCAAAATCAGAGCAAAATTAAAGAGGAATTTGTATGAAAGTGGGTTGTTATGAAAGCAAAATCGAAGAGGAATTTTTGAGGAATTTGTTTGCTAATCGAGGAGCAAAATCACATAAACTTAATCCAATTAAAGGAATTTTTGAGGAATTTGTATGCTGCTCATTTTCATCCCTTGTCTGCTAGGTCTGTTATGGATTTGGTTAAAAGAACGTTTCTGAAAATGATAGAGGGGTCTTTTTTAGTTTGTAACTGAAAATGAGAAAGGGGTTTGGGAAAAAAAAGAGGGAAAGAATTAAAAAAACGAGGGAAACATTGGGGTTAGTGGGTGCTATTTCTTTTGTGTTGCGGAGGTTACCGACTGCCATAAATATATTATATTTGCGGAGGTAAATAAACCCCCACAATTTGATATAGATTGCGGAGGTTATAGTAACCGCCACAATAAAACCTACGCAAATTTAGCGTTTTTTTGTAGGGTTAAATTGAAATTTGTTGTGCTCTTAATAAATACTACAAATGTCTAAGTTGTTGATTCTCTATGTTGAGCAAGGATTATGATTATTCTCGTGGAAATTAATTACGATTGAGTATCGGTGCTAGTTGAGGTAGTTAGATGTTGGAACAAGTTTGGTTATAGCTGAAGTTCCCTTGCCGGGATGTACTTACTTATACTGTCGATTTCCTTGCCGGGATAGTGTTGTTTCTTTATTGATCCCTTGTCGGGAATTTCGTTGTGATTGGTATTGAATTGTATATGTGGATCGGGTTGCACGCCGCAACAATATTATATTTGGATCGGGTTGCACGCTGCAACAATTATATAAATGGATCGGGTTGCACGACGCAACAGTGATAAATGATATGGATCGGGTTGCATGCCGCAACAATGTTAATATTATATTTGGATCGGGTTGCACGCCGCAACAGTGATAAATGATATGGATCGGGTTGCACGCCGCAACAGTGTTACTATTTTTATTGGAACGGGTTGCGCGCCGTAACAATAGATAATACGAAGTGCTCATAGATTGGTGACGAGTTCCTTATTGTTTTGCTATGAATTCCAAGTTGTCCTTATGTTTTTCTCTTAAATTACTGTTGGTATTGATATTTCCCCCAGCATGTACTCCTTCCCATCTTTACTTGTCTATTCCTGTTTTATTTTCCGTTGCATATTATATAACTGCACAGGTTTACTTGGTAGTCTGGTCGTAGCATCGTCACTACTTCGTCAGGGTTAGGCAAGACACTAACCAGAACATGGGGCCGGTTGTGCTGATACTACATTATGCACTATGTGCAAATTCCGGAGCGGCAACTTTTGGAACTTAGCATTGGGTGGCTGCCTTCAGTCCAATTAGAGATCCCGAGGTAGTCCTGCAGGCATCCGCCGGCCCGACGTTCTCTTCTATCTTTATATGTATTCTGTTTTCATTTACTTCAGAGACAGATTGTAGTTTTCTTTCCAGACATTTGTATGTTGTACTCGTAGTTGGTCCGTGATATTGTGGCACTGTATTCTGGGTAGGAATGTATGTTGGTATTGCCATACTGGTTTTGGCTAGTTATTAGATTAAGTCTTCCGCATGTAATTATTTATCGTTAATATTTCATTGTTAATTTAAATTGTTAAAAAGGCTAAATAAAAGAGTTAGTGATTATATATTACGCGGCTTGCCTAGCTTTCACGAGTAGGCACCATCACGGCTCCCGAGGATGGGAAATCTGGGTCGTGACACCACTATAATAAAAGAGAATACAAAATATCGAGAGAACAACCTCACGAAGAGGCAAACACAAGTGATACACTAACACTTGTCCCGTAAAGTTCTCCCCCTAAACAGGACTCTCAAATCCCATACGGCTATATTATAGATGCTACTGAATGAGAAGAATGGATCTTCAATTTATAAAACTCCAAACTTTTTCCTACAAGAAAAGGGACTAGCCAAATATGGAAGATTTATAATTTCCTTACAAGAAGGAAAATCGAATCAAGGTAAATATGTTGCACTTCCCTTTAAGAGATAGGAAAATTAAATATGATTAAAAAAAAACAAGACAACGCTTAACAGGTTTAACAATATATAAACGTAAAATACATTATAGACCCAAGTAAATCAAGGGGTCAAATTATTGCACTAATGCATGTTTAAGTGTGTAATCATGTTACGTAGAGGGTTAAATTGTTAGAAAGCACACATTCAATTAATTTAGTTACTATATTATATCCCAACAAAATAAAGCAGATGAAGGAGTTCACTAGTCAAAGCTTAATGAGAAAGAAGCTAAAGAAAGTGAAAGTACAAATAGACTTGACAAAAGAGAAAAAATACAAGAGGCTTTCACATAGCCTTACTCTGAAAAGGACAAATTAAAGAAGTAAAGATCACAAATCAGAAGACATACAGCTACAGTTCCCATTATACGGAAACTTGTATAATAACTGTGAGGGGTGCATGTATCCACCACACTAACGGACTATAGTTGTGTTAGCCATTCACTACTCGACAACAAATCCTTAAAAACACCACCTTGTTCCTTAATACACAACAGACTATATATCTTGTCTTATCTTTTCTTGTACTTTCTTTTTCAGACAATCTCTCCTTTCTTAACCTAATAATCCTCCCCATTTTGAAACAATAAAAAAGTAGTAGTTCTACATTATTTTTCTTTTATAAAAATGTGTATTTGTCCATTTTTGTGAAAAAAAACTCCTACCTAGGGTTGTTGCCCTTTCTTTTTCTCTCTCCCCTTTTGTTCAATAATTTCAAGGTTTTCATTTTTTTTGTTGGCAATTCGCTAGGCAAGTGCCTAGGGCTAGTTTTTATTAATAAAAGAAAATAAAAATACAACAATTGAGAAAAATACAAATAAGGGGAACAATAGCACCGGTCTTGTTACCCATATGTCTTGGCTATATAATCACTCCTCTGCGCCTCACATTGCCTTATGATGACAGCCTCATGTAGAGGATTCATTTTGAGATCATCTGTTGAGAGAGAAAGATGGGAAGAGGGAAAGTGGAACTGAGGCGTATAGAGAATAAGATAAATAGACAAGTGACATTCTCGAAGATGAAAGGTGGTTTAGTGAAGAAAGCTCATGAAATCTCAGTGCTTTGTGATGCAGAGGTGGCTTTGATTGTTTTCTCTCACAAAGGGAAGCTCTTTGACTACTCTTCTGATTCTTGGTACGAATTATAATCCAATCCTCCATTACTATCTTAGTTTGTTTGAGTTCTCCGTTGAGATATGGTCTCGAGTAGGATCTCTTCTTGCATGATTCGGTTCTTAACCTTTTGCGTGATCATGTTTGGCAAAGCATAAAATTTAAGAAAGAAAAAATAATTTCTAAAATTTGTGGTCCGAGACATGTCAAAATGTTTGTGTAATTTTGTGGTGTTTAATGTGCTACTTATAATATTGTGTGACTATAAAAGTATGGAAGTAAAGGTTTTATTGAATGTTTAAGTTATATTATCTTCAAATTTTGGAAAAGGTAATTCTTATTTGAATAGATTAAACGGAAAAGGCCTAAAAATGCCACTCAACTTTCAGAAATGGTCTATCGATGTCATCCGTTAAAAATTTGCTATTTCCATGCCATTGCCGTTAAAGAAATGGCCTGTCTATGCCATTATTTGACTAACAGATGGAATTTGTTTTTAAATTTTTTTTATAAGACTTGAATTTCCACGTGTCCTGTTATTATTTGCCCGAATTAACCCCTGCCCCACTTAATTCTAACCTTAGTTAGATTCATCTACCCATACCCAAACACAACCCGGTTAAAACAAAACAAATCCCTAACCCAAACCTAACCCTTCATACCAAATCCCCACTCTCCAGTCGTCTCTTTCATAAAAAAAACCCCATTTCTCAAAATTCCCTCTTTAGTCTTACTAGGTTTTCGAACGGAAGCAAAGCTATTGTCGAAGGTGGCTTCAAAAATTGATTTTGTTGGAAGATTAATGTAATTATCAAGGTTAGTAGATCCAAAAACTTATTTAATTTGGTGGTTGGGGTTTAATAGGGTGGGTGTAAATTCAGTTCATATGGGGATTGTTGTGCATGTGAGGTTACATGTTTTTGTCTTTTATTTGGAGTTGTCTTTCAAATGTTGTGCATGTGGGGTTTAATTTTATATTTTTGTTCTTTACTATGCCGGTCCCCCCAAAAAATTGTCTTTCTAGGGTTTTGTTATTCTTGTATTTTTAATTGCCGAAATGTGTAATTCTGATTTATTCCTTCAATTTTCTATTTTGTTTTCCTTTTGCATGTGAACTTTATTGAAGCCTGACTGACACAATTGATGTGTATTTCAACTATGGGGGTGAATGGGTAATTTCTCCAGAAGTATTGTATAATAAGAGGCTAGTCCATATATGGAATAAGTTTGACCCAGATTTGTTGTCTTATAAAGATTTACGTGAAGAGTTCACAAAAGAGTTAGGGTTTATTGAAGTGAAACAACTTTTAGTTGTTGGGCTGTCGGGAGGTTCTATATAATTGATGGAGATGATGGTATCAGGGCATTACAGTCTCTTGTTACAGGTTCTATATATAGCTTCAAAATCATAAACTTGTTTGTTGTAGATGAGTTAGAGTCGATTGTCCATACTCAAAGTATTCTGCACCATACTGAAACATTCCGTGTAGATGTTGAAGCAGTATCTGAAAATGAGCATGTTATTGGGGACTATGATTTTGATGTTGATGCTCCATCTGATGTTGAATATGATTCTGAAGGACTTGAGGTTATTAGCAAACAAAGGAGGAGGGTAGTGAGTGATAGGTTTGAGAACTTTAAGGAGTTGGATAAGGGCATGACATTTAAAGATATTGTGGAAGCTAGAAGAGTCGTGAACTATTATGCAATTGCCAATGGATATGGCTTGAAGATTGAAAAAATAGATCCTACTAGAACTAGATATATTTGTGATGTTGGATGCCCTTTTAGATGTTCTATCTCAAGGGATAAAAAGACTAATGAGTTTAGTATCAAAAACTTGAAGGCAAAACATAATTGTAATCCTTGTTATAAAAATCCAAGGGCTGATGCAAAAGACATTAGCACAATACTTTAAGAATAAACTATAAAACAATCCCAAGTATACTATTAAGGATATGATAGGGGAATTAGAGAATGATTTTAAGCTTAATATGACAAGATCTAAGCTTAAAAGGGCTAAGGTGATGATCCTTGAGAAGTTAGATGGGAGTTTCAATGATGAATATAACAAGCTTAAAGCCTATGGTCAAGAACTAAGACTATCTAATCCTGGGAGTAATGTTGCAATCAACATATCAAAGGATACTTTGGAAGAAGGAAAAAGGAGGTTCTTGAGATTGTACATATGTTTCCAAGCTTTGAAGCTAGGCTTCAAAAGTGGTCTGAGACCACTTATTGGTTTGGATGGTACTTTTTTGAAGGGAAAATGCAAGGGTCAGCTATTGGTGGCAATGGGACAGGATTCTATGAATCAGTTCTATCCACTTGCTTAGGCAGTGGTTGACAAGGAAACAAGCAGGACCTGGAGTTGGTTTGTTGATCTTTTGAAGAGGTCTTTGGACCTAAATAATGGGGCTGGAGTGACATTTATATCAGACATGCAAAAGGTACCATACTCTTATTTCAATTCTGATTTTGCTTCTGATTTTTCTTCTGTTTTTATTTGTTTTTATCTGTTTTCAACTGCTGTTTTTACTTCTGTTTTCAACTGCTATTTTTTTTTTTTTTTTCTGCTGTTCTCATCTGTTACAACTGTTGTTTTTACTTCTATTTTTTTCTGTTTTCAACTGCTATTTTTTATTCTGTTTTTTCTTTTGTTCTCTATTGTTTCAATTATGTTCTGTTCTCATCTATTTCAAGTATGTTTAGTTTCTATTTTTTTCTTCTGTTCTCATCTGCCATCACAGGGGTTATTAGATGCTGTGAGTACTGTACTACCTGATGCTCATCACAGGTATTGTGCTAGACACATTGAAGTCAACTGGTTAAAAAAAATAGAGGAGTGGAGAAATGAGGAAGTTGATGTGGTGGTGTACTTGGAGTACTTATGAAGAAGAGTTTAAAGATCAGTTGTTGAAGCTTGGGGGGATGTGAGAGGATGTTGCAAGGGACTTGATCAACTATCCACCAAAAGCATGGTGTAGAGCCTACTTTGATACACAATGTAAAAATCTAATGGTGGATAACAATTTTACTGAGCCCTTCAATTCATGGATTCTAGATGCCAGACATATGCCAATTATCAAGATGTTGGAGAACATAAGGATCAAGGTAATGGAAAGGCTTGCAGACTATTAAGGCAAAGCTATGAGCTGGACTAACAATTTCAGTCCACCATGTATGAAACTATACCATGACTATAGGGCAATATCACATGCTTGCACTTTGAACTTTAATGGAGACAATGGCTATGAAATAATAGAAGGTAAACACAAACATATAGTGAATCTTGAGAAGAAGAGATGTACCTGTAGGTTGTGGGATTTATCTGGAATACCTTGTCCCTATGATATTAAGGCATTGATGCATGAGAAGGTTGAACCAGTGACACAAATACACTGGTGGTATAGTAAGGAGGCTTACTTGCTAACATACAAGTACAAAATTAGCCTGTTAGAGGGGTGCAATTCTGGAAAATTCTGCCTAGTCAAGCCATGAAGCCACCTGAAATTGTCAATATGGTTAGAAGACCCAAAGTAAAGAGGAATAGGGTTGCTGATGAAGATTTGAAGAGAAAAGGTGAGTGGAGTAGTTCAAGGAAGGGAATTATAATGACATGCAGACAATGTGGTGATGAAAATTATAATGCAAGAGGATGTTACAAGGTAAAGCTTTATATTTATTGTAGTTTATGAAAAAATTACAATTTTTGTAGATTATTTACTAACTATTGTCTTTGGTTGGCAGGGTAGTGGGGCTGGACTTGGTTCAAACAAGGGGAAAGTTGTGGACACAACCCCCACATTGATATCTTCATAAGATGAAATACAAGAGTTTGGTGAAGCATTCTTTGAAACTGAAGTGGGAACACAACAGTCACAATAGTTAGTATTTAACAATCAAGCTGGAACACAAGAGTTCAATAGTTATGGACCTGATGAAGACCCAAAAATTAGGCCAATGGTTATAGCTGAAACTAACACAAGACTAGCCATGAGGAAGGTACAGATGATTGCAACTGGTACAAAAAGGATCCAGTTTACTGGAGATGAAACAGGTGCAGCAACACCAACAAACCTGCCTTATTCACCCACAAAGGCTACTTGGAATGGAAAACCAGCAATTACTTCAAGCCAACTTCAAGCAGAAGTTAGAAAAAAGAAGTACAAAATGAAGGCAATGAAGGGCCAAGGAGAACCAGCAGATTGATTGAAAGCTAGTTTACTGTTTTTGTAATTAGCACTAGCAGCTAGACTGTTTAAAGTATTATTTTTTGTAATTAGCACTAGTAACTAGAGTGTTTAAAGTACTATTTTTATAATTAGCACTGGCAGCTAACCTACTATTTTTTGTAATGTTTAGCTAAGCAAAATACTGTGTGAATACAATTTGACACTGCTGAATGTGCAGTTTTTATGTCCAGTTTTTGCAGTATTGTTTAGTTTCAATTATGTGCAGTTATTGCAGTGTTCAGCTTCAATTCTGTGCAGTTTTATGTCCAGTTTTTGCAGTGTTGTATGGCATCAATTATGTGTAGTTTTAATGTCTAGTTATTGCAGTGTTTAGCTTCAATTCTGTGCAGTTTTATGTCCAGTTTTTGCAGTGTTGTATGGCATCAATTATGTGTAGTTTTAATGTCCAGTTATTGCTTCCATGTTTGAAAAGGATAAGAGCAAATTCACAAGTCTTTTTATCTCATGCCATCCAAACAGTCCTAATTCATAAAATGTTCAGCAAGCCTATCAACTTCAAAACTGCACAATGATTGTACATTAGCTTTACCAAGTCTAGCTATTACAAGTTCACAATATAGACTATTACATGATTCGGAAAGATTGGAAACATGTCCAAATTACATAGAACAAACATATACCTAACAAAAGACCAAACTTTTGAAATTCTAAGCAATGATCATTACATTGATCATTTGGTAGCCCATGCTGCCATGAACACAATAAGGCAAGTGAACAACCAAACCAAGAAAATCGACTGTCGGAATACTTTTCCTCTCAACTCCACAATCTTCAAGTTATCCTCAATAGCAGATGCTTCAAGTGCATCCAATCTTTCCCTCAACTCTGTTATCGTTGCAGCATCAATAACAGCAGAAGCTTCTAAATCTTCTATCTTCTTCAACAACCTATTTCTTTTAATTTCAAAAGCTTCCAATTTTCTCTTTTGATTGTTAATGACGATTACAGCTCGCGGGGGAACTTCAACATCGTCCCATTCCCAATACCCACAACCTTGTTTTTGCCAAGTAATTATACAATAAAATCTCCGATTATGTTCCGATAAAAATAAAACATTACACAAAAAATGCCGAATTGCATTATGTAAATTATACTTACTTCAGGCAATGTACACTTGTAAAAACGTCTCCCACAGTTCATAGGAGTTGTCGCCGTAAAATGATGCGCTACAAATCCACAACGACACTTCCTCTTTGAGTCAATTGAGCTGCTTGACCCATCAGACATTTTTGAAGCCACCTTCGACAATAGCTTTGCCTTCATTCGAAAACCTAGTAAGACTAAAGAGGGAATTTTGAGAAATGAGTTTTTTTTTATGAAAGAGACAACTGGAGAGTGAGGATTTGGTATGAAGGGTTAGGTTTGGGTTAGGGATTTGTTTTGTTTTAACCGGGTTGGGTTTGGGTATGGGTAGATGGATCTAACTAAAGTTAGAATTAAGTGGGGCAGGGGTTAATTCGGACAAATAATAATAGGACACGTGGAAATTCAAGTCTTATAAAAAAAAATTAAAAACAAATTCCATCCGTTAGTCAAATAATGGCATAGATAGGTCATTTCTTTAACGGCAATGTCATGGAAATAGCAAATTTTTAACGGATGACATCGATAGGCCATTTCTGAAAGTTGAATGGCATTTATAGGACTTTTCCGTAGATTAAAAAGGAAATAGGATAAGAAAAACTATAATAGGGGTATTTATTTGTTTTGTGCTACAGATTGGTTGTCTTAGAAATACATGGATCTTCGATTTCATCATTTATATGAGTATTTCTGTTGCTTGCAGTAGTGTCTTTTGCTGTTAGTTTTTAGTGTTTGGTTGAATATTACTCCCATGGTCCAAAGTAAGTGATTTTTTGGTTTTTTTTATTGTGATCCAAAATAAGTGATTTTTCCAGATTTCAAGAATAAATTAATTATTTTTTTCTACATTGCCCTTCGAGTAAATAGGGTTGGAGTATGTGTCAGGACTTAAGATTGTTTATGTGAAGAGATAGTAAAGGTTAATATGGTCAATTTTATTGCTAATTAACGTTAAAAGGTGAATTTCTTAATCTGTGTGAAAACAGCCAAAAAATCACTTATTTTGAACCGGAGAGAGTATTACTGATAAAAGAACTTTACTACGTTATCTTGGATCTGATCATCTTTTACTCTGCTAAGTGTCTATGCTTGGAAGGGAAAAGCTATTCTCTTTATGGTGATAATGTCTGAATCATACAGAAATAAATGCATGCATATTTCCGAAGAAAAAGATCGATGGGAATATAAACTGTTCTCTTGTGATTAGGTTGTCTCACAATTTTCATTAATTAAGTTTTCGTACCCTCAGAGATGTAACAAAAATTATTGAGGACCCGTTTAGCCATAGATTTTGCCAAAATGAATTTGAATTTTATTTGGCAAACATATGTTTGGCCATAGATTTTGCCTACATTTTAGAAATATTCCAACTCCCAAAACCAGCTCAATAGCTGGTTTGGTCCAAAATATCACTTTATATCTTTTAAAAATTGCTCCAAATTTTTGTATTTTATAAAAGAGCCCACAATTTATTATTTTGTAACAATATTATATTATTTCGTCTTCTCGATCATATGATAGTGTATCATGTAGTTCATTAATGAAAGCTATGAGACAACCTAATCACAAAAGAACAGTTTAAATTCCCATCGATCTTTTTCTTTTTCTTTAGTATCTCCTCAGAACTACTATTAAATATACTTTGGTACACTGGTTTATAGAGGTAAGAGGTAGGAATTTGTTAGTATCTTCTGTCTATATTATTTGTCGATTTTGATAAATTGAATATGTTGTAATATATGCGATATATAAAAAAAATTGAAGTCACTCTTTTACAAAAATCAATCTTATTGCTCCAATTAGTGGGTGAATTTATGAAGTGGGGCGTTTAGGAAAGAAATAAACGATAATTTATGAATTCTCTTGGCTATTACATATATTTGTTAAATGTGTGTAAAACCTTTAAATACAGATAATATTAATTATACCACTAGTACATGTTAGGTAACTCTATCCAAAATTAAAATAGATGAGAAGAAATCATCTAATGTTTTATCTCTCCTAAAATTTGAGCTCTCACTATAAATTAAGTATTACACATATGTTTGCTTTTTTTTTCAAGAAATCTTTATAGAGGAAAACCAATTTTCTGAAAAACCATTTTCAAAATCCATGGTCACCTGGCCAACATGCCAGACATTTAGCAAAAATGGGGTTAGTTGGACAGCAGTTTGTAACTAGAGAAAAGAGATCAATTGAATAGTATTTAGAGGAAATTTTGAAGGGTCGATAGAATATAAATTTGAAAAGCAAGGGGCTGCTAATAGTATCGAAATATTGTCCATCAAAATTTTTACGAACAATAATCCATCCATGCATAGATGGTTTACTTAAACAATTGCATACCTTTTGGAATGCGAACACATTTGATTAGGAATTCTTTTATGTTATTGAAAAATTATTGGAGCTTTTCACTTTTGGCTATAAGAGATATATTACACAAATAATGTCTGTGCTTCATCTAGATCAAAAAATAACCGTTGTACGTATGATATAGATGTACAATCTGTGTATAATCGTGTATTATTTATGTATACTGGTTAAAAAATCAAACAGTGAATCTAATGGCTATTTGTGTAAAGACCCTTTAAATAGACGGGTTCGATAAAATCTAGTAACTTTGGCCAAATCTTGCGAGGCATTTGCATCTATACCCGCTTTTTGGGTCACGTTTTAACTTGTGGCCGCTTTGTAAAAAAAATTGCAAGCGTACCCACTTTTTCGCATAAATTTAGCATACGGGGCTGAAGTAGCAAAGTCAATCACGCAAAACTTCAACATACTAGTAGACAGGCCTGAAGTAGTAAGTGTGTTGAATCAAGTGTGCTGGAGTTTTTGTTTGTAATTGCTGAACTTAAGCATAGTAGCTGAGGTTTTGTTCTCTATTTGCTGAAGTTTTTTTTTATCCTGGATTCATTAGTTTTGTCACTAAGCTTTTTCAAAAACTTTAGTAGAAGATGCTGAAGTTATTTAGTTCATTTATAAAAACTTTAGCACTAAATAAGCTGAAGTTTTTTTGTCCTGGATAAGCATTTTCAAAAACTTCAGCAGAAGATGCTGAAGTTATTTAGTTCATTTGTAAAAACTTCAGCACTAAATAAGCTGAAGTTTTTTGTCCCGGCTTCATTAGTTTTGTCATAAAGCTTTTTCAAAAACTTCAACAGAAGATGCTAAAGTTATTTAGTTCATTTATAAAAACTTCAACACTATATAAGTTGATGTTTTTGAAAAGCTTTTTAACATACTAGATAAATAATCAGATTGTCAACAGTATCTAAATCATAAATTTTGGAAACAATAAACGTGAAAAGAACAGAATTATCTTGAAAAGAATCACTAAGTGTCACCTTAAACTTTCCGTACGTGGAAATATTCACAAATTATTGTCTACTAACTTACGTAATTATTTATAATTTATTTTTAAATAATCTGATAAACATACTTATGACAATCATCCCATGAATTGAAGTTTCATAGCAGCACCAACAACAGCAGAAGAAAGAAGAAGAAGAAGAAGAAGAAGAAGAAGAAGAAGAAGAAAACGAAGGAGGAGAAGGATGAGGAGAAAAGGGGCTGAAGTTGTTTAAAAAGTGGGTACAAGTTAAAACTTCTAAAAAAAATGGATATAAGTTAAATGGGAGCGACCAAATAGAGCGTCCCCTGCAATTTTTACAAATCCTGCATATATGTTAAAAATTTACTAAATATATACTAGCACTTGAGATCTTTATCCTAGAATCTAATAACCATAAAATTCAATTCATAAATCCACCTCTGATAATGTGAGACAAGTCTAGCCTATTCAAGATATTCAGCGGCAACCTACAGTCCACAACCTGCAAAATTATTGGAGGGTGTTGATCAATAAATCGTACGTTTAGGCTACAGGGGGTAAGATAAGATGTTTCGATAATATCAATCTAAGTTATTCGCACTCTTTCACTTTTGATGCCGTACTAGTATCAACACGACATGGGTATGGGGTAGCTGTGGAATTCATACCGAATATGGTCAACTAATTTTAGGTACTTTGAGAAATATGGACGGAGAATTTGGGACGGATAAAAGGACTTTTGAAATCAAAACAAAAGCTAGGATGAAATTAAAGAAAATAAAATACTGTGTATAGAAGTTTCTATGTTAGTCATTTTCCTTTTATCTCCTTTCCCTCTTGATTAATATTTTATTCTTTTCATAATACATTGAATTTTTTTTTACATAATGTCTCATAATTTAGATATACTTTTATAACTCTATTTTTATATATTTAAATTATTTTAAATTGAGTCCCTGCACTCATGCTTGAATTCATACCCCAGAATCTTATAATTTTGATCATGAAGGATCTGACCTCTAAATCCATACCCGTATCGGATATCCGCAGCACCCGAGTCCAAGCAACATAGATATCAACTTCCTTACAAAATGCACCTGTTTGAGGAATGCATGAAGTATTTCTCTACGGTCCCCTTGAAAGATTGCATATAGGTGTTCGTAACACGCTGCGCAAGACAATAGCAATCCTAGACAGATCTTTTCGTGTTTAAAATTTATTTACATGTCAAAGATCGGATCTAAGACGTACTTGGTGAAGAGAGTCTCGTTTCAAAATTTCTTCGATAGTGCGAAGACTCTATGCGTATCCATACCGATACCGATCCTTGCTATCAACTCTTTGATCAATAAAACCCGCGAACAAATTGAACGAAAAACTTGTGCTGAAATTTTTCTCAAAAATTTCATTTCAAATTAGAAGAACAAGAAACACTTTTCTTGTAATTGTATTTGTCACACTACTTTTTTTACAACCTCACTTAACCCTCTTAAAATAAATAAAAAGATTAGTAAAGCTCAAACAAAGGTTTTCAATTAGAAAGTAACAAAAATTTGTATTCAAAAGGATTAACTCAGAGTCGCCACCTGATATTTAATTTCGGTGTGTCAGGTCACTGTTTTTCTAAAAATAATAATTTTCCTTTCAAAACACTTTGAACTCTAAAACTAAGTCTACACTAGAGATTTGGGCAAGAGTGTTCATTTGACTCGGGGAGAAGGTGTTAGGCACTCCCCAAGTCCCGTAACCAGTACGGTTGCATACTTGATCTAGTCAGCTTTTAAATTATTCAATTGAGGTAATAACACAGAAAAAGAAAACAAACACAAAGAGGCTTGAGGTCATCCCCACCTAAATGAAAGAAAATTAAAAGAAAGAAAATTAAAGTTCTAAATTATCCTACGCTACTTCTTCTACGATGTTCGCCACGGCCTTCAATTACATTCACTTAAGGGCATACCCCTGATAAAAGAACACAAATATATATATATATATATATATATATATATATATATATATATATATATATATATATATATATATATATATATACACACACACAAACTCTACGGGGCATTCCCCTGATGAATTAACTAACTAAAAGGGACGACCTCTCACCTCGAATGAACAAATCCTAAAGAATGCCTACCCAGGTGTGGTCGGCCTAAACATGCTCCTAACGATAATATGTTAAAATGCAATAAATAAAAGAGAACTAAATAAAAGTAGGATTCAATTCATGCTCAAATTCTTTTAATCCATTTAAACCCAAACCCCGTGAGCCATTTCAAGCAATTTATCCAAATTGTCCACACAAATAAAGACAAGGGAAACATCAGAAAAGTAACTATTCAAAAGACACACAATATTTGTAGCAAATGAACGAGCAGACACAGAACACCAAGAATTACTATAGGAGGGGAAAGGAAAGATAAAATGAATTAAAATATTGATACGCACCATAACCCTATATTAATCCCAATTCATGTATATTATCTCTTAATTTGCTAAGAATAGAAAATTCCCAAATGACATCTAACCAGTAATCCTGTCGTAATTCAAGTCCAAAAATAAGATCACAAATCAATTATATAAGCTAATCAATTTACTTTCACCTAATGTAACTTCTATATATATTAATTTCACTCAAAAACAAATACCTACTAATTTTCAGTCCACTCCTAAACTCCACACAATTTTAGAATGCATTTTAAGCTTATCCGAAGCTAGCAGCAAATAAGATCTTGGGAACGAATTTGTCTCACCTTTTAAACGGAAAAGAATAGAAAAGGTACTGGTAAAAAGAATTTTAACTTGAAGCAAGCAATGGAACTATTTCTTAATCTAATAGCAAAAGGTTAATGAAACGGATAACCAAAGGTAGAGTTGATAGAATATATAAGCAGTTTTAAAACATCTATCCAAGCAATATGCCAACTCCGAATTTGAGGTCCAGTTTCTTCACTTACAGCAGCCAAAATAAGACCCGAACAAACACACAACAGGACATACAGAAACTTATAACCAGAAACATCTATAATCAAGCACGAGCCAGCGAATTCGGAGAAATCAGTGGACATTAGCTCGCTCAGATTTCAGAACTTCAAGCACATTATCAAAGGAGTAAACTAATAGTCACAAAAAGGATTCGACATCGCGTCTGACCTTGCAAAAGATAGCCTTGAATAAGAATAAACTCATAAAGCGCACACGTTTCAACTAGACAGGTTTTACAAATACTAAATTCTTCTCAACCTTTGGCTCTTATCACATTGAGATCAGCACCAAGGCAGCAAACAAAACGAGAAGGACAGAGGAATACCTGTAACGAAATCTTCCAATATATTTCTATCCATTAAGAAGTACAAGTAGAAGATCGAATGACGAATTCAACTAGAAATGGATGGAACAACGGCAATCGATTCTGGATCCGCGAGCTCGAACTCGAAGGCCACCTCGACACAGCGTCAAGCTTCAGAAATCTCCATTTTTGAAAATCACCATTAAGCTCCGAATAGAAGAAACAGAAATCTATTTTCAATTTTTGTTCGAAATCAGAAAGAACAAAGAAAAAAAAATCTGAAAACCTCCAAGAAAGAACCCTAGTTTTATTCTCAAACCAAAAATTTCTCCCCACCCTCCCTCTTCTGTCCGAAAAATCCCCATATATATATGGGATCCTAGAAGCTTCTTCTTTCTTCCTTTCCAAGGAATTCGGAAATTATCTCCTCTCTCTTTTTTTTTTTTAAAAATCCGAAAAATACAAAAACCTTAAAAGTAAAATCCGAAATTCTTCTATATAGACAAATTCTAGACAAGTGGAGGTCTAGGATCAAAGAATCTTAATCCTACGGCCTCCAATTTTCCAAAAATCGTCTAAAAAGATTTTGGATTTGATTAATAGAGGAAAAACAATGATGGAAGATTGTGGTGAGTGAGGAGTTTGTTGTGATTTGGGTGACGTAGAAGGAAAGAATGAGAGGAGTGGACCATGAGAGAAGGGACCACAAAGCGCGTCACCGGAAAGGGAGTTTTCCGGCGACTGGACGCAGTGGCACATTGGATTAAAATTGATTGATGGCCAGGATTAAAACAAAAGAGTGGGGCGGGTCAAGCTGACCGGGTCGGCGGATTAGGGGTATTGGGTTGGGTTGTTGAATTTTGGGCTCATATTTGAATTGGGCTCCGAAATTTACAAAATTGGGCCAAAAGCAAGCTGAAAATCCAATTTAAATACCTACAAAAATATAAAACTCTTAATTGAAATTGATAAACTATTCATATTAAAAATAAAAGCTAAAAATGAAAGTTGAAACTATTTTTTGGTATTTTTTAAGGATTATATTAGAATAAAAATAGGTTGAAAGTAATATGTCTTTCTAAAAATACCTAATACTAAATAAAATAAAAAATGATTTTTTTTTGTATTTTTCAATTTTTGTACCTTAAAAATAGAATTAAAACTAGTAATAAAGTAAAATTCTATAGAAATAAACTCATATAAATATCCTAAAAATACTAGGACTATTAAAAGTGATTCTAATGTATGGGTCAAAAATTACATGTCTACAGTATTTTCTCTCTTGGCTTTGTATTGCACTCTGACTTTCACAAAGTGTTTTTCTCTTCTCAAGAATTAATGAGATAAATTTTCTCTATCACCCTTTATATAATATCACATAGAAACCCTTTTTTTATTTGATTGATGTAATGATTTAGTTAGGTTAAAAGTTTAATTAAAAAACAAACTTATGGAAAAATTGAATCACGTTTCCCTCTGCCGAAGGTATTTTATGGACTTTCCATTAGTCTTGGAAAGTCCAATTCCAAATTAGACACCTCAAAGGTTTTTCAATGATAATGTATATTCCATCCCTAATGGGAATTACGCGTACGTCGTGGTCCTTTTGTGGACTTTCATCTAGAATTCCAAATTGGTAAGGGTAAATTAATTTTTATATATAACATTTATATAAATCAATTTTATTTTATATTATATATATCACATATATATTTCGACCAAGAGATATAATTTAATTTTCTATTTCAAATAGAAAACTTCAATTTGTTCACAACATTAATTTTATTCCATGTGATAGCAAGGAATATAATAATATTTCATTTGGACTAATAATTTAATTTAGTTGACTAATTAAATTCTTTAATTTAATTATCAAATAATTTAATTAATCCTTTAGCAAAGATCAGAACACTCGTTAGTGTGTGACTCTATATGTTCAATATTAAATCAGTAGAAAATTGATCACATCAATATACTAGTCAAGGGTGGCGTCTAACAAATTACTTTAACGATCGGATAACATGAAGTGTACAATTTACTCTCAAGAACCCGTAGAAGAATAATATCGTATTTCTGTCTGTCTTTATAGCTCCGGGTCACCCTAGGATATGGTTCAACTGTCAAATCCTAACAAGCGACCAATTATGTGTTCATGTCAAATATAATTAACCATTGAATGACCTAAAAAACTCCTTCTTTCATTCAATTGCCCTGGCCAAGGTCTTAGTTTGGTCGTTTATAATTCATGACAACATAGAGCTTAAACTCATTACCAAGAGTTGACAGATTCCATCTTGATCAATCACTAATTTTACAAATATTCAATCGTACCTAATATCCTTTCAACTATCGCCCTAGGCCATAAGTGTCTAATATCAAAGCAGAATAAATAACTTGTTAATTACTATGACGATCTCAGGTCAAAGGAAACTTTTACATCACATTCTTCAAGAGAATATCCTATTGACGGTTTATGGTAATTCTAACCATCAGGAATTATCCAATGAATCGGTTCAATGATTATATCTCTATATGCATCATCTATCTATGTAATTTAGTTAATAAGATCAGCTAATTTTTATCTCATAAAGACGATCACATAAATATGATCTAACCGAATTACTAATGTCCAAATTAATAATCCTACTATCAAGAACAAAATTTAGATTAAATTGTAAGAAACTTTTCTCTCATTATCTTTTTTTTTTGTCAAAAGAGATATTATATTAGTACTAGTTAAACGGGTGGGGTTACATTTGGGATGTTAATGGGGTACCTTATGGAATCCATTGCTGCAATATTTTGCATAATTGTACTTAAGCTACAACTCACAAAAGATCTAGTAAGTTCAGTTCCTGGGATGTCTGTCCAAAATACATCATTGGCAAACATCGGAGGAACTGATATAGACAAAGACTTGTTCAAAAAACTTTCTTTTGCTGCTTCCTTTGCTAGCACATCAGCTACTCTATTCTACTCCAGGTAGATGTGCCTCACCACCACGCTGCCCATCATTTGGATGATTGATCTGCATTCACAAATTAGAGGGTCAAAAATAAGATTTTCATTTAATAGCATATTTATTGTTTCTGTTGAATCGATGTCTATTTCCAGCGGAACTAGGTTGTTTAGTTCTGCTAGTTGTAGACCCCGGATAAGGGCCTGGATTTCTGCCCTTATGTTTGTTGTTTGAGGTATGTTGTCCATGTAGCCCAATATCCAGTCTCCATTGTGGTTTCTGAATATCCCCCCTGATCCTCCTATTCCTAGATTTCCTTTTGCTGCACCATCAGTGTTCAGTTTAAAGGAGCCTCTGGGTGGGGGTATCCATTTTAGCATAATCTGATGTGTTACCATTGTTGAATTGTTTTTTGTAAGCACATGGTACTCTGTTCCTTTTGATATAGTGTTGTTTGCATTAATGCGTTCTTTTTTGTTATTGAAAACATTGTTGTTTCTCGTCAACCAAATGTGCCAAAGGTATAAAGAGATAAGGTTGTCCCAACAGAGGCAACTGTTGTACTTCATAACTTTGAGAGTTTGCCAAGATGATTGCCACATGTGGCTATCAAAGACTGGTTGGGACGAGGTAGGACCTGAGGATTTTGATAAGATATCATTCCAGAAATGGGCAGCATTGGGACATTGGAAGAAAATGTGGTCAATGTCTTCCTGATCATTGCTACAATAGTGGCATTGAGGGGGACAATTGATTCCAATAGAGTGGAGAAAGCTCCTAGTCGGGAGTCTTTTATGGGTTAAGAGCTATAGAAAGTGCTTGATTTTGTTGGGGGGTTTGAAGCTTCCAGATCCATTTGAAGGGTGCTTCTTCCCCAGAAGGGAGGTCAGTTATATTCCTGCTCATGAAGGAGTAAGCAGAGCTATTGGAGAGCTGGTCATTGGCAGTCAAGTCTCATATTAGGTTGTCCTCCTTAGTGGTAGTACTGAGAATGAACATAGAATTGAGAAGGTTCAGGGCACCTGGGGGATGGTGATGGACAAAGTTGAGGTATCCCAAGTGCCCATATTGTGAATTGATTCAACCCTGACTTGGAGGCCATTTTGGGTTAAGGTGCCTTCTATCATTTGCCTGATTGCTGGCTGGTTAGGGATCCAAGTGTCATTTAAGAAATTTACCCTATTCCCTTTATTAACTACCCATCTGCTCGATTTGCTACAGATCTCCTAACCCTTTAGTATGCCCTTCCAAGTTGGGGATCTAGGGTTCTTTGGATGTTTAAAAGCATGGGCTGGTCTAGTCATGTTACAGTGCTTGTGAATCAGGACTCTAGCCCAAAGACTATTGGTATTCTTATAAGCTCTCCATGCCAGATTTGAGAGAGCAACTTTGTTTTTTATGCTAGATTTTGATACCCTAGCCCTACCTCAGTCTTGGTGTTGACGACTACATCCCACTTAATCAGATAAAGCTTTTTCCTGTCAGGGGTGGTGCCCCAAATTAAATTTCTCTGTATTCTATCAATCTGGTTGGTGACTTTGATAGGAAGGTTGATGTATTGTATTACATGCCTTGGGATGCTGCTCAGGGTGGTCTTGGCCAGGACTGTTCTCCCAGCCATGTTAAGGCATTTGGTTTTCCAGCCAGCCAGTTTGGTTTGCATGTTGTCAATGATGAATTGGAAGTCTGAAGCTACTTGCTTTTTATGGAAAATGGGGAACTCTAGGTATTTTTCAAAGGAGGTTATGTATTTGATGGACAGAAGGTTGGTGAGATGTTAGGAGGTATCTTGGGTAATGTTTGAGCAAAACAGGACTCTAGATTTGGTTAGATTTATTTTTTGTCCTGACTGGTTATTGAAGTTGTGCATTATAGAGAAGATGGTATTGCAGTTCCTGATATTTTCTTTGGCAAAGAGAGTGAGGTCATCTGCAAAGAATATGTGTGAGATTTTTGGTCTAGACCTACTTATGCTTATGGGGTGCCATTGATTTTGCACAACTGCCTTGTCAATGGATCTAGAAAGTCTTTCCATGCACATAATGAATAGATAGGGGGACATAGGGTCTCCTTGTCTAATGCCTCTTGAGGGGTTGAAAGATTAAGTTTTACCCCCATTGACAAGAATGGAGATGGAGGAAGTACTAATGCATGACATGATGAGCTTAGATAAACCCTTGGGGAAGTTGAAGGCATCCAGAGTGTCTCTAATAAAAGACCATTCCAGGCTATCAAAGGCCTTCTCTAGGTCTACTTTTAGAATCATGTTGCTACTCTTGCCCTTCATTTTCCTGAAGTGGTTGATCTATTTCTGGACAATGATGGCATTTTCACAGGCTCTTCTGTTAGTCAGGAAGCTTGCTTGGCTTGGTCCAATGATGTGCGGTAGGATAGGTTTTATCCTGTTCACAATGATTTTTGTGACTGATTTGTAGATGGTGTTGTAGAGGCCAACGGGTCTGAAGTTTTTCAGCATTGAAGCTTGTGGGCATTTAGGTATTAGGCACAAAAGGGTTTGGTTCATAGTGCTATCCATAGAGCTTGTGGAGAAGCATTTTTGGCAAAATTCTGTGACAGAGTCCCCTACAATATCCCAGTACTTTTGATCGAAGAAAGGGTCGAGGCCATCTGGGCCTAGGGATTTGAAAGATTTATTGGAGAAGATAGCCCTTTTTATCTCACTCACTTGAATGGTTCTGTCCATAAAAGCCCTTTGGCTTTGGGACATGATGGGTTCCATGGTGTGGTGATTAGTGGTTGCCCAAGGGTCTTCAGTGTGAGAAGTTGTGTATAGCTCAGTAAAGAAACTTACAATCGCTGACTGAATATCCTTTTGGTCATGAAGCCAATTACTATTCTCTTTTTTGAGGGATAAGATTCTATTTCTCCTTCTTCTATTAAGTGTTGAAGTGTGACAAAATTTAGTGCTAGCATCACCCTCATTTAGCCAGTTGATTCTAGACTTTAGTTTCCAAAAGTCATCCTCACTCCTAAGGATGCGGTTTAGCTTAGCATTTAGATCTGTTTCAAGATTTAGCAGGTAGCTACTGAATTGGTAGCTAGGAGACTTTTGAATACCAGAGATTCTGTCCATTAGTCTCTTTTTTTGATGGAAAATGTTTCCAAAGACTTCCCGGTTCCATTTGGTTACTAGAGTCTTGAAACTTTTAGTGGATTAGAGGAGAGTGGATTGGTCAGAGAAATCCCTATTGATGATGCTGGGGAAAGAAGGGTGGCTAGCCCATATTGTTTCAAATCTGAAGGGCCTTGATGGTTTGTTGTTTGGAGGCCCTACCAATTGAATTTGCAAAGGGCAGTGGTCTGAGTGGATCCTAAGGAGGTGTAGTACAGTAGCCTCAGGGTACTGTTCTATCCAAACTTCATTGGCAAAGTACCTATCTATTCTTTCCATAATTAGGGAGGTTTTGTTGTTATACCTTTTATTAGTCCAAGTGTATTTGCTCCCTTTATACCCTTGGTCTATTAGGTTACACTTGTTTATACAATTCCAGAATAGGTTGCTGCAGCTCAGGTTTATAGGGTTACCCCCAAACTTGTCCCTGGCCTTTAAGACTTCATTGAAGTCTCCTCCTATGAACCAGTTTGTTTTTATGTTGTTAGAAATTGTGATTAACTGCTCCCATATGAGCTTTCTCTCTGTTAAGAGGTTACTAGCATAGCTGAAAAGAGCCATTGAGGGTGGCGTAGTCTTACCTTCACCATTGTGTGGATACCTTGGGAGTAGTTGCCACTTCTTCCACAGCCACGATCTCTACTTTCCACATAAACACAATACCCCTAGATGAGCCTACCACTACTAACAAATCAGGTTTTAGCGACGGACAAATTCTGTAGCTAAACAGAAAAATCCGTCACTAATTTCATTTAGAGACAGATTATCAAAAGATTCTGCTAGCTACGAGCATTTTAGCGACAGATTAGCGAAGACGTTCGTAGCTAATTCCTGGCAGTTGGGGAGATGGTGACTTCCTCTTTAAACTCAGGATTGGGGTTAGGTTTAGCAGTGGTTTCAATGGGCCGTGTGTTTGGGTTGAGACTAAGCTCATTCCACACTTGTTCATTGATTTGGGGCACAGAACCACTACTATCTCGCTTGCTTCCGTGCTGAATTCTATCGACCTTACTGAGTGGAGGAGTAGTGAGTCCGTCCTTGGTGTTGGGTAAGACTGTTCCAGCTCTTTTGAGGCATTCGTCTTCTTGAGTATTGTCACACCTCCTTTTTCCGCCTCCGCGAGGGGCGTAGGGAGTTTTTTCCAATTAAAGGACAGTCGAAACGAGATTTATTTGTTTATTTCAGAGTCGCCACTTGGGAGATTTAGGGTGTCCCAAGTCACCTATTTTAATCCCGAATCGAGGAAAAGAATGACTCTGTATTACAGTCTGCGCATCAGAAATCCGGATAAGGAATTCTGTTAACCCGGGAGAAGGTGTTAGGCATTCCCGAGTTCCGTGGTTCTAGCACGGTCGCTCAACTGTTATATTTGGCTTGATTATCTGATTTTATACAAATATGGACTCATGTGCAAGTTTTATCTTTTTACCGCTTTCATTATTATATTTTTTAAAGAATGTGAACATCGTTTAAAAACATGTCTTTGGATTGGGTCACATAAAATGCATCCACGATCCGGAACGTATTTTTATTCAATGTTTTGGGATTTGGATTTGGGTCGCATAAATGCATACCCGTGTTTAAGAATGTATTATTATTATATCGCGCCTAAAGCAATTAGCGATTTATTACTTTGGGGTAGAGCCGTGAAATTTGCTAAAACGACTCCTCCTTAATTCTAAGCAATTAAATGTACATTTATTGAGGGCCCCGCAATCTATACATTTTATTAAGCGAGGCTCATCTCATTTATTTTCCTAAATGGATAAATCTTAAAGCGACTACATTTTGCTATTTAAAATTAGTCTCTAAAATGAATAAAGAAAATCCTAATTAATTACGTTTTTTTTATTATTATTATTTAAGAAAACATGACACGCTAATTGCTTGATTCATACAAATATTGATGAAAAAGGGATTTTATTCTTAATTTCGAAAATTATAAATTAAATAAAAATTCAACAACTAATATTCAAAATAAACAAATATAGCTAGATTAAAACTTAGCATTGTTATTTTTTTAAAAAAATATTATTGAGATTAATTATTCACAATCATTTGAAACTAGATTTAACCATATTTACTAAAGCTTATTAGAAAGTTTATTAGACTTAAACGTTCTTCTAATCTTGCTTAAGCTTAAGTCATGCCTTAATGCCTAATTTACGATATTTAATTTAAATTCGTGTCTTAGCTAAATTTAGCTACTTGTTCATGATCAACCTATAATCTTGAAACCTTCATAACTAGTGAATTAACCTGTTTTGTCGAACTGATTTATTACAGACTAACTTATGATATTATTTTCTTATTCCAGTTATTATTTAGTAATTCATGAAATAGCTTAAATAAAATCAACAAAAGGAACAAAGAAAAACGAAATTAAAACTTCAAATTTTCATTCTTCATATGTATTCATGCTTCATATTTCGGATTACAATAACCAGCATTTCAGTTGTGTACCTGATATTGGAAGCAAAAGAAAATGAATATGAGAATCAGCAGCAACAGTAAAATCAGTACAACACAGCAACAATAGCCCAGCAACAGTAACAACCCAGGAAAAGAGTTTGCAAACCAGTAGAGCAGTAGTCCCAAAAACAAAAGCTTCAAGCTTTGAATGAAACAACAACAATTAATATTGATTTCAAACAAAGAAAGCAGAAGATTTTTTTTTTTAGCTTTTATTTTATTTTGAAAGCTTAAATATTTTCGGAATTTTTCTTTCTCTTAAATGTTCAGCCCTTTTTTCTCTCTATTTCTGTATTCTCTGTCCGTTTTTTCTCTCTATCTGTATGTGTATTTTTTCTTCTCTCGTATCTCCCTCTGTCCTCTTTGATTTCAAGACTTCTTATATAACTCATCCCATAAATCTTTCAATTAATTAAAATCAATACTTTTTCTCTACCCAACCCATTATCTTCCCACTCATCCCCATTACATTAAATAAACATATCACACCACCCCATTATATTTTGTCCCCCATGCCTAACATAAAATAATGCAAGATTCCCCCCACTAAATTTTGTCTTGTCCCCCCTTTATATTAAATAACCATATCACAACCCACCCCATTTCATTTTGTCCCCCATGCTTCATATAAACAATTACAAAATGTACAATTCCTAAACCACCCCTCCGACCTTACTGAAATTACCAAACTACCCCTGAACGTACTACAAATTACCAAACTACCCATCAGCTATAACACATCATTTAATCAAACTTAACCAAAATATAGACAATATGATTAATTTCTAACAATGTTCAAACAACAAATTTCATGAACATGATTTCTTCAACATTTCAACAACAAAGCACATGAACATGATTTCAACAACATTTCAACAACAAATCACATGAACACAAATTGAACAACAAAGAACAACTAAAATTTGATTGAACAATATTTTAGCAACAAACAATCCTATTTTCGGATTCAACAACTACAACAAACAAGTATATTTAGATTTCTAACTTCAATCATATTGAACTTAAAATCAATTCTAACAACATTACAACCAACAATTCCTATATTAAACTTTATGAGACAAATTCAAGAAATAATCACAAATGGTAAACAAGAAATCAAACTATACAAAATTCGGATTCAAGATCATCCAAACAAAGTATGAACATGAATGAATCTATTTTAACACAACAAACATGACGGATTAAACGATTAAATCAATATATTTCCTTTAACACAACTAAATTCTTTTTAGACAAATAACAAGATCGACGAATAAACAATTATGAACTTAAGCTTGAACTTAACAATATTAACAATTTCTAACAATACATAAACACATGAAACAAATTGAAGAAACAATTAATTAAACTTCAATTTGTATCTAACAAACATTAAACTAACAAATATTCACTTAAACAACAATACAAACATGAAATAAACATGAAAAATAACTAATTAATCTTTCATTTGAAATCTGAAAAATTAATTTAACAAACAACACATGAGCATGAACTAAAAATTAATTCAAACGATAAACAAAACAAACATTTGCCGATTTTAGATTCGAAAATATCAAAGCAAAATACGGACAAAATAAAACTCAAAAACTACTAACCAGATCGAAATGAAATATGTACGGACTGTTTCGACGAACCTCGAATGGGAATGAATCTGTCCGGATTCGACGACGAACTCAACGACGAACTCACCTTCCTTGCAAACTTTGACGAACTCAAAACGACGCTCGACGACCTCGACTAAAACTCAACCGAGCAGCTCGTCTGAAGATACAACAGCTGGAACGAAGGAGAAGTGATGAACGGAAGCAGTTGGAAGTGAAGAAGAAGGTGGAACGGGAAGCAGCAGCAGCAGCTTGGACGCCATGGACGTGAAGCAGAAGCAGCAGCTCGGAGACAGCTTCCATGGCGACGCTCAAGCTGAAGAAGACGAAGAAGAACAGCAGCAGCTGAGGCTTGTTTTGGCCTCAAGCTGCTCGACGGAAGCAGCTGGTCGACGCTCATCCATGGCGGAATGAGCTGGACGACGAGGGCAGCGACGGGGGGGGGGGGGGTGGGGGTCCGGCGGTTCAGGCGTCCATGGTCGTTTGTTTAGGGTGGTGTTGACGACGGACAACGATGACGAGGGAGGGGACTGTTTGGTCGAAGGTCTGGACGACGCCATGGGAGGCAGCCATGGTTATCTTGAGGAAGAAGAAGAAGATATGAGGGGTGGCGGATTGGTTTAGTGTTTTTAGGGTTTTCTTCTTTTAATTTTTGTTTTGTTTTGTAAAATGTAAGACAAAGGGGTTTGGGTCTTTTGGGTTATGGACTGGGTCGATCCAGTTCGAAATGGACTGGGTCGTAGGGAAGATTGGGCCATTTTTTGGGCCTGTGGCTTGAAATTGAAGAAGAGGCCCAATTCCGACTTTCCTTATATTTTCGCTCTCTTTTCTTCTTTTATTTCTCTAAAACTAAATTATAAAAATACTTAAACTATTATTAAGAATTAAATTAAGTTATAAAAGCGCAAATTAACTCCCAATAACAATTAACGCACAATTAAGTAATAATTAAGCATAAAATTGTATATTTGGACATTAAATGCTAAAAATGCAAACGAATGCCTATTTTTGTAATTTTTAATTTTTGTAAAACAAATTTAATTACTAACAATTGTAGAATTAAATCCTACATGCAAAATGCGACATATTTTTGTATTTTTTATTAATTTAGCAAATAAACACGCACAGACAAATACAAATAATTATTCAAAATATCACAAAATTGCACACCAAAGAAAAATCATTTTATTTTTGAATTTTTTGGGAGTAATTCTCATATAGGGCAAAAATCACGTGCTTACAGCTGCCCCTCTTTGCCCGAAGACACGAAGGGTTTTCGTGCAAAGATAAAGCGAGCGATTTTTGCCCATCCGAGTACTCCGTGTGAAGCATTTTTTGAAAAAGATTTGACCGAACCTTTGCTTCAAAGGTTTCCTACATATCCTGGGCTAAACAGGAATCAGGTCAATGTAGTTCGGGAAATTTTGGTAGCTGGGACTACCGTGGGACTGCATTGTTACTGTTGTTGCATGCTATTACCACTGCTTACCGATCTCCTTGTTACACCATGCTTAAAAGAAAACAAGAAGCTAGGCTAGAGTACAATTTGTTTTTGTTTCCTTGTCTGCTTGCATTTCTTCTGGTGCTTTTCTTCTTTTGACACATGTACTTGAGTTTGTACTGTGACCTCTTGTTGCAACCTTCTGTTTCCCGGTGCCGGAGAATTTTATTGTTTCCTGCTGGGGATTCCTATTGTAACCCTCTGTTTTATTGTCCTCTGACTTGATCTTGAAATGTATGCCTCTGTTATCTGGGCGGGCTCCCAACTTCAATACTTGAAAATTAAGGACTTGAAATGTATGCCTCTATTATCTGGGCAGGCTCCCAACTTCAACGCTTGAAATGTAAAGACTGAAATGTATGCCTCTGTTATCTGGGCGGGCTCCCAACTTTAACGTTCGAAATATAAATACTGAAATGTATGCCTCTGTTATCTGGGCGGGCTCCCAACTTCAATGCTTGAAATGTAAAGACTGAAATGTATGCCTCTGTTATCTGGGCGGGCTCCCAACTTCAACAACAACTTTTAAAAATAAACGCCATTCCTCTCTTCAGGCGGGCTCCTGATTTCAACAACAACTTTGAAAATAATCGTCATTCCTCTCTTCAGGCGGGCTCCTGACTTCATCAACAACTTTTAAAATAAAACGTCTTTCCTCTCTTCAGGCGGGCTCCTGACTTCAATAAAAAACTTGGAAAATAAACGTCATTCTATTCTTCAGGGGGGCTCCTGACTTCAACCAATAAATCGCCATTCTGTTCTTCAAGGGGGCTCCTGACTTCAACCGATAAATCGCCATTCTGTTCTTCAGGGGGGCTCCTGACTTCAACAATAACTTCTAAAGTAAAATGTCTTTCCTCTCTTCAGGCGGGCTCCTGACTTCAAATACACAACTTTAAAAATAAACGCCATTCCTCTCTTCAGGCGGGCTCCTGACTTCAACCAATAAATCGTCATTCTATTCTTCAGGGGGGCTCCTGACTTCAACCAATAAATTGTCATTCTATTCTTCAGGGGGGCTCCTGACTTTAACCAATAAATCGCCATTCTATTCTTCAGGGGGCTCCTGACTTCAACCGATAAATCGCCATTCTATTCTTCAGGGGGCTCCTGACTTCAACCAATAAATCGCCATTCTATTCTTTAGGGGGGGCTCCTGACTTCAACCAATACATCGCCATTCCTTTCTTTAGGTTGGCAAGATTTCAACAACTTTTAAAAACGCCTTTCCTCTCTTCAGGCGGGCTCCTGACTTCAACAACAACTTTTAAAAATGCCATTGTTGGCGAGATTTAAACAACTTTAAAAATAAAATCCTATTCGAGGGCGGATGAACCCAAAATATCCTATTCGAGGGCAGATGAACCCAAAATATCCTATTCGAGGGCGGATGAACCCAAAATATCCTATTCGAGGGCGGATGAACCCAAAATATCCTATTCGAGGGCGGATGAACCCAAAATATCCTATTCGAAGGCGGATGAACCCAAAATATCCTATTCGAGGGCGGATGAACCCAAAATATCCTATTCGAGGGCGGATGAACCCAAAATATCCTATTCGAGGGCGGATGAACCCAAAATATCCTATTCGAGGGCGGATGATCCCATTATATCCTATTCGAGGGCGGATGAACCCATTATATCCTATTCGAGGGTGGATGAACCCAAAATATCCTATTCGAGGGCGGATGAACCCAACAATATCCTATTCGAGGGCGGATGAACCCAAAATATCATATTCGAGGGCGGATGAACCCAAAATATCCTATTCGAGGGTGGATGAACCCAAAAATATCCTAATCGAGGGCGGATGAACCCAAAATATCCTATTCGAGGGCGGATGATCCCATTATATCCTATTCGAGGGCGGATGAACCCAAAATATCCTATTCGAGGGCGGATGAACCCACAATATCCTATTCGAGGGCGGATGAACCCAAAATATCCTATTCGAGGGCGGATGAACCCAAAATATCCTATTCGAGGGCGGATGAACCCAAAATATCCTATTCGAGGGCGGATGAACCCAAAAATATCCTATTCGAGGGCGGATGAACCCAAAATATCCTATTCGAGGGCGGATGAACCCAAAATATCCTATTCGAGGGCGGATGAACCCAAAAATATCCTATTCGAGGGCGGATGAACCCAAAATATCCTATTCGAGGGCGGATGAACCCAAAATATCCTATTCGAGGGCGGATGAACCCAAAAATATCCTATTCGAGGGCGGATGAACCCAAAATATCCTATTCGAGGGCGGATGAACCCAAAATATCCTATTCGAGGGCGGATGAACCCAAAAATATCCTATTCGAGGGCGGATGAACCCAAAATATCCTATTCGAGGGCGGATGAACCCAAAATATCCTATTCGAGGGCGGATGAACCCAAAAATATCCTATTCGAGGGCGGATGAACCCAAAATATCCTATTCGAGGGCGGATGAACCCAAAATATCCTATTCGAGGGCGGATGAACCCAAAAATATCCTATTCGAGGGCGGATGAACCCAAAATATCCTATTCGAGGGCGGATGAACCCAAAATATCCTATTCGAGGGCGGATGAACCCAAAAATATCCTATTCGAGGGCGGATGAACCCAAAATATCCTATTCGAGGGCGGATGAACCCAAAATATCCTATTCGAGGGCGGATGATCCCATTATATCCTATTCGAGGGCGGATGAACCCAAAATATCCTATTCGAGGGCGGATGATCCCATTATATCCTATTCGAGGGCGGATGAACCCATTATATCCTATTCGAGGGTGGATGAACCCAAAATATCCTATTCGAGGGCGGATGAACCCAACAATATCCTATTCGAGGGCGGATGAACCCAAAATATCATATTCGAGGGCGGATGAACCCAAAATATCCTATTCGAGGGTGGATGAACCCAAAAATATCCTATTCGAGGGCGGATGAACCCAAAATATCCTATTCGAGGGCGGATGAACCCAAAATATCCTATTCGAGGGCGGATGAACCCAAAATATCCTATTCGAGGGCGGATGAACCCAAAATATCCTATTCGAGGGCGGATGAACCCAAAATATCCTATTCGAAGGCGGATGAACCCAAAATATCCTATTCGAGGGCGGATGAACCCAAAAATATCCTATTCGAGGGCGGATGAACCCAAAATATCCGATTCGAGGGCGGATGATCCCATTATATCCTATTCGAGGGCGGATGAACCCATTATATCCTATTCGAGGGCGGATGAACCCAAAATATCCTATTCGAGGGCGGATGAACCCAACAATATCCTATTCGAGGGCGGATGAACCCAAAATATCCTATTCGAGGGCGGATGAACCCAAAATATCCTATTCGAGGGCGGATGAACCCAAAAATATCCTATTCGAGGGCGGATGAACCCAAAATATCCTATTCGAGGGCGGATGAACCCAAAATATCCTATTCGAGGGCGGATGAACCCAAAAATATCCTATTCGAGGGCGGATGAACCCAAAATATCCTATTCGAGGGCGGATGAACCCAAAATATCCTATTCGAGGGCGGATGAACCCAAAAATATCCTATTCGAGGGCGGATGAACCCAAAATATCCTATTCGAGGGCGGATGAACCCAAAATATCCTATTCGAGGGCGGATGAACCCAAAAATATCCTATTCGAGGGCGGATGAACCCAAAATATCCTATTCGAGGGCGGATGAACCCAAAATATCCTATTCGAGGGCGGATGAACCCAAAAATATCCTATTCGAGGGCGGATGAACCCAAAATATCCTATTCGAGGGCGGATGAACCCAAAATATCCTATTCGAGGGCGGATGAACCCAAAAATATCCTATTCGAGGGCGGATGAACCCAAAATATCCTATTCGAGGGCGGATGAACCCAAAATATCCTATTCGAGGGCGGATGAACCCAAAAATATCCTATTCGAGGGCGGATGAACCCAAAATATCCTATTCGAGGGCGGATGAACCCAAAATATCCTATTCGAGGGCGGATGAACCCAAAAATATCCTATTCGAGGGCGGATGAACCCAAAATATCCTATTCGAGGGCGGATGAACCCAAAATATCCTATTCGAGGGCGGATGAACCCAAAAATATCCTATTCGAGGGCGGATGAACCCAAAATATCCTATTCGAGGGCGGATGAACCCAAAATATCCTATTCGAGGGCGGATGAACCCAAAAATATCCTATTCGAGGGCGGATGAACCCAAAATATCCTATTCGAGGGCGGATGAACCCCTCCATTGGAAACTTATTATGTTGGGGGCAACCCTGCTACAAAGACCACTTCCTTGGTGCTATCTTTATTCTTCCCCAAATGGGTTCCTGATTTCCAGAAAATTTTCTAACTGAAAAGAAAATTTTCTGCCCCAGTTTGACAATCTTTCTTGTGGCATGCATTTCCGTTATGAATGCCATTTCTTTTACCTGTTTCAAATCAAACAAAATTCGTTAGTTTAAAATGCGGTGGTTGGTTATGATACGCCTACTGGGATGGCTTTTCCCTTTCTCCTTCCTTACTCTGCGTCCCACAACTTGTTGGGGATGATATTATTTGCTGGGGATAATCCTTTTCTACTGGGGATATCCCTCTTCTTTCGTGGCATGGCTCGGAAACTTGCATTTTCCCGACCTTTTAGTCTCGCATGAATTTCCCAAATCATGCTTATTGCTCTCCTTGTTTGTCCACGGGCTCTGGTCTTGAGGTTTAATAACCTTTGATTTCGGCAAGGATATCCCTCTTGACACTCGTCAAACCTTTTGTCAATTCCCTCTTGCTGGGGATATCTTTCTTGATACTGGCCTCGCCCTTGTTCCTTGCTGACTATATCATTTGTATGTACTAGTCAGATCTTATCTTGGAAAGCTGATGGCCTATTTTGAAGTCATTTCCTACTGGTTCTGACCAAACAGATTCTACTGGGGAATTTTCTATGAAAGGAGAAAGATAAAAAGGAACAGAATAAAAGACAAAGGAAAAAATGACTCTTCAACAAAAGAAACTATAAATAAAAACCTATCAAACGCAGACACCGACTCTAATGGTCATGACATGCATATGTGGCCTATCCTCCGTCGTCAATCGTCTTTCAAGATCTTCCTTTGACGATTCCCCATCTGATTCCCAATCTTATTCGACTTGTAGTGCCCAAAAGGTTTTCACCATCAAGTCTCTCTCATTTGGTTTTTCTCTCAGCTTTCATCGCCTTATGGTGTCCGTGAAGATTTTCACCGATAAGACTCTCTCATTTGTATCACTTTCCAGCTGGGGATTTTGGAGTGTTGCCGGTATGACTCTCTCTGCTGGAGATTAGAGTCCTTTCTGCTGTAGAACAGAATGTTATGTTCGCCGGTAAGACTCTCATTTGTCTGACTTGGCATCTTTTGCAGACTGGTCAGAAGGTCTTTCTTTGGACCGTAATGTGGGTTTTTGGACAGGCTAGAAAGAAAGGGTATTAAAGGCTCAAAAACAAAATAAACTTGGGGTTTAAAATTACAACATTCGGAACCAATTTTTGCTTCCCACAAGCGCAACCCTTGCCCCAGTTTCTTGCTTGGAGATTATTTATTTATAATTAATTAATTAATTAATTTTTTTATTACACCATGCACACCATGCACACTATGCACACTGTGCACCCTATGACCGAGCCGTGAAGCGCCTACGTATCCTCTTTGAGGAATCAGGTCAAACGTAGTTCCCAATTCCTTTTTTTCTTCTGACTTTCTTTTGTTTTTTTGTTATCATTTTTCGTTTTTTTTTGTTTTTTTTTTTGTTTTTTTTGTTATCATTTTTCTTTTCTTTTACCTTCCAGGCTCGTATTTCCTAGTCGTTGCTATTGATTCCGAACGAGGGGTATGAAAGAAAATAAAATAAGGCTCAAAAGGGGTAACGAAGGATAAAGTGTTTAGGTAGCAGAACAAAATGCCTTCGTCATTCCAGTCTTCAAAACATGCCAAGTGCAAACAACACAATTGAACATAGATTTATAGTCTCTTCCGATGGTGCTGGACTTGACAATTATGTTAAACACTTGCTTTTTCATTTGTCATTTCTAAAGCACTGCTGGGCGACACTCTCACTCTCATGCACGACCCTCATGCCAATTTGGCGAATCTTGCATTTAACGGTTTTCTTTATGTTTTACTTGCCCCAGTTCCACATGACTCGGGCTTCAAATAATCTCAAACCGTTCTTATTTCCTTTAAATGCTTTGATCACCTTCCCAGGGTTTTATGATTAACTTTATAGACTAGGCCCAAACTGTGTGCGCATGTCATGTCCCTAGAATCGGCATTGAACGAAAATGACAAAAGGACTAAATAAAAAGATGACTGGAAATAATAAAAGACCGGCTTTTGTATTAGACTATTGGCGAAATGGTTTGAATAATAAAACAAACAAAATAACCAGAATAAAATCCTAACACAACCTCGACAAAACTTAAACAAACTGATATGACAAACTGGAAAGATTAGAAGGTTTGACACAAGACAATATCTGGATTACAACCTTAAGAATAATCCGGACAACAGAAATGACAACAAAATAAACCACCAAAAGCTTCTCTCTTGGTAACCAAGGAAGAGAGCGTCCTCCCATTTTATCAAAATCGGCATCTCAGCCACTGAGCTTCGCATCAGTATTGCCCAGACCATTGCCAACTTCAATATCATCAACTTTAGTCAACAAGTCCCAATAGGATTCGAGTGCTTCTGTTATCAGGCCTGATCCCCGCAAATTGTGCTTCTGGGTCTTGTATTTCCGGCTTACCACAAACCAACCACCTTAATTTTCTTTGTGATTCAAAGCGAAACAGGTTAGAATGGACTCCGTCGGTTCCCCTTATCAATAACATCTTTTCCTCTTTTTTTCATTTTCTTTTTTTTTCGATTATTTTTTTCATTTTTTTTTCGATTTTTTTTTTCATTTTTTCTTTTCTTTTTTTTTTTCGATTTATTTTCATTTTTTTTTCATTTTTTGTTGTGGTCGAATCTTATGGAGATTGCCTACGTATCATGACCCCGCATGAATCAGACCTTGCGTAGTTCGGACCAATAAAAGGTAACAACAATGAAATATTTTTTTTTGAATTATCAATTTTCATAATAAAACTGGGTTTCAAAGGTTTAAAAATGACCTTCAAACTTGAAAATCAAACGACCCACATATTCTAATCAAAAGTTTTACAAACTCCAAAAACAAACGGCCAGCTTCCTTTCTCCGTTTGACAAATGCAACCAAACAATTATTTTTGCAAATGTGGCCCCTTCCAAATTAGGCCGGAGGAGATTATTTTATGACACTTTACAAACTTGTCCGTTCTTTTACGAAAATAGCCTTTCGACAACTGAAAGATACTCTAAGGCTATTTCGGCAAGAACGGTTTAAGACGCGGCCGAAGCTGGCTTGACTTATTTTGACCAAATATCCAAACGGTATTCACCTGACCGTTGACTCTTTGTTTTTTTTTTTCAAATTATAATAAAAACCGGGTGTTGCAAACACGGCCCTTCAGCGCCTCGGGGACGAAGATTTTTACGGCTGTGTGGGTCAACTGGACCAAAATCCTAAACATGACCCAAAAGGTGGCTGTTTATGCAAAGTCAGCCTTCTGGCGTCCCTTTCGGGAACATTCGGCTATGTCTTGATAAAACAGCGTCACCCGACTTTTCTATGACAAAACTAAAATTTGACATATTTTTTTTTTGGTTATTTTGTTTTAGTAAAAAGTGGAGGCTGGACACTGCCCGACTTATTTATGAAAAAATTAAAATTTTGACATGTTTTTTATTTATTTATTGGTTTTTGGCTATTTTAACAAAAAAGGGGGGTTGGACCCGATGAGGGTTGCCTACGTATCTCACATCCGGTGAGAATCAAACCAGCGTAGTTCGGGCTGATCAAGAATAAGTAAATAAACTAATTTTAAATTATGAATTTGTAAAAGAACTGCTTTAAAAGAAGAAAGGAAATATATATATTTTTTGGATTTTTGATTGATTTTCTTTTTGAAAGAAAGACTTCTAAGAATTCCTTTTCTTTTGATTTGAACTTGGAGAATTTCAAAAGTAAAAGGAAGATATTTTTTTTTCTTATTCTAAGAAGAAAGAAAATATATTTTTTTGGAATTTTACCTTTAATAAAAGAAATGCTTTCTAAAAAAAATATTTTTTAAATTTTGAATTTTCTTTCAATTTTTAAAGAAGAAGGAAAATATTTTCGAATTTGTTTTATTTTATTATATATATATTTTATTTTTTTTATAATTAAAAAGACTCTCTAAAGAAGTCTATAATGGAAAATATTTTTGGATTTTTTGTTTTGAAAATTGGGAGTCTAAAAAAACCTTTTCTAGACTTTTTGGCAGGACAAATATTTTTGCAACAAATAAAGATATATATACATTTTTGGAAATAAAGAAAAACTTTTTGGATTTATATATATATATATATATATATATATATATATATATATATATATATATATATATTTGCAACAAATAATAAAACCACTTTCAACGCGACTCTTTTTATTTTATTATTTTTATTTTTATTTTGGCATCTAAACAAATAAATAAATAAAAACCCATTTTAAAAACAAGACTCTTTTTCATTTTCATTTTTATGGCAAGACAAACTATTTTTTTTTTCTAATTTGTTTTTTTTTGAAAAACAAGACACTTTTTTTTCTTTCTATTTTTCTTTGCTTTTATTAAAACAAACTAATAAACATTTTTTTTTTCATTCTCAAAATTTCGGTAGAGTTTTGACAATATTTTGGCATTGGTTTTTTTTTTCAAAAATAAACAATCAATTCCCTAACAGCTATTTCTTTTTTTTTTTTTCAATTTCAAAATATTATTCCTGATATTCAAAAGTCAGTCAACACACAAATCCGAATCAAATAAATGCGCAAATAGTAGCAAGTAAGATGCATCAGGATGGTCGTTTTCATTTTTTGGTACACCTGTCCTAGACAGACCCAACCCCTATGTTGAGCCTCCAAAGTCAAATGCACGTGATGCAAACAAACGTTCCTACTAGGGATCCGGCATGTAGCTGAGTTATTCTAAGTGAAAAACCTGAGGCATATTGTTCTAGCCCTGGCTTACCCAAGTGGACAGCTTGAGCCGAAATGGGGGCAACGTACCGGGAGCACGAAAGTCTGCCCGGCCTAGTTACTTGTCCCAACTTCGTCTTATTTGGTATGACTTCTAACAGAAAGGTGGGCCACGCGCACGTGTACACCATAAATTTAGAAGACTCAGAAAGAAGAAGGGTTTCGTAGCAGTTTTATATACACAATTCAGATAATATTAAAGCGGTAAAAGCATCATTTAGCACATTAAGCATATATCATGTAAAAATCAGATAATAAATAATGCCAACTATAACAGTTATTTTAAGCTCGAATTCTTAAACCCTGAACCAGTGGTTCAGGACTATTAATCCCCAGCAGAGTCGCCAGAGCTGTCACACCTCCTTTTTCCGCCCCCGCGAGGGGCGTAGGGAGTTTTTTCCAATTAAAGGACAATCGAAACGGGATTTGTTTATTTATTTCAGAGTCGCCACTTGGGAGATTTAGGGTGTCCCAAGTCACCAATTTAATCCCGAATCGAGGAAAAGAATGACTCTGTATTACAGTCCGCGAACCAGAAATCCGGATAAGGAATTCTGTTAACCCGGGAGAAGGTGTTAGGCATTCCCGAGTTCCGTGGTTCTAGCACGGTCGCTCAACTGTTATATTTGGCTTGATTATCTGATTTTATACAAATATGGACTCATGTGCAAGTTTTATCTTTTTACCGCTTTCATTATTATATTTTTTAAAGAATGTGAACATCGTTTAAAAACATGTCTTTGGATTGGGTCACATAAAATGCATCCACGATCCGGAACGTATTTTTATTCAATGTTTTGGGATTTGGATTTGGGTCGCATAAATGCATACCCGTGTTTAAGAATGTATTATTATTATATCGCGCCTAAAGCAATTAGCGATTTATTACTTTGGGGTAGGGCCGTGAAATTTGCTAAAACGACTCCTCCTTAATTCTAAGCAATTAAATGTACATTTATTGAGGGCCCCGCAATCTATACATTTTATTAAGCGAGGCTCATCTCATTTATTTTCCTAAATGGATAAATCTTAAAGCGACTACATTTTGCTATTTAAAATTAGTCTCTAAAATGAATAAAGAAAATCCTAATTAATTACGTTTTTTTAATATTATTATTATTAAGAAAACATGACACGCTAATTGCTTGATTAATACAAATATTGATGAAAAAAAGAATTTTATTCTTAATTTCGAAAATTATAAATAAAATAAAAGTTCAACAACTAATATTCAAAATAAACAAATATAGCTAGATTAAAACTCAGCATTGTTATTTTAAAAAAATATTATTGAGATTAATTATTCACAATCATTTGAAACTAGATTTAACCATATTTACTAAAGCTTATTAGAAAGTTTATTAGACTTAAACGTTCTTCTAATCTTACTTAAGCTTAAGTCATGCCTTAATGCCTAATTTACGATATTTAATTTAAATTCGTGTGTTAGCTAAATTTAGCTACTTGTTCATGATCAACCTATAATCTTGAAACCTTCATAACTAGTGAATTAACCTGTTTTGCCGAACTGATTTATTACAGACTAACTTATGATATTATTTTCTTATTCCAGTTATTATTTAGTAATTCATGAAATAGCTTAAATAAAATCAACAAAAGGAACAAAGAAAAACGAAATTAAAACTTCAAATTTTCATTCTTCATATGTATTCATGCTTCATATTTCGGATTACAATAACCAGCTTTTCAGTTGTGTACCTGATATTGGAAGCAAAAGAAAATGAATATGAGAATCAGCAGCAGCAGTAAAATCAGTACAACACAGCAACAATAGCCCAACAACAGTAACAACCCAGGAAAAGAGTTTGCAAACCAGTAGAGCAGTAGTCCCAAAAACAAAAGCTTCAAGCTTTGAATGAAACAACAACAATTAATACTGATTTCAAACAAAGAAAGCAGAAGATTTTTTTTAATCTTTTATTTTATTTTGAAAGCTTAAATATTTTCGGAATTTTTCTTTCTCTTAAATGTTCAGCCCTTTTTTCTCTCTATTTCTGTATTCTCTGTCCGTTTTTTCTCTCTATCTGTATGTGTATTTTTTCTTCTCTCGTATCTCCCTCTGTCCTCTTTGATTTCAAGACTTCTTATATAACCCATCCCATAAATCTTTCAATTAATTAAAATCAATACTTTTTCTCTACCCAACCCATTATCTTCCCACTCATCCCCATTACATTAAATAAACATATCACACCACCCCATTATATTTTGTCCCCCATGCCTAACATAAAATAATGCAAGATTCCCCCCACTAAATTTTGTCTTGTCCCCCCTTTATATTAAATAACCATATCACAACCCACCCCATTTTATTTTGTCCCCCATGCTTCATATAAACAATTACAAAATGTACAATTCCTAAACTACCCCTCCGACCTTACTGAAATTACCAAACTACCCCTGAACGTACTACAAATTACCAAACTACCCATCAGCTATAACACATCATTTAATCAAACTTAACCAAAATATAGACAATATGATTAATTTCTAACAATGTTCAAACAACAAATTTCATGAACATGATTTCTTCAACATTTCAACAACAAAGCACATGAACATGATTTCAACAACATTTCAACAACAAATCACATGAACACAAATTGAACAACAAAGAACAACTAAAATTTGATTGAACAATATTTTAGCAACAAACAATCCTATTTTCGGATTCAACAACTACAACAAACAAGTATATTTAGATTTCTAACTTCAATCATATTGAACTTAAAATCAATTCTAACAACATTACAACCAACAATTCCTATATTAAACTTTATGAGACAAATTCAAGAAATAATCACAAATGGTAAACAAGAAATCAAACTATACAAAATTCGGATTCAAGATCATCCAAACAAAGTATGAACATGAATGAATCTATTTTAACACAACAAACATGACGGATTAAACGATTAAATCAATATATTTCCTTTAACACAACTAAATTCTTTTTAGACAAATAACAAGATCGACGAATAAACAATTATGAACTTAAGCTTGAACTTAACAATATTAACAATTTCTAACAATACATAAACACATGAAACAAATTGAAGAAACAATTAATTAAACTTCAATTTGTATCTAACAAACATTAAACTAACAAATATTCACTTAAACAACAATACAAACATGAAATAAACATGAAAAATAACTAATTAATCTTTCATTTGAAATCTGAAAAATTAATTTAACAAACAACACATGAGCATGAACTAAAAATTAATTCAAACGATAAACAAAACAAACATTTGCCGATTTTAGATTCGAAAATATCAAAGCAAAATACGGACAAAATAAAACTCAAAAACTACTAACCGGATCGAAATGAAATATGTACGGACTGTTTCGACGAACCTCGAATGGGAATGAATCTGTCCGGATTCGACGACGAACTCAACGACGAACTCACCTTCCTTGTAAACTTTGACGAACTCAAAACGACGCTCGACGACCTCGACTAAAACTCAACCGAGCAGCTCGTCTGAAGATACAACAGCTGGAACGAAGGAGAAGTGATGAACGGAAGCAGCTGGAAGTGAAGAAGAAGGTGGAACGGGAAGCAGCAGCAGCAGCTTGGACGCCATGGACGTGAAGCAGAAACAGCAGCTCGGAGATAGCTTCCATGGAGACGCTCAAGCTGAAGAAGACGAAGAAGAACAGCAGCAGCTGAGGCTTGTTTTGGCCTCAAGCTGCTCGACGGAAGCAGCTGGTCGACGCTCATCCATGGCGGAATGAGCTGGACGACGAGGGCAGCGACGGGGGGTCCGGCGGTTCAGGCGTCCATGGTCGTTTGTTTAGGGTAGTGTTGACGACGGACAATGACGACGAGGGAGGGGACTGTTTGGTCGAAGGTCTGGACGACGCCATGGGAGGCAGCCATGGTTATCTTGAGGAAGAAGAAGAAGATAGGAGGGGTGGCGGATTGGTTTAGTATTTTTAGGGTTTTCTTCTTTTAATTTTTGTTTTGTTTTGTAAAATGTAAGACAAAGGGGTTTGGGTCTTTTGGGTTATGGACTGGGTCGACCCAGTTCGAAATGGACTGGGTCGTAGGGAAGATTGGGCCATTTTTTGGGCCTGTGGCTTGAAATTGAAGAAGAGGCCCAATTCCGACTTTCCTTATATTTTCGCTCTCTTTTCTTATTTTATTTCTCTAAAACTAAATTATAAAAATACTTAAACTATTATTAAGAATTAAATTAAGTTATAAAAGCGCAAATTAACTCCCAATAACAATTAATGCACAATTAAGTAATAATTAAGCATAAAATTGTATATTTGGACATTAAATGCTAAAAATGCAAACGATGCCTATTTTTGTAATTTTTAATTTTTGTGAAACAAATTTAATTACTAAAAATTGTAGAATTAAATCCTACATGCAAAATGCGACATATTTTTGTATTTTTTTATTAATTTAGCAAATAAACACGCACAGACAAATACAAATAATTATTCAAAATATCACAAAATTGCACACCAAAGAAAAATTATTTTATTTTTGAATTTTTTGGGAGTAATTCTCATATAGGGCAAAAATCACGTGCTTACAAGTATCTCCAGTGATTTGGAGATTCCTTTCTGGATGTCTTGGAGGGGTGGTGAGTTGCTCTTTCGTTTTGGAGCAGAAGATGACGGGTTGGTTGGTCTTTTCATTTAGAGATGGAAGGGATAGGAGATAGGGCACTCGATTGTTGTTGGTGACTGTTGGGATTTCTCCATTAGAGGATGTTGTAGTAGATTTGGTAGGGAAATCATAGGTTTGTGTGTTTGGGTGGGGAGTTGGCCTGTCAGTGGTGCCCATGGTGGAGTCCCCGTTTGGAGATAAGGAACCGACCCCATTGGGTGTTTCACCAAGTGTGGTGATTGAGGCATTGGGGTTTGGGCTAGAGGCCCCTTGAGAACTGGGCTCATGATTTGAGCTGGTGGGGTCATCGGATGTTGGCCCCGCTTTTCGTTTGGCTCCCGTATTGGGCTGCTCTCTTGGGCCTGTATGCTGCCCGTGTTTGGACGTATCTTGTGCACCAGTAGAGAGTCTGTTTGGGCCAATTAGCCTCCTTTGGTTTTTTTGTACACTGTTTATTAATATTTTTGAATTATAATGAAGAGTTTGAGTTTGTAAGAATTTTCCTGAATTGGCATCAAACATGTTTACCTATATCTCTTCCGTCTGTGGAGCATGTTGTGGTTTATGCATTTTGCCGTCACTGCTATGTATTGTTTTTGCTTGTCCCTGTTTACGTCTGCGTGGGAAGGTGACAGTTTTCCATTCACTTTCCTCTGGGAATGGTTCCTTTTGATGAACTTCTTGTGGTTCTTTGAATGTTGTGGATGTGTGTATTTTATAGTTGCATTTAAGAGTAGTGTGCCCTATCCTGCCACAAATGGTGCATAGGGTTCCTTCACTTCATAAATCACAGCCTGTTTATGATCTCCTATGATTACTATTGTTTCCACTGGAGTTTCCAGTGGCACTTGGATACAGATGCGTGCATATCTCTCCCTTAGAGTAGAGGATGTACATTGGTCTATCTTGAGGAGTTTGCCTAGCTTCCTCCCAACTTTTTCTAATATATCCTTGTCACAAAATTCTGTTGGCAGTTGGGGTAGCCGGATCCAAATGGCAGTAGAGGTGAGGGTGGCTTCTTGAGGAACAAATTTTGGTTCCCATTTCCTTACAAATAAGAAGTTTCCAGAGATAAACCAAGGTCCTAGGTGTAGAGCCCTCACCATGCTTTCCTCTAAGCTAAACTTTACTATGTAGAAGTCCCACCCTAGGTCAATCAAGATTAACTGGTCGGATGGCTTCCATAGGTCGTTTAACTTAGATCGAAGCATATGGTGTGACATCTTTCTTTTGAATATTTTGATGATTACCGAGTATCTCCATGGTAAATGAAGGCGTTCTTTGTCTTCTTGTGAGAGGGGAATTGAGCCCTCAATATGCTTCCCTTTGTCCAGTTCTGAAATTGATTGGTTATCCATGTCGTAGTAGTTGGTTTGGTTGTTCACTTGTTTATCTAGGAGCATTTCCTTATAGGAGTGTTGAGGTAACTCTACCTCTATTTGGTTGTGTTTATCCGATAGTTCCGGTGGGATTGGTGGCTTAATCGGTGGAGGTTCCATGTTGTTGGGAGATGCTTTTAGGCTAGAGTTGGAGAGAGAATTAGATCACGATGACAAGTCACAAAATTTAATCAAGGACCTTATTATATTAATCAAGCAATTAATAATAACTATGATAAAAGAATATCAAATACAATATATATTTTATATCAAACGACGTTCACCAAAATATGTTCAAATCATCAAACATGATATTTGATCTAGGGCATATCTACTATATCGCTAACAACCCTTGTTACAAATCAAGTATTTTTACATATAATATGTTTACAAAATTATTTGTTCCAAAGATTTTTCTTGGAAAGAGGTAGCTAGTAATTGTACCATTTCTTGCAACAGTATGGAGGAGATTCTTGATCGATATGAAAGATACTCATATGCAGAGAGACGCTTTCTTGCGAGCAATTCTGAATCATCATCAGTATGACTATCAGCTTTTTCTTTCCTTCAATTAATAGGGGTACGTACCTGCAAATACGAGGTTTTCTAGTATCAATGTACTAAGTATGAATTAGATAAGTCTTGCAGGAGAATTGGAGCTTGGAATACACAAAACTCAAGGCTAAGATTGATCTTCTGCAAAGGAACCACAAGTAAGAGCATAATTGCTTCCATGAAATCTTTTGGGAGAGTTTAACTTATATACACCCAGTGATGGACAGTGTAAAGAAACTTTGTATTTTACATGTTTTATAAGGTCATTTCCTTTGCTTTGTTGGTTTCCCATCATGTTTAATTACAACTCTAGAAGTTATAACATGACTTTTAAATGATTTGGTAATAATGGCTGATACATTAGAATTTTTTCTCATGTCAAGGGGATTTCGTTCCTTATATATAACAAAAATATGTTCGTTTTTACCCAATGTGTATGGTATAAGTTTTTGATGAACCGCCTTCCTTCCACTTAGTTCCGTCATTATTTGATAGTGTAAAAATTATTTACACTATCAGTATTTCTTTTTGAAAATGTAGCGTAGAGTGATTCAATGTTCATTTTTCTTTATACTTTTCCAGGCATTATTTGGGAGAAGATCTGGAGTCGTTGAGCTTGAAGGATCTCCAGAACTTGGAGCAACAGCTTGACAGCGCTCTTAAAGCTATTCGATCCAGAAAGGTAAAGGGTCTTTTTTTCTCCATTCAAATTTTGGGCTTTCTTTTTTTTGATTTTTTATCCGGTGTCCATTACCCGCTTTAATATCTTGATTAGTCTGAATTCGTACCGTGTAAGATTTATTAAAGGGAGAAGCTCCTACTAAGATTTTCCATTCTTATAACTCGAATTCGGAACCTTTAATTAAGGATAAAAGGGTCTTGTTTATCCTACCACAATTCTTGGTGGTTTAAGGCCTATTAAAAAGGAAAGCACTACCGACCAAGATTCAAATTTTGGGCTTTCACTAATATGCAACATTTGACTGCTGTTTTCTTGCAGAATCAACTCATGCATGAATCTATCTCTGAGCTACAAAAGAAGGTTTGCTTCTGTTGAATTTGGCAAATTTTGTCCCACATCGGTGGGCTCTTAAGTTTTGGGGGGATTTTCCCCCTATAAAAGAAGGTCTAATGTTTAGGATTTAAACACACCTCTCATTTGCCTTCTCATCTGTTTAAGGCATTTGTATCTTCTCTCTTTAGTATTATTTCACTTGTATTTTTGGAGTGAAATAAAATATTGGTTGTGTCCGAGGAGTAGGCAAAATTAGCCGAACCTCGTAAATTCTGGTGTTCCCTTTATTGTTGTTTTATTGTCTTATTTATTATTTGGTGGCTGTCATAATTTTTGGTATAGTAGTTGTGACTTATTCACACTATATACATTTGGCTTCCGCAACAATTGGTATCAGAGCCAAGGTACTGTCTAAGTATGCTCTGTGGTTGCAGCATAGTCTGATCTTCCACATCAGAAAAGATTTATCTTGGTAACTGAGTCAAGGTTCTGTCTGAGTATGCTCTGTAGTTGCAGCTTAGTCTGATCTTCTACATCAGAAAGGAAATAATCTTGATTTGTGTCGTCAGCTATTAAATAATATTTGTGTCAAAGATGGGAGACAATAAACAAGAAGAATCTACATCAAGTGTCAACAATACGTCATCATTGACATCTTCGCTTATGACAAGAATTGTGTCAAATGCGAAATTTGCGGTCGAAATATTTGACGGGTCCGGACATTTTGGGATGTGGCAAGGCGAGGTTCTAGATGTCCTTTTTCAACAAGGGCTAGATCTGGCCATTGAAGAAAAGAAACCAGATGTTATTGGAGAAGAAGATTGGAGAATTATCAACCGTGTTGCTTGCGGTACCATTCGATCCTACCTTGCTAGAGAGCAGAAATATCCATACACAAAGGAAACTTCTGCAAGTAAATTATGGAAAGCACTGGAGGATAAATTTTTGAAGAAAAACAGTCAAAATAAATTGTACATGAAGAAGAGACTGTTTCACTTCACCTATGTTCCTGGTACCACGATGAATGAACATATCACCAGTTTCAATAAGTTGGTCACAGATTTGCAAAATATGGATACAACTTATGATGATGGTGACTTGGCCTTGATGTTGTTGGCGTCACTTCCTGATGAGTACGAGCACCTTGAAACTACTCTACTCCATGGAAATGACGAAGTTTCTCTCAGAGAAGTTTGTTCGGCTTTGTACAGCTATGAACAAAGAAAGCGAGAAAAACAGAAGGGCGGAGAAGGAGAAGCACTATTTGTGAGGGGTCGTCCTCAAAGTCAAACGAGGACAAAGAAGGGAAGATCCAAGTCAAGATCCAGACCCAGCAAAGATGAATGTGCCTTTTGTCGAGAAAAAGGGCACTGGAAGAAAGACTGTCCGAAGTTGAAGAATAAGGCCAAACATAACAATGGAAAGGCCATTATGGATTCAAATGTAGCTGATTGTGATGATTCAGACTTCTCATTAGTTACAACAGAGTCATCAACATCATCAGACATATGGTTGATGGACTCGGCTTGTAGCTATCATATGTGTCCCAATAGGGACTGGTTCGTGGAATTTCAAGAAGGAGAATATGGAGTCGTCCACACAGCGGATAACAGCCCTCTTACCTCATATGGCATTGGTTCAATACGATTAAGGAACCATGATGGAATGATCAGAACATTAACAGATGTTCGATATGTACCGGATTTGAAGAAGAATCTCATCTCTGTGGGAGCCCTAGAATCAAAAGGGTTCAAAATCATTGCAGAAAATGGAGTGATGAGAGTATGCTCCGGTGCACTAGTGGTAATGAAGGCTAATCGGAAGAATAATAATATGTACCGCTATCGTGGCAGTACAATTATTGGGACAGCGACAGTGACATCCAGTGACGACAAAGAGGCAGAAGCAACCAAGCTATGACACATGCGCTTGGGACATGCTGGAGGAAAATCCTTGAAAACTTTATCAGATCAAGGATTGTTAAAAGGAGTCAAGGCTTGCAACTTGGAGTTTTGTGAGCATTGTGTCAAAGGGAAACAGACAAGGGTTAAATTTGGTACAACGATCCATAATACTAAAGGCATTTTGGATTATGTCACTCTGATGTTTGGGGTCCTTCCAAAACACCTTCATTGGGTGGGAAGCACTATTTTGTAACCTTTGTTGATGATTTTTCTCGAAGAGTATGGGTGTATACAATGAAGAGCAAAGATGAAGTGTTGGGAATTTTTCTCAAATGGAAGACGATGGTGGAGAATCAGACAGGCAGGAGGATCAAGTGTATTCGCACAGACAATGGAGGTGAATACAAAAATGATCATTTCAATAAGGTCTGTGAAAATGATGGCATCGTCCGACACTTCACTGTTAGACATACACCACAACAGAATGGAGTGGCAGAACGTATGAACCGGACCTTGCTGGAGAAGGTACGGTGTATGTTGTCCAATGCTGGCTTGGGCAAAGAATTTTGGGCTGAGGCAATTACATATGCATGCCACCTCATTAATCGTCTACCATCTGCTGCTATTGATGGCAAGACACCATTTGAAAAATGGTATGGAAAACCTGCTGTAGATTATAACTCTTTGCACGTGTTTGACTCAACTGCATATTATCATGTGACGGAGTCAAAATTGGATCCAAGGGCAAAGAAGGCTATTTTTATGGGAATTACTTCTGGAGTCAAAGGATATCGCTTATGGTGTCCTATGACAAAGAAAGTAATATTCAGCAGAGATGTTACCTTTGATGAATCTGCTATGGTAAATAAGGTAACAGAAGACACCAAACAAAATAAAGGTGCTTCTAAGCAGGTGGAGTTTGAGGGAAAATTTATTTTTCCTACACAAGAAGCAGAGGAGGAAACAAATGAAGATTACCCTCTGGAAGGAGAGCCAGTAGAGGAGATTCCAACTCAGGAACCTCAACAACAACTTGAATCAATAGCAACCAGCAGGCCAAAAAGAACAATAACGAAACCTGTTCGTCTCATTGAGACGGTTGCTTGTGCAACCTCAATTGTAGCTGATGATGTTCCTACCACTTATAAAGACGCTGTCCAAAGTTCAGAAGAAGATAAGTGGAGGATTGCCATGAATGATGAAATACAGTCCCTTCATCAGAATCATACATGGAGATTGGCCAATCTCCCGAAGGGAAAGAAAGCAATTGGGTGCAAATGGGTATTTGCAAAGAAGGAAGGATTTCCTAACCAAGTAGATGTTCGCTACAAAGCAAGATTGGTGGCCAAAGGATATGCTCAAAAGGAGGGAATTGATTACAATGAAGTATTTTCTCCAGTTGTAAAACATTCCTCCATTAGAATTATGTTGGCTTTGGTAGCACAATTGGATTTGGAACTAGTTCAGATGGATGTAAAAACTGCGTTTTTACATGGAAACTTGGAGGAGGAAATCTACATGACTCAGCCAGAAGGATTCAAAGTTGCTGGAAAAGAAAATGTGGTGTGCAAACTTGAAAAATCGTTGTACGGATTGAAACAATCTTCTAGACAATGGTACAAGCGATTTGACGAGTTTATGTTGCGGCAAGGGTACAAGAGAAGCAAATACGATCATTGTGTGTATTTGCACAAGCTTAAAGATGGTTCCTTTGTATATCTTCTCCTATATGTTGATGATATGTTGATAGCTTCCAAGAATTCGGAAGAAATTGATAAGTTGAAAATTCAACTGAAGAAGGAGTTCGAGATGAAGGATCTGGGTGAGGCAAAGAAAATTCTTGGCATGGAGATAATTAGAGATAGACGTTCAAAGAAACTCTGTTTATCTCAGAAAGAATATTTGAAGAGAGTACTACAACGTTTTGGCATAGATGACAAGACTAAGCCAGTTAGTACTCCACTTGCTCCCCATTTTAAGCTAAGTACTACTATGTCGCCAATGGATGAAGCTGAACGAGAGTATATGTCAAAGGTACCATACGCAAATGCTGTTGGTAGCTTGATGTATGCAATGGTTTGCACAAGGCCTGACATTTCACAAGCTGTTGGAGTTATTAGCAGATATATGCACAATCCAGGGAAGGAGCATTGGCAAGCTGTGAAGTGGATTCTACGGTATATTCATAATACTGTAGATGTCGGGTTAGTTTTTGAGCAGGAAGACAATCAGTCTGTAGTTGGATATTGTGACTCAGATTTTGCGGGTGATCTGGACAAACGAAGATCAACTACTGGTTATGTGTTTACTTTTGCAAAGGCACCAGTTAGTTGGAAGTCTACTTTGCAGTCAACAGTTGCTTTGTCTACAACAGAGGCAGAGTACATGGCTATTACAGATGCTGTGAAAGAGGCAATTTGGCTTCAAGGATTGCTAAAGGAGCTTGGTGTTGAACAAAAAGGTATCACAATTTTTTGTGATAGTCAAAGTGCTATTCAATTAGCGAAGAACCAAGTTTATCATGCAAGGACGAAGCACATTGATGTTCGGTATCATTTCGTACGAGAAATCATAGAAGAAGGTGGAGTCACAGTGAAGAAAATTCATACTACGGAGAATCCTGCTGATATGCTGACAAAGGTGGTGACTGCGGTCAAGTTTCAACATTGTTTGGATTTGATCAACATTGTTGAAAACTGAAGATTGAAGATGAAGACACAATCAAAATTTGTTATTGAGAGAAAATTGAAGATGTGGAATTTTGCCAAGGTGGAGATTTGTTGAATTTGGCAAATTTTGTCCCACATCGGTGGGTTAGCCATTTGGTTGGGAAATTTTCCCTATAAAAGAAGGCCTAATGTTTAGGATTTAAACACACCTCTCATTTGCCTTCTCATCTGTTTAAGGCATTTGTATCTTCTCTCTTTAGTATTATTTCACTTGTATTTTTGGAGTGAAATAAAATATTGGTTGTGTCCGAGGAGTAGGCAAAATTAGCCGAACCTCGTAAATTCTGGTGTTCCCTTTATTGTTGTTTTATTGTCTTATTTATTATTTGGTGGCTGTCATAATTTTGGTATAGTAGTTGTGACTTATTCACACTATATACATTTAGCTTCCGCAACAGCTTCCTCGTGGAAATTTTGCATTTGATGTACTAGCATTTGTTATTGGAAAAAGTTAGCTAGAGCAAAAGTTATTTTTCAAGAAATATTTTTTTATGAGAAAGTTGTTATTTGGTGTTCGGTTACAAAAAATTAACAGGGAAAAATAACTTTCCTCACTTATATGCATAAGTCATTTTCCTTACAACTATTAATTTCATATTACTTGATCCAACTAAAATTTAGACGTTATAATTAATTAGTACTAAAGATTTCATCAGAACACTTCCAATTTGTCGAACTTATTTATCGTCAATACATTATGTATTTTCTTCAAAAAATATCTGCACTAACTCACCCATAAAAATTATGTCGTTTACCATGCCAATCATAATCTTAATTGAAAAATGGTTCATCATTGATATCTTAAGAATTAGTTCTGCTATTTTACAGGAAAAGGCAATACGGGAGGAAAATAACACGCTAACGAAGAAGGTGAAACTACTTCTGTTAATTGCCGTAAAATTTTCATGAAGTCGCAACTATTGATGAACATTTTACCATTTCTCGATTTGTGCATGCTAATCTTCGCTTATTGTTCCGATTTATCAGATGTCCCCGAAAGGGACTCTTTCCACTTCGTTATCTCTAAGTTATTAAGTAGGCTCATTTTATTTGCATTGTTTGTTCCACTATTTGCTGAACAGATCAAAGATAAGGAGAAGAGAATAGGACAGCAGGCTGAATGGGAAGAGCAAAATGATCATGTCCCTACTTCAACGTCTTTTCTCTTCCCACAAACAATTCCATGCCTAAACATCAGGTAATTAATTACTACTTATCTGCCAAAATAAATGAATGAATAAACAAAATTTATCAGCATTTTATTCTTGGAAAGTGGTACGTCTTAAAAATCGTGTCAAACTTCCGATTTCTATTTGAATGGTATATGAAGTTGGGATTGACCACGAGAAAAGGTTCAAATTAAAGACAAAAATGTTATATAATTTATTTTTATCTATCTAAGCCTTGGTAAATAGACTTCCACAAAACCTGTGCTTCTAGGTAGGATTGTTTACGAAAAGCTGAAGAATCAAACAAATTGAAAATCAAATTAAACCGACAACAAAAAAAACAATAGTTTTTGGTTTCATTTGGTTTTAGTTTTAAATTTAAAAAATCAACAATTATGGTTTGGCTTTGATTTTAAGCAAAAAATAACCTAAACTATCAAACCAAACCGACAAAAGTATATTTATAAAACTTATTATATATTACACATACATATATTTAAAATTTTATGGTACATATTAATCATTTGCACTCTTTGTTTATGGTCTAGTTCTTTGCCTTAACAGTAATGTAGTTCTTTACCTTTACTTTCTATTTGATTGATAGTCTTTATTTTTCTAAGTCTAAGAATCTTGTCACAATAAAAATATCTTGTCTTTAATTAAGTCCTTAAGTTATTCATCACTATTTAATATATTGTCATCAAGATATCTTGCTAAATGACATATTTTCTCAGAAAGCAATTGCTTTGATAGAGTTATGTTGGAATATAATCTTCACAATATGTGTTTCACAGGCCAATGCACCCGTCCTACTTCTAATGATACATTGGAAAAGGTGGGAGAGGGGCTTAGGGTATGTCTCATATTTAAATAAACCCTGACAAAAATTGAAAAGCCAAAATAAATAAATATATATTGATAGACCAACAAAAACCAAAGCTATATTTAATTGGTTCTATTTGATGTCGATATATGAAAAATTGACTTTTAATTGGTTATGGTTTTTAGGGGAAAATCTATCAAAATTGAACCATATATATTTTTATTTGTAGGAAGTATTAGAGACCTTGTAGATTAGTCAAGGTGCATGAAAACTGACCAAAATACCAGTGATATTAATTTTTTGTTGAATGGCATTGTGTTTCTCTTAAAATATTGAATGTTCGCTACGTATTTTTGTCATAGTTAGACTATGTTTATGTTGACCATCAACTTAACGCGACCCTTTTCTTTTATCCCACGTTGAACATGCTTTTCGAAACTTGGATAAAGAAGGTTGATTGAGTGCTATTTGAGAGTCTTGATTAAATTTGGTGTGCGCTAATTATGAATGCAGAGGCAATTACCAAGGGGGAGAAGTAGAGGCAAGGAGGAATGAGCTTGACCTAAATCTTGATTCTTTATATCCAAGCCATCTTGGATGCTTTGCTGCTTGACAATGACGAAAAGGGTGATTTTCAGAAGAACTCTGCTGTTGAATTCTAGTTTTCCAAGTCCGTGTGAACATCTGGATTAAATTGTGTGAAAATAAGAAATTACTTTACTTTTGGAAGTTGGATTCTTTGTAACTTTGCAATGAGTGTGAAGAGAGCTAGTTACATCACATTTGCAACTGAAAGGAAAGTGTAATTCTCTATGGCAATATTTCACACCTTTGATTGTGAATTAACGTGCTGCTATCACACGTGTTTGTTGAGTAATTAGAGTGAATTCTTCACTAATTCAATAATTTGTCTAATTTACTGGTAATACACTTGGCAATTGTCAGCATTCAAGTGAGAATTTCTTTTTGTTCTTAATGGTTGTGTAAGTCTGCTACGAAGGTAGGCAATAAGTGTGTCCTTGGATTATGACGTTCAAGGTGTCATTTCTAATGTTTCTCGGAAATACTTTTCCTCAAAACTTCATTTATGCAAAATTTTATGTGTTGTATCAATGCTAAACAGTCCCTTTTTCAAAAAAAAAAAAAAAAAAGAAAAAGAAAAAAGAAAAACTGCTTTCGGATTGGATGTTTGCTTTAGAACTGAATGTTAACCTGTTACTTTACTAATCTTCATGTCACGACTCAAATCGGAGGTCCGCGACAGGTACCCGGTACTTTACTCAATCGAGTACCAACGTAACTTATTTTCCTTATCATACCATCATGGGTAAATGGGCCGGAAGGGCCGTGATGATATAACCAGAATAAAACATAAGTGAATACTTGACATAGGACGCACTACTAGAAATCCGGAAAAAAGCGACCAAAATTTAGCGACCAAAATTGGTCTGTGGGAAAAAGCGACCAAAGTTGGTCGATAAATTAGCGAAAATAATAAAATAAATAAAAGAAACAAAATAGCGACCAAGGTTGGTCGCTACTTGGTTGCTATATTAGTCAAAATGTTGACTGGACTGGTCAGACTTTCTTGGTCAAACATTTACTGAGATTAGTGACCAATGTTGGTCGCTAAAGTGGGACCCACCTACAAAATTTTAATAATTATATTATTATTTTAAAAAAATTATAAAATATAAATATATATAATATAAAAATGGCGACCAACGTTGGTCGCTACTTAAAGGGTAGGCAGATACCGACCAACTTTGGTCGCTTAAATGGGGCCCAGTTATACAATTTTAATAATTATATTATTAATTTAAATATTATATGAAATATAATTAAATCTGATTTAAATATAGCGACCAACTTTGGTCGCTAAACTAAATTCTTGAATAAATAGCGACCAAAGTTGGTCTCTATTCAGGTCAACAATGGTCAAAATTAAAAATCACTTTTGTATTTACTATCTAAATAATATAAATATAAGCCGTTAATACTTTTGTAATACAAGGGATGAATAGTACTATGAATCGTGCGTGTCTCTCTCTCTCTCTCTCTCTCTCTATATATATATATATATAACTCTTATATATATAATATATACTTACGCTATATTATGCACTGAGTATAAGTCTATTAGGTAATATTATATCGATTATAGCTTACATATATAATATATATACTTACGCTATACTATGCACTAAGTATAATTGTATTAGGTAATACTGTATCGAATATAGCTTATATATATACTTACACTATACTATGCACTAAGTATAAGTGATTTAGGTAATACTGTATCGAATATAGCTTTTATATATATATATATATATATATAATATACTTACGCTATACTATGCACAAACTATAAGTGTATTAGGTAATACTGTATCGAATATAGCTTATATATATAATATATATATACTTACGCTATACTATGCACTGCGTATAAGTGTATTAGGTAATACTGTATCGAATATAGCTTATATATATATATATATATAATATATATACTTACCCTATACTATGCACTAAGTATAAGTGTATTAAGTAGTACTGTATCGAATATAGCTTATATATATATATACTTACGCTATACTATGCACTAAGTATAAGTGTATTAGGTAATACTGTATCGAATATAGCTTATATATATAATATATACATACTTACGCTATACTATGCACTGCGTATAAGTGTATTAGGTAATACTGTATCGAATATAGCTTATATATATATATATAATATATATACTTACCCTATACTATGCACTAAGTATAAGTGTATTAAGTAGTACTGTATCGAATATAGCTTATATATATACTTACGCTATACTATGCACTAAGTATAAGTGTATTAGGTAATACTGTATCGAATATAGCTTATATATATAATATATATATACTTACGCTATACTATGCACTGAGTATAAGTGTATTAGGTCATACTGTATCGAATATAGCTTATATATATTTAATATATATATGCTTACGCTATACTATGCATTGCGTATAAGTGTATTAGGTCATACAGTATCGAATATAGCTTTCATATATATATACTTACGCTATACTATGCACTAAGTATAAGTGTATTAGGTAATGCTGTATCGAATATAGCTTATATATATACTATATATACTTACGCTATACTATGCACTAAGTATAAGTGTATTAAGTAGTATTATATCGAATATAACTTATATATATATATATATAATATATACTTACGCTATACTATGCACTGAGTATAAGTGTATTAGGTCATACTGTATAGAATATAGCTTATATATATATATATATATATATATATATATATATACTTACGCTATACTATGCACTGAGTATAAGTGTATTAGGTAGTACTGTATCGAATATAGCTTATATATATATATATATATATATATATATATATATATATATTATATATACTTACGCTATACTATGCACTAAGTATAAGTGTATTAGGTAATACTGTATCGAATATAGCTTATGTATATATATATATACTTGTTATATATATATATACTATGCACTAAGTATAAGTGTATTAGGTAGTATTATATCGAATATATATATATAGCTTAAATTGAATTAAAATCCTAAATTTATACTACATATGTACATAATTTTAAATTGTATTATACACACACACACACACACACACACACACATATATATATATATAGCTTAAATTGAATTAAAATCCTAAATTTATACTACATATATATATAATTTTAAATTGAATTAAGAGTAATATAATTTTTTTAGAAATAGCGTCCAACTTTGGTCGCTATTTCTAAAAATTCAAAACTGATTTACCTACCAAAATAGCGACCAACTGTGGTCACTATTTTTAATTCTAGAGTGTCAAAACAGGGATCCCCTCCCATTCTTTCTAAAAATTTCCCAAAATCTCTCTTTTATCTCTCACACTCAAACCCCCCCTTCTAACTCCCAGCTCCAGATGCCCCACCCACGCCACCAACAACCACCGCCCAGCTGCCGTCGCCCCGTCGCCGTCGCCTCTGCCGCCGCTGCGTCTCTCTCCTTCTCCACCTCCTAAAAATTCTAGGTTATAATTACAATTTATATCTTTTGTGTAAGCTTATAATGTTTTGTTTATTAGCTATGAATTAGTTTCAAATGACTAGTGTTTCAATTGATTATTTAACATTGTATTTTATAGAAACCTAGGGTTTAGGTTGTATTTATCATTATTTAACATTTTATAAAAATCTAGGGTTTATAGAAATCTAGGATATAAATTGAAACTTTTAGGATATGAGTTGAATTTTTAGGATATGAATTGAAACTTTTAGGATATGAGTTGAATTTTTAGGGATATAAATAGAAATTTTAGGATATGACTTGAACTTTTGTGGATATGAATTGAACCTTTAGGATATAAATTGAACTTTTAGTTTATGTTTAAACTCGTAGGATAAGAATTGATGAACTTTTAGTTTTTAGGTTTTGTTCTTGTGAATTGAACTTGTACGATATAAATTGAAGCTTTTATGTATGACTTGAACTTTTTACGATATGAGTTGAAACTTTTAGGATATGAGTTGAACTTTTAGGAAATAAATTGAACCTTTAGGATATGTATTGAACCTTTAGGATATGACTTGAAGTTTTAGTTTATGTTTAAACTCGTAAGATATGAATATAACTTTTAGTTTTTAGGTTTTGTTCTTGTGAATTGAACTTGTAGGATATAAATTGAAGCTTTTAGGATATGAGTTGAATTTTTAGGATATGAATTGAAACTTTTAGGATATGAGTTGAACTTTTAGGAAATAAATTGAATCTTTAGCATATGTATTGAACCTTTAGGATATGACTTGAACTTTTAGTTTATGTTTAAACTCATTGGATATGAATATAACTTTTAGTTTTTAGGTCTTGTTCTTGTGAATTGAACTTGTAGGATATAAATTGAAGCTTTTATGTATGACTTGAACTTTTTAGGATATGAATTGAAACTTTTAGGATATGAGTTGAACTTTTAGGAAATAAATTGAACCTTTAGCATATGTATTGAACCTTTAGGATATGACTTGAACTTTTAGTTTATGTTTAAACTCGTAGGATATGAATATAACTTTTAGTTTTTAGGTTTTGTTCTTGTGAATTGAATTTTTAGGATATGAATTGAAACTTTTAGGATATGAGTTGAATTTTTAGGATATAAATAGAAATTTTAGGATATGACTTGAACTTTTGTGGATATAAATTGAACCTTTAGGATATAAATTGAACTTTGAGTTTATGTTTAAACTCGTAGGATAAGAATTGATGAACTTTTAGTTTTTAGGTTTTGTTCTTGTGAATTGAACTTGTACGATATAAATTGAAGCTTTTATGTATGACTTGAACTTTTTACGATATGAGTTGAAACTTTTAGGATATGAGTTGAACTTTTAGGAAATAAATTGAACCTTTAGGATATGTATTGAACCTTTAGGATATGACTTGAAGTTTTAGTTTATGTTTAAACTCGTAAGATATGAATATAACTTTTAGTTTTTAGGTTTTGTTCTTGTGAATTGAACTTGTAGGATATAAATTGAAGCTTTTATGTATGACTTGAACTTTTTAGGATATGAATTAAAACTTTTAGGATATGAGTTGAACTTTTAGGAAATAAATTGAACCTTTAGCATATGTATTGAACCTTTAGGATATGACTTGAACTTTTAGTTTATGTTTAAACTCGTAGGATATGAATATAACTTTTAATTTTTAGGTTTTGTTCTTGTGAATTGAACTTGTAGGATATAAATTGAAACTTTTAGGATATGAGTTGAATTTTTAGGATATAAATAGAATTTTTAGGATATGACTTGAACTTTTGTGGATATGAATTAAACCTTTAGGATATAAATTGAACTTTTAGTTTATGTTTAAACTCGTAGGATAAGAATTGATGAACTTTTAGTTTTTAGGTTTTGTTCTTGTGAATTGAACTTGTACGATATAAATTGAAATTTTACGATATGACTTGAACTTTTTACGATATGAGTTGAACCTTTAGGATATGACTTGAACTTTTGTGGATATGAATTGAAGGTTTAGGATATGAATTGAACTTTTAGTTTATGTTTTGGAATTTTAGATTGCCGAAGGATTATTAGAAGAGGTTGATGACGTTATTAGACATGCAATAGAACTTCCACCAAGAATAATTAAGATCCAGTACCTCGCAAAGTGTGCCTTTAATTGTTCTTCTCATTAGCGACAATGATGATGAGAAGGCAATGGCATGTGTTTCAAATAGTGATGGTGTAGGTAGGAATTTAGTATTTTCTAAGTAGATAAAAGAAGAGCTTATAGAGTAATTCTGTACTTCATTTTCCATGAGGAAAAGAAGTTTAATTGAGAGTGACAAGGTTGATGAAGACGGAATGTGTTCCGTTGGTCATGGAAGTTCCCATAGAATGGGGATCATAAGACTCTATGATGACAGAGATTATAGGAAGTTTTGTTCAAAATTTTCTTTCAAGTCTGATCCGTACAAGCTTAATGTGATATTGGTGATATTTCTTCGGATTCAGACAATGATTTGACCGACAAAAGTATGGAGATTCTCTTAAAAAGAATTAAAGGTAAAAACTTTACAGTATCCTTCTCTACCAAGAAAAACATTTTACCTTTAATTCTTTTTAAGAGCATTTCCATACTTTTGTCGGTCAAATCATTGTCTGAATCCGAAGAAATATCACCAATATCATATTAAGCTTGTACGGATCAGACTTGGAAGAAAGTTTAGAACAAAACTTCCTATAATCTTTGTCATCATAGAGTCTTATGATCCCCGCTTTATGGGAACTGCCATGACCAACGGAAAACATTCCGTCTTCATCAACGTTGTCACTATCAATCAAACTTCTTTTCCTCTTGGAAAGTGAAGTAGAGAATTCCTCTATAACCTCTTTTATCTACTTAGGAAATGTTAAATCCTACCTATACCATCACTATTTTGAAACACATGTCGTTGCCTTCTCATTATCATTGTAGCTATAGAGATCAACAATTGATCAAAGACACACCCTGTCAGGTACTGTATCCAAGTTATTCTCTGTATCCAAGTTCATCCCGAGTAATAGTACCACGAGGATAATCACCAAAGCCACCAGACAGCTTTATGATGCCAATGAAGCAAGATGAGCTATTCAATGAAACTCGTATTGTAAAGAAGAAGAAAGAGACTGATTCAGAAAGGAGGGTCGAGCCTCGACTATATACATGTAAGTTTTTTACTTTTCATTAAGTATTTTGATTTACTTTTATATAAATTTTGAAATACTAATTCAATATATATAATTTTTCATATAGGTTCGCTTCACATGCAGCTGACGTGGGGGAATTCATACGCAGTCAACCACCTAATGAATCGGGCGAGGCAATCCAACTTTCGGACGAGGATGCTGAAAGAACACTCCTTGAGTACTTTATATACTTTGAACTAGACAAAAAAATTTAGTTCTATTGTGTTAGTTCTTTTTAGTTCGAATGGGCTTGTAATAAGCGTTAACTTAGTTTTGTTAGCTTAATGTGTTAGTTCTATTGATTGTTGCTTTTAATTGTTGTTGTTGTTGTTGCTGGCATAAAATGCCTGTTTAGGATGTTTGGTAAGCTGGCAGGTGGTGTAGCTGCCAAAACAGGCAGTTTCTGCCAAAAATATACCAAGAAAAGCGACCAACTTTGGTCTCTATTTGGTCGCATTTCACTATAAAAAAAATAATTTTCTGGGCAATAGCGACCAACCTTGGTCGCTATCTGCCCAGATTTCTATTTAAAAAAATACAATTTCTGGAAATATAGAGACCAATGTTGGTCGCTTATCTTTAAAAAAAATTAAATTCTTGAATTTAGCGACCAACTTTGGTCTCTATTGTCCAGATTTTAAAATATAATATTTGGATTAGAGACCAAAGTTGGTCGCTTTCTAATGATTAATGATAAATTAAAAACAACGTATTTCATATGTAGAGACCAACTTTGGTTGCCAAATTTATATTATTAAATTAATATAGCGACCAAAGTTGGTCACTAAAGTCAAAATCAGAATATTTAGTCCTTTTACCTTAGAGACCAAAGTTGGTCGCTAATTAGCGACCAACTTTGGTCCCTAAAATAAAGGGACCAACAATATTGCGACCAGGCATGTTTGGTCGCTTTTTGGTTGCTTTTAGGCCTATAAGCGACCAACTTTGGTCGCTTTTTGTGGTCGCTTTTTAACGGATTTCTAGTAGTGACGTCCCAACATGTAATACAAACTTATACATGTGACATACGGTCCTACAAGACCAAAATGAACACTCGTACACTGAACATAGGCCGACAAAACCATACAATCTTTCATATACATGACATCTATCTACAAGCCTCTAAGAGTACATACACATCATAAAGGTCGGGACAGGATCCCGTCATACCAATCAATACATGTCCAAATCATACTGACCAAATAGGCAACTCTGGAGCAAGTGGAGTGCACGAACACCTTCCGCTGAGCTGATAGCCTACTAGGAGGAATGTCAACCTGTCTATCGGGACCTGCGGGCATGAAACGCAACGTCCCTAGGCAAAAGGGACATCAGTACAAATAAAGTACCGAGTATGTAAGGTAGAAAAGCATAAACAAGAGCAGTAATGTAAAGAGAGATAGATGAGATACAACCTGTAACATCTGAGTGCCTCTAGGGGCTACTGACATGAAATGCATAATACATATATACACATAAACTTTTAAAAACATACGCCTTTGTGGGCATCATCATCATCATATCATACCCGGCCTCAAAGAGGACTCGGTAAAAATGTACCCGGCCATCATAAGGCTCGGTAGAATCGTACCCGGCCACGTGGAGCTCGATAAACCCATGATCAGTGGTTGCACAATAGGTGTCGTACCCGACCAACTATAGTGCAACTCAGTAGAGTAAAATAGATACATATATAATGCATGCTAGACTCATGGAATAACGTTCTAAAACTTTCGGAGTGGCGTAAGGTCGTTCCACCTTCGATTAACATTATGGACATCATACCATCAATATGAATTTCTGTAGGATTCAAGGATCATACATACTTGCTTAGAATAATTTTATAAGGAAAAAACAACATGGGCAACCTTAGTTGCTAGGAGTAGATCCGTTATGAAACAACGTATTCATTTCACTTTAGATCATGCCAAAAGAAAGAAGGGAGTGCCTTAACATACCTTAAACCTGTTGAGTCCTTAATCCTTTCCAAGCAACTCTTCAAACAAGTAAACTCAATCTATCATAGTATAAGGATATTCAAAATCAGTGCTGAGCAAAGGCTAAGTCTGTAACTTAAGCTAGTAACTCATTTATATAAACTCGGGCAACATCTCCCCGGTAACGAGGGCCTCCTCCAATGCCATATACAACAACAACCAGAGAAATCCATCAATATATAAATATAAATTACAAGACATCATATAACAACAACAAGTCACAACTACTTCACAACGAGCGCCGAGTTTATCAGCTGTGCATCCAGTGTTTCATGTGTCCATGCTTCAGAAGTATCACAGCTTCCATCCCACGTGTTAGATTTCAGCACTGTCCAGTTGGAAAAGGACTTGTCCTATGAGGAGGAGCCGATAGCTATTCTAGACCGGCAGGTTCGTCAGTTGAGATCGAAGAGTTTCCCTTCTGTTCGTGTTCAGTGGAGAGGTCAGCCTGCTGAGGCATTGACCTGGGAGTCTGAGTCCGTTATGCGGAGCCGTTATCCCCATCTTTTCTCCGACTCAGGTACTTCCTTCTTATGTCCGTTCGAGGACGAACATTTGTTTTAGAGGTGGGGAATATGATGACCCAAAAGGTCATCACTTGTTTTAGAACTAAATTTTGTGATTCGAGGCCACAAAACCTCATTTTTCCTCACCTCGATTTGCGTGTACAGTTCGGGCGTATATCCGAAACACTTTTATGTGGAAATTTGATAAAAATATTAATTTGGCCTTTAAAATTTAATTTGAGTTGACTTGGTCAACATTTTGGGTAGACGGACCCGAACCCAGACCCGTGATTTGACTGTCTCGGAGGGTCCGTAGGAAAATATGTGACTTGGGCGTATGCTCGGAATTGAATTCAGTGGTTCTAAGCCCGAGAAATGAATTTTTGAAGAAAATTATTTAACTGAAATTTTAAGAGTTTTTAAAAATTTGGATGTATTTGAAATTGATGGTATCAGGCCTGTATCTTGGTTTCAGATCCCGGTACAGGTCTTATATGGTGTTTAGATTGATCCTATAAAATTTGGTAAGAAACGGACTTTAAATGACGTGAATCGGACCCTCGGTTGTGAAATTTGAAACTTAAGTGTTCTTGAGATTTTTATTTGATTTTGATGCTAAATTCTTTGTTAAAGCTGTTAATTTGATGATTTGATCGCATGAGTAAGTCCATATGATGTTTTTGAGTTAGTATGCATGTTTGGTTTGGAGCCCCGAGGGCTCGTGTGAGTTTCGGATAGGTTTCGGAAGGTTTTTAAACTTAGAAATGTTGTAGGTTTTCAGTTTCTGGTTTTCTGGAGTTTTGTTCTTCGCGTTCGCGGAAGGACTCTCGCGAACGCGAAGGGTAAGTTAGGCTGAAAGACAATTCCTTCTACGTGAACGCGAGAAACAAGACGCGAACGCGAAGCCTTGGGGGTGCTACCCTTCGCGAATGCAGACCTGCTATCGCGAACGCGAAGGCCTTTTGGCCGGGACAGGGGGAAAGGGATTTTGTTCTACGCGAACGCGGCCACTGGCCCGCGAACGTGATGGCTTGAGGAGCTAAAGCTCAGCAAACGCGAGCCACTAAACGCGAATGCGAAGGCAACTGGGCCTGACCCTTCACGAACGTGAAGAAGGACCGTCCATTAAATTAAAAACAATAGCAAAAAATCGAATTGAGTCCATAACTTCATATTTTCAAAACTAGAGAGCATTGAGGCGATTTTCAAAGAAATAAGATCTTCCTCAAAGCATTGGTATATGATTCTAAACCTTTTCCTTTCGATTACCCATTGCATTTCATCAATTTTCATCCAAAAATCTAGGGTTTTTATGGTAGAAATTAGGAATTTGGGTAGAGTTAGGGCTTTTTGAATAATTGGAATTTAGACCTCGTTTTGGGGTCAGATTTTGAAACAAATTGCATATTTGGGCTCGTAGGTGAATGGGTGATCGGGTTTTGGTCCGAACCTCGAGTTTCGACCAAGCGGGCCCGGGGTTGATTTTTGACTTTTTGGGAAAAATTCTAGAAAACCTATAATTAAGCATTAGGTATGAATTCTTTAGCATATGTTGATGTTAAATTAATTTAGGCTAGATACAAGTGATTTGGGGGCGAATTTTAAAGAAAAAACGGTGTTTGATGCTTGAGTTAGCCGTGGAAGTTTGAGGTAAGTGTTTGGTCTAACCTTAGCTTGAGGGATTAGGAGTTGTTTCTTATTTTCTATGTGTTAATTGTGGAGTACGACGTTGGCATGGTGACGAGTATCTATACGTCGTTGTCAAGCATGCCCGTGAGTCTAGTATTGTAATTGTTGTGACTCCGTTGTGATTTATTCATGCCTAATATGATGATTATCATTGTTGGTTCCCTTGCCGGGATGTTATTGTTTATGATATTGTCTCCCTTGCCGGGATGTTGTTGTTATACTCTTGTTCCCTTGCCGGGATTCTTTATGACTGATGTTGAATTGAAATAGGAGCGGGTTGCACGCCTGCAACAAGATATATGAAATGGGAGCGGGTTGCACGTCTACAACAAAATATATGAAATGGGAGAGGGTTGCACGCCTGCAACGGGATATATGAGATGGGATCGGGTTGCACGCCTGCAACGAGGTATATGAGATGGGATCGGGTTGCACACCTGCAACAAGATATGAAGTGAAAGTGAATTCTGTGTTTGTTTTCCTTATCCTTGTTAGTATTTGGATTTTGGTTTCTTTATATTCCTCATTTGTATTCTGTTGTTATCTGTTACTCCCTGCAACATGTTTTCCCCCTCCCATCTTTAGCTGTAATTATCTGCTTTTATTTTTCACTGTATATGATTTAACTGCACAGGTTTATTTGGTAGTCTGGTCCTAGCCTCGTCACTACTTCGCCGAGGTTAGGCTAGGCACTTACCAACACATGGGGTCGGTTGTACGATACTACACTCTGCACTGTGTGCAGATCTTGGTACCGGAGCATTTGGACCGCAGTGAGGTTGCTGCCTTCAGTCCAACAGGCGACCCGAGGTAGTCCTGCAGGCGTCCGTGGGCCTTGGTGTCTCCTTCTATCATTTCTTTTCTATTTTTACTTATTCAGAGACAGATTCGTGTATTTCTATTCATACCTTATTTGTAGTATTCTTTAGTAATATTTAGATGGTTATATTCTATTCTCCCACTTATTAAATTTCGTTGTTTACATAATGTTGATTCTTAATTGTTAATGGATTAAAATGGAAAAAGGGTAATGAATTTATAATACTCGGGTTGCCTAGCTTTCACGAGTAGGCTCCATCACGACTCCCAAGGGTGGAAAATCCGGGTCGTGACATCAGCTCTCTTGTTTTGATGGGTTTAATCCCGAGGACATACCTATTCTTGTCGTCTTCTCACTCATCTTTTTTTATCCTTACTCCTATCTACCTAAAACCTTGTCACTCTATGATACTTTAGCTTGCGACCTATATATCTATTTATACTATTTGCAACCTTCCTTTAACTTGCTAGCACCATAGGTTTCCTTTCATGTCTTCTCAGTTGCCTTTAAACATATGCAATTACTTTTTCCTGTCGTTCTGCCACTTGCTGCATGAATGCTTGGCTTATCTTAGTGCCCGCGAATACTGGAATTTCCTATAACTCATATGATCTCAAATATCAGCTTTTGATTTTTACTTCCCGTTCATTAGCCACGATAGGTACCAATTTCTTATGGAGTATATACAATGTTGTAGTGAGACTATTGTTACAAGACCATTTCTTCTTCAAGTTACTATGCTTAGGTTGAAGCCTTCTTCCTTTTTCCTCAGCTAGTCTTTCATTTTAGTACTTAAGGGAGATCATCTGACTCCTATAAAACTATGAGCTGATTACGTGGTATACCCAAAGGAATTTTTGATGTTCTTACTTGCTTATAATTATCCTTAGTTACCTACCTCTGAGCCCTTGGACTTGTAGGGTTGCTTTAGAGCTGAAATTTTGGCTATCTCCCTGGTGGAACTTTCTTTTATCTCTGTAACACTTATACAGTAATTTTAACTACCCCAAATCCTATCCAAATATTTCTCAAGGATCACGATGTCATTATATCTGCAAGACCGAATTCACTACGTTGGGGTTCACTACGTTTACCTTGCACAATCTGCATGATTTGTCTGTATCCTCTTATTTAGCCATAACTAGGCTCTTCCCGAATCAACTACTAACTACTCGTTGGTCCATTCTCATATTTATATTCCGCATAATCTCTCTTGGGTTATTTTCTTTATCTTAACTTACCACTCGTACTGGCTCCTTATATATCAAGTGTTCATTCACACTTATTTATCAATAACATCCGGTGTGGGAACCCTTACTGCCTCTCCCCGGTGGCGTGCTTGCATAATGTTCTAGAGTCGTAACATATCTGTAGGGTATGAATAAATGCAATCTCATTCCTTTCACCTTTCTACAATATTCTTCCTTTATTATTCTATAGTTACCTAAACCAATAACTCCGACTTAATACTATATTACACCATCTTCCCCCCTTTAGGAGAGTACTAAGACTTAGTGCTATGAAGATCTACCTATAAATGTTTTACCTCTTCATCCTTGGCGTCTTTCCACATCATCAATGACTCTTACTCGCCTTATGGAAACCCTTCTGTACCAGGGATAATTGAATTTCTTACGCACGAAGGTGACACCTAGTGCAACTGGCACACTTAGTCCCTTAAGATTAACTCTGGTCAGAGTGCTTTCTTTAGGGAAGCGTCTTCCTAAATGACCTTTCAAGGTTATTTGTCTGTTGTCTATTCTATTATTGTTGTAACACAATCTCTGAAATTCTCACGATGCCGACTATTACCAATTCCTTTGATCCCTAAATCATGTTCGATTTTTTTATCTTGTTTACTATCCCATACTAAATTCTATTACTACGGGGGTCTAATTTTTCCTTCTGGTAATCATGTTTGAGTCACCAACTCAATTCTCGAATGAGGATATATCCTTTGGCCTATATTCTTTTATTGTCTTGAGGCTTGTCACCTCTTGTCTTTTCCTTTACTTGACTATAGACTCTATCATTCTGTCATATTTTGATTTACCATTATCATTCATTTATCACATCTTACTCATAATGCTTCAATTACTCTCTTCTTATTCTCCGGCTAATATTTCTGTCTATCACTTTATTCTGATAACTTCAACAAAATATTCTTTCACTTTTAGCTCCCCTTGCTTTATCTCACTGGCTCTTCAGATCACCTAGCATTCTCTCTTTACTAGGAATGGGCGCCATACAAAGTTAAATATTTATCCCTTCTAGGATTCCAGTGCCATTCTTCTAAATTTTCAAGACATTCTAGTATTCATATCTAAATATACTATTCTAGATTACACCATCGGGGTGTCTCACAAGGAGAACTATTACCACATTTGCAATACCCTTCGGAAATGTTAGCTAATGATAATAATCCACCTACCATTTTGGGTTACTCTAACCATAATTGGATCTTGCTATCCCCTTCTTCTCTTAAACTATATTTGTCAACTATCGTAGGGCATAACTGAGATGGGTGTGGCCAATTATACAGACCTTTGTTACTATTGAAAGTAACTCAAAATGCTTATATTTCTCTTCCTGAATTGCAAATAATGATAATCTTCATTAGCTGGGTACCTCGTACTCTTTTTCAAGTTGCTTCTTTTACTTATTGAAACTGGTATCCACCTCCTGATTCTCTTGTCGCTCTTTACCATATGGGTGGATAGATATTCATGCCTTGGGGCTCCTTATCAAGAAGCTCACACATCTTAGTATACATATGATCTGCTGAAGACCTAACATTTACGCATCATAATCACGATGCAAAATCAAGTTCTTCTGATCAACTCTTCCACAGCCACATTCAATCTCTTACTAACTGTCTTTGTGGATATAGGTATCCTTGTATTATGAATAAAATAGAATATATGAGCTTCGATCCTTACAACTAAGCTCTACCACACGATCTAGAGCAAGAAGAAAGAGTGACAGACCTAAATGCCCTGTAGCCTCCTGCTTATAAGTGTGGTGCACAACACACCAATAAACAAGACTCTACTAGACACGTCTTGTAGACTCCCTAGGATAGAACTGCTCTGATACCACTTTTGTCACGACCCATATTGGAGGGTTGTGACCACCACCCGGTACTTTACTCAATCTAGTACCAATGCAACGTATCTTTCTTATCATTCCATCATGGGTAAATGGCCGGAAGGGCCGTCATGATATAACCTGAATAAAACATAAGGGAATACTTGACAGAGGATGACCGAACATGTAATACAAAATTATACATGTGACATATAGTCCTATAAGACCAAAATGAACACTCGTACGCTGAACATAGGCTGACAAGGCCATATAATCTTTCATATACATGACATATGTCTACAAGCCTCTAAGAGTAGATACATATCATAATAGTCAGGATAGGGCCCCGCCATACCAATCAATACATGTCCAAATCATACTGTCCACATAGGCAACTCCGGATTAAGTGGAGTGCACCAACACCTTCCGCTGAGCTGATAGCCTACTAGGAGGAATGTCAACTTGTCTATCAGGACCTGCGGGCATGAAACACAGTGTCCCTAGGCAAAAAGGACATCAGTACAAATAAAGTACCGAGTATGTAAGGCAAAAAAGCATAAACAAAAACAGTAATGTAAAGAGAGATAGAGAAGATACAACCCATAGCATCTGAGTGCCTTTGGGGGCTACTGACATGAAATGCATAATACATATATATACATAAAATTTTAAAAACATACGCCTCTGTGGGAATCATCATCATATCGTACCCGGACTCAAATAGGACTCGGTAAAAATGTACCCGACCGTCATAAGGATCCGTAGAATCGTACTTGGCCACGTGGAGCTTGGTAAACTCAACTGATCAGTGGTTTCACAATAGGTGCCGTACCTGGCCGACTATAGCGTGGCTCTCTAGAGTAAAATAGATACATATATAATGCATGCTAGACTCATGGAATCACATTCTAAACCTATCGGAGTGACGTAAGGTCATTTCGTTGCACCTTCGATTAATATTATGGACATCATACCATCAATATGAACTTCTATAAGATTCAAGGATCATACATACTTGCTTAGAATAACTATATAAGGAAAGAACAACATGGGCAACCTTAGTTGCTAGGAGTAGATCTGTTACAAAATAGCGTATTAATTTCACTTTAGATCATGCCAAAAGAAAGAAGGAAGTGCCTTAAAATATTTTAAACCAGTTGAGTCCTTAATCCCTTCCAAGTAACTCTTCAAATAAGTCAACTAAATCTCTCATAGCATAAGGAGATTCAAAATCAGTGCTGAGCAAAGTCTAAGTCTGTAACATAAGCTAGTAGCTCATTTACGTATATTTGAGCAGCATCGCCACTGTAACAAGGCATCCTCCAATACCATATACAACAAAAAAAACCAAATAAATCCATCAACATATAAATATCAATAACAAGACACCATATAACAACAACAAGTCACAACTACTTCACGACGAGTGGAAAGCTCCGATTGGAATCCGTATAACCCATATCAGTCCTTATAGACTTCTTACATTAACATAGCCGTATAATTAACATGATAATAAAGTCATTCATCAATGATTCCATCCTTATACCATATATTTATAACAAAGGAAACAATCCCCAACTCCAACTATCTTCAATTAGTAACTTTATTCACTAGTTCATGTCTACTCCATCCATTTAACTTAATCAACATCAAGATAACTTTAAGCACATACAAGAACACAATACACATATCTCCTACAATAACTTCAAGTTGAAATCCAAGTTATATTTAGCTTACAACAACCCTCAATGGCAATACAACACCATAGAAGTGACTTAAGATAATCCAAGTATTATCTTGTAGTTTATCATCCTAACAATATAACCAATATACAAGCAAGCTTAAGCACAATTTGTAGGCTATTATACTCACCTTATCCAGTAGCAACAACTTTGAATTTCACAAACACAGCACACAATAATCCTCAATGATAACACAACCTCAAAGAGGTGATGTTCTTCACTAGAACTATGTTTTGATGTTGAAATATGGTGTAATCACTTTGGAATCGCTTCAAACCCTTGTGTTATCTATTTAGAAGGGTTAGAAGAAGTTTGGATATGAAGTTTAGTTGAAAATGAGTTAAAAATAGGCTTCCAAATCGTTTATAAAGTGAAGTAGATCGACCACCGCCTAAGTGGGTCCCATTGGGAGCTGCTTGCGCGGTCTCGCAAAAACGTGAATATATCTGTACTCCGATGTCGTATCAATAAACGGTTTAATAAGTTAGAAACTAGACTCGTATATCTTCAATTTGGTAGGTAGATCACCACTTAATTCCAAGTATACTTTGAGAAAATCTCAGTTACATTTGACCTAATTTTCAGCACATTTATGAATGTAACTTGTGATGACCTTTGCCAACTTTTGTTCCACAACTTGCTTGCCTTCAAAACGTAGCAAATGACTCTCATAAAACTAAAATAACTCATAGAATAACCTTCTTATCATGTTAATAACCCTAGCCTCACCGCAAAGTACATGTTATAATATTCCAAACTTGTCGACTTTCGACGAAACTTATTTTCTTCAATTAGTTTAGCTTCTAACCTTTCCAACCCTCTTAGTACTCATTATTCATGATCTTAAATATTTGTAACCTCCAAGGTAACATGATTAACTTACTTTATTTGCTTCCAAATATAATCTTATTTCTGAGCTTACATCAATTGACTTACGACGTACTCTCACCTATGAAAAAATGGGGTTTAAAACTTCAATCAAATTCCCAAGTTATTAAATTGGTCTTCATCACAAAATTATCTCTAATACCTCTAAAGTTGCATTAGAGCCACATAATAAAAATTGATCTTCATTATGCAAGTTTGTACCTCATCTAGGTAATAGTAGTAAGATACAAGGACAACAACAACAACAACAACGACCCAATATAATCCCATAAGTGGGGTCTGCGGAGGGTAGTATATACACAGACCTTACCTCTACCTCGAGGGGGTATAGAGGCTATTTCCTATAGACACTCAGCTCAAGAAGATGAAAAGAGACAATATATCAATACCATCAACAAAAACCATAGAAATAATAACAACACAAGAAAAAGTAAATAGATGAAAAGCAAAATAATAACTAGTAAATAAGGCCCGACATTATGAAAACGTAAGAGTTGTGTGAACACAATATTAACTACTAGCAGTCAAGACAAAAATCCTATCAGCCTAGCCTACACTAGTACGAATTAGAAATATGCTCAACTACCTCCTAACCTAAAACCTTAATGCTCGACCTCCACAACTTCCTATCGAGGGCCATATCCTCGGAGATATGAATCCTAGCCATATCCCGCATGATCGCCTCTCCCCAATACTTCTTAGTCTGCCTTCTACCTCTCCTCATACCCACCAATGCCAACCGTTCATTCCTCCTTATCGGGGCATCTGCGCTTCTCCTCTGTACGTGCCCAAACTATCTGAGCCTCGCTTTCTGCATCTTCTCATCCATGGGAGCCACGCCTACATTCTCCCGAATATCTTCATTCCTAATCTTATCCATCCTAGTGTGTCCATGCATCCACCTCAACATCCTCATTTCTTCTACATTCATCTTCTAGATATGTTAGTTTTTAACTGGTCAACACTCAGCCCTATACAACATGACCGGTCTAATCACCACTCTATAAAACTTACCTTTGAGTAGTGGTGACACTTTCTTGTCACATAGGACTATAGATGCTAACCTCCATTTCATCCACCCCATCCCTATACGGTGTGTGGCATCCTCCTCGATATCTCCATCCTCCTTAACCGACCCAAGGTACTTGAAACCGCTTCTCTTAGGAATAACCTGTGATCCAAGCCTCATGTCCATGCCCGATTCCCTTGGCTCGACACTGAGATTACACTCAAGATATTTCGTTTTCGTCCTGTTCAACTCGAAACCCTTAGACTCAAGCTCCAAAACTCCAGACTCTCGTTAACATCATTCCAGGTCTCGTCAATAAGAATAATGTTATCAGCAAATAACATACACCATGACACCTCCCCTTGAATATGGTATGTTAGTGCGTCCATCACCAAGGCAAGTAATAATGGGCTGAGCGCAGATCCTTGGTGTAACCCATAATGACCAAAAATGCTTAGAGTAGCTCCCACTCTCCTAACCTGAGTCTTAGTTCCATCATACATGTCCTTAATCACCCTAATGTAAGCAACTGGCATACCTTTATCCTCTAGGAATCTCCAAAGAACCTCTCTAGGAACCTTGTCATACGCTTTCTCCAGATCAATAAATACCATGTGAAGATCATTCTTCCTATCCTTGTACTGTTCCACCAACCTCCTAATAAGGTAGATAGCTTCCATAGTAGAACGACCTGACATGGACCCAAACTGGATGTCAGATATAGACACCGCCTTCTTCACCCTCGCTTCTTCTACCCTCTAAAAAACTTTCATGGTATGACTCAGTAATTTGATACCCCTATAATTGTTACAACTCTAGATATCACCTTTGTTTTGTAAAATGGAACCACCATACTCCACCTACACTCATCCGACATTCTCTTCATCCTAAAAATAACATTAAACAACCCAATCAGTCACAACCTGCTCTACCCACACACCTCCAAAATTCTACTAGAATCTTGTCAGGCTCGGTAGCTGTACTCCTGCTCATCTTACACATAGCCCCCATGAAGTCCTCAACCTTGATGCACCTACAATACCCAAAGTCATAGTGACTCTCAGAATGCCCCTACTTACCTAGCACAATATCTCGATCCACTTCTTTATTTAGAAGTTTATGAAAGTAAGTCTACCATCTTTGCTCCCATCAATGCTCTACGGTCCTTGTCTTTGATGCACCTCACTTGATCTAGATCCCAAGACTTACTCTCTCTCGCCTTGGCCAGCTGGAATAATTTTTTCTCCCCGCCTTTGGCCCCTAGTTCCTCATATAGATGACCAAAAGCTCCAGTCTTAGCCTCTGTGATAGCTAGCTTCGCCTCCTTCCTAGCTACTTTATACCTCTCTCTGTTCTCTCTCCTCTCATCCTCGCATGTGCTCTCTACTAACTTCACGTGCACCGCCTTCTTCGCTTCCACTTTACCTTGGACCAATTCATTCTACCACCAGTCGCCTTTGTGCCTGCTAGAGTAACCCTTCGAGACTCCCAACACCTCGCTCACCGGATCCCTTATACAATCTGCCGTTGTCGACCACCTATCGCTTGCGTCCCCACTACTTATCAAGTCTCCCACAACCGATAACCTCCCTTCCAACTCCTGAGCTTTATCCTTAGTCTATTGGATGACTTTGCAATCCTTACATAGCCCTCAAACTCACCTCCCAAGGATAAGATAATCTATCTGAGTCTTCGGCACCGTACTCTGAAAAGTAACCAAACGCTCCTCCCTCTTTGGAAAACTAGAGTTCACAATCACCAACTCAAATGCCTTAGCGAAATCTAACAACGAAGTACCTCACGCGTTACTATCCCCAAAACCGAAGCCGCCATGTACCTCGCCATAACTGCCTACAGTCGCCCCAATATGTCCATTGAAATCCCCTCCAATAAATAACCTCTCATCAGGCGGAATATTATGCACAATCTCATCCAAACCCTTCCAAAAGCGCCTCTTAACCTCCTCATTCAAGCCCGCTTACGACTCATAAGTGCTAATGGTATTTAGGGTGCACTTTCCAACTACCAACTTAATATACATTAACCTGTCATTCACACACCTAACCTCTACCACAAACTTTCTAAGTTCCCTATCCACCAAAATACCCACACCATTCTTACCCTTCAGGACTCTATAGTACCACAACTTATACTTGTCCGCATCCCTCACTTTTGATCCTACCCACCTAGTCTCCTTGACATATGCTATATTGACCTTCCTCTTCTGGATGACCTTTGCCATCTCTATATACTTATCCGTCAATGTACCTATGTTTCTCAACCTATAGGCTCCCTTGTTCCCTTTACCTCCCTTGCCTCCGGTCACTCCATGTCCCCTGCCCCACCCCGCCCTACCCCTAGCCTCTCTGAGGGTATAACCTTACTCTACCATCCCAGACTACAACCACTATACCTATAATAGACTAAGGAGAATCTCTAACACACAATAGGTAAAAAGACCAGACTAGGAGAAAATAAGTTGTAACTACATGCACGCTAATTGTATGATTTAAACTAATGTGAACAAAAAAGTAACAGTTTAACTGAAACAAGGAAGAGAAAATAGAAAAGCGGGAGGTACCAACTCCCAGGAATAGAACCTGGAAATTATCTTGATGTATACGACGTTGTTACAACACCTGGCACGTTCATGTCCAACTTTCCACCGCCCCTTGCTTCTACTCACCCTAGAAGCTCTCCTATGTTTGCGCACGCGCTCCTCACTCATATCCAATAGCCACCGCGTATTACCTGAAAGACACACAGAAAACCCAAGAACCAAAAAAGGGTTTACCTCCGCTACCACTGGTGAATTCCCAACAGAAGCAAATAAAAGAAAAACAAGAGAAAAGAAGGGGGAAAAACAGTGGGGGGGGGGAGGGGGAGGGTAGTGTCCAAATAGTCTAACACACAAGTAAAAAGAAGAGGAAAAGAAGAAGGAAGGAATGGAGAGAAGAAGACGGGGAAGGGACAGTAGAGGGGAGGGGACTATAGCAGCCAAAATACAAGTCATTGACGGGACAACAATCATCGGAGAAGACAACTACTATGTAGGTTGGAGGTAGAGAAGAGGGGAGAGAAGGAGGAAGGAAGAAATAATGGAGAGAATTGAGTGATATAAGAGAGAGGAGAGAGAGAGGTGAGGGGTGGTCGAAAATCTTACCTGGTTTACATCATCGGTGCCGGTAGGGTTCCGACAGAATATGACCGTTAAGGGTTGGGGTTGGGCTACTGTCGTAGAGAGAAGGAGAGTCAGGGAGAGAGAAAATAACCAAGTAGTATGATAATTTCATATTTGACTAAAAAAAATAAGATGAAAAGAGTTGCAAAAAAAGTTTTAAATACTTCATGCAAAATGATAACATTCAAAAACTATGGTATATTTTAAGTTTTACTTTACCACCGCATTGCAAAACATATACCAACTGATAGCCTAACAAGAGCTCATTGTGACAAAGAAAAAGAAGATTACCAAGAGTTCAACTAGTAGTTGAAACTCGAATTTGTTAGTGCTGATATGAGCATGTTTAGCATAAATTAAATTTTTATGATTAACAAATGTATTGAAAAAATCAGGGTTTATTAATGTTAGTTTTTATGCTACTAACTGGTGTCAAGAGATGACATTCAGATGATGAAAGAACCAGGTCTGTAGTAGAATGAAACAGAATGGTAAATACATTGATAAGAAATGATAGAAAGTTTATTACAAGCCGGATACCAAAAAAAGTCAATTCATACGCTATACGAAAAATATTAGGAGGAATTCGTGTCCAAAAGGATTTTATAAATTATAAAAAAACTTGCATTGAAGAAAAGGTTGAATAGTTGGAAACAAATAATAAAACCAAGTCTAATAAGGAAAAGTTTTTCTATATCGAAATATTATATGTTTTGGTGCATTAGTCGGAGAAGAATTTCAGCCAACCTCACAACTATGTAAAGAGCCTTAGTGCTGCTACTCAAATCTCATGCTATTCGCACAGTTTCAAGGAATCACTCTTGGCAATAGCAATCTCAAGCAGGAAGGTGATCTTACAGACTCAAACTGCTCAACCAAAAGAACTAGATTTCGAAGAGGTAGCTGCCTAGTTCTTTAGTTTTTAGGTTGAGTCATTGTTCTTGAATTGTAACGTAAAAGGGAAATCCAGTGCATTAAGCTTCTTCTATGCACGGGGTTTAGGGAAGGGCCGGACCACAAGGGTCTATTGTACACAGCCTTATCCTCCACTTCGGCAAGAGGTTATTTTCACGGATCGAACCTATGAACTCCCGGACACTTGAGAACAACCTTACTCGCTAGCTCCCCTTGTTTAACCAAAAAGTGGAATTTCGGTCAAAGATTTAATTTAGAAGAACTCGGGTTACTGATAATCAAAAAATATATAAGAGAAAGTAATTTAGCTAGCAATAAGACAATTAGAAGAAGATAAAGTAAACTAATGTATTTAGATAGTCTTTCGTGTCTTTACAATTGACCTATTCTTTCCCTTTTATATCTATCTTGGAAATATGCGTTTTGCCTTTGTTATAATAAGGCCATTATAGATAATTAAAGACATTAAATACTACGTTACATAATCATTGTATTTTAATACAGATTCTCTAACGTTTTTACTATTTAATGCTCTTTATATACTGTATATGTACTCTCTTGTGCTGTCAGATTCATTCTCCTTGATTCTTGGACTTAAATAGGCACGTGCGTTGAATCTTTTAAGTATCCGCTTGTGCCTCCTCTTATGCCTCTGATCGTATCTGTTGCAACTCGTGCCTCTTTTCCAATCATAACTCTTTCACCAGTCTATGTGTCATGACACGTCATCTTCCAATCACTTTAATATGTAAACTCAATTTTTCCCAATACAAATAGTCCCCCCACTTGCCATTTATTCATCAATTGAATATTTAGGAAGTGGAATTCATTAAAATAGGAATTTTGTCACCATTAATGCTATAGCAGAATCAACGCTTCATTTGTCACTTCCATTTAACGCTCTTCACGCGTGGCACCCCTTTTACTGGTTCTGCAACTTTGCAGCGCTTTTTAGGGATTTTTCGCGGCTTTACTAACCACGAAGCGTCAGTTCTCATTATGACTTTTCCATCATTGCACCTTTTCCTTTGACGGTTGCTTCGCAGTATAAATATAGTTTTCTTCTTTGTCTTTATCACATAAAGTTCTCAAAATATTCAGTTCTTGAATCTTTGTTTGTTTCTTCCTTGTACTATCATGTCTTCATTAAACCCTAACCCTAGAAGGGTCCCCATAGTTGATAACTTCCCTAATTCCCCCAGTAGGAGCAGAAGAGGAGGTAGTCTTCGTAATTTAGGATCTTCATCCTTGTGTGGTTCGTCTCTTCCTTCGCCTAGTTCTAGCCCTTCTTTTAGAACTAGAGGTTTTCTTTCACACAGATCTTCTTCTAGAGGTAAGGAATCTTCTGAACCACTTCGTGAACCTCTAGTAGAGGAGATAGTTCCTGCGGAACTATCTTTCTATAATGACATATAATCTCTTAGAAATCAAGTATCTTCTTTAGATCGTGCTGATATCTATCCCACTCAAATCACTGAAGGTTTGATTTCTTTAGTTCGTAGAGACTGCCATTGGATTCATGACTTTCCTATCATTATTCCCAATCCGAATCAAAGAATTACCTCTTACTTAACCGGGGTTTCCTTTGTCTATACGTACCCTTTCATATTAGGATTCAAACCTGCTATTGATCATGTTATTCTCGAGTTCAGTCATTTCTTTGATGTTTGCTTAGGTCAAATTGGACTAATAATATAAAGGGTTGTTGCTTGTTTGAGGCATTTGACCAACATAGCTAGTGTGCCTTTTACTTTCCCACATCTAATTCATCTTTACTCCCCTAGACTCTTTCGCAATGGTGTTTTTACACTAGTAGCCAGGAGCAAAAAAGTTCTAGTTAGCCTTGAAGATGACAAAGACCGTGGTTGGTATGCCAGGTTTGTTTCTACCCCCACTGTTGGTTTAATGGGTGATGAGAACGTTCCCTTCTCTGAGAAGTGGAATTTTACACGTGAGTCTTCTAACTTTCTCATATCTTTTTCTTCAATTTTGTTGATTTTTCTAATTTTACTTTTCTTTTCTAGCAACCATGGTAGTTGTGGAAGATGTTCCCAATTTCCGTGATTGGGTAGGAAAGCTGTTGAGTATTGCACCAATTGATGGTAGATCTTGGAAGACCCTTTCCCAACGTTTTGGTTGGAAAGTAAAAACTCATGGTAAGAGCTTTTATTTTATTTTACATATTGTTTTTTCCTGAACATATCTCAATCCTTCTTTCTATCTGGATTTGCTATTCGAGGAGTTACTGCTGAGGCGGTTGCGGCTTCTCGTATCTCTTTGGAAAGGGCTCAAGAAATAATTCTGGGTTTTTCATCGAAAAGAAAAGCCGTTGATGGCCAAGATTCCGAAGAAGAGGAAGACGAGGGTTCCTTGCTAACAAGGCCACGGGCTCGTAGACGCATTATTTCCGATGATGAAGCAGAAGCATCCCCCCGCCGTTCTATTCATCTTACCGAATCTATTGAAGCCCCGATAGTGATCCCTGATGATGTTGATGATGCTCCCGCTGCTGCTCATGATTCTGTTGAGCAGCTTTTTGACCGCGGGTTTGGTAGTGAAAGTTTAGGTCCCATTTCTGATTAAGCTACCTTGGTTTCTTTTTCTCCTCCCGTGCCTGTGACTCCTACTTTGCCGATTATGGCTGCTTCCATTCCTCCCCAGGCTGTTTTTACTACTTCTATTGTTCCTCATTCAAAAATTCCTCCTCCACCTACTCACCATGCTGAGGTTGGCTCCTCAAGTAGGAGTGGTGCTATGAGGCGAGTGATTATTGAAGTCTCTGCTGAGGGCAACCTTTTAAGGAAATTGGGTGAAGTAGATGTGTGGCTAAAGCCTTTAATTGGTCCTGTTGAGAGAGCCAAGCTAGAGAGCCATAGTTCTTTGACTTTGATGAATGACATTGTGCATGCTTCTTTAAAGCTATTCCCTTTTTCTAACTTTTACTTTGTCATTTTTCTATCTTTGGGATTCTCATTTCCTTCCCTTTCCCTCCTTTTTAGGCCAATCTCATTGGCACGGAGATGATGAAAAGGGTTACCCTCTCAGAGCATTTAGTGCATGATTACTAATTGGAGGCATATAATTGGAAGGAACAGTATGAAAGTCTTCAGATCGACGTGGAGTACTTAGAAGAAAGCAAAAGTACCTTGGAGCAGCAGGTACGAGCTTTGACTTCGGAATTGGCAGTTGAAAAGGCTTCCTCCAGTCAAGCAGACAAGGAAAGGGCTCGTTTTGAAACTTCTTTTTCCGAGCAACTTTCCAAGGCAAGTGAAAAATATTAGAGAGTTGAAGGCTCTCTTCGATGCAACAGAAGCCTATGCTGGTGAACTCGTGCAGAATTTGACTCAAGACCAAGAAGACCTCCGGGTTTCTTCTGATAAGGTTTGTTCCTTAGAAAATTTCCACGCCTCTCTTCAAGCTTCCTATGAATCTGCCTTGGCTGAAAATGAAAAGCCAGAGAATGAAATTGCTGACTGGGAAAGAGATTATGAGATCCTTGAAGATATGTCTGCCATTGAAGTGAGTTGGGCATTTTTGAATTCTCGCTGTGATACCCTTGTTGAAGCTAGCCAAGAGAATTTTAACTTGGAATCTGAGTTAGCTAAGATCAATGAAACTATTGAGAAGACTTAGAAGAACCAAGAATTTCCTTCTCCTGTGGTCGAAGCTTCCGCAAATGTTGAAGATGATACGGGTATCCCCACTCCTTCAAGCCAAGTTGAACCCGCTGCTGTTGATGTACCTGCTTTAGTTCCTTCATCTTCTCAGTGACAAGTTTAAGTTGTTTGAATTCCTTTGTGTCTCTTTTTTCTTTTTGGAAAATTGTGGTTAAAACCCTTGGTCTCATTTGAGGGTTTGTTTTGGAAACTTAAGTCCCCAGACCTTTTATGGGGCAATATGTATAAACAATTTTCAGTTTATGACCAAGTTCATACTTAGTCTAAGATGTTTAATATTAAGAAGATTTTGTTACTATTTGTACTTCTGTTTTGTTTATTCTTGCCTTTATTTCTAAGGACTTACTGAATAACTTGCATTTTTACTCTTCAAAAAATGCTTCTGTTAACTTCATGAATACTTAAATTAATCATGAATTTTATAAAAGAGGGCCCTTTTATATTCTACATTTAATGAAGAAGACGTCTCAACTTCATAACGGTGTTAATATACGATAAAAGAAATAGGAATACACATGTTTCTTGAAATAACTTTGACAAGTTTTTATTTGAACTTTGTCTAGTATTGAATAACACTTTACATGTATTTTAATTACATCTATAACTTTCTCGTAACTGTTTTTCTTATAACAGATTTAAAAAAGAAAAATAAACATGAGGTTTTTATTTATAACCCGTTTCAGTACATTGCTTTTACCCTAGCTATGGTAAGGTCTTTCTTTAGGCTTAGCTCATGACTTTGCTCTGTACTTGACTCATTCATTGAGTGAACTTTTCAGGCTTGATCTTTGATTATTTCCCAATCTTCTTTGCCTTCTTTATACACATGCCTGCGTATATTATATAGTCCCCCAAGTGTTTGAGCGTTGAAGTATGAAGCCTCAAGCACTTGATTGTTCCTCTCATTTGGTCCTTTCCCTGAAAAGGAAAAACATACGGGACTCGGAGGTGCGATTATAGATGAAGACTGCTTAGCCCGTTTGAATTTCTATCAGAATAATTGTAACCCTAGACTGGGAAGTTTAATTTAGTCCACGTGCCTTGCAGGTCGTGACTCGTTATTTAGTATGGGCTAGCTTTTTGCCTATCATCTACAATTGTTAGTAAAATTTAACAATTCAAAAATTAAATTTTAAAATACGGATACCTAACCGTGGGTATTTCTTAGAAATAATATCTCTTCAGGTTAACAACATTCCAATGTGAAGGTAGTATCTTGCCATCCATTGTTTCCAGCTCGTATGCTCCTTTACCTGCAATATCATGAATCCTATAGGGTCCTTCCCATGTTGGACTTAATTTTCCTACATTAGCTACCTTCATAGATTGAAAAACCTTTTTGAGCACGAAGTCCCCAATTTTGACGAATCTTAGGTGTGCTTTTCGGTTGTAGTATCGTTCTATGACCTGCTTTTGTGCTACCATTCTTATCAGTGCAACTTCCTTTTTTCCTTCAAGTAGTCAAGATTTATGCGCATTTCTTCGTTATTAGACTCGTCTAACGCTTGTGTAAATCTTGTACTTGGCTCTCCTATCTCAACTGGAATTAAAGCTTCAGCTCTGTAAACCAATAAAAATGGTGTTTCTCATGTACTTGTTTTTGTTGTTGTGCGGTATGCCCATAAAACACCAGGTAACACTTCTGGCCAATTACCTTTGGACTCCTCTAAACGTTTCTTTAAATTGTTGATCATGATTTTCTTTTTTGACTCAGCTTGCCCATTACCCACCGGATGATAAGGTGTGGATGTAATTCTTTTGATCTGCCAACTTTGAAAGAACTCTGTGATTTGCGTGCCTATAAATTGAGGGCCATTGTCGCATATGATTTCCTTTGGTACACCAAATCGGCATATGATATTCCGCTAAATGAAATCATTAACTTCTTTTTCACGCACCTGTTTGAATGCTCCTGCTTCCACCCATTTAGTAAAATAGTCAGTGAGTACGAGCAAAAATTTTACTTGTCTTTTTACTTGTGGTAGTGGACCCACGATATCCATCCCTCATTTCATAAACGGCCATGGTGCAGTGACCGGATGTAGCAACTCTGCAGATCTATGCATATTATTACCGTACCTTTGGCATTTATCCCATTTAGCCACGAAACTTTCCGCTTCTTCTTCCATTTTGGGCCAATAATAACCTGTCCTGATTAGGGTTCTTACCAGTGATCTTCCTCTTGCGGGATTCCCACAATGCCCCTCGTGTATTTCTCTCATTACGTGTTCTATTTGAGAAGGTCCGAGGTATCTTGCTAAGGGACCACCGAACATTTTCCGATAAAGATTGCCTTGCTTTAAGCAATATCGAGCTACCTTTTTTCGAAGCGCGTGAGCTTTCCTCTTGTCTTCAGGAACGATACCATTCTACAAAAAGGCAACAATCTCGTTCCTCCAATCCTAGGTTAAGTTATTAAAATTTACCTCATTTTTATCTGGATCGAGCACTGAATGAAACAAATGTATTACAGAAGCATTTTCATTGCTTGCCACGTCTGCTGCAGATGCAGGATTAGCTAAGGAATCCGCCTCAACATTTTCATCTCTTGGTATTAGCGTAACCTTCCAGGTTTGGAATTGCCTAATTAGATCCCGTACCTTCTCTAAATACTGTTGCATTTGTGCTTCCCTGGTGGTATAAGTCCCCAGCATTTGGTTAACCACGAGCTGCGAATCGCTCTTGATTACAATCTAGTTAATGCCAAGTTCTCGTGCCAGTTCTAAACCTGCAATCACCACCTCATACTCTTCCTCATTATTAGTTAAATAATGGCATTTAATGGCTTGTTGAATGGTTTTACCCGTAGGTGGTACCAAAATGATCCCTAAGCCTGCACCCTTTATGTTAGATGAACGATCAGTAAATAAGGTCCAAATTCCTGGGTTAGCTCCGTTGAGCACCTGCAATTCTTTTTCTACTTCTAATTGCATCCCTTGGATAAAATTAGCCACGAAATCAGCTAACACTTGAGATTTTATAGCAGTTCTAGATTGGTATGTGATATCATATTCACTTAATTTTATAGGCCACTTGGCTAACCTACCTGACAACTCATGCTTGTGTAATATATTGTGTAATGGATAAGTAGTTACTACAACAATACAATGACATTGAAAATAAGGCCTTAATTTTCTAGATGCCATGATTAATGCAAGTGCAAGCTTTTCTAATTGAGGATACCGCGTCTCCGCATCTAATAAAGATTTGCTGACATAATAGATCAGAGATTGTTTACCTTGGTCCTCACGGACTAAAACAGCACTTACCGCTACTTCTGAGACAGCAAGGTAGATGAGTAGTCTTTCCCCAACCTTTAGTTTTGCAAAAAGTGGCGGATTTGATACGTATGTCTTCAAATTTTTAAGTGCCTGTTGACATTCCTTATTCCATTCGAAATGATCTTGCTTTTTAAGAGTTGAAAAGAATTTAAAGCACTTTTCTAATCATTTAGAAATGAATCTTCCCAATGCTACAATTCTTCATGTCAACCTCTGCACTTCTTTTTTACTTGTAAGTACATCAGGGATTTCTTCAATGGCCTTAATCTATGTGGGATTCACTTTAATACCACGGTTAGAGACAAGAAAACCTAAAAACTTACCTGATGCAACACCAAATGCACACTTCTCAGGATTTAATTTCATATTAAATTTTCACAAAATCTAAAATGCATCAGACAAGTGTGATATATGATCCCTTGAATGTTGAGTTTTGACGAGCATGTCGTCTATATAGACTTCCATAGTTTTCCCCAAATGTTCTTGAAACATTTTACTCATTAGTCTTTGATATGTTGCACTAGCATTTTTGAGACTAAAAGGCATTACTTTATAACAGTAAGTCCCCTTGTTAGTTATGAAGGAAGTTTTTTCTTCATCTATTGGATCCATTTTGATCTGATTGTATCCTGAATACGCATCTAAAAAACTTAATAATTCATTTCTTGCAGTAGCATCAATTAGTTGATCTATATGTGGTAGTGAAAAAAAATCTTTAGGACAGGCTTTGTTAAGGTCTGTGTAATATACACAAACTCGCCACTTACCATTCTTCTTCGGTACCACAACAGTATTGGCTAACCAATTAGGCTACTTTACCTCAGGGATAGACCTAATCTTTAGTAATTTTTGAAGCTCATGTTGAATCACCTAATTTTGAAAGTTCCTTGCTTTCTCTACTTTTGTTTGGAAGGAGGATACGATGGGTCTTCATTTAATTTGTGAGTCATTACCTCCGGTAGTATTCCTATCATATCAGAGTGGGACCAAGCAAAACAATCCACGTTAGTTTTCAAAAATTCAATCAACTTAACTTCATGTCCTTGCTTAGATTGGCCCCTACGTAGACTTTCCTATCAGGCCATTGTGCAAATAATACCATAGCCTCTAATTCTTTAATTGTTGTCTTGATATTTTTGTTTTCCTCTGGTTCTTGAATGGTATCTGGGCTTTAGTCCACATCTGTTCGCCCTTGTTCAGTTGAGGTTTGTGTTGTGGTACCCTCAACTGGATTCTGTGATTGCTATTTTTGTTCATTTCTCGTACTTGAATCCGCTATAGAGTTGCTGTTCCTGGATGTATGGTTGTCCCCACGGATTTGACATATTCCCCATGGTGATGAAAATTTAATAATTTGATGCAAGGTTGACGGAACAACATCCATCTCGTGGATCCATGGTCTACCAAGGATCATAAGCCATCTCCATACTACTACCTGAAACTTTGTATATTTGAGAACTCCCTCTGCGAATGTAGTAAGTATTACCTCTCCTTTCGTCACGACACTGGAATTGTCGAATCCAGATAGAGTATGCGCCTTTGATATTAATTTATCTTCATCTTGCATCTCACGTAATACTCTTAACAGAATAATGTTCACGGAACTACCTGGATCAATCAAAACTCGTTTTACATTAGTACTATGTACAAGTAGAGATATTACCAGTGCATCGTTATGAGGAGATAATACGCCATCCGCATATGCATTATCAAACGTAATGCTTTCTTCCTCTAAGACATGTCGCACCCGTTTCCCTTGGGTAATTGTGACTTTGGAAATTTTATTGGTTGTTGTGTACGTCACACCATTGATGTCTTCACCTCCACTTATAACGTTGACAGTCCTTTTAGGAGAAGGTGGTTTAGGGGGATCCTGCCTATTCTTCATGTATGCTTGCTTACCTTTCTCACTGAATAACTCGGTGAGATAACCCTGTTTTAATAAATGATCAACTTCACTTTGTAAAAACGTACAGTCTGTCGTTTTATGCCCGTGATCGTTGTGAAATTCGCACCAATGATCAGGATTGTGCCTATTTGGATTTCTATCTCATCTTGTTTGGCCATCGTACCTTGTCACCCATGCTTCTCAAAACAACTACGAGTTCGGAAGTGCTCACATTGAAATTATAACCGCCAAACCTCACCTTCAAGTTTCTATCATCATCTCGTGACTCATACGTGTTTTGATTATTCCCAAATCTTGATGACGAGCCCGACTCTCTATTCCTCGACCTGTGATCGTACCTTTGATTGTTCTGTTTTGACCATGAGTCTTTTCCCGCTGGTCCCATGTATGGTTCGTGCCTGGTTTTACCGGACCTTTTTTCGATTTCCGCCCGTCTCGAACTTACCTTTTCTTCTTTTTGAGACCGTGAGATAATATCTTCCTCTATCCTCAACTTCATGCTATACCTGTTGTAAACATCATTCCATGTTGTAGCTGGGAATTCACGAAGACTTTCCTTGAGTTACCTCATAGCTTCTGAGCTTTTTTCATTTAAATTACTTGTGAAGGCTATAACTGCCCAATTGTCAGGTACACGTGGTAATGTCATTCTTTTACGTTGGAATCTGTCCACGAACTCTTTAAGCAATTCTGAGTCCCCTTGCTTGATTTTGAAAATATCTTCCATTCGTTTTTCAACTTTTTGGGCTCTCGAGTGTGCTTTGATGAAAGAATCTGCAAGCTCAGCAAAAGAATTTATGGAATTTTCGGGTAAAAGAGAATATCATGTTAATGCACCCTTAGTGAGTGTTTCACCGAATTTCTTGACCAATATTGATTCGATCTCCTGTTTGGTCAAGTCGTTGCCTTTTAGGCCTGTTGTGAATGCAGTCACGTGGTCTCGTGGATCAGTTGTTCCATAGTATTTTGGAATATCGGACATTTTGAATTTCTTTGGAATTGGTAGGGGAGCAGCAATTGGCTTGTAGGGTTGTTGCGAATATTTATCCATATCTATCCCTTTGATTACGGGCGGCACCCCGGGTATTTACTCAATGCTATCACTTTGCTCCTTGAGCTATTTCTGCAATGTTAGTACTAACTTTTGTAAATCAAATTTGACTAAATTACCTGGTACTCCCTCTTGTGATTCGCTGGGGGTTCCACCACTACCTGAATTAACAAGCCCAAAGCGAGGGTTCTCGAAAGTGTTGTTATTTGGAGTGGGTGTGGGTGGTGCTGCTGGTAACTAGCTAGAAAAAGCCTCAAGAGCTTTATTGACCTGTTCAGCAATTAGTTTTTGCAAAGCTTCATCGATAGCTTCAACATTTTCAAATTGAGCGTTTCCATTTGCATGAGATCCATCAGGAGTGCCTTCTTGAGACCACCGAGGAGAGCTTAGTGGAGAAGGGACCAGGATGTGATTATCCTGTAGATTTCCCTGAAGTTGTTGGTTTCCTTGGTTTCCTTGAATGTTGTCATTATTGTTCGACATGGTTGATGCAACAAGGAAAGTTAAACTAAAAAAGAATAGATTATCAGATTCCCGACAACAGAACCAGTTTGTTTAACCAAAAAGTAAAATTTTGGTCAAAACTTTAATTTAGAAGAACTCGGGTTACTAATAATCAAAAAATGTATAGGAGAAAGTAATTTGGCTAGCAATAAGATAATTAGAAGAAGATAAAGTAAACAAATGTATTCAGATGGTTTTTCGTGTCTTTACAATTGACCCATTCTTTCTGTTTTATAGTTATCTTGGAAATATGTGTTTTGTCTTTGTCATAATAAGGCCATTATAGACAATTAAAGACATTAAATGCTACGTTATATAATCATTGTATTTTAATAAAGATTCTCTAATGTTTTTAGCATTTAATGCTTATTAAATACTGTATCTGTACTCTCTTGTGCTGTCAGATTCATTCTCCTTGATTCTTGGACTTAAATAGGTACGGGCGTTGAATCTTTTGAGTATCTGATCGTGCCTCCTCTTATGTCTCTTCTCGTATCTGTTGCAACTCGTGCCTCTTTGCCAATCATAACTCTTTGAACAGTCAACGTGTCATGACACGTCATCTTCCAATCACTTTAATATGTAAACTCAATTTTTCCCAATACACCCCTGTTCTTGAATTGTAGCCTATTTGCTTTTAAAGAAGTGTAATCATAGGTTAATATAAACTTTGAGTTTTTCTTTTCGCTTTCTAGACTAGTGTTAGTATGGTAAGAAGTAGCTACAATTGAGTTGATTGTAGGGAATGGGTACTAGAGTTAGCCCCCCTGTTTATTGCGTTATAACCTAAAAACTCCTCTTTGAAGTTACTTTGAAAGAAAATCGTGTACCGATAGGTCGTATTGTTTACTTCATTGAGTAAGGAGTTTGTCCGCGTAAAATTAATGTGTATTTAAATTTCATATTTAGCTAGTTGTTTGTGTCTATTAAGTAAAAGAACCAGCTTTTTTAATTTACAAAAATCGAGTAATACATAATTTACCCTCCCCCCTGTTGTGTTACAATGAAATCTATGAATAATAATCTATATTAGACTAGGCTCTTTCAGCAAAGACTAACTCCTGGAAAGAATCTACGATGGTTGCATTCCCCAAACGCTCAAGAAGAAAAATCAACTGTTTGCCACCATTGTTCACCAAAAATATTATGGATGGCGGAAAGAAAGTATGCCTGATTTTCTAGAAGGTGAAGACTTAGAACTTTGGAATATATTTCAGAAAGGTCCTAAGATTTCTATGGCTATGGATGATAGGGACAATTCTACTGGACCCAAAAAATACTCTAAGGAATGTCACGGTCCAAAATTTCACTAAGTTGTGATGGCACCTAACCCATCCTATTAGGTGAGCCCAACTGTATAAGTCACTACTATGATAAGAAACCAACAGAGATAATGAATGAAATAGTCAAAAGGGTTTAATACAATTATTCAAAGGACTAGTAGTACAAGTCACGAGCCAGTATAATTAAGTGTACAACTTCAGTTTGAGGAAATATACATCATATGTTTGAAATTTACATAAACAGAAATATAAATCCTAAACTACCACGAAAAAATGGTAGGTTGTATCCGGAATGTTAGTACGTCTTTAGTGCTGGGCCCTCGAACTCTTTAGCCACCCATCGCCGAATATCTGCACGCAAGGTATAGAAGTATAATATGAATACAACCGACCCCATGTACTCAGTAAGTATCTTGACTAACCTCCGTAAAGTAGTAACGAGGGTTTTAAGACAAACGATACTCACTAATATAATCTGTGTAGTTAAATTAGCAATAGAGACAAAACTAGAATAGCAGAGTAGATTACGTGAACAAATATGAGAAGTAGTATATGATTAAATAAAAGAAATAACGATCAGGTTCCTCAATATCACAATCAATCCTTTTCTAACTGCTTAAGTCACGAGATTAAAGCAATAACCACCAAAACAACATAGTAAACCCGCAAATCTTCGTAATAAGAGGAATATGTTCAAGATATCAAATCAAATGGCATGACAACACCCTTCGAGAATTTACCTTATCCGCACCAAACATGTGTATGTATATCAAATCAAATGTCACGGCAACACCATTCGTGCATTTATCTCATCCTCACCAAACATATGTATAATAGTACAAACCAGGTAGGCGGAATGCCAATAACAGTAACAAAGAAGTAGAAAGTACACATGCAACAATAACAATCAAGGTAGGAGCATACATATAACAGTAACAGACAAGGCGGGAGGCACAAAATTAATGATAGCAAATAAGGCAGGAGAACATAGATTTCAATAAATAGCAAGGTAGAAGGTTTAGATAAAACAACAGCAAACGAGAAAAAGGCATAGATGTAAATATAACAAACAAGAAGGCTGGCATGAATATAACAATAATATAAAGGCATGGATTGGATAATAATAAATAAGATAGAAAGCAAAGGCGTAATGACAACAAGCAGTAGAGATAACATATGTGCAACAATAAAAACTCAGGATAAAGGCATGAATGTAAATGTAAGGGAAATACAATACAACATAATGCATGTCTCTCATCCTCCTGCACAAAAACACCCTTCGTGCCAGGAACACTTGTCATCATATTTTAATGTAAAATAATTTTACGGCATCACCCTTTGTGATTTTACTCTCCTCCTCACATAATAAAGTAAAAACAACGGCATGATATCGCCCATCATGCTTTTACTCTCATTCTCACATAATAATGTAAAAATAATGGCACGACATCACTCTTCGTGCTTTTACTTCATCCTCACATAATAATGTAAAAATATAATGTCACGAAATCACCCTTCGTGGTTTTACTCTCTTCCTCACCAATCATATATACATCAACGCCAAACAAGGTAGGAAGCATGGGTAACATCAAGAGGAGTGATAAAGCATAATACACACGTGAACAATAGTCATAACTTTTGCACCAATAAACAAGTTAATAAACTTCAAGAACCCCATTATTCAAGTATCTCAACAAAGCTCAAACATGATCATCAACGTAAGTGTGGAACCCAAATATCTCAAGAATTATGAATATAAACATGTGTTCGTGATTTAGGTATAGTCATAATCAATAGTCTCACAAAGAGTGCATCATACTTAATCAAGTTGTAATAAGTTGAAGCGCGGACTTCAACATTAATATTTGTACTCATATTATTATAGGAATCAAGTAAATCATGAGGCAAGAATATCACAAGGTTCAATAAAGCACAAAGAATCATATAATCTACCCCAAGCATAGATAACCCTAGCAAGTCCTAGCAAGCTTCTACTAGGACTTATGACTCTTAGTCTATTGTCTTAGGTAGCCACCTAAAGTTAAGTACATAATTACACTTAAGTATAAGACTTATACAAGTTGGTTTCCTTTATACAAAGCTTGATTTTTATTTGATTTCATTTTATACAACCTTTCCTCCTAATACAAAATCCTTCAGAAACAGATGCTTGGTTTTGTTTATACAAAGCTTAGTTTCATTTGATTTCATTTTATACAACCTATCTTCCTAATACAAAATTCTTCATAAATAGACGCTAAAACTTAAATCTAACGAGCTTCCAATCAAAATTCTCGAGACAAAATCAATTCCAGCGAGAAATTATTAGCACCTTAGCAACTTAAAATTTTACGGTACTAAAGGAGTACAGTGCAATCTTTTCCAAAAATACTATATGGAGTTTTCCCTACTCCAGGTATGTTAAGACCATCCCTTCTTTCTTTTTGGCATGATCCAAATTATACAAAAGAAACGAGCAAACGCACGATTTTCATAAATTACTTTACTCATAGAAATACTATATTCTTGATTTCCCATGTGAATTATTATTATCTTCTGTTCATAGGTCCCAGAAAAATACATATTTAATAATGTTTATCCGAAAGGCATATTGAATTTTATGGCGTTCCGAGAAAATTTTATTAACATATTTCTTATGCATTCCATGCATTTATACATGCACATTAACCCATGACCAGATGACGTTATATACGTGTATATATGTATATTATATTTATATGGGATACGGGAAAAAGGTTACGGCGTTATATACGAATCACCACCTAATCAATTGGCATATGTTGATGATGTTGCCCACAGTGGCCGAGACAATATGATGGGGTGCCCTCAGAGGCTTGATGATATTATGTACACTCATACCTATGCATGGCACAATATTTGTATGCGGCGAAATCAGAGGATTTAATTTCTTGCTATAAAGCCACTTCAGAAGAATATCTCGATACCCCGAGAACGTGGAGTTGCGACTGAGTCCCCTCCATTGGGGCTCGTCGAGGCCCAACTCAAAGAAGATGAAGATCGAGTCTAGAGCAAAAGGGGGAGTTCCCAAAGCATGCGGCTAAGTCTGACAGAGCCAGCCTACCCAGGGCCTGTGTCGAGGCATCATGTCTAGCCGTCCTATCTCCATGATTTTATAATTAATGTATGTTGTACTATAACCGGATACCCCTCCTATATAAATTTAATCAACACCACTTTGTAATGGGCTGCTGTTGCTCCAACTATTCTACACAAGATCAATAATATCTCTCTCTCTTTCTTCTCTCTAACTTACTCGCTCGAGGCCACCCTTAGCATTTATTGCCTTCATACTTGTTCTTCATTTATTTCTTGGTATTAGCTATAAAGAACCTTATTTAATTATGTTCTAACTATTATCCCATTCTCGACTACCCCCGATAGCTCGAACTAGAGCCAGATATCGACCCCGAGGCCCTTCATCGACCAGTCCGAAGCCCGGGCAGCAAACCCCTTAGTTTGATTACTGCCCTATTTTAGCTTGTATCTCATCGTTAAATTTCATACTCCTAGTATTAGCTGCTCTAAAAACTAGCATAAAAATAGATGACGTATTTTTAGAGTCCTATTTACAAATTTAATTGTTGTTACCATTTTCACAGTAAACTGTTTGGCGCCCACTGTGGGGATAAAAATAATAGTGATTATTTTCTTGTTGGTTTCATTGCAAAAATGCAAGTTATCTTTCACACTTTTTCTTGTCCAAGATCTCTTGATTTTAAGTCGAAATGTCTGGCTCGATAAACAGGGTTGAGAACGATTATCTCAAAAATCGCGGCGAAAACGGTGTGGCTGTTCCAGTAGATGCCTATACGAGTGCAGTTTTCGAAAACGTGTGTGAGGTTTCGTCGACCCAAAAGACGTTGAGATGAAGTCCATTTTATTGAAGAGGTTCGGGGAAACACTCTCGAAAGGGGCCATGATGTGGCATCATAACCTAGCGCCCAACCCTATAAACTCACTTACCATACCGGTAGATTCCTCCATAAAGGCACAAGCCGGTGCCATCAAAGCAACGATGAGAAAGCCTGACACATCCAGGACCGAGCAAAGGGAGAATGAAATGCTGCGAGAATTCGCATCTCATTCCCAGATGGAACGAACAGGATTACCTCCAGTCTCGGATGACTGGGTGGTACATGCCTTCACTCAAAGCCTAAACAAAACAAGCCCGACAATATCAAGGCAGTTAAAACAAAACATGATCAGGTACCCAGCTAAGATCTGGTCGGATGCTCATATCCAGCAACAGTCGCAAACCAGGGTCGTGGATGGCCATGCAGGAGCCCCCTCGGGCTAAGTATATCCAAGTAGGCTCCTAGAAAAGAAGCCAATGCCAAAAAGAGAAAGGTACCACCTGTATGCCGCAAATAGGAGGAACGCCCTGAGACACAATCTACCTCGCAATGATCATGGATTGAGGACAATATCATCGAGGAATCATTAATAGTTCCAGATTCGATAGGGACACAATACCAACGAGGGTCCTCGCTCATCAAGATACAATTTCAACATCGCTATACCAAACTTCGTGTTCACCATTAGCGATACCAGGGACGTCCAATGGCTCAGACCAATTCGATCGAATCCCTCTCAGAGGAATCACAACCTGGTGCTGGAACTATATAACAAATACGGCTGCGGGGCCAAAGATGGCCACCAGCTCCGAAGGAAAAAAGCCAAGCCACTCAACAAAAATCACTGCCGAGAACTGACGAGCAACCGAATTCAAGTTCAGTCTCGAGTAAGGAAGATGGCTAGGAAGAACGAAGCAAATAGGCCATAGCGTATTACTACGATAGTGGAGGAGCGACAACACTTTCCAAGAACTCGTAAAAAGGCAAGAAAAAATTCTCGTCAGCAGAGAAAGGCGGATCTGGGGATATATTCCCGAGGATGCCCTCACATTCAACAAAGAGGGCACCGAGACCTTGTCTTGACCTCATACTGACGCACTAGTAACCTTATTCCGAACTCGATCCATTTTAAATAAAACATGTGCTCATGAAATCATGTGGCTTGATCAACGCTGTCAGACTGATAATGATAGGGTGGTTTAGACAGCTGGGTCAAAACACGACAACCTCTTGAATCTTTGGCGGATTCCAAACGGCGATCGCAACAACAAGGAGAAAGACCATTCTCTTAGTACAACATGATTGGCCCTGACCGGAGCGCCGAGTTTCATATCATCAAAGGAGGTGCAAGGCACAGACGCCTTCAGACGACCGCGGACGCACCGCCTGAAGGCAGTGCCGTCCCCCCTTCGCCAAAAGGATGAAATTCAATGCAAGGGACAGAACTAAAACCATTGGTGGAAAGCAATACGCGGCAAGGAGAAAGTCCGCATCACATAACGCATCGCCGGTACCAATATCTCCACTCTCGAAAGAGTCAAAGGGTAAGTGAACCATGTTTTCAGGCAATCCCGATTGAACACAGCGGAGGGCTGTACTAGAGTCCTCGCTCCAAAATGGCTGGGACATATCGGACCTCGAAATATCGCCTGCGCACCCCGCAATAAGGTAAAACTACCCCCTCCTTCGTTATTTTACACTAACCTATATGCAGACACCCGGAAGGGGCGTCCGGAAGTGTTAACTCTACTTGAAGATCCTAAGGCCTTAACAACACCCGTCACACTCTTTCCCCTCGGCCGGACATCCGCCTCGAAGAGGGTCTCGCCAGCGAGGTTTTTAACGGAGCGACGTGCCTCCTAGGAAGGATTCAACAAGCCTACCAGACTTTCTTCGTAATCAACCCCGTACGGGGAACTAACAAATGATTTCCCAATGGGAAATGATGTATGGGCCAAACGGTCAAAGGAGCCATGCCCGCATGGGCCGAGCTCACGACAACGAAACAATATGTATTTACGCCACGCAATTAAAGGATATCTTTCAACATCTCGTACTCCAAAAAAGAAAAATTCGGCATGCTCGCGGCAAAGATTCCCCCCCCCCCATCGAGTACATCCCGAAATACTCGGAGACTTAGCGTCAATGATTTAACAGCTACATGTCCTCACGGTCAGAACTATGTGCTCAAGGCCCCAATGAGGCAGTTCCGAGCTCACGAATAACTGCCTTCGAGCCTAAGCAAACTCGATGACTCGGAGACTATCATCAATCACCACACACTGGAGAACCCGAGGCCGTAAGACCCCGAGCGAGCAGACTCGGTCTAGCCAAATCTATTTTACATAGCAACAAACACTATAAGACATCAACAGGCATGACAAACTATAAGACCTCAACATGCATGGTAATCTGTAAGACCTTAACATGCATGAAAAACTGTAAGACCTCAACAGGCATGGCAAACTGTAAGACCTCAACAGGCATGAAAAACTGTAAGACCAAAACAGACATGACAAACTGTAAGACCTCAATAGGCATGAAAAACTGTAAGACCTCAATAGGCATGAAAATTTTGTAAGATCTTACTACAAGCATAAAACTCAATCCCAAAGTTTCGGCTATATGTCGCATTTGTAAGACTCCCGAAAGGGCATAACCTCGATGGAGACACCTAAACTATCACTTGGGATCAAAAATGTCTCCGTCCAAACACATATGACTATGATCAATATGGCGGCACTAGCCAAATTAACGCGACTCGGGGATGCCCGACCGTTGCTAACAAAATCATAGGCCATTACTTCTAATCTACTTCGAAAAGAACCGGTTAAAACAGGCTACCCTCAATAGGCAAACGAGCTTCGACCATGTCAGCTCCAAATCACAAGGCTTCGAGCTACTCAGCCTATGAGCTAAACCTTTCGAAGTGCTCGAGCATCACCACTAATGACTTGAAATTGAGGTTCTTCCCAAACCGATGACGGGTCAGGCAAAATTATTTCAAAAAGACCTTAACGAGAGGAAAACAAAGCCTACATATGCCCACAGGCAAAGCGTAAAAGCCATTGTCGCCAGCCAAACGAGCCTCAGGGCCACACACTAAAAGCTCTCAACGACCAAAAGTGTAAGAGCCACTGCCGCCAACTAAAATATTGGAAACTTGAGGATTAAAATGAGGTCGAGTTGTAACCCAATTCGGAGTCCGGATCCAAAATAGTTAACTATACATACCTAAGGGCACAATGTAAGAGCCATCGTCGCCAGCTTCACGAGCCTCAGGGACACATATCTAAAAGGTCGCTTCGACCCAAGGCAAATAAAAGCCAATTTCATCTGCCCATGCAGGCACAAAAACTTGAGGGTCAATTAAGCTCAAGTCACAACACAACTCGGAGACTGAACCCAAAATAGTTAAAATACAAATGCCCAAGGGCAAGGAATAAGAACCGTTATCGTCCTCCCGTGCAGGCACTGGAGATTGAAGGTCAGGTAAGCTCGAGTCAAAGCCTGACTCGGAGACTAAACCTAACAGCTGGGCAAAGAACAAAAGCTCTAACGCCTACTCGTGTTAAAAATTGCAGTTGACCGAGCATGAAAGAGCCTCTGGGCCTATCTAATGAGCTCCGGATCCATAGGGCACCCGCCAAACACCGAAACTAGCCCGCCTGGTTGAAAGCAATGCAAAAAGAGATACAAAAGAGATAAATGTTCAAGTTTTCTTTTATTTACATACGCAAAAGGTGCGTTCTCCATCTATAAACATGCTCTACGAAAGTCAAATACAAAATGGCAAAATGGCAAAATCTACGCTCCGCTCCAGAAGGCTACGACCTACCAGCCCCAGCTTTACTCTCTGTGACATCGGTAAGAAGTGACCGAGCATCACGCTTATCCGCCCTCGCACGAGCCAACTCTCTCGAGAGAACAAAACCCTTGGCGCCGATCTCTTCGAGTACCTCTCTTCGAGATTTGCAACGAACATATTCTTCGATCCTCTTTTCACGATTGAGGGCCCACTTCAACTTATCTTGGGAATCAGTAGCGTCCTTCAAATGAATCGCCATCTCCTGATCAGCCTTAGTCCGACTCAATGTTGCCTCTGCCCTGACCTTCGGGAGATCGGCCTCGAGCTTCGCGATCATATCCACTTGAACTGAAGAGTTGTCACGAGCCAAGCGGAGTTGGGCCTCAAAGGCCGGAACTTTAGCCAAGGCACCCTTCTCCTCTAAAGCTTGAGCCTGCACATGAGCCCTCAGTTAACCACAAGCATTCCTAACTCGCTCGGCTTCGCCCCTAAGGTACTCCAGAGCCACCATCTTTTTCTACAACTAAGATAGGTAAAAGGATTAACCTTAAGGGTAAAAAAGGCAAAACACGTACTACGAGAGGTTACCTGGTCCATCAAATAGCTCTCGTAATTCGAGCTCCGGTACGTCTCATATCGCCAGTGCATCAACTCAACCTCCTTTTCCTCGCTGAGGAAACTAAGGGACTCACCCTCATCCAGAGCTTTCCGAAGCCTAGCCCCATGACGCAGCAGCTCAGACCTAAGCCTATCAAAGACCTGCAGAAGAAAAACTCGATAAGAAAAGGAAAGGGCAAAATACAGAAGGACTACGCCAAAACTCACCACGAAGTGAAGCCAGCGGACTTCCTCGAAGGCCAAGCACACTCCTGTTGGTCCATCCCTTTCAGCCCTGGAAGAACCAACCTCGGTCGAGGCATAATCACTCGGAGGAACCACCGCTCTAGAACTAAATACTTCGGCAACAACAGGCTCGGGTGATGTTTTCTCCTAGAAGACACGGGCCCGTTTAGCCCCGCTAAAAGCTCCATCGCACTGCAAGTGCAAATCCCGTTTATCGCCGTCGTCCCGTATCTTGGAGGCCAATGATTCCTCCCCCTCTCTGGGGGAACACGGCCTTACCCCAGGGAACTGCCCGATACCTGCAACAACAAAGCCAGAACAAAAGAAAGAGGAAAAGGTCATCTCAAACATACAAAGACCAAGGTAAAAGCAGCATATGCGCATACCTTGGTGTTTCTCTTCCCATCTGCCTCGGGACACAGCTCGCTACCTATGCTCATTGCAAGTCGAATGGGTTGCCAACCTCCGAACCTAGCCGGGCAAATCGGGAACCTCGCCCGATGTCTATGAAGTTGCTGCAGAAAAGAAGGAAACACAATTACTCAACCGGCTTTTGCTATAAGTAAATCTAACAAAGCACGAGACACTCCACTCACGCGCGTATTTCCATCCCTCGGGAAATAGCATGAGCTCCACGAGGATAATGTCAACCATCCGAACCCACACAAATTGACTGACCCACTCTTGATCCTCATATTCCTCATCATCAATAACAAAGGGTGTGGGCGAACGACACCGTAGGGTTATCAGGCCTCGATGGTGGAAGGGCCGGTACAACCTGACGAGGTGACTAAGCGTGAATTCAAGCCCACCCTTATCCGCAAAGAATCTCATCATCAACACCACTCGCCAAAACGACGGATGTATCTGCGCCAAAGTAGCCCGATACTTCTGGCAGAAATTAAGCATGACCCTATCAAGGGGCTTAGTGCGAAAGGGTATAAGTATACGTTCAGGAATCCATCAGCGGAGTCCATAATACTCTCATCTGGGGAAAACACCTGCAGCGCTACCCCCTCGCCCCATCCACAGTACCTTCTCACCATATCCAGATATTCCTCTCTTATGAAAGACAGAGTTTTCAGGGTAAACTCCCGCAGATCCTGAGCACTGGGAGTGGAACTCTCCCCTCCCTGCTAGCTCAGCCCTAAAGTAGCTGCCATTGCTATTGTAGAATTGGCAGACTGAAGTAGGGGCCTACACCAACACTTTTGCGCTTATGGCAATGAAGGACCTAATGCCAAGGCAGTGTGAGCACGTGATTTTTGCCCTATATGAATTACTCCAACATATTCAAAACAAAATAATTTCTTTCAGTATTTGCAATTTTGTTGGATTTCGTGGCATTTTCTGTTAATTATTTGCATTTGTCTGTGCACGTTTATTTTATTTAATTCATGAAAAATAAAAAAAATATGTTGCATCTGCAGTTAGGATTTAATTTTATATTTTTATATTAATTAGTAAATTAGTTTGTTTTATAAAAAATGAAAATCACAAAAATAATTCATTTTGCATTTTTACTTTTAAATTTTGAATTGTATAGTTTTTCTTTAAATTTAGGATTTAATTAATTATTGTAAATACCATGATGAGTGATTAATATAATTGGGTAGGTTAATTTTTTTTAGAAATTATTAATTAATTTAGGTTTTATTTCAATTTTGAAAAGAAAAGAATTTAAAAAAGAAATTAGGAAAAAAATCAAAGGAAAATAAAAAGAGTTGAAAACCCTGATTTGGGCCATTTGAGTTCAAAACCCCCAGGCCCAAGTCCCCCAAACCCCCTCACCCGGCCCAACCACTCTAACCCGGTCCGGTGTCCCCCCCAAACTAAACGACGTCGTTTCAATAAGTATTGATCTGAGCCGTTGATCTCGCCTTTATCAAACGGCTCAGAACTGAAGCCCCAGGGGTATTTAAGTGTCCGAAAACCCTTTCCCCCCCTCAGAATCCCTTTTGCTCACCACCCTCACCAGAAACACCCCGAAACCCTAGCTAAACCGCCCCCAAATCCCCGGCCTTCGGTGGCGGCGCAACCTCCAAACGCCACCAAAATCACACCACCGAACCACCCTGACCCTCTCGTTCCAAATCCCCACTCCGTTTCCCTCGAATGTAGCCCAATATTCTCGAATATTAGATCAGAAGATGAACCATAAAATCCCCAGGTCTCAAATTAAGGTTTCATTGAAGATTTTAAGGCTCAGTTCGACTTTAATCGCATGTTTTTGACAAAGAACATACGATTAATCTCGGATTGGGCCTGAAATTGAAGATTTCAAAGCGTACATGCTATTTCTTGTTTGTCCGAGATCCCTAGGTATTCTTCTTTCCCCTTTGGTATTTTGTTTCCTCATCCTCACCTTCTTCTACTCTTTCTCTTATTTTCTGATTTTTATTCTGTTTCTTTTTATTTATCATTCTTCTTTATTTCCGTACCTGCATGTTAGATTTAGGATGTGTGTGCTTGTAAGTTGGGTCTTGTGTTCAAGTTCTGATAGTTTGAATTTGCAGTGTCTTTTAGGCTTAACTTTGTTCCGAGTCTTCAGGGTCTTAATTTGAACGTTTGGGTTTTGGGGTTTTTCTGAGTATTGATTGGGTTCACAAGATTAAAAAGCCCAATTGAGAGTTGAACTAGGTTTTCAGTAGACCCATCGAATTGGGTCAACTTGACCCAATTAGCTTGACCAGTTGACCCGGGTGGTTTTGGGGTAGTTTTAGAGTCTTTAAAGGGTAGTCTAGGGAATTGGCTTAAGGGAATCTTGCTATAACAGACTAGGAAGCTGGGAAGGGGTTGGTTCTGATTTTTGATTTTTTATAAGTGTATCTAAGCTATAATAAAAATTAAAAAGGGGACAAAGTGCAAAACTAAGTCTGCCCTAATAGCTTGCCTATAAAGGCAGCTTTTCTTGCCTTTCAAGGCAGAGAAAAAGGGCTAAAAAAGAAGAAAAGCTCAGAAAAATACAAAAATGGCAGGAATTTTACTGTTTCATTGAATTTCAGTGATTGTTGATTCCTTTTCAACTTCTGAAACTATTTTTTCTCATCCGAGTGGGAAAGGGACTGAACTTGGTCGCCAAAAGTTGGGTCTAAAGTTTTGTTGGGCTGCCGTGTGTTTGAGTTTGTTATATTGAGCTGCTATACATCATTTCTGGGTTGGGACTGGTTTGCTGGCTTTTTCAGTGCTGATTCTTGTTGCTGCTCCTATTGATTTTTCATTTCTTGTCTTTGTTCATTCCCATGTACACATCTCTGCACTCTATTCGAATGTAAAGCTTGATGTGGGAATCAAAAAATGGAATCTGGAGCCTTGAGTTGTATTCAGTTTGAGTTTAAATTAAGACTATAGCATGCTTGTCTACTCTGTTTTTCTGGAAATTCCACTTACTGCCTTTCAACTATGAACAATGGGATCAACCTTTAACCTCTGAATGTCGTACGACATGGTAGCCTAGTCTGAATGTCTACCTCAGTATAAGTTCTTTATATGTAGTCATTTTAATATTTGTTTGTCTCGAGGTCACTAGTTGGACTGATTTAGATACGGTTGACTCAAGATTGTTTGTTTCACAGACTGTTAGATCTGACTGAAATTGGTATTTACGTTTAAATTGCCTGAGTTTTGTATCACATTTTCTGGTACAGTTTTAGAATTCGAGCAAGTTGTTTGCTCTCGAAGAACTGTGATTCAGACTATGAATTTACAGTTCGACGAGTCCCAAATCTGGTAAAATACCATCAGGATTCAAGTTCCATGTAATATGTTGATGATGTAGTTTGGGACTTGAATTTTCATTATGCCATTTGGTCCAATATGGTTGCTGCATTTTATGGCAGAAATGGGTTTAACAATGCATGAAAAGTATTACTAGAAGTTGAGTTCTGCATTTTTCTTTCACATCCCAGGTCAGTGATCTAGGTATCATGTGAATACTGGTAGTCGAAGCTTGATAGTTAGGTCATTCAAATTGAGTAACTTAGTTAATTGCCGGAGCGGTGTGACTTTATCATTATCAGAATAAATTGTGGATGCAGATTTAGCATGTAACAAAGATTAACCTTGGATTTGTATTTGCTTGTAAATAGATGCGAATTTGAGTTAGCAATCTGGACGTATGTTAGTTCATGTATGACTATCTTTATGGAATTACTTAAAGGAATTGGGCCCGGTTGGACAACATGGGTCAACTTGCTAGGAAAGGGCCTTCATATTTGTATTGCATTCCCCCTTACTCCAAATGCTTCAAGTGATATTGGGCCTATAGTCAGCCCAAAACCATCTCAGGCTATGTGAATGCTTGTTCTATCCCATTCAGACTTTTGGCTAATAAAAGTAACCGAACTTCAATTTTAGGGTATGTTTAATGTCGTGGCCCGAGTTAATTAATTATCGTCCCTCAATGGGTTTGTGGTGTAATATCAACCAATATATGGCCCTCACATGTTTTAATTAGACAATAAGACAAATATTCGTAGAGAAACCTTTAGGGCCGACTAAAATACTATCATGGTTGTGGACACATTCGCGTGACACAGTTACGATTTCTTAAAAAAAAATCTGAGTATACGTTCGAGTAACTTCAGCTATACTTTCTTAATAATAATAAGCGTTATTAATTGTGGACACGTACGCGTGACATAATTTTTACGCGCCAAAAATGGGTACACGTACGCGTGACCCGTTTCAAGATAATTTTTAATTTAAAGGCGGTTAAGAGGTGAAAGCACATAGGTTTCAAAATGAGTAGGTAAAAAATTTAGTAATCCAAGTATAATCAAAAGCAACCGTGCTAGAACCTCGGAACTCGGGAGTACCTAATACCTTCTCCCGGGTTAATAGAATTTCTTACTCGGATTTCTGTGTTCGCAGACCGTGAATAGAGTCAACTTTCCTTGATTCGGGATTTTAAACTGGTGACTTGGGACACAATAAATTATCCAAAGTGGTGACTCTGATTTTTAATAAATAAAAAATCTCGTTTCGATTGTCCTTTAATTGAAAAAACTCCCTTGTATTTATACCGTTTATGGGGTATAGTAAAAGGAGGTGTGACAGGCGGAAGGATAGCTATCTAAAATAATGGGATATTCCAAAGAAGCAAGAGACACCCCACATATATGTGGGAAACAATAACGATTCGCCTATCCAGGTAAGCCTCGGGTGGCCAATGGCCTCGGTACAGATCCCGGGGTGGTACCCGACCTCGAGGACCTCCATAAAAAAGAAGTCAAGCTTCGGAAAGCCTTCAGCACCATCATAGAGCTCGAGGTGGTACCTGATCTCATGGTTTTCCTTTCTAAAAAGAAAAATAAGCACTTCAAGCTCCGCCCACGAGGGCTCGACGTCAGGAAGTCACCTAAGTACGAACAACCCTTCCTCAGAAACATGCCTACAAACACCTTAAAAGGTTATCTACATCAAAACTCAAAAGTAAAAGCTCCAAGTGACCGAAATTGATTTTCACTTCAATGCTCTATCTCCATGAGGATCGAGGGCCCCGACGATCCAAAATTGCAGAACCGTTTCAGGCCTGATCCTAGGAACAACAATGAGCTCGAAGGAGAGCCATTTCTGCTGACCAAAGGCCAAAAGGAATATTGACGATCCCCAACCGAAGCATACATTCAAATCTCCGCAAATGCACTAGAATATACAATGATAGGGCAAGCATCAAAGACAGAAAACAAGAGAGTATCTCTATATTCGTGCATATTCGTTTACAACGACCCTCGAGGAGCACTTTCATATGGTTACAAAAGCCTACGGAGGAATCTCTACACAAAACAAAGAAGCAGAAGGATGTACATATGATGAAAACCTAAGAACCCAATATGTCCTAGAATGTTCATATCCGGTGGCAGCATATCCGAGCACTGCCTCCTTGAGCCCGCATCCTCGAAGGCAACTCCCTCGAGCGCCACCTCCTCTAGGCTTCCAGCTCAATCCCACGGAAGGTCCTCGCCGAGGGAAAAGATGAAGAAAAGGAAAAAGAAGGGTTGCAGAGGAGGTAGAGAAGAGAGACATAGCCTGCCGAAGCCAAAGGTTAAAGATTCGGCGGGACCTAGCCTCAATGACCGATGGTGCCATTTTATCCCTTGGGAAAGGAAAAAACCCAAGGGATGAAGTGCCACACTAGGCCTGGGTAGTAGAGTGAGTAGCAGTGCATAGTCCGAATGACTGTATACAAAAGGGGAAAATCGATTCCCCATTTATTGTCATCTCGGGCCAATGGGGACAGTGGCAACAGACGCAATAACAACCGCAGTAGCAACGGAACAGCATAGTCGAGCTCCGGTAAAGCGCCACGACACGGCCTATCGAAATAATGCCAAACGACATTGAGGCCGTAGACTTCAAACATGGTGATCAACAATAGAGGAAGATGATAAGGAGAAATGGGCGAATGAGAAGATTAAGGTACTTGGATAGAAAAACAATACCAGAGCGCCCCCATTTATAAGGGGTAACGACACGGTCATTGAGGCTTTAAAAGACTAACCGTCGGATACAATTACTGCATTTTTTGAAGAACCAAATCGACGGTGGTAATTTCACCTTGGAGAACAGGAATTGACAGTGCATTGAATGATGTCAAATACACAAGTCCATGGGACATCCCGGTTGTCGCAAAGGCTCGCGCCATAGGTTGCATCATTGGTATAATATCAACGCAAGAAGCTTGTAGAGTCAGATGTCAGAATAATTTCCCATCGCTTCATTCTGGGAAACATGGAGACTGTCTGTATGCAATGCAATCAGAGTGTTTAATTTCTTTCTATCAAACCATTTCAGAAGAATATCTCGAGACCCCAATGATGTGGAGTTGCGACCGAGTTCCTTCCCTTGGGGCTTGTCGAGGCTCGACTCAAAGAAGACGAAGATCGAGTATAGATCAAAAAGGGGTGTTACCAAAGCACGCGGATAAGTCTGACAGAGTCAGCCTACCCACAGCCTGTGTCGAGTCGTCATGTCTAGCCGTCCCATCTCCATGCTTTTATAATTAATGTATGTTGTACTATAACCGGATCCCCCTCCTATATAAAGGGAATCCACACCACTTTGTAAGGGGCTGCTGTTCCTCCAACTATTCTACACAATATCAGTAATATCTCTCTCTCTTTCTTCTCTCTAACTTACTCACTCAAGGCCACCCTTAAAATTTATTGCCTTCATACTTGTTCTTCATTTATTGCTTGGTATTGGCCATAAAGATCCTTCTTTAATTATGTTCTAACTGTTATCCCATTTCTGACTACCCCCGATAGCTCGAACTCGAGCCGAATATCGACCCCGTGGCCCTTCATTAACCAGTCCGAAGCCCGGGCAGCAAGCGCCTCGGTTTGATTACTACACCATTTTAGCTTGTATCTCATCGTTAAATTTCATACTCCTAGCATCAACTTCTCTAACAACTTGCATAAAAATAGATCACTTATATTTATAGTCCCATTTACAAATTTAATTGTTACCATTTTCACGGTAAACAATATTTATATGCACATGCATGACATTATATATGTTTCAAAATTTACAAAGTTATTCAGGTTTACAGATGGATTTATTTATTCCATGTTTCATCTATGTCTTTTACGTACTGGTTTTCATGCCTTACATACTCAGTACATTTTTTGTACTGATGCCCTATTTCACGGGGCTTGCTTTCATGCTTGTAGGTGTAGGTAGGCAAGCTAACGGTTCCCCTTCTTAGGATCCTTGATCAGCGAGAGTTGGCATGCTCCACTTGATCCGGAGCGACTTTTGATTTGGTATGATATGCTTGTATATATACATGTGTATGACGTGGCTCAGTCCCGTCTTTGTATAGTTGTATTTCTATTAGAGGTCTATAGACAGTTATGCATAGTTGGATAGTATGTGGCCTTGTTGGCTTTCAGTTATGGGTATACAGTTGTTTATAGCAGCCTTGCCGGCTCACCCACTATATTCCGCATGTATACATACATATGCCTTTTTGGCAGGTTTTCTTCATGTATGTTATTCTCGAAATTAAGCAGACGTCATTTAGTTATATGTTAGATGCATGCTTAAGGGTGTTCGATAGGTAGGACTCGGGCACTCGTCGCGGCCCATCAGTTTGGGTCATGACAAAAGTGGTATCAGAGCATTTCTGTCCTAGTGTTGTCTATAGATCGTGTCTAGTAGAGTCTTGTTTATGGGTGTGTCGTGCACCACACTTATAGACAAGAGGTTACAAGACATATAGGATGTTATCTATCCTTTTATTTTAGATCGTGCGATATAAAAATTCATGTTCCTAACGATATGCTATATTTTCAGCTATGCCTCCAAAGACTACAGCCACCCATAAAGGAAAGTCCGTGGTTGGTGAGATTACTAGTTGAGTGCCATGAGTTACCAGGGCTTGAGGAGAGTCTCATAGTGAGATTCCATCTTATACTTCACATACCCCGCTCTTTCTAGAAGAGGTCCGAGGGGCACCAGCTCCAACACTCTCCCCTGTACGTTCAACCCCTCAGCCAAATGCATCAGTTCAGGAGATGAGAGATGCTATTCAACTATTAACTTAATTTGTAGCCGTACAAGATCGATGTCAGGAAGTATCTATTGGTTATACAGATAGGTCAATCTGTGCGACGGTTACTTCATTAATTTAGACCCTCCGATATTCACTGGGGCATATCAAAACAAAAATCCTCAGGTATTTATTGATAGAATGCAGAGGACGTTAAGGGTAATGAACACCACTACGACTGAGGCAGTTGAGCTTGCTTTCTATAGACTCCGAGATGTTGCAGTTAATTGGTACGAGTCTTGGGAAATGTTCAGAGGTGAGGATGCCCCTCCAGTAGTATGGCCGGAGTTTACAGAAGCTTTTCTTTGTCATTATCTACCCCCGGAGCTTAGACGGGACATAGTTGATCAATTCTTGACCCTTCGGTGGGGTAACATGAGTGTTCGGGAGTACAATCTTCAGTTTGATTTACTGGCTAGGTATGCTCCCACTATTGTATCTAAGATGGAGGATTGAGTTCCCATGTTCGTGATGGGATTATAGCCACACTTGCTTAACGATTGTATGTCGGTCTCACTTCAGCCAGACATGGATATTTTTCGTATTCATGCATACACTCATGGTGTAGAGGAATGTAAGCAGAAGCAGATGATGGATCGTGAGCATGATAGGGCCCAGAATAAGAAAGTAAGGTATTCGGGTCCTTCTGGTGAGTTTTGAGGTGGTTAGAGGCAAAAATATCCGAGGTATCCATCCCGGCCATTGGCTAGCGCACCCCTCAGTTTGGCGGTAAGAGATTTGATCTACACATATTCAGGGCCTGGTCAGCCTTCCAGGGCCTCAGGTTCTCAGTATAGGGATGATTCAAGTCAGATGAGGCCGCCCTTGCCACGATGTGCTCAGTGTGGTAAGCAACATGCCGGGTAGTGCTGTATAGGGTTGGGTGTTTGTTATACTTGTGGTTATCCGGGCCATGCTATGAGGAATTGTCTGACGAGAGGTGATTCAAGCATAGCTCAGCCAGCGGGATGTGTACCTGGTTCGCCATCATTAGTACACCCCCCTGGGAAAGGTTCAAAAGCACCAATGAGTCGTGGTAGATGCAGAGGCGGAGCATCTAGCTCAAGCGGTCCTCAGAACCGCATTTATTCATTGGCAGGACGACAGGATCATGAGTCATCACCTGATGTTGTTACAGGTATATTATCAGTCTTCTCATATGATGTGTATGCACTGATTGAGCCAGGCTCCACCTTATCATATGTTACTCTGTTAGCCGCTAGTATGTTTGGAATAAAACCTAAATTGGTTGAACCTTTTGAGGTGTCTACACCTGTTGGGGACTCAGTGATAGCAAAGCAAGCATATAGAGATTGTATAATAGTAGTTCATGGTCAATCTACCATAGCGGACCTAATCAAGTTAGATATGGTAGAATTTCATGTTATAATGGGTATGGATTGGTTGGCTTCTAATCATGCCAACATTGATTGTAGATCAAAGATAGTCCGATTTCAATTTCTAGGGGAGCCTATTTTGGAGTGAAAAGGTAAAACAGCATTGCCAAGAGGTAGATTTATTTCCTATCTCAAGGCAAGGAAGATGATCGGAAAGGGCTGGATTTATCACTTAGTCTGGGTTCAAGATATGGAAGTAGATTCACCAACTATGTTACATCCCATGTTTTCGTACGTGAGAGTACGTCGTAAGGCAATTGATGTAAGCTCGAAAAAGAGATCATTTTTTAAACTACATAGTGTAAGTTTATAATGTTATCTTGGAGGTTACAAATCTTTATGATCATCAATAACAAGTACCAAAAGGGTTGGAAAGCTTAAACGCTAAACGAATTGAAGAAAATAAGTTTCGTCGAAAGTCGACAAGTTTGGAATGTTATAACATATGCTTTTTGGGTGAGACTAAGGTGATTAAAATGATGAGGAGATTACGTTATGAGTTATTTTAGTCGTATGATAGTCGTGTGTTATGTTTTTAAGTCAAGCGAGTTGTGAAACAAAAAGTTGGCAAAGGTCATCACAAGTTGCATTCATAATGTGCTGAAATTTAGGTCAAATGTAACTGTACTTTTCTCCCAATATACTTGGAATCAAAGGATGATATAAATATAAAATTGAAGATCTACAAGTCTAGTTTCCAATGCATTAAACTGTTTGTCAATAAAATCTTGGAGTATAGAGATATTTGTATTTTTGCGAGACTGCACATAATGGTAGGTGACAAGTAGGTGCATCACCTACTTGCCAAAATGAGAGGACTCAATTAAAAGCCCCAAAATCGGACAAGAAGGGAATTTTAAGGGATTATCAACTCATTTATTTCACCTATCTTGCATACCTTGAAAACAAAATTTAACCCCTGCAACACCTCCCCAAAAATCCCACACAAACCATTGAGTATTTCAGGTGTTACGAAGTGATTCTAGTGCTGAAAAGTCTGGACAGCTTGCTAGTTTCTCTTTCTCCTTCTTGTAGCCGCGTTGAGGAACTAATTTTTGATGAAGAAGGACCAGGTTTTTTGGGTTATACTCAGTACAAGGTAAGATTATGCTTCTCCTTCCATTATCTATGCCTTTGCGAGTTGTAACTCGATCGTAAAGAATAGACCTAGCGAGTTTCAAAAGAGTGGTATGTTGTTTGTTCTTGTGTCAAGGTTGGCTGATTGTGAACTTACTTTTAAGTTGAATTCATGGCTAGTTTATTGGATAAGAGTTATAATTATGTACTTTTGGTTGTGTTTCTCAATTTGAAAGAAAAGACAAATCGAAATGTGTTTAAGTAAACCGAAAAATTAATTTTGAGTTGATGAACTTGTGGGACTATTTTGTGTGTTGTTTCTTGTTGATATTGCATTGTCTATTTTGCTACTATTTTTATGGAGTTGAGAGGAGGAAGGGTGTGGAGAAACACCACATAATGCCAAGGTTTTTGTTGGTCGTTCGTCATAATATTTTCGGATTGTTTGACACTATTTTGGTTGTCGTGTTGTGTATGAAGTGATAGGGGTATGTTTGGATATTTGGTGATTGTTTTGACTTGTGTGAAGTCATACATATAGGGGAGGTGCTATCCGTTTCATCGTAAAATAGGTTGTGGTCGATACATAATAGTTATGATGCTTAAACGATAACGATAATGTCATTTCTCTTATTGTAGACTAAGGAGTCGTGAAATTTGCATAGCTTGAGGTTGGGAATTACATATACAAGGTATGTGAGGCTATCCATTTCCTTCTTTTGCATGACTTCGATAGTACATAATGCAATAAATGAGCTTCCAAAGGTATTCTACTCTTAGAAGCTAGCAGTACTTACATGGTTTCCCTTCTAATGGAACAATTGATGTTGAGGTTGCTTCTCTTATTCTTATGTTATCAATGTTATTGGTACTTCCTGATTCTTATAAGATTCTTGATGAAGAGTTATTCCTAATAACGTGTACGAAGAATATCGACCTTACGTCACTCCGAAAGGTTCAGAATATGATTCTAGTGAGTCCTACATGCATTATATATATGTATCTGTTTTACTCTATCAAGCCGCGCTATAGTCAGCCGGGTACGGCACCTATTGTACAACCACTGATCAGTTGGGTTTTACCGAGCTCCACGTAGCCGGGTAGGATTTTACCGAGCCTTATGATGGCTGGGTACGTTTTTACCGAGTCCTCTTTGAGGCCGGGTACGATATGATGATGATGATTCCCACAGAGGTGTATGTTTTTAAAAGTTTATGTATATATATGTATTATGCATTTCATGTCAGTAGCCCCAGAGGCACCCAAATGTTATGGGTTGTATCTCCTCTATCTCTCTTTACATTACTATTCTTGTTTATGCTTTCTGCCTTACATACTCGGTTATATTTTCGTACTGACATCCCTATTGCCTGGGGACGCTGCGTTTCATACTTGCAAGTCCCGATAGATAGGTTGACATTTCTCCTAGTAGGTTATCAGCTCAGCGGAAGGTGTTTGTGTACTCCACTTGCTTCGGAATTGCCTATTTGGTCAGTATGATTTGGATATATATTGATTGGTATGGTGATAAATTGGGAATATGATACATTTTACACTCCTTGTTGCTTATGTTTTGATTAGAAATGTGTACAAAATAGTCCCAAAGGCTCACAAGTTGTGCTTGATTGCAGGTTTGGTAAAAAAGGTGACAAGGTGTCAAAAACCAGCTCAAAAAGGAGTGAAACTTGCACAAGTACCAAGACAAGACAAAGCTCAGTCAAAACAGGGCCAGTGCGGCTGCACACCATTCTTTGTGGTCCGTAAAAGTGAAGTTCAGAGAGGTTGCTTTTCAGGCTATAAGGCAATGCGGCCGCAAAGGGTTTTGTGCGATTCGCATTGGGTTCACCGCAGCCGCACTCGATTTCGTGCGATCCGTAGAGCCAAGGTTCAGAGAGGTGGCATTTTGGAGGATGAAGGCCAATATGGTCCGCGATCCATTTCATGCGGACCGCACTAGAAGCAACCGCGACCGCACTTAATTTTGTGCGGTCCGTATTGCCCAAGTTTAGAGAGCTGATTATTCAAGAATAGAGCCTTAGTGCGGCCGTACTCGATTTTGTGCGGTCCGCACTAGCACCACAGGGGCATATTTGTCCAAAAATTTCAGCCTAGTATAAATAGATTCTTTTCCCATTTTTAGGTTATCAGATAGTTTTGTACTGAGAGCTGTGCTCATGACTTCGTTTCTTTTACCTATTTTGAGTAATTTTAGATTAATTTCAACACTGAATCTTCTAGTTTAATTTAGCAATTAATTATTATGAGCTTTTCTTCATCTATTTCTTTATTTTCTTCTCTAATTATGAGTAGCTACACCCATAAGCTAGGGTTGTGGCTCAACCCTAGTGTGGGTAATTGATGGGTCTTGTGTTTTAGGGCTTGATTCACTATGGGTGTTTGATATTTGGATTAATTTCATGTTTAATTGTTGAATTGGTGGTTGCAAATACTAGTTATTGTTTAGTTGACTTTGGCTATTCTTGAGAAAGAGAGCCTAAGTCTCTGAAATTGGTCCAACAAGGAATTGGGGCGTACTCAAGAGATTGATAGCCCCAATTAAAGGGTTAAACCTATAGATAGTAATACCCGACTTGAATCTCAATTGCTTGCACCAATTTGCATACCCAATTGGACTTGAGAAAGTCAATTAGGGTAAAATCACTTGAACCACCAAGAGGTGTAGAGTGAGTAGAATCGTCCAATAGTTATATCATACTCCCCAAATATGATAATCTAGCCTTAGAGTCAAGAATCCGTTAATTAACCACCTAGGAGAAAGTCACTACCCTAGTGCCTTTTATCTATTTGAACAACTCACAATAGTTTAGCCTTAGCTTTATTTAGGACAATTTAGCATTGTAGTATTATAAAATTAGACTCATTATCAAACCAAAAATGTGTAGAAGTGCAATTAGGAACAAATACACAACTTCACTTTAGATAGACACTCAACTCCAATATCTATCTCCCTATGGAAATCGATCCCAACCTCATCGGGTAAAAGCTGCTTCGACCTCTCTCGCTACTCAATAGTAGTTCAGGGTTGGCCTCGATCACTTTTTGGCGCCGTTGACGGGGAGCTAATGCTTTCGGCTATCTATCTAAATAGTTTCATGTATTGTTCTTCTTTCCTTCTTTGGTACTAATTTGTGTGTGTCACAACTTTAGGTACAAAATGGCAGCGAATGCTAATGACCCTCTTGGAAATGTGATTGTGGGGGAGGAGGTAGATGATGTCGAAGATGATAAGGTGCCTCTTGTACCTTAAGGAAAATGTAGAGGCCGCCAGGCCAATGCTAATGCTAATGACAATATTCTAGACCCTCCTCCGCCACCTCCACGAGTGGCTCCTTGAGTGCTTCCAAACCAAGGCTATGCAAGTGCAATTGTCCCACCCCGGATCCGGGCGGGCAATTTCCAAATAACCAATGTGATGTTGACATTGCTAGAGCAGCATGGGTATTTCACGGGCGCTGCAAATCAAAATGCTTACAAACATCTCAAGGGGTTTGTGGATACCTATTGGGGGAGCAAGCAAACTAATGTATTTGAGGATGCACTGCGATTGAGACTCTTCCCATTTTCACTTAGAGGGAAAGCACTTGATTTGGCTTGAGTGACTTCCCAACCATTCCATCACTACTTGGGAAGAGTTGGCGGACAAGTTCATTGCAAATTTTTTCTCACCAGGGCAAATGGGAACATTGAGAGATGAGATCTTGGCTCTCAAGCAGGAGCCTACCGAACCTTTGCATGAGATTTGGGAGCGTTATAGAACAATGGTAAAGTAATGCCCCAACAATGATATGACTAAGACGATGATCCAACAAACTTTCTACCGGGGCATTAATACAACAAACCAATGCATAGTGAACCAACTTGCTGGGGGCAACTTTATGAAGGTATGTCTTATGATGTGGTTTGTGACATTCTTGACGAGATGACTGACACTTCTTCTGCTTGGCAAAGTAGAGCCAATGTGCCCCAGGGTGACCCCACGGTTACTCATTTGCACAAGGAGTTACATGATCATGGGCAAGCTATAGCTGAGTTGACAACTACTATGAACCAACTAGCAAAGGCACAGTTGCAACAAGTTCAAAATCCTCGCCAAGTGAATGGTATGAAGGGTGTCAACATGTTTGTCAACAAAAGAAGACAAAGAGGGCAACAAAACCAAGGGAGTTCGGAGCAATTTGGTAATGATTGTGGGGGATTCCAAAATGATGGTTATGATGGGCAGAATGAAGAGGTGAAACATGTGAATAATTACCAAGGACAAAGGGGCAATTCTTCCAACCAAAAACAATGGAGACCCCAAGGCAATTGGGGTAATTAACAACAACAAGACAATGATATTTAGGGGAACAACAACCAAAACTCCCACTGGGGAAATCAGAAAATCAATCAAAACAATCAAGGAAATTGGAATGGTAACAACAACAATTGGGGTGGTAAAAAAATCAAGGGGGATGGAACAATGGCAATCAAGGAAACCGGGGGCAAGGCTTTCAAAGGCCCCCAATGTACCAACAACTGAACAATCCGCCTCCATTTCTATCCCAATGTCCTAGTTCTTCTAAAAATTATATGGGGAGAATTGAAATGATGTTCGAACAAATGATGAAAAAGAGTGCGGATTCCGATGCTCAGTTGTCTTCCCACAATACTTCAATTAGGAATTTGGAGGTTCAGTTGGGCCAAATCTCACAGTCCTTGAACACTCACCCTAAGGGTGCTCTACCTAGTGATATGGTGGTTAACCCGAAGGGTCGAAACAATCATATTATGGTGGTAACTACAAGAAGTGGGAGAGGCGGTGATGTGAATGCCTCAAAACAAAAGCAAATTTTGAGTGATGAAGTTGCGTTGCAAGAAGATGAAGTTCCTTTGGTAGTTGAAAATGTGATTGATGATAATGCGAACAAAGAAGTGAGGATTGATATTCAAGATGCCGAGGTGGAAACTCAAAATGACGTGAACCCGTATAGGGAACACGTAATAGACATGCCGGAGTCGGTTGTGCATAAAGCCAAGGCACCTTTGCCAAGGCCACCTCCGCCTTATCCTTAAAGGCTCGCGAAGCAGAAAAGTGAAATCAGTTTAAAAAGTTCATTGACATGATGAAGAGCTTATCCATTAATGTGCCTTTGGTGGAGGCTCTTGAACAAATGTCGGGCTATGCTAAATTCATGAAGGACTTGGTGACAATGAAACGGTCCATATATTGTAAAACTATAAAAATGACTCACCAAGTTAGTGCAATAGTGCATTCAATGGCCCCGAAGCTTGAAGATCCCGGTGCTTTCACCATTCCTTGCACCATTGGGAGTGCAGACTTTGCTAAGGCTCTATGTGATTTGGTGGCTAGTATCAATTTGATTCCCTACTCAATTTTCAAGACTTTGGGTATTGGGAAACTGAGGCCAACTTCCATGAGATTGCAAATGGCAGATAGAACAATGAAGAGACCATTGGGTATTATTGATGATGTCCTTGTCCGGGTGGACAAATTTATCTTGCCAGCTGATTTTGTGATCTTGGATTGTGAGGTGGATTATGAAGTTCCAATCATATTGGGGAGACCTTTCCTTTCTACGGGGAAGGCCTTAGTTGATGTGGAAGCAAGGGAACTCACCTTCTGGGTGGGTGATGAAAAGGTGGTTTTTCATGTGTGCAAGTCAATGAAGCAGCCCAACAATTCTGAGGTGTGCTCTTTTTTGGACCTTGTCACAACAGTGATAGTTGATGATACTAGTGCAATGATCAATGTGGAGGACCCTCTTGAGGCCGTATTATTGAATCTTGATGTTAATGAGGATGCAAGCCAGGTGGAGTGTGTGAATGCTTTATATGGAATGGGCTCGTACTCTTATGAGCCTAGAAAACTCTCTTTAGATCTCGAGAATAGGAAAACTCCACCAACAAAACCTTCAATTGAGGAACCTCCAGTATTGGAGTTGAAGTCGTTGCCTCCACACCTAATGTATGAGTTCTTAGGCCCAAGTTCTACTTTGCCAGTTATTCTTTCCTCTTGTCTTAGTAACATGCAAGTTGATGCCACATTGGCGGTGCTTCAAATGCGGAAAAAGGTAATTGGATGGACTTTAGCTGATATTCCAGGGATAAGCCTCGCATTCTGTATGCACAAGATTATTCTAGAAGATGATGCAAAGCCATCCTTGGATCATCAAAGAAGGTTGAACGAAGCAATGCAAGAAGTTGTGAAAAAGGAGGTGATCAAGTGGTTGGATGCCGGGGTTGTGTACCCAATCTGTCATAGCTCTTGGACTTTGCCGGCAATATGTATCGAAGAAGGGTGGCATGACCGTGGTTGCAAATTCACAAAATGAGTTAATTCCTATCAAAATCGTCACCGTTTGGAGGGTATGCACGGACTACCGCAAGCTAAATAAAGTGACCTGCAAGGATCACTTTCCATTGCCTTTTCTTGATCAGATGTTAGACCGACTTGTTGGGCGTTCCTTCTACTATTTCTTGGATGGGTATTCTATATACAACCGAATATTGATTGCTCCGGAAGATCAGGAGAAGACCATATTCACTTATCCATATGGAACCTTTGTCTTTTCTCGGATGCCTTTTGGGTTGTGTAATGCATCGGCTACATTTAAGCGATGTATGATGGCCATTTTCACCAATATGGTGGAAGATATTTTGGATATGTTCATGGATGACTTCAGTGTTGTGGGTGATTCATTTGATAAGTGTTTGAAAAATCTTGATAGAGTTTTGGCCCGTTGTGAAGAAACTAATCTTGTTCTCAATTGGGTGAAATTCCACTTTATGGTGGAAGAAGGCATAGTTCTCGGGCATAAAATTTCAAAGCATGGTATTGAGGTAGACAAAGCAAAAATAGATGTGATTTCAAGGCTCCCTCCCCCTACCTCTGTCAAGGGAGTTAGAAGTTTTCTTGGGCATGCGGGGTTCTTCAAGAGATTTATCCAAGACTTTTCGAAGGTAGTGAATCCCTTATGCAAGTTATTAGAAAAAGATGCCAAGTTTGTGTTTGATGAAAAATGTATTCAAGCCTTTGAACTTCTCAAATATAATTTGACCACCACTCCTCTCATTACCGCACCTAATTGGAGCTTGCCCTTTGAGCTCATGTGTGATGCTAGCGATATTGCGGTTGGGGCGGTTTAGGGTCAAAGAGTGAACAAAATGTTTAATCTGGTGTACTATGTGAGCAAGACACTAAATGATGCTCAAGTGAACTACACGGTGACCGAGAAAAAACTTTTGGCTATTCTATTCGTAATGGAAAAATTTTAGCCGTATCTTATGGATGCCAAGGTCATAGTCCATACCGATCATGCCACACTCCGGTACTTGATGATGAAGAAGATTCCAAGGCTAGACTGATGCGATGGTTCTTGTTACTTCAAGAGTTTGATTTGGAGATTGTGAACCGGGCGGGTAGTGAAAACCAAGTGGCGGACCACTTCTCCCGCTTGGAGGAGGAGGGGAGGCGTCGTGATGGCCTAGAGATCAATGATTCATTTCCTGATGAACAACTCCTTTCGGTGTCGGTGAATGGTATTCCATGGTTTGCGGACGTTGCTAATTTTCTTATAACTGGTATAATCCCATGTGAGCTCTCTTCTAACCAAAGGAAGAATCTCAAACGGTATAGTTTGGATTTCTATTAAGATGAGCCGTACTTGTTCAAGATTTGCAAGGATGGTGTGATCCGAAGGTGTGTCCTGGAGGAGGAAAAATTGAATATCTTAGAAGCTTGTCATTCCTTCCCCTATGGTGGTCATCGCGGTGGGGTGAGGACCGCCTCGAAAGTTCTTAGTTGTGGGTTTTATTGGCCAATGTTGTTCAAAGATGCAGGTGATATTATGAAGAGATACAACGAATTCCAAAGAGCGGGTGGAATTTCAAAGAAAGATGAGATGCCTCTCACTACCATTCTTGAAGTGGATATCTTTGATGTATGGGGCATTGATTTCATGGGTCCATTTGTTAGCTCTTGTGGGAACACATACATTCTTGTGGCGATTGACTATGTTTTGAAGTGGGTTAAAGCCATGGCTTTACCTAACAATGAAGCCCGGAGTGTTGTTGCATTTCTCAAGAAGAGCATTTTCACAAGGTTTGACACTCCTCGTGCGATTATAAGTGATGAGGGGTCTCATTTTTGTAATAGAGCTTTTGATTCCTTGCTTGAAAAATATGGTGTCAATCACAAAGTTTCTACCCCCTATCATTCTCAAGTAAGTGGTCAAGTGGAAGTCTTCAACAGGGAAATCAAGAGCATATTGTCAAAGACGGTCAATGCGAATATGACCAATTTGTCAAAGACGTTGGATGACGCTCTATGGGCTTATAGGACTGCTTACAAGACTCTGATTGGTATGTCTCTGTATCAATTAGTTTTTGGGAAATCTTGCCATCTACCGGTTGAGTTAGAGCAAAAGGCCACGTGGGCTTTGAGGAAGCTAAATCTTGAATGGGATGTTGCAGCCAATCTTCGTGTGGAGCAGCTTAATGAACTTGATGAATTTCAAGTCCATGCCTACTCAAGTTCGTCCTTGTATAAGGACAAGATGATGTACCTTCATGATAAATATGCTCGTGGAAAGGAGTTCAAAGTGGGTTATTTGGTTCTCTTGTTCAATTTTCGGTTACGTCTGTTTCCGGGAAAGCTTAAGTCAAAATGGAGTGGACCCTTTGAAGTGGTGCTCGTGACTCCTTTTGGTGCCCTTGATTTGAAAAACAAAAATGGAGAGGTCTTTAGAGTTAACTGGCACCGGGTAAAGCACTATCTTGAAAAAATTGATGACAGCCACGTGGTGGCACTTCTTCATCTCAAGTGAATTGATGGTAGCATGCGTCGTGTCGCGATATTAAATCATGCGCTTCATGGGAGGTAACCCATGTGTTTTTCTTTGATTTTCATTATAGTGTAGGATTTATTTTTAGACTGACGGGTTGTGAGATGTTGTGGGATTGTGCTGATGCAATGCAGGAAAAAGTTGGAAAATGACTACACTCTGAAGATTGTCAATGCGGACCGCACTGCGATTTTGTGTGGCCGCAAATACCTTAGTGCGGGGGCAAGAAAGAAATACGGACCGCACTGATGAAGTGAAAAAAGTGGAGGTTCTCTGAAGTTTACCACTGTGGCCGCATTGCATTTTGTGCGGTTCGTGGTGGTCCACTGCGGCCGCATTGCATTTTGTGCGGACCACAGTGGTTGATTTGTCTGAGCCCTATGGTTTCGAGCACCATGGACCGCGGTGCCATTTTGTACGGTCCGCGATGGGTAGGTAAGTTGGGCCCCAGGACCTTTTTCTATAAATAGGACCTGATGCCCTCATTTTACACTATTCGATCCTTTACTCTCAGAACTTAAAAAAATTCACGGTTCATCTCCCTTCTTGCTAGTAATTAACTGCTAAGACTCATCTATCTTCAGTACTTCTCACATCTGGTAAATCTAACTTCTTCTCAATTATTTAATTTTGTTATTTTCATTACATTTTTGTTTTCTTAATTCTTCTTTTTCCCTTCCCGTTTTTCCTTCGAATTTGTAGCTTAGGGTAGTTAAATTGTTGTGTTAATTAGGAGTAGGTAGTAAATTACTGACCCAACACTTAGGGACTCTTCATTAGGTGAAAAGTGGACTTAATTTGAACATATCATGAACCCTAGGTTGTTGCTACTACTTGGTACTCAGTGCGGACCGCGGTGGATTTTGTGCGGTCCGCGGTTCCCCTGTGCGGTTCACAATGGTATTTTGTGCGGACTGCATTGATGATATTCTGAAACCTGATCATTGAGGATTGTGGCCGCATTACATTTTGAGCGGTCCACGGTGCCTCAATGTAGACCGCAATGACATTTTGTTCGGTCCGCAATGCATTTATTCAGAGAGTGGATAGTCTGACCCCACCTCTGTGTGGACCGCGGTGCCATTTTGTGCGGTCCGCATTGGCCTCTTTGCGGCTGCACTGCATTTTGTGTGGTCCGCACTCT